>NC_064561.1:600000-1200000 GCF_937001465.1 Orcinus orca | reverse complement strand
TGTTTTTGTGGGTGCCTGCACATGTATTTGTGTGTATGTAAACACGTGTGTATTTTATAAGTGTGTGTGCATGTGTTCGTGTGGATGTGTTTTGTGTGTGCTTCTATGCACATGCTTTCCCCCCCACCGCCCCCCAATGTGGAATCCTTGTTCCCTGACCAGGGATCGAACCTGTGCCCCCTGCAGCTGAAGCGCAGAGTCTTAACCACTGGACCGCCAGGGAAGTCCCTGTGCAATGTATTTTTGCATGTGTGTGCTTATGTGTTTGTGTGTTGTGTGTGTGCTCACAGATGTGTGTGTGTGTGTGTGTTGGAGGGGGGCTCCAGGTGTCCCCAGAATCCAAGATTCATATTCGGGGATCTAGTTTCACGGGTTTGGGGCTACTTGCACGTGCGCACGCGCACACACACACACACACACACCCCACCACCACCAATAACAATAATAGTAACAGCTAGCGTCTACTGTTGCTTTACTAAGTACTGGGCACTTTTCTAAACACCTTACTTTTTTTTTTTGAAGCCAGATGTATAGGGGTCTAATTCGGTCTAATTCACAAACAGCAAGTTCGTACTTTCTAGGTGTACAATTTGGTGAGTCCTGACAAATGCATACAGTTGTGTAACCCTTAACAATCAAGACTGAGAGCAGGCCACCATCCAGGTGTCCCTTTGTGTAGTCAATCCCCTCCCCCACTACCAGCCCCTGCCACCATCCATCTGCTCTGTCCCTACGGTTTGGCTTTTTTCAGGAAGTCGCATAAGTAGGATCACACAGTACCCGGCCTTCTGAGTCTGGTCCTTGATCTCAGCACAATGCAACTGAGACACATAGACTTCATTGCATGTGTAAGCAGTTTGTTCCTCAAAAAAGATACAATTCACATACCATAAAATTCACTCCTTTGAAAGATATAATTCAGTGGTTTTTAGTGTATTCAGACTTGTGCAACCAACATCTCTAATTCCAAAATATTTTTATCACCCCCCAAAACAAGCCCCGCCCTGTAAGCAGTCACTCCCCCCCGCCCACTTCCCCAGCCCCTGACAACCAGGAACCCACTCTCCGTGGATCTGCCTGTTCTGGACGTTTCCCATCAATGGAATCACACCCTGTGTGGCCTTCTGTGTCTGGCTTCTCTCACCGAGTGTCAATATTTCAAAGTTAGTTGGTTCCTCTTTATTGCTGACTACGTATTGCATGGTATGGCCCGACCTCAGTTTACCTCTTCACCTGGGGATGGATAGCGGGGCTGTTTGCAGTTTCTGGTGATTAGGGATAAAGCCGCTTCAGACATTCATGGCGGGGTCTGTGTGTGCACCTGCGTTTTCATTTCTCTTGGGTAATACCTAGGAGTGGGGTTACTGGGCTCCACGGTGCATAAACACCTCACATCTATTAACTGATTTAGTCCTCATAATCAAGGAGGTGAGTACTATAATTAACGCATTTTATACATAAGGAGAGTAAACCCTTCCACAGATCTCTCTCACACACACACACAGCTCTTGCCTCTACCACCCACCCGAGACCCACGCACACGCCCAAGGCTCCCCACGGTGCACGCAAGCAGCGCGGTTGTCACGCCCCACACCCCCGGAACAGACGCCGATGGGGCCTGCAGAACCAGACGTGCTGCAGACACACTGCGATTTGTTCATCATTCCAGCCAAGCCGTCTCGACCTGACAGTAATTAGCTCCCAGACTGGCGGGGAGACGGTGAACAGGCCCAGAGTCATCGCCGCGGCCCCACGCCCACAGGCCACCGGCACCCATTAGTGTGCGTGCGTGTGCATGCATGCGCGCGTGTGTGTGTATATGCGTGTGTGTGTGTGTCCAGGCTGGGCATATCACAGACACGCCCTCCCTAGAGCCAGCCGGGGCCCCGCACGCAGGCCCACGGTGCCTTCCCCACGCGATCTCGTCCATGAACTTGTGCACGCCCGCACCCCCCAGGCGCGCAAGTGCGTGTCCCTGCGGGCGCCGGGGCACTCGGCGCTCGGGGAGCGTGCGCGCGCGCTCCCGGGTCCGGCGTTGGGCGTGGGGGGCCGCGGGAGCACGCCCCGCCCCGCCCTGCCGCCGCGGCCGGAAAACCGGCGACGGCGGGCGCTGGCGTCACGGGTTTCCACTGGGCCCCCCGCGCGGAGGCCGGGATTCCCTGGCGCAGGAACGCCTGTGACGGCGGCGCCGGCCTGAGTCGGCCGCGCGGGGAGGCTGGACCCGACTGGGATGACATCAGCCCCAGCGTTTCTGGAGCCGGCCTGGGCGGGGAGGGCCAGGGTGGGTGGGCGGGAGCGGGAAACCGGAGAAGCGAAAGTGACTCAGGCTGCCGACACGTGCGCTGCGCTTTGTACCTGCTCGGCCCTGAGCCAGGCGGTGCCAGTGTCCCCAATTTCCAGATGCGGAAACTGAGGCCCGTGGGCCCTCATCTGTGAGGCTTGCATGCCTGGCGCATAGGCCGTTGCTCAGTCCTCATCTCGGGGTTCTCAGAGAGTCGTCACCCAGTCCCGAGTGAGGGGCCGGGGCCGGAAGCCCCCTTCGCCCAGCGCCTTCTGGGGTCCGGACCCCCCTACGTGATTGTCTCCCTCTGTCTTCCGCAGCAAGCGGGCTCAGAGAGGGCCTGGGTTGCCCTGGCGCCACCCAGCAAGTCGGGCACTCAAGCCAGATCTGTCTACCCTGTTGGTCTGTCTCCAGCCCTGGCCCCTGCGGTGGCCAGAGGCGGTGCCCGCGTCTGAGCCCGGGCTGCCCGGCGGGGTGTGCCCACCGGCTGGCTGCCTTAGTGCTGAGGCCGGGGCGAATGGACTTTAAAAATAGTCTGGGAGGAGGCGCTATTTTTAGCCCACGTGGCTCTGGCCCTCCCAGTTCCCGGGTCAGCAGCCCTCGGGGCCAGGGCAGTGAGGAGAGGGAAGGGGCTCCACTTTCCAAGGTCCCTTCCCCCTCCTGGTCGTCCCGACCCACCTGGGTGCCCGGATCACCCCGCTGCCCTTTTGCGCACAGCCAGTCCTGGGGTGGACGGTTGGGGAGAAAGGACCTGGGGGCGGGGAGGGGTGGCCCGAGGCCACCTTTCCTGAAACCCCACCCCCTTCTCTAGCTGCCCGGGCCTTTTGTCGGGCGGGGAGGCTGGTTTCTATTTTGGGAAGGTGTTGGAATAAATTCCACCGCTATTTTTAGCCGGTTTGGGGATTCCTCCACCCAGGCTGGCCGTCCGCCTCTCCTCCTGGCTGACCCAAGGCTTGCCTGGATCAAAAAGGGTAGACAAGGACACACAGCCCGCAGGAGTGGGGGGTTTCCCTTGGGGCAGACCTGGAGGGGGGAGACCCCCATGTTTCCTGGTTGCGGGGGGAGGGGCCTCTCAAGGGCGTTCCCACGTCCCAGGTGAGCCAGACCTTCTGGCCTCTCGGAATCCTTGACCTACTACATCTGCATTCCACCTCCAGGACAGGGTGGGGCTCCCCAGACTCACCTTTCACCTCCTTTCAGGGTTGTGACACGTCTGCTCTGCGGAGAATGGATCTTGAGTTCCACACTCTTTGGCTGGGGCTCTCATCCCCAAGAGGAACATCTGCTTGGTGAGGGGAAACCGAGGCACACAGAACCCAGGGCAGGAGTGGGACCCATCTGAGGCTCATTCCCTGATGGTTTCATCTCCATCCACACTTTACAGCTTAACAGCTGGGCTTAACCTTGGGGTAGTGACTCCACCTCTCTGTGCCTCAGCCACCTCCTTCAGGAAAATGGGGTAATAACCACAATAGAGTTACTGTAAAAATGTGTGAGGGGCTTCCCTGGTGGCGCAGTGGTTGAGAGTCCGCCTGCCGATGCAGGGGACGCGGGTTCGTGCCCCGGTCCGGGAAGATCCCACATGCCGCAGAGGGGCTGGGCCCGTGAGCCATGGCCGCCGAGCCTGCGCGTCCGGGGCCTGTGCTCCGCAACGGGAGAGGCCACAACAGTGAGAGGCCGGCGTACCGGAAAAAAAAAAAAAAAAGTGAGTGAAAGGATTAGAGATCTTAGAACAGGGTCCTGGCAGGTGATGGAGCAGGTGGCCCCAGAAAGGATGCTGCGATGGTTGCCTGGAGCCGAGGGGAACATTTTGGGTTCCCGCTCCACACTTCGCGACGATGCTCCAGCCACCTCCGTACTCCTTACAGTCCTTGGGGCTCACAGGAGTGACCCCGTGCTATAGATCAGGCCACCGAGGCCCTGGGATAACTTCACGGACCAAGGGTCTCATGACTGGTGACACACGGGAGGCCAGATGACTCCTCACGCTGCTGGCTCTGACGTGCCGTGTTCCAAAGCTGCCTTTTGCATTCTTTCCATCCGTTCCTTCACTCACTCAGCAAATATTTGTGGGGCATTGTATGAGTTTCCTATTGCTGCTGTAATAAGTCACCACAAAGAACACAGATTTATTATCTTACAGTTCTGGAGGTCAGGAGTTGGAAGTCCGTATTACTGGGCTAAAAGCAAGGTTTCCGCAAGGCCATCCAAGCTCCTTCTGGAGGCTCTGAGGAAGAATCCATTTCCTTGCCTTTTCCAGTTTCTCGAGGCGCCCGCAGCCCTTGGTTCACGGCCCCACATCACGTGGCCTTTTCTATTGCTTTGGGCATCATATCATCTTCTCTTTCTGATGAGTCTCCAGTCTCTGTCTCTCTGTCTCTGTCTCTCTCTCAAGGACCTTGTGACGAATTGGGTTTGCCAGGGGGAATCCAGGATCATCCTCATCTCAAGATCTTTACTTTAGTCCCATCAGCAAAGTCTGGAAAATATTCACAGGTTCCAGGCATTAGGACGGACATCTTGGCGGGGCGGGGCGGGGCTTATTCAGCCTACCACAGGCACCTTCTCTGGCCAGACCCTGCTGAGCGCCCGACAAATGAGGCACAGAAGCTGACAGGTGCTTGCCCTCGTGGAGCACAGGGGTCCGTGGCCACGTCCACCAGGTGGTCACAATGATGAACACATGATTATAAATAAGGTTGCTAGATGAAATTCAAGACACCTGGTGAAATTTTTGAAAAACAACAAATACTTTTTTTAGTAGAATACTATTATATTTAATACGATACTTGGGACATATTTACAGTTAAAAAAGAATTTTTAAAAATATTTTTTATTCACTTATTTATTTTATTGGCTGTGTTGGGTCTTCATTGCTGCGCCTGGGCTTTCTCTAGTTGCGGGGAGTGGGGGTTACTCTTCGTTGCAGTGCGCGGGCTTCTCATTGCGGTGGCTTCTCTTGTTGCAGAGCACGGGCTCCAGGCGCACGGGATTCAGTAGTTATGGCATGTGGAATCAGTAGTGTGGCACATGGGCTTAGTTGCTCCGTGGCATGTGGGATCCTCCAGGACCAGGGCTCGAACCCGTCTCCCCTGCATTGGCAGGCAGATTCTTAACCATTGCGCCACCAGGGAAGTCCCTAAAAAATCAGTTTTTTAAAAAGTATATAGGTATATAATATTTGAGTCATACACACAAAAAAAGGAATAGATGTATAGTACTCCCACGCGTGACTAGACCACAAGTTATAACTTACCAGGGAAAGGTTTTTTTTTTTTAAACATCTTTATTGGAACAGGGAAGGGTTTTACTCAGAGGCAACAAATAAGCCAATACGTGTGTTAGGATGACACTGGCCTTGGTGTGGAGAACGGGCTCACGTACACAGGCACGTTTTGCGCCTAGGAGCCCACTTATCGCTTTTCCAAAGGCTTCTCACCCTGTTTTATGCCTCGGAGTGGGCGGGCCCTGTGCTGAAGGCTCCGCCTCTCGTGCCTGCACAGGAGCATCCCTCCTTGGCTCGCTTAGACGGTCGACCAATCAGAAGCCGAGCCTTAGGGTCAGGGTCTGAGGATGCGCGTTCCCCCGCTCTGGTGCCTTCTGCGCAGCCTCGCGGAGGCGGAGCCTGGTGGTGGGCGGGGCCTCGCGCTGGCTTCCCGGCACGAAGGGCAGGGGCGGGGGCGGCGCAGAAGCGCTGGGGGCGGCGCAGGTGCTGCACGAGCTGGGGGTGCAGCTTGTAGTAGCCCGCAGCGGCCCCTCTCAGGACTCGGGCCGGAGGCGTCGGCCCCGCAGGCCAGTCCCCGGTCCCCCAGGCCAGCCCAGGAAGCAGGGCGAAGGCGGGACGCCCCTTCCGAGAAGCGGGCCGGCTCCTCCTCCGGGGCCTCCCATCTTCGGAGAAATGGGCAGGAAACGGAGAGGAAATGGCGGCCGGCCAAGGGGGAAGTCAGGCCGGCTGGCAGACCTCAGTGCCGGGATGGAAGGAGGAGCCGCCTAGGCTCGCCCTTCTGAGCATTGCCCTGGGTCACAGCAGCCATGACAGCGGGCGATGTCCTCTCTAAGTTTATTTTTTACCTTTCCCGTAGTGCGGGGTGATTTCTTGCAGGCCTCTTGAGTCTGTCCAAGAGAGGGCAGTTTGGCAGGGGAGATAAGGCCCAGGAACAGAGAGTAAACTCGGGCTCAAGTTTGGGTGGAAGTGCCCCGAGGGGAGTTGAAAGAGACAGTTGTCACTTATTTGTGATACCGACCTGGGATTCATTGATCAATAGAAATTGATAAGAGGCCAGAGGAGGCAAGGCTTTACTGGTACTTGTGCTGCAGCCTGAGGGAGGGAAAACGAGTAACAGCTTCCATTGCTGGATCCCCGAAGAGGGGTGAGCTGGTCCCTTAAGTGGGGTGAGGATAGCGGTGGATACAGGGGTCAGGCCAGACAGGTGACTTAGATGGTCTGGCCACACCCTTGGTGGTGCTGTGTGCGGGGGTCATGCACAGGACCCTGCCTTTGCTCCGGCACCTCAGAAGTGGCAGTTGGGTTTTGCCCTTTTTGTATCTTATTGTTCCTGATTTGTCCCAACTGCGCATGCGTGCACTTATTTTTAGTCCCTTATAGTTTCTTCCTATTCTGTTGCTTGAGGAGATGTTTGTCCAGGTGCAAGCACTGCAGCAAAGCGTCCCAGGTCCCAGCCTGCCTGCTTTGTCCCTTAGGCCAGGGGAATGTCAAGGGCATTACAGCATCTTAAACCCTCAGCCAGTTTTACGTGTTGGATACTTCTTATGTACCTTACGCCTATTAAATATCTTCACAACAGCCTTGGTGCTACTAGTGAAACGAGGAAACTGAGACGCAGAGAGTTGAGTTGCTGAAGTCCCCCAGCTGAGTTGGTGGCGGAACCTGCCCTGCTCGTTCTTTTTTCATCTCACAGCGCTGCCTCTTGTTGGACTGCTCTCAGAGGCCGTGCAGACCCACTGTCCAGCCGTCCCCCTGTTCCCACCCTCCCGGACAGTCACAGGAAGACAGTGGGTTCCAGGATCCTGGGCCCTCCGGATCTGAGGTGCTTTCTGAAGTCAGAGGGCCTCCAGAGGGAATGTCTCAAAGTGTGCTGGCCAGGAAGGAGACCAGACGTGAAGGGCACTTCCTCTCTGCTCCAAAGGTGGCCAGGACGAGGCTGGCAGAGAGTCAAGAGCAGCAGGAATGTCGGCAGTAGGGCAGCTTCCACTACTTCCTCCCGGTGCGGGGACGTAGCTGGGAGAGCAGTTCCACGACCCAAGGGAACTGCTTTCTTTTACCCCTAAGCCTTTCAGACGTGGGGGACCGTAGCTCTGATGCCATAGGTGTGCCCAGATTGTCCCATGAAACTTTGAGACCCTGGTCTGGAAATTCCTCCTCTCCACCTGGACAGCTCCACGTGGCTGTGAGGATGGGGACGTGAGTGTTTGCCAAACCCAAAATCATCTAGATTCTCCTGACACGTGGGGAGTGGGTTGGGGGCGATGCAAGCAGAGCTTTTCCTGAATGTTCTGTGTAGTAGAAACTCGCCTTTCTCCTGCTTAAAGCCGACCTCCTACCTAGGACTTGAGACTCCAGAAGGGGGTGTGTCACAAGTACTTGTTCCAGAATCCTAATGCTGTCCTATCTGATTATTCATTTTCTCACTGATAGGAGGGGAGTTTGCAGACATTGCTGAGATTGGCTGTGGAAACGGAAGGTATGAGAAGGATGTGACCCTGGCCACCTGCTGGCTGGTCCAGCCTCCAGCCCACCACTCTGCTTCGGGGCAGGACGCAGACTGGGCTCTGACTAGAGGGAAAATGCCTTTCTCAAGCTTGGGCTTGGAGTTCTTCCCAGAGTGATAAATTCTGGTGAGAAAGAGCCCCGCGTTCTTAGCGCCGGCTCTCCAGTGAGGCCTTGCATCCCTCTTGCCACTGTAAACTCTGCGCTGGCTTCTCCAGGTCAGCCACACGTGGCCCGCAGATAGGGCTGAGCCGCATGTGGCCACCCAGGGGGAACCCCCTCATCCAGGAGGCTTTGCCGCTGCCGCCAAAGCCCTCTCGTGTGGGATTCTTGTCCCTCATCTCTGGATCTCTGGGGGAGACTGAATCCTGAGCCCGCCTCATTGGCTGCCCGGGCTCCACAGCCCAGCCGCTGCTTGGGAAGGAATCTCACAGACCACTCGGCAGGGGTGGGAACCAGTGAGTGGGCGGGCTTCGGAGGAGGGACCATCCCAGGGGGCAGGGTTTGAGGCTGGCTGCGGGTCAAAGGCAGAAGTGCTGATAAACAGGATTCAAGTCATCGCTTAGATAAGCACTTTTGCTTCTGCACCACAGCCTCTTAAAAGTCTTGCTTACCCTTTCCTGAGTACAAAAACAAACTTTCTAATCGTAAATAAAATGTGTGCGACGTGAAGTTTGGCTGGTGGGACGCGTTATCCTTCTCTTGTTGATGTCAGCCAATTTCCAAAGGTTTCTCTTCATCAGAGTCTGTTGGTGCCAGACGTTTATGCATAGAAGGATGTTGGATATGAAAGCTCAGGATGGCTGGGGCTGGTGGGCGTGGAGATACACCTGCCACGTCCCTTCACGGAGGGAGGGACGAGTTGCTGCAGCTTCTGGGGGTGTTGTCAGTGGACACCCTTCAGCTGTCAGCCCCTTCAGGAATGCTTCGGCTGCAGACAGCTGCCCAGCCCCGGGTCCCAGCGTCCTGGAGGCAGCCCATCCAATGGCTGATCAACATGGAGGTAGAGAGTCCTGTCTTTGGGCCCAACAGGGGACAATTCTGCAAGGCTGGTCCAGCTCCAGAGCTCCCCTGGGGTAGCCTGAGGCCCCTTCCTCTCTCCTCCACATCTGGTGATCCCAGAAGTCCTTTCTAATAAGCAACCTGAACACAAGGCATTCTGCTTCCCCAAGAACCCAATGTGCCCGTCTAACACTGGGACGACTGTGCCTGTGTGTGTGTGTGTGTGTGTGCATGCGCTGCATCTCCTTCTGTACGGCAGCGAACCTGAAGTTACAGAAATGGTGAAAACAGACACTGAGAACGGACTTGGGGTTCCCAAGGGGCAGGGAGGTGGGGAGGGAAGGATCGGGAGTTTGGGATTAGCAGATGCAAACTGTTGTGTATAGGATGGATAAACAACAAGGTCCTACTATATAGCACAAGGAACTATATTCAGTATCCTATGATAAACCATAATGGAAAAGAATATGAAAAAAATATAGATGCATAACTGAATCCCTTTGCTGTACAGCAGAAATTAACACATTATAAATCAACTATACTTAAATCAAATTTTTACAAAACTTACTTTCCTACTTGAAAAGACCAAAAAAAAAAAAAAAAAACGGTGAAAGAATGGTAGGACTAGTCTTCCAGAACGATTGAAGCATCCCTACAGTTCTTACTTTTGATGTTTTGACCTAGTGGTATCTGTGTGAATTTCATCTCGGTTGTGGGTTGTGTCTCTTACCAGCATGATGAACCCCTGAAGGTCTCATCTGGTGATTTGGCCTTGCTCTCAACTCTGAAACTAAGCGCCCGTGGGTTCGAGTGACTTGCCCAAGGTCCCAGGGAAGGCCGGGCAGGTTCCACTCGTTGAGGTCTTTAAATGTATTGAAAAGATGAAGAAATGTAAAAACAGGCTAAAGAAATTGCAGAAGAAAAGATATATAGATTGTGGTGGAGAAAATAGAATACAGGATTCGCAAAGCGACGACAGGTTTTATAGACACGGGAATTCATTGCGCACTGTGGGAGGTGTGGTCGGGTGACAGGCTGCAGATTTAAAATTGTGTGATGGATCTGGTCTTTCAATACTGTCAGTCTATGCCTCTCAGCTCCTTTTGGAGACAGCATCAGAATCTAAGGAGGCTCTACGGGCAGCTACGGAGGTGGATACAGATCTGGCGTGTTAATTCCCTGTTCTCGCCACCATATTCACGTCCCCATTCTGCACTGCTCAGCATTTTGTGTTGATAGATCAAAAGAGCGAATGAGCGTGTCGTGCTTGAACTGCCCTTGTGCGACGGACCTGGCTACAGAGGCTGCTGTGATGTGATGGCTCTGTCTCTGAACATCCCAGTTAAAGATGAGCCTCTTCATTTCGTAAATAAGATGCTGTCATTTTGATTTGGAAGGGACATAGAGATTTTTTTTTTCCTAATTTACGCCATCTCCTGAACAAAGTTTTTGTGAAGTAGAACTCGAGGTCAGTGAACACTTTTGCGTCGAATTTCTTGAAAGACTGGTTGCAGGGACTTCCCTGGCTTTCCAGCGGTTAAGACTCCGCGCTTTCCACTGCAGGGGGTGTGGGTTCAATCCCTGGTCCGGGAACTAAGATCCCACATACCGCACGGCACGGGCAAAAAAAGAGAAGTGTTGGCTGCAAATGCAAGAACGGTTACAGGTTCCTGCCTTCTGAACAAACCACCTTGCAAGCTTCTCTGCTGAGAGGCAGGCGGGCTCTGTGGGCGTCGGCACCCAACCCCCTGCCCACGCACTCAGAAAATTAAATGCTCTGCTGTTACCATCTTGACATTTGTAATTTTTGAACAAGGGGCCCTCAAATTATGAAGCTGGTCCCACTGAGAAGCTTTGTGACTCAGAATTTGCCATTTCTCCCCTCTTGGTTTCAGTGAACTCCTGGGTGGAAGGGGCAGATTCTGAAAACGATACTGGTGTCTTGGGTTTGTGTAGTGACTGATGGTCATTCTCATTTCTTGTTTACCATATGGCCCACTCCACTCAGGGGTCCCTGTGGCAGCCCTTTCTGGCTGGCTGTTGTCCTGTTTATTGGGTTCCCAGAGCTGCTTAGAAACATTCCAGACTCCTTAGCACGGCCCCTAAGGCCCTCCGTTTTCTGCCCTCTGTCGCTCCAGCCTCGGGTCCTGCCACTCCCCCTCCCCCGCTCCAGCACACCCAGCTCCTCCCAGTTTCCCGTGTCAGGTCCCCCTGCCTTGGCCAGGGCAGCTCTTTCCATCCTGGAGCCTGAGCTGTCACTTCTTCCCATCTCCCAGCTCCAGGTAAACGCCCAGACGTTCCTGGCTATGTGACATTCCTAGTTTAAGATAACAGGAAAAAAAAAAAAAGATAACAGAAATGTATTCTGTCTCAGTTCTGGAGGCCGGAAGTCTGAGATCAAGGTGTTGGGAGGGCTGATTTTTTCCTGGAGGCTCTGAGGGCAAAACCACGCCAGGCCTCTCCTCCAGCTTCTGGCGCTGCCAGCGATCCTTGGCTCGTGGCTGCATCACTGGATCCGTGCCTGACGCCACAGGGTCTCCTTCCCGCTGTGTGTCTCCCTGTGTCTCTGTACCCAGATCTCCTTGCCCTTTCTCTTGTGCAGACACCAGTCATTGGATTTAGGGTCCACTCGTATCCAGTGTGACCTTGTTAACTTGATTTCAGCTGCACATCCCTTTTTGTACAAGGTCACACTCACAGGTGCTGGGGTTAGGACTCAAACATAGATTTTTGGGGAGGGATGCAACTCAACCCAATGCCTTAGGCCGGCTCTAAAGCCCTCTCCCCGTGTCTCAGAGGAGATCCTTTGGGAGTGATGACTGTAGAATCTGTGGATCTCACTCTGTGTCCCTGGACTGTATGCCACGGGATAGGCCCTCAGTAAATAAAAGCAGGAAGTGTGCTTGGTGAGAACACAGTGAGATGTTCCCTCAGCCAAACGAAAGATTTTGGAAGTATCTGCAGTACTGGGTTGATACAGGTCTCCCCCAAATTCCTACCCACACTAGAAACTCACAATGTGACCTCACTTGGAAACAGGGTCTTGGGACTTCCCTGGCGGTCCAGTGGTTAGGACTCCGCGCTTCCACTGCAGGGGGCGCGGGTTCCATCCCTGGTTGGAGAATTAAGATCCCACATGCCTCATAGTGTGGCCCCCCAAAAAAGAAAAAAAATAGGAAACAGGGTTTTGCAGATGGAATCGATCCGATGGGGTCATGCTGGAGTAGGGTGGGCCCTGAATCCAATGGCGGGTGTCCTTATAGGGACAGGAGTGACCACACAGACACAGAGAAGGCCTTGTGATGACAGAGGCAGAGACTGGGGAGATGCGGGACCAGCCGAGGACCATGGATGGCCAGGAGCCACCAGAGCTGGAGAAGGCAGCAGGGACCCTGCCCTGAACCTCCAGAATGTCGGGAAGATATTTGCATGTAGGAGGGTGGGAAAGGAGTCCCACGAGAATGGGGGGCCTTCCAGCCCTGGGGACAGTCTAGGGTGAAGGGTGAGCCGTGGTCTCCAGCCCTCCTTCCTCTTTGGCGGCACAATGCCTAATGGGCTTCTGTTGTTGTTGTTGTTGTTGAATATTTATTTATTGGGCTGCACCGGATCTTTGCTGAGGCATGCATGAGGGACCTAGAGCCCCGACGAGGGATCGAACCCGGGCTCCCTGCATTGGGAGCGCAGAGTCTTACCCACTGGACCGCCAGGCAAGTCCCCAATGGGCCTCTTTGGATGCTGGAGGCCACAGGCGTCCCCTGGGCCTGGCCTCCCACCCAGCAGAGCCAGCTTCCCTCCTGCCATGGGGCCGGGGTCTACATCTGCACTGTACCCTGCCCAGCCCAGGGGTGACCCTCAAGGTCACTCTCAGGGTACATTCTGTGGGTTTTGCCAAACGTATGTCATCCTGTGTCCAGCAGGATCTTGTCCTACAGAAGTGTCCCTGCCCTAAAAACCTCCCTGTGACCCACCTGTTCATCCTGCTTTCCCCCGCTCCAACCCCTGCAGCCAGTGATCCTTTCACCAGCTCCATGGTCCTGCCTTTTCCAGAATGTCATCAAATTGGGATCATACAGCGTGTAGCCTTTGCAGACTGACTTCTTTCCCACCTCTTCCAGCTTCTAGAGGCGCCGCCTCCCTGGCTCGAGGCCCCTCCTGCATCCTCACAGCCGGCGGCGCAGCATCTCCCGTCTCTCTCTGCCTCTGACCCTCCCGCCTCCCTCTTATAAGGACCTTGTGATGACACTGAGGCCCCCGGGGAATCCAGGGGCCCTAACTTAATCCCACCTGCAAAGTCCCTTCTGCCCCGTGAGGGGACGTGAGCACAGGTTCTGGACGTTAGGATGTGGACATCCTTGGGGTCCTGTGCACCGGCTTGCCTGGTCCAGAGCCTCCTATAAACGCAATCATGCAGGCCATCCTTCTGTGTAAGGCTATTTGTTGACTGTGGACTTGTGAGCCACCCAGGCTGTCCCTGGTGGTGGGTGGTTTGGCCCTCACATGGCTGAGGGGCTTCCGGGGTACGAGTGGCTCGATCCCCTGTTGCTGAATAGGGGACCAAGATGAGATGTTTTCGGTTTTGACTATGGGGAGAAGAGCTGCTCTGACATTCCTTCCAAGACTTTTTGCGGACATGTGTTTTGGTTTCTGTTAGGTAAAAACACTTAGGAGTGGAATCGCCGGGTCAGAGAGCAGGTATGTGTTCAGTTTTATAGGGAAGCGCAGGAACTCTTCCCAAACTGGCTGTAGCCCTTCACACCCCACCAGTGAGCCCTGGGGGTTCTGGTTGCTCTGTGTCCTCGGCAACGCTCATCTGTTACATTGTAGCCATTCAGGTGGACGTTGGGTGAGGTTTTCTTTTCGTGGTAAAATAGAACATGAAATGTACCATCTTAACCATTTTTAAGTGCACAGCTCGGTGGCATTGAGCACGTTCACATTGTCGGGCAACCGTCCCCACCATCATCGCCAGAGCTTTCCCATCTCCCCAAACTGAAGCTCTGTCCCCATGAAACACTGACTCCCCACCCCTCCCCCAGCCCCTGGCCCCCACCATCTGCTTCCTGTCTTTGTGGATGTGACTCCTCTGGGGACCTCATGCGAGTGGAATCAGACAGTATCTGTCCTTTTGTGTCTGGCGCCTCTAAGTACAATGTCCTCAAGGTTCACCCATGTCATAGCATGTGTCAGAATTTACTTCTTTTTTATGGCTGAATAATACATTCCACTGTGTGGATGGACCATGTCTTGTTTATCCATCATCCACGGATGGACATGCTTCTCTTGTTGTGGACCACGGGCTCTAGGCATGCAGGCTTCAGCAGTTGTGGCTTGCGGGCTCTAGAATGCAGGCTCAGTAGTTGTGGTGCACGGGCTTAGTTGCTCCGCGGCATGTGGGATCTTCCCGGACCAGGGCTCGAACCTGTGTCCCCTGCATTGGCAGGTGGATTCTTAACCACTGCACCACCAGGGAAGCCCTAATCTTTTTTTTTTTTAAGTTGTTATTTTATATTGGAGTATAGTTGATTGGCAAAGTTGTGTTAGTTTCAGGGGTACAGCAGAACGGCTTTCTAATCTTATACTTATTTTTCCAGGAGAAAAAAAATTTTTTTCAGCTTCATATATATATTTTTTCAGATTATTTTCCATTCTGATTTATTATAAGATATTGAATAGAGTTCCCTGTGCGGTACAGTAAATCCTTGTTGCTTACCTATTTTATGTAGTTTGTATCTGTTAATCCCATACTCCTAATTTATCCCTCCCCCCTCCTTTCCCTAATCTTATACATTTGATACATAGGGGACAATTTTTAATGCAGCTGAATCTATAAATGTTTTATTATTTTTAAAAAAAATAAACAGTGATACATCCATGTCTCCCTCCCTCCCTCTCTTTCTGCGCAGCACGGCACGTAGGATCTTAGCTTATACGGAGAAAGTTCTCCGCTCAGGCGCCAGAATCCCCCACTTACAGATCCATTACTAAAGATTTCACTCTTCGTGGTGTGCTATGGGGCAGGGCCAAGATTCCCTCCACTTTTTCCTGGGAGTCTGGTGGTCGAGGGTGGTCTCTGGGTGACGCAGAGCAGGAAGGGGCAAGATTAAGACCTTCACAGGCTCCAAGCTCTCGGAGGAGCGTGGCGCTTTCCCACGGCCCTCCAAACCGTGGGACCCACGGCTTACACGCGTGGAGATCCTCAGATAGCGTCCCCCGAAATTCTCCCACTGTAGATCAGAAGCTGAAGCTTCCTCGTCTGTGCTGCTGCCTGAAGCCCGGTTCTATCCACGCTGCCTCTTCCCGGGGCAGCTGGGTCAGTGGGGGTGGAGGGGAAGCCGTCCCGCCGGAGCCAAGACCCCCGCCCTGTCCCCCCCCCCCCCCCCGCAAGCAGCGGGCAGGGAGCCAAGGAAGGGTCGGAGCCGGGAGGAAAGGAACAGTGAGACTTTTTATTGTGCATTAATTCACTTGGTATTAACAATTCCACACAATATTCAAACACTGCAGGAGAGTGGGTGTGGCACACCTGGAATTTTTTAAAAATCAGAAATAAAAAGCACTGGACATCCAAACGCAGATGGGGTAGAACCCACTAGAACCACGGATTGCTTTCTGAGAACCGGGAACCGGTCTTTACAATGTTTGGCAATGGTCTCTGAGGACAGGAGGAAACGGGGCGGGGGGGCGGGGGGGTGGGGGGGTGGGGGGGGAGGGGAGTGGGGGAGTGGTGTCGACATATGGCTTCTTTTCCAGGCGCCCCGCGGCAGGTTCTTGAAGGACGAGCGACCTGTGGTGGCCCGGAAACTGCCCCTGGTCACTCATGCTTGGGGCGGGGGTCCGATGGCCTCTTCCTGCCCGCCCCGGGCTCGAGATGGATGAGCTGCCTGGAGGCCCAGCGACGACAGGACAGGGTGGCCGGGACATCAAAGGAAGAAAGAGCACCTTCTGCATCCCCATCCGTCCAAGGGGGCTGGAGGTCACAACCGAGTCACTTAATTCTTGGCCTGGGGGGTGACCTTTAGGGAGGATGGGGGAGGGGCCGGGCCGGGCCAGGCCCACAGGAAACACTGCAGGCTGCAGACAGAAACCCCGCGTCGCCCAGGGCTGCCTTTTTTGGGTGCCTGTGTCCTTAATTCCCCCCGGGATGTGGTTGCGAGGCGCCGGTTTCCCCCGAGGCCCGCGCTGCCACTGCCGGCTCCCCGCCTCGCGGGGCACTTACAGTCCCCCAACGCCCTGAAAACCATGGTTTCACGCTGACACTTGCACCAGGAGAGCACAAGCTTGTGTGTGCCCTGATGCTTCAGGCCTATGCTGGGGACCCTGATGTTGAAGAAGAAAAAAAAAGGAAAAGCGCTTTTTCCTCCGCTGGAAAGAAACCCATGGTGGGGCTTTTGACCACTGCCACCTCCCTGGGCTCCGAGGCTGCGGGCACCTGGGGAGGCAGCGGGGCAGGTGTGGCCATGGGGCGGGGCTGGGGGATGGTGGTCCTCCCCCTCTCTGGGCCTCAGTTTACCCAGACCGCTGGGTCCCTGGGGTCTTGACTCGGGGGCCTCTGGCCCGGTGCGATTTTGCTTCAGGGCTTGTGGGGGTGGGGTGGGGCGGCCACCGGCCGCCAGCGATGGGGCTGCCAAACTCGGGTCCCTCCACCCCATCGGCCAGGGGTCCTGGGCTTGGCTTTCCACTGGCTTCTCCGGGGTCAGTCGGCGGGGACACACGGTGGGGATAGACTTGGCACAGCTGGCAGGGCAGGGGCCCGAGAGAGAGGGCAGGCCTGGACCCGGGGACCTGTGACCTCAGCACCGGGACCCCTTGTCCTCTTCGGGGCCTGGCAGCGGGAGGCCGGGACAGTAGGGGCGCAGGAGGACGGCTGGGTGTGCGCAGACCGAGCTCAGGCTGAAGGGATTAAGGCTTCTGTCCCGGACGGAGCAAAGGGTGACCAGTCGGCAGATGGCTGGTGGGCTGTCCTCGCCAGCAGACTCGCTCTGCCAGCTGCCCCTCTGACCCTCGGGCTAAGCCCCGCTGTGCCCTGGCTTCCCCAACCCCCAGCCGTGGGGTGCGCCCGGGGTTTCTGGAACAGGCTTTGTTCTGTCCTGCTGTTCTGTGCTGCCAGGCGTGGGCAGGCCAGGCGCCCCTGGGCCGCTGGCTGCCTGCGCAGTGTACGGGGGCAGCAGCGTGGGGTGGGGGGCTTTGTGGCTTCCCCCCTCCACCTGCATGGGTGGGGGAGCGGGCTCCCCGGAACCCCAGGTGCTCCCGGACCGGCCGGAGAGAGCTGGGTGTTGGGGAGAAGCTTGGCCCTGGGTCTGCACCCCGCGGGAGCCGGCCATGGGGGTGCCGGGCATCCCGCCAGCCTTCGCAGCTGTGCACGGTCTGAGCCCCAGGGGCGCAAGGGGAGCAGAGGCGTCGGGAGAGGAGCTCAAGGCTCCGGGTCCCACCAGCCCGCGTGCCTTGTGCCGGCTGCCCAGGGCCCTTCTGCTCGGGGGACCCTGGGATCCTGACTTCCCACCCCGCCCCCGCAGGGCCGCACGGGCAGGTGGGCCACCGGGGATCAGGCGGCCGAAAGCAGGTGTGCATCTGACCTGTCCTTCTGCCTCCACCTCTTTAAATGTTTTTGTTGTAACAGAGGAAACAGCAATTGTCAAAGAGCCCCCCAGCCCGCCCTCACCATCAACTACGCGACACCTTACAGATGCTCCGGGCGGCTGGGTGTGAGCGCAGAGGGGAGTACTGCCAGTGCCTCTCCATTTCTGGGCAAAGGATCCCATCTCCAGGGCCTCTGCAGCTACTTCCAGACAATTTCACACCTATTTTTTTGGCCAGCCGCCCACCCGGCTTGCGGGATCTTAGTTCCCCGGGATGGAAACCGTGCCCCCTGCAGTGGAAGCGCGGAGTCCTAACTACTGGACCACCGGGGAATTCCCTCGCAACATTTTATACCCCGAAGCACCAGGGGGCCCCGGGCTGGCCTCCCCAGGCTGCATTTCTGTCTGAAAAATGGCCATGGAGATGCAGAAAGTGGAAAAAAAACAGAACAAAACACGGAAGAGCCAAATATGACCATAGCCTCTAACTGCCCACGCTGATGTCTCGTGCTTAAAACTAAAGAAAACACAGCTGGCCGTTGCAGTGACCAGAGCCATGGGCTGAAAATCCGTTTCTGGGATGGGCGGGGTCCCCAGGAAAGGGAGGGGGCCTCAGCATGGCTGTCGGATGACACATGCCACACAAAAGCCACACAGCTGGGTGACCCTGGGTGACAGGGGTGCGTTTCACAGGCAAAGCCCCCCTCCCGGCCCCTGAAATCCAAGTCACACAACCCAGCTTAGCTACAAGTTCAGCCAATGACACCCGATTTTAGCGGTACGGAATTACGAGGTTTTAAATGAAAAGGAGAAAGATTTCTGAAAAAAGTTCGTTATGTCCCTCCTCCCAACTCCACCCAATTTTTGTCCACTTCACACACCCTGGCCAAAGGCATCACGTCATCAACCTGGCTGAAGTCCTCACAAATGGCCAACTGTGTGAGACTCGCCACCCGGCCGGGTCAGCCGCGCCAGCGGCTAATTCACCCACCTCCTTCCCGTCTCCCCGCCCAGCTCGGCTCTAGACCATGACTCAAATGGCAAGGCCGTTTTCAAAAATCGTTACCGCGTTGCCTGGGCATTTCAGCTATTTCCCATGAGAAGTGGTGGTGGAGCCCGGCCCCTGACAGGGCTGCGATATGGGGTCCGAAAATCCATCTGAACCCAGAGGATACATTTTACCCCACCTGGGTGACGGCAACTTTTTGCATTTCTTTTGGAATGAAGAGTTTTGCTTGACTGTGTACTGAATGATGCCTTGGCCGGGGTGGGGGGGGGCGGGGGTCAGAGAGGAGCTGAGGGAAGATAGAGCTATAGGATAATACAAGGCTTCTTGTCCTTAAAGGGGTTCTCCGAGGCGGGGACTCCCACCAGCAGGGGGTCGTTCCGGGCGTGCTGCTCACAATAGCTCATGAGTTCGGAGGAGGCTTTGGAGACCTGTGTGTGGGCACAAGGACAAGAGAGGAAAGATAAGAAGCGCCGTGCCCACGGCAGCACAAAGGTGGAGATAACCCCAGTGCCCGTCACCTGAAGACACACACCGTGTCCCTCCACACACGGGAGCATCTCTCAGCCACGAAAAGGAGAGAAGCACGGACACTCGTTACCACGTGGATGGACCCCGAGAACACGATGCTCAGTGAGAGAAGCCAGACGCAGAAGGACACACAGGGTGTGATTCCATTGATGGGAAACGTCCGGAACAGGCAGATGCACAGACACCGAGGGCAGTTGTCAGGGGCTGGGGAGAGACTGCTCATGGGGATGGGCCTCCTTCTGGGGTGATGGAATATTCTGGAATTAGGCAGTGGTGCATCAGGTTGCACAACAATGTCAATGTACTAAGTATCACTGATGGTAAATTTTATGTCACGTATATGTATTTTACCGGAAATTTAAGATTGAATAAGTAGAAGAACTGAACCTTCTCCAGAGGGGGCTGTGTGGAGTTTGAAGGGAAGGGTCAGGGGAGGAATCAGTCGAAGAAAGGACCTGACGGGCAGAACCCTGCAGGTACATCGCCCGAGAGGCGGGACAAGGCCTTCGGCATTTGATTCTTGTGCTGTGTGAGCTGTTGCGGTGTCGGTGACCATAGTGAGGGGGCTGACACTTAGGACCCCCTGCGTCAGGGTCCCCAAAAGAGGAGGGAGGAGATGCAGGGAGGGCCCACCGCAGCCCTGGGGAAGCTGGCGTGGGTAAAGTGGTGCCTAGTGTCCGGGGGGTGGCCCACCCTGCTGGCAGCACCGCGGCTGCGTTGTGGGACCCGGGGGGCCCCTCGAGTCCCGGGCGCATCTCTGCGGCCTTGACCCCTCAGCAGTCCCCTTCCCACCCGGAAGAGCGGCGGGCAGGGAAAGTCTGCGGAGGGTCTTCTGCGCCCCAGAGCTGCGGCCCCGGGCGCCAGGGCCCCAGGCTCGGATTCCACTGCTCCTCCTGGAAGACAAGCCCCCGGGGGCCCCTGGATGCTGCGCGCCCTCCGCCTCGCCTTGCCGGCCTCTCACTCAGGCTGGCCCTGCGCTCCCAGTCGCCGTCTTGGGGCCTCAAAACCTCAGGCGGGACGGGAGGGAGACCGGTCACGCCCGACTCTGCTCCTCCCCACGTTCAAAGGCCGCCCGCGGGGGGAGCCCTCCCGACATCAAACGGGCGGGTGAGTCAGCGGCCTCCTGAGTCAGCGGTCTCCGCCAGGGCCGGGGCTGGCTCGGGGCTGGCTCGGGGCTGAGAGGAAACCACTTCAACCGGGGCTGCTCTGCCTTCAGCCCCAAGGAATGCTTTGAATGCTCAGAGTCCTGGAACATTCAGACGCCTCGTGGGAGGCGTCCCCCACGACACCACCCGGGGGGTGCTGCAGCCTCCTTCCCACCTGGCTGGGCTGGAGGTGCAAGGCGACGACAGGGGTTGGCCCCATGGCCACATGGGGTCCCGTGTCCGCACTGCCGGGCCCTCCGTTCCTAACCCGCGACCAGCAGCGACTGGGGGACGACCGTGCTGAGGGAAGCAAGGCCTGAACAGATGCGTGGAGTAACGGCTGATTCTCTGTGTCCGCTTAGCTAGGCCACGTACCTGGCTGTGTGGCCAAATGCCAGCCTAGATGTCTCTACGAAGGTCTTTTTAAGGTGAGATTAACATTTAAATCGATGGACTTTGAGGAAAACTGGTGACGCTCCATAATGTGGGTGGGCCGCATCTAATCAGTTGAAGGCCTTCAGAGAAAAGACTGAGGTCCCTCGAAGAGGAAGGAATTCTGCCTCCCGACGGCCTTCTGACTCAAGTTGCACCAGCTCTTCCCTGGGTCTCCAGCCTGTGGTTCAGCCCTGCCACCGTGAGACCTGCCAGCCCCACGACCGCGTGAGCCAATGCCTTAAACTACCTCTCATGCTCCCTCTCTGTCTCTAACATATAGTCATATATCCCTGACTAATCCAGTGGGTAGCTAGAGCACGGCTAATGTGGAAGCATAAATGACCCGTGTCTTCCCTGGATGGAGACTCCCTGGTCCTCACCCAGCCACCCAGAAGCTGGGGTCTGGGGCAGGAATCAGCTTCTCGGAGGTGGTTCACCGTCCTTTGCAAAGTGGACATGGGTTTGGTGAGAAGGTGATTTCGAAAAGCGTCAGACAGCTTTCTCGTGTAGGAGGCCATGACTGGCCCGTTGGTCTATATCCTTTGAAAGCCCTGGATGTCATCCTGATGTCCACTCGTGGACTTAAGATTCAGCTATATAAACAAATACGGTCCCTCCACACACGGGAGCATCAGTCAGCCATGCAAAGGAGTGAAGCCCTGACACTCACTACAACGTGGACGGACCTTGAGGATATGATGCTCAGTGAGAGAAGCCTGACACAGAAGGACCCACAGTGTGATTCCATTGATGGGAAACGTCCAGAACAGGCAGATCTACAGACAGACAGTCGGTTCCTGGTTGTCAGGGGCTGGGGAGGGGATGTGGGGTGATTGCTAATGGGGACGGGCTTCTTTTTGGGGGTGATGGAATGTGCTGGAATTAGTCATGATGGTTGCACATTTTGAGTTCACCAAATGCCACTGAATCGCGCACTTTAAAAACAGTTAACTTTATGCAAATTAAAAAAAAGAAAAAAAGCCTGCAGAGCTGACTGCCCAATTACGCACTATCTTATTTTGCTTTGCACGTTCCTGGTCCCTGATGGGTTAAGCGTTTGCTAGGAAGCTGCTTGTCCTTTTTCTCTTTTTAGCTAAAAATCAAACATGCTTATTTCAAAAAATGCAATCAACGCAGAAGTGGCGAAAGTAAACAGTGAAAGGCCCTGTGTCCTCTCTTCCCTGGGGCCAGGCCTCTGACTTCTCTTTGCACCTGTCACAACAGGGGAGCTGGACAGAGCTCTGAGGATGAGGGGATAGAAGAGAAAGTGACTGTCTCACGCTGACCCTTTTGGAGGGGCCTGATTTGGCCTTCTCTGGGGCCGTCCAGGGACGGACCCCAAGGGCTGGGGCAGGCTCACAGCAGCACTCGAGGCCTGCCTCTGGTCCCACTCTGTTTACAAAGCATGCTGGCACATCAATCGTCACAACAACCCATGAGGTAGGTTTACATCAGCTGCGTCTTTCTGCTGAGAAAACTGAGGCTCAGAGAGGTCGAGTGGCCCAAGGTCACACAGCGAGAGGCAGAGCCGAGTGCAAACCCCTACCGTCCTGCTAGCCTCCGTGCCCACCGTTTGCTGAGGGCGCGCCCGGGGGTCTCTCTCCCCTGCTCACCTTGATGCGCTCGATCCCGGCTTCGATGCGGAGCTGTTCCACGAGCTTCCGAGCCTGGGCTATGTTGTTAGTGGCTGACATTGTCTGCCATCAGCTCTGGGCCTCTGTCGTCCAGAGAGCTGTGGGGAGAAGCAGACAGATGTGAGCTGGCTCGTGACGCCCCAGGACTGCAGGTGGAGGACGTCGAGGAGGGATGCCCCACTTCCGGAAACCTCAGGGGGCCCTGAATCCCCGCCACCCTGCAGCCATGACGCCTGTGCCCCTGGGTCACAGTGAGAGGCCCGGCCAAGCACATCTTCTCCTACAGTCCCCTCCTGCGGCTGGTCGGGGGTAAGTGCTCACTGGACATGACCACTGAGGGTCCCAGGAGAGCTCACAAAACCATTGCATCGGCTCCTGGTTGGCTCAGAACGAGGGGAGTTTTCTCTGATTCCTGCTCCTGCATTGGGTCCCCTCCCCCCATACTGTTGGCACTGGGGCCGATCATTCTCTCTTGGGGGCCGTCCTGGGCCCTGTGGGGTGTCGAGCAGCCTCCCCGGCCCCCACCCACCTGATACCAGGAGCACCCCCAGTGTGACAACCACAGATGTCCCCAGACATGACCCAGTGTCCTCTGGGGGCAGAGTCGCCCAGGGGCGAGACCCCTGGCTCTGGACCAAGGCAGATCACGTGGGAAGCCTGCACCCGTGGGTCCTGGGTACCCCACCCCTTCTCTGCAGGGCCTGGGCCTGTTTCCTTCCTTCATTTGGTCAATTGTCCAGCAAATTAAAATTTAATTACATTTAAAATGTTGCGATGCCCATAGATTCACATGCATTTGTAGAAAACAGTAGAGACAGCCCGTGCGCCCGCTGCCTGGTTTCCCCCAGCGGCGGCATCTTGCAAAGCTGTAGTGACGTCATAACCAGGATGCTGACCTTGACACAGGGGAGATGGGGGGCACTTCCAGCCCTAGGGTCCTCATGCCTCCCCTCAGGGGCCACAGCAGGTGGCCAGGCCATGGCTATTGTTCACCTTTTAAACTTTAGTACCATGGCCTTGAGAATGCTGTTTATTTATTTCTTTATTTTAGGTTGCAATAGGCTATAACTTAGTTTATTATGAATAAAATGTGTAGCGCATGATACGTTTCTACCCCACAAATTCAGCGTTAGAAGAATCCCAACACGACAGAGCTTAGACTTGGCAAGAACGATGCAAGAGACAGAGTGAGGCCACTTAAACAGGAAATGGCTCGTGTAAGTAAAAATAACACAAACATCTTCTAGGTATGATTTGGTCTATGACTGGGCAGGATTAAGACAAATGCCATTCAACTTCGGTTAAAAAGTCAAAGTTTCACTGTTGTTCAAATAAAAAGTCAAAGTACGCAATGTAGAAAAAAAAATGATAAAACCATCTTAACCCGACTTACATCCATATTCAATTAATGATGAGAATGCGATTTATTTATTTATTTTTTCAATATTTATTTATTTGGCTGTGCCGGGTCTTAGTTGAGGCATGTGAGAGCTAGTTCCCCGACCAGGGATCGAACCCGGGCCCTCTGCGTTGGGAACGCAGAGTCTTAGCCACTGGACCACCAGGGAAGTCCGGAGAATGCTGTTTAAATGGAACCACTCGGTAAGGAGCCTTTCGGAATTGGCTGTTTTTTCCCACTCGACCTAATTGTCTGGAGATCCACCCCTGCGGCCGTGCTTATCCACAGTTCATTCCTTTGCAGTAAAGGACCACGGTGGGGAGGTGCCCCGTAACCCTTTGCCTGTCCGAGAACACCTGGGCTGGCTCCCGGTTCTGGCTGTGTCGGCAACAGAGCTGCCACAGGCGTCCGTGTGCAGGCTTCTGCGTGAATATAAGCCTTTATTTCTCAGAGATAAATGCTGAGGAGTGCGACTGCTTGTTTAATTTTTTAAGAGAACACCGGCCTGCTTTCCAGAGTGGCTACACAATTCTACATTCCCACCAGCCATGTACGAGTGATGTAAATTTATTTTTTATAATTCAGTTATGCACAATTTTTCTGTCCCTTAAGGTGGTGAAAATTCTTTTTTCCATCCAATCTACATTTAGTGAGCCCCGGGACACTGGTTCTCAACTGGGGCCATCCTGCCCCCAGGGGACACTTGGGGATGCCTGGGGACATTTGTGGTTTTCAACCACAGTTGTTGCTCAACACCCCCCAACCCCAGTGCCCAGGGCGGCCCCCCACAGAGGACGGCCCAGCCCCAAATGATGATAACGCCAAGGCTGAGAAATCGAGTCTGATCCCTGGTCACACTGGACACCAGGATAAATCCCCGATGGTCAGCTGGTGTAAACCAGGGGGGGCCCCAGCATCTGAGAGTCACCTCCTCCTATCCTTCCCACTCAGGTGTGGACTTAAATGTGTGCGGCATCCAGGACCTCAGAGGTCACATTGCC
Organism: Orcinus orca; assembly: GCF_937001465.1. Lineage (NCBI taxonomy): Eukaryota > Metazoa > Chordata > Mammalia > Artiodactyla > Delphinidae > Orcinus > Orcinus orca. The sequence continues at coordinate 1,175,265 of NC_064561.1, read as the reverse complement.
CTGGCGGCGCCCATGGAATCCGTAACCCAGGGGTTTCACCTGGGGAGATCCTGTCCTCAGGGGACACTGGGCGACACCTGGGGACGTCTGTGGTCATCACGACAGGGAGAGGGGCTCCTGGCATTGAGATGGGATCAGAGAATGACCTGGCCCCAGTGTGCGCGTGGCCCGGGTTGAAGACGCTCCCAGTGTGTCCACGCAGTGTTCGTTCAGGATGGTGGGGTGCAGAGCCCAAGTTCAGGAGTCCTGGGGAGCCGCCCGACTGGGCTGGCTTTTACCCAGGCCTTTCAGTAGCACCATGTGCTTCTGTCATCATACATTGTACCTCTGTCTGTTTCCCAGAGGGGTGGCTGCAGAAAAGTAAAGGCAGAGTTCAGGTTCTCAAGAAATTTCTCTTTCGGAAATAAACAGGAACGGACCGCGGACGTGCACGTCTCGGATGGCCCTCCAGGGGATCGCGCGGAGTGAGGAGGCCAGTCCCCAGAGCCACATGCTGTGCGGTTCCATGTACAGAACACCCCTGAGACCACAGGGTCGTGGAGATGGACCAGAGGCTTGTGGCTGCAGGGGGGCGGCGGCCTGGGGAGGGGTCTGGGTGGACAGGCGGACACCGGGTCCTCATGCTGTGTGAAGTGCTGGAGATCTAGACTGTGTGTGTGTGGTTCACGTGTCTGCACAGGGGATAAACTTGCAAAGATCCTAATACACACACACAAGTAAAACTGCAGGAATCTGTGTTCGGTAGGTGATGCAGGGACTTTCTCTCTGCGATCTGGTACGACTGCGTGTGAACCTACAGTGATCTCCATCCAAGTTCCATTAAAAAAAAAAAATCCCTTCCACACTACTGGCTGCCTGCCTTCCCGCCAGACACCCAGGCCCCTTTCTGGGTCAGAAAAGGCCCGAATGTGTCTGCTCTGGGCATACAGGGCCCACATGTGGGCTTCCAGAGGGCTCTGATTCAGCAGAGAGCTTCAAAGTGGCCACAAAACATCCAATTCAGGGAAAACCGCCCTTGGTTCGACTTAAAAATACCTAAATTACTCAGCGCTAAATATAGATGCTGACAGAGAACAAATGGGGTGGCTTCACAGCATGTTTTCCTTGGAAGGTCGGGGAGTCCTGCTCAGCACCCACACTCAGAGTGTCCACCAGGACCCTAGGAGGCCCGGCTACCCCGTGGGGCACCCCAAACCGTGGCCTCCCTCGTCGGCTCTAAGCCCCTCGGTGCTGCTGGCTTTCTGTTCCGGGCACGATGCCCTGAGAGGCTCCCTCCAGGCTGGGTTATAACCTGGACCCCCCGGGACGGCCGGAGTGGGCTGCATTGGGGGGTGTGTGTGCTTGTGTGTGTGCATGCACGTGTGTGTGTGCATTTGTTTACATGTATGTGCGTGTGTGAGCCTGCATGCGTGTGCATGCACTTGTGTCAGTTTGTATCTATGTGTGTGCACATGTGTGTGTGCATGAGCAGCTGAGACCAGACGTAGTTGCATCACGGCAGCCCAGACAGCAGACCGACGTCCTGGTCCTGGCGGTGTCACGGTCAGTCACTGCCTCACCGCGTGCCCCCCGGGGTTAGGTCACCTCTCGCAGGACAGGCAGTGGCCGTGAGTCAGCCCGGGAACATTCCTCACCAGCTGCCTCCCTGCCAGAGACACGTGACGGCTCCAGGCACCTGACCTGGCCAGTCCTGCCTGGCCCGTGGAGCCTTGGAAGGCCCTGGAAGCCGGGCAGGGCCTTGGGAAGCAGGAGGGAGGGGTTAGGCGGTTGGGGCTGCAGGTAGCGGTCAGATTCCGCCTGGGGAGTGGCCGGTTCTAGCGTGGCAAGGCTGGGGGCATGACCTGGGGTGAGGTTTGCCTAAAAATAGAAACTTAACAGACGACAGCAGGCCCTGGCTGGCCTCCCAGTAAAGGGCTAGGAAGTCACCAGGGTCAGGCTGGATCCCACAGAAGCATCGCGGGTGCGTGGCTGCAAGGCAAGGACCGTGAAGGCCCTGAGCACGCCAGGACGCATTGTGAGGCTGCGCTGATTACAGAGGGAGGGTCATCACCGGAGTGTTACAGACCTGAGCCCAGATGCCAGGCTCAAATGCACATGAGGATTAAACACAACTGGGGGAGGGTGGTGTTTCTCGATGGCGAGCTGGGGGATGGCAGGATGGGGGACACCGAGTTAGAACAGGGTCCCTCCCCCAAGGCCCTGCTGACACTGGGACCATGTCACTCTCTGTGGGGGGCCGTCCCGGGCGCTGCGGGGTGCAGAGCAGTCACCCTGGACCCACCCACTCGATGCCAGGAGGCCCCCAGTCGTGACAGCCACAGACGTCCCCAGACATGGCCCCGTGTGGCCCAGGGGCAGAGCCACCTCCCCCGGGATTGGAGGGGGGAAACCTCTGGATTATATTAGGCCTCATTTTCCCAACCAAAGAGATTCCATATAAAAAGTCATAGAATGGGTACTTCCCTGGTGGTCCAGCGGTTGAGACTCTGCGCTTCCACTGCAGGGAGCGCAGGTTCAATCCCTGGTTGGGGAACTAAGATCCCACATGCCGTGCGGCGTGGCCACAAAGTAAAAAAACAAAACAAAACAAGTCATAGGATGAAAAAGAAGATATACACAGATTAGTGAAAATGTACAGAATGTTGATTTTCTGTTCCAGAGAAGTTACCCCCTAGCAACTGAAGCAACAGAACGAGTGGAGATTAACAGCTAGGATTGTATAAAACTATTCAGAACTACTTCACGGCAAACCTATAAAACTAAAACCCAAGACCAGCGACCTAGGAAGAACCATGGCAACGATACACTGGAAAGTGACCTCTTTGTCATGTTAATAATACCTTAGCTGGGTATTTTATATCGGGAGAGGACTCACTCGAGGAATTCATGTGAAAAGTAACTTAACCGGTAAAACACAAAATGAACAAAGCGTGGCCTCATTAGCAATTGACGAAAGTAGGTTGGAGGGATCATGGGCTGCCAGCACTTCATTCACCCAGGACACCAGGAAGGCTGCAGGAAGAGCGACACCTGACGCAGGTAGGGATATGCTCGTCCCCGACTCTCTGGTACTGTTGGCCCATCTCAGCCTCGCAAACTGGACATCAGGAGCTTACAAGGCTGTCCTCTCAAATCCCTTGCTGGGGCATTTATCCCGAGGGAACAAAAATCAAAAGAAATAAAGAGCTATATATAGAAAGGTGTTTACAACAGTGTTATTTATAATAGTGAGAAACTGAATGAAACCATGTGTCCTGCAACGGGGGAACGGCTAATGCAGCGGGGTGTTTTCCTAGTGGAGCAACTGTTATAAATGGTACCCAAAGATGGGGAGCCCAGAGGAGGTGTTTCATGAAAAAACAGGGAGATGGATAAAGTGAGGATGTGTGGCTACTTACCACTGTATTAAAACATATGTGGATAAAGGCAGAAAGGGAACCTCAAATTGACAGTCTGGTTAATAATCGTTTTTATGATTTCCTTTAATGAAGTGGTTTCCATTAAGGTACAACTTGCATCCAGTAAAATCCGTGCTTTGGGGCATGCAGTCGATGAGAACTTAGAATTGCATACAGCCCCGTAGCCAATACCAATTGTGAGTAAAGCCGTGGTGAACATTCATGTCCAGGTTTTTGTGGGAACCTAAGTTTCTGTTTCTCCTGGGGAAATGCCTGGGCATGGGATTTCTGGCTCCTAGGACAGGTGTATGTTTAACTTTACAGGTTAAACATTTTCAAACAGTTTCCAAAGTCACTGCAGGGGATACACTTGCAAAGATCCTAATATACACACACAAATAAAAAACTGCGCTGTTTTGTATTTTGAAATAATCACAGACTGACAGGCAGTTGCAAAAATTGTACAAGGTGCCATGCACCCTTTTCCCCCGATTCCCCCGATGGTGACATCTTATGTGACTGTGGGACAATATCAAACTGGGACACTGCTGCTGGCCCGATGCTCACCGGCCTCAGGTTCTACCAGCCCTCCCACGACTCATGTGTGCAGACGGGACGTTTGTCACCACTCACCCCTCCAGGAAGGTCTGGTCTAAATGTCGCCTGTCCTGGCCGCTATCCCTGACTGAGATCCAAGTCCCTTTCTCCTGCATCCCTCACCCAGCCAGGACACCTGCCTGCAGACCTGCCCCCACGCCACCGTGAGCACCCCCATTGACATTTGTGGCTGGATCATTCTCTGGGGCGCCGTCCTGAGCACTGTAGGGGTTTGAGCAGCATCCCTGGCCCCCACCCACTCAATGTCAGGAGCTCCCCCAGTTGTGACAGCCACAGATGTCCCCAGACATCGCCCAGTGTCCCCAGGGGGCAGAATCTAAGGCTTTTGTGGAACTCTCTTATCAGAAGAAACCCAGCAGCTGAAAGAGGTTCATTTAGGCAAAATGCAAAGTTTTTTGGAATTGAAATGGTCCAGTTTGAAGTGAAATGGTACTGAATGGAACAGAAGTTTGTTTCAAAGAGGGTTTAAATTTCTTAGCATCTGAGAATTCCATGGCGGTCCAGTGGTTAGAACTCTGTGCTGTCACTACTGAAGAGGCGGGTTCAATCCCTGGTCAGGGAAACTAAGATCCCTCAAGCTGCTTGGCCTGGCCAGAAAAAAAAAAAAAAAAAGAATTTCTTAGCATCCAACAACCTCTGTGGCTGGGAGAAGTCACACGGGGCCAGAGTTTCAGAGTTTCCCTCAAACTCAACCAAGAACACATTTGAAGGAGAAAAGAGCACAGCCCTGGGGGGAGAGAGGGGGAGGCAGAGCCCCTGTGGAAAGTGGCAGACCTGCATTCTGTCCCAGCTCCCAAAGCTGTGTGGTTTGGGGAAAGTTACCTCCCCCCTCTGAGCTCCAGTGAGCTCTGCTCAATGCTCAGAGTGACACTCCCTCTCGGCGCAGGGCCTGGCCAACCTCCAGGTCCGCAAGTTCCTATGTTGGGGGACGGGGGCCCCAGAGGCTGGCAGCCACGGGGAGGGCCCTCCTTCAGGAACTTGTGGCAACTGCCACATAAACACAGCGGCGGGGGAGGAGGGACGAGAGATGAGGTGCCTGGACCTCCTCTGCACAGTGAGTGTGCACTGGCCGGTTTGCTGGAAGCTACTAGGAAATCTCCCTGCCCTCGGACTTTGCTGGCCCCGCAGTGGCCACACCACTCATCTGCCCAGGGGCCGGGTGGGGCAGGGCGTCACAAAGCCCACCTGGCCTGGGGGAAAGCGGGGCAGATCTGAAGGGGATTGTATTAAAACTAGGAGTGGAGGGACTTCCCTAGTGGAGTGGTGGTTAAGAATCCGCCTGCCAATGCAGGGGACACGGGTTTGAGCCCTGGTCCGGGAAGATACCACGTGCCGAGGAGCAACTAAGCCCGTGCGACACAACTACTGAGCCTGTGCTCTAGAGCCCGCGAGCCACAACTACTGAGCCCACGTGCCACAACTACCAAGCCCGCAAGTCACAACTACTGAAGCCGGCATGCCTAGAGCCCGTGCTCTTCAACAAGAGAAGCCACTGCAATGAGAAGCCCGCACATCACAACGAAGAGTAGCCCCCGCTCACCACAACTAGAGAAAGCCCATGCACAGCAACAAAGACCCTACACAGGCAAAAATACATAAATAAATAAATTAATTTAAAAAAAAAAGCTGAGCATGGATCCTCTTCTGTCGTTCTGTGGCTCTAAGATCACGCTGATCTACTGATACATTCATGGCCTCCTCCTCAGCCACCTGGACTTTGGACTAAAACCTCTATCTGGGGCTTCCCTGGTGGCGCAGTGGTTGAGAATTCACCTGCCAGTGCAGGGGACACGGGTTTGAGCCCTGGTCCGGGAGGATCCCACGTGCCGCGGAGCAGCTGAGCCCGTGCGCCACGGCTGCTGAGCCCGCGTGCCTGGAGCCTGTGCTCTGCAGCGGAAGGCGCCACCGCAATGAGAAGTCCACGCACCCCAATGAGGAGTGGCCCCCGCTCACCACAGCTGGAGAGGGCCTGCACGCATCAACGAAGACCCAGCGCAGCCAAAAATAAATAAATAAATAAAAAACAAAACAACAACAAAAAAACCCTCTATCTGCAGATTTCACTCCAATGACGGTGGGCCAGCTCGTGTGGACGCTCTCCTGACGAGGGCAACTAGCAAAGCTTCATGGAATAGAGAAGCTTGAAGGGACTGGAGGACTGGAGGACTTCACTACTAAGATAGTGAAGATTTCCATCCAGGATCTGGGGAGGATGGAAACCCAGGAGTCTGGCTTTGGGGCTGCTTTTTACTGGGGTGGAGGGTTTGCTAAGAGGCCAAGTGGCTGTTGCCCTCACAAGGCTAGGGGCTCAGAGGTTGAGATCCAGGGCCTCCTAAGGGGAGAGAGATTGGGGAACTCCTCCTTGGTATGAGCTAGGACAAAAGAGTCCTGCCTTCTAAGAAAAGGGTCCACAGGAAGCAGACAGGCCCTCACAGTGACTGTAGCTGAGTTCTGAATAACCTCAGTTCCCGATACTGGATTGAGGTGAACTTAGATTGCTAGCAGCCCTAGATGCTGGACAGAAGTAAAAATGAACCCTTTCTGGTGGAAAACAACATCATCTTAGGCTTCAAATTATTTCTACAAACAAGTCAGCAGTCACAATGTCTAGCACACAATCAGAAATGACCAGGCACAGAAGAAGACAGGACCACATGAACAAAAATCAGCAGAAATAACAGACTATACAAACAGGCTCCCAGGGGTTCGATACACTGGAATTGACAGACTTTAAAATAACTATATTAATTATGGTAAATATGTGAGGTTGGAATTTTGGCAGCGAATTGGAAACTAAAGAAAAAGACTGAACGGATGTGTGGAAACTGACAATATCTGAAACGAACACAATGGAAGAAGCAGTATCATTAAAGATAACTAAAGAGAAAATTAGTGAACTGGAAGATAGGAAATATCCAGAATGAAGCATGGACCACATGAGACAAGGTATAAGACACAGAGGATGCAGTAAGTTCTGACACACGTGTAATTGGAGCTCTGGAAGGAGGAGAGAGAGAAAGGGGCAGAAGCAATCTTGGAAGAGATAGTGATGGATAATTTCCTAAAACTGATTAAAAAAAAAAAAAGGACTCTAAGCCACAGATTCAAGAAGCCCTAGAACCTCAGGCAGGAAAAACATTTTAGAAATTGACAGAGAAATGACCAATGAGCACCTGAAAATGTGCTCAATGATTAGTCATCAGGGCAAGTATAAATGAAAACCATCGTGGGAGACTGCTTCACAGCCCTTAGAGTTGGCAAAAATCTGAAAGACCGACAATACCATGTATTGGGGAGGATGTACAAACATCAGAATTTTCACACGTTACTGATGGGAGCATAGGATAGTACAACCACCCTGGAAAGTGGGTTAGCAGACTCTTATAAGGCTAAACACATACTTAACCCATGACCCAGCAATTCCACTCCTAGGAATTTACCCAAGATACATAAAAACATATTTCCACAAAAGGACTTGTACAAGATGCTCATACATCTGTATTTGTAACAGCAAAAATTGGAAGTAACCCAAATGCCTGCCAACAGGAGGATGGATAAACAAACTGCGGTAATTCATACCATGGAATACTACTGCAAACATTTTTTGAAAGAAAAGGAAGATAAAGAAAAGCCCTCATCTTGCTGTTGTTGAAGGGTAGCCATATATTTTCCTAATCAGGAGGAAAGTGGAAAATGGGAAAAATCAGTGGTTTGTTTGACTTGGACCAAGAAATATATAGGCTGTGTGTCTTTGGCTTGTGGACAAGAGCACTGGAGTGCCAAGCTTCATGTGTACTCTGCAGGTGACGGAGTGCATTCATAGTCTCTGTTACTGGGGAGGACCACGATGTCGGGCATCATGAAGGGACTTCTGTGCCCATTTTTTACAGATGAGGAGACTGAGGCTTGAAGACGTTCGTATGTTAATAACCTTCCCGAGACCACGCAGCGGGTGGAGGTCGGGCCAGGGTTTGAATCTAATTCCCAAACCAGGGCTCACTGGGAGACCAGATCTAGGGGCAGTCGGGTGGGTCCCAGCACATAGCTCTGTCCCCCCTGCACCCAGAGGCAAGCTTCAGAGGGTGAGGGGCACGGTCTCTGCATCCTCCATGGCCCAGTGCCTTTGGCGAAGGGTTTAGACATACAGTGGTCCCAGGGCTGAGGGCCTCCACACACGAGGGATGGTGCCAGGACCCTCACACGGCTTTTTGCTTTGGAGAAAGACTGGGGCAGAACGCTGGGGACATCGACAACACTGGGGCAGGCCTGTGCGGCCACCAGGGTCAGAGAAAACCCCGAGTGAGATGAAACAGCAGACTCCCAGCGTTGCTCCTCCCGTCTGGTGGTTTGTAAGTGACTCTGGGGCTCTCGAAGTCCTGGACGCTTTTCCCCAAGGACTTGAGCAGACTGTCCTGCCAGCTTACGACAGGGCTGCACGTGTGGGCCTGGGAGACCTTTGCATCATCACCTCTGCACCCCGCAGAGGACCCCCCCCCCCCAGGCCTTCTCAAGATACGTTTCTGTCCCCTTGCTCCTGGTGACGTGGGCTTGGTGTTTCCTGGCGGCCGAGCCTGCTTCCTTCCACCTGGGCGAGTCAGACGGAGTAACGGGCGCTCTCTAAGGCGGCAGGACGGGCCCGGATGCAGGACCTCTAAGATGTCTTTTGGCCTCTGTGTCTTGCCAAGATACTTGGCGTGACTGTGTGTCCAGATCACTCATGGCTGCGGGGTGGGGGGGAATGTGTGGCAGATAGGTACCCGAGACCTCGTTGGGCGTGGGTGGGCTAAGCCTCGTGTCCTCACGGGCAAAGCCAAGAAGGAGACAGCAGGCCTGGGGGGGCCCAGCCCCTGCCGGAACCCTGGAGCTCCGAGCCCTGAGCAGCAGGGCTCAGGGGAAAGTGGATCAGGCACACACCCCGGGCATCTAGGGAAGCCCCAACCTGCCGGGCGTGTCTCTGGCAGGCAGGCTTAGAGGCCGGGGAGAGCAGACGTGCCCCCCTGCTCAGCCTGTGATGCCATCTCCACCCTCAGAGGTGTTTTCCAGCTGCACAGGAAGCAGTGACAGCAAGACACAAAAATGCCAGCGATCCCTGTGAATTCCACACATAGCTCTCATAGCTGGGAAGAGTGCCACTCCCAGCCCACTCGATAAACTGACACCCGAGCCGCCAAGGCTGCTTTCTTACCAGAAGAGAAAGAATGGGATGCCACAGAGGCTTCTGAGAAAGTTGGCTGGTTGGGCTGCGTAAAGGGAAAAGAATGTGAAAAATGCGGCTGGCGAGGTGAGCGGGGCCTTTGAGGAGCGGCTCCTGGTTCTGGTGGCCCAAGAGGCGGTGCAGCCAGGGGGCCACTGGGGACCCCTCCCTGGCCGAGGGGTCTGCCTGTGGCAGGCGGATACCCAGGCACAGTCCCGGCCCGGCTCTCAGTTCTGTGCACTGAACGTGGACCCGCAGCCCTGGGGGCTCAGTGTGAGACGAACTGCTCCCCTGGGAGCTGCGGCCGCCACTTCCAGAAGCAGCACGAGCCCATAGGCCTGGGATGAGGTGGGTTGGGAGGCCCTGGCTCTCAGAGACAGAGTGTCCCTCAAAGGCCACGTAATGTCCTGAGGAGGACAGACTAGTTCAGGGTCTGTCCCCCAGGCACTGCTGACACTGGTACCGTCCTGAGCAGCATTTCTGCCCCCACCCACTTGATGCCAGAAGCCCCCCAGTCATGACCACCACAGGTGTCCCCAGACATGGCCCTGTGTCCCCGGGGGGGCGGGGAGGACCGCCCCCTCAGTTTCGAAGTACTGGGTCAGAACCCCTCACAGCAATGCTTCTGCCCTGAATTTTACAGTTAAAGACAATAAGGAGAATCACGGGAAACAGGAATGAGGGTTTCCTTTTTGTTGTGTGGTGTTGGTTTCAGGGCCCATCCTGAGTCAGGGCTAACGCGCTTGATCTCACCTGTGGCCTGGAGTGACCCCCCTAGGCCATGCACAGGAGGGCCTACGTCCTCTGGGGGGCCCACTTGCAATGACAAGGCATTTGTCACACCCGACCTTCACCAGCAATCTAGCAAGGGATCCTTGGGGCTGTACCCACATCTACGATGACCCCCAGTGACCTTGTACAATACCCTCCCCTAGAGTGTGGGCAGGACCCGAGGATAGGAAGGGATCTAGCTCTGGGCCGGGCTGTGTCGTGTGGCACAGGTGACAGAGAGGGGATATCCTTGGTGGGCCTGCTCTAATCAGGGGAGTGAGTGTGAAAGGGATTCCATGCAAGGGAGACCCTGTGTTGCTGGCTTTGAAGCTGGAGATGGCCAGAAATGGGGGTGGCTGCAAGAGTGGGAGGGACCCCGCTGCTATACCTGCAAGGAACCAAATTCTGGAACAATCTGAATGAGCTCCAGATGAGGCATTTCGACTGCAGCCTGGTGAGACCCTGAGCAGAGACGGCAGCCACACCATGGCCCGACTGCTGACCTCCAGAACTGAGAGCTGGAAGCTGCTGGGTCTGTGATAGCTTGTTACGCAGCACGGATAGCTGATACAATGGCCAGGGGAGGCCTGAGTGGGGTCTCCTGACTGTTGGGCTGGCTTCTTCCCAGCACTCTACATGCTACACGCTGGCCATGGGGCCGGGGACAATTCCAGCTGGCACCCACTCCTTCCGCTGAGCATGGACAGGGCACTCATTCTCTTTGTTAACAGCCCTGAGACGCAGGTAAAGCATTAAAGCCAGAGGAGTTTCTGGCAGCTTCTCCATTAGCAGCCAACCTGCTCCCCGTGGTTCCTGCTCCCTGGGACATGAGTGCCACATGCATTTCATCCCCTGATGGCACAGGAAGTTGGCCTCAGTGAATCTCAGCTCAGAGAAAGCCTGCTGCTTCCAGGCGTTCTGAAACCCTCCTCTATAGCCTCCTCATCCAGGCGGATGGGGCTTGTGTGGCCGGCGAGCTGGGTGAGTCAGAGCCCCAAGAAGGTGGCCTTGCAGAGGGAGGGGGGCAGCTGGCAGCGGGAGCCTGCGTCCCTGGCCTCGTCCCCAGCCCACAGAGCTCTGCTCTCGGGAGGGGAGGGGAAGAGAGGGGAGGCAGGCGGAGGGCAGTAATTCCTTGTCCTCAGAGAGAACAGAAACAGCCTTCATTTTGCTTTAAAACTTCCGGAACCGGTAGCTTTACAGCTCACCAAGCTTCTGAATTCCTGCCTCCCAGGGCCCGGCAGCCTGACCCCCATCCCCACCTGCCATTAAACAGGAAGGTAACAAAACAACCCCCCGCCCCAAAACACAAACCTCCAGCGAGATTCGACAGGAGTACAAACGAGACGCGGGTGAGAAAGCAGGCTCTCCCCGACCCGGGGGATAACCGCCCCCCAGTACACGGTGTTCAGAAGAAGAGGAGGCGGGCTGCTGTGCTGAAAGAGGAAAATCAATCCCAAAGCAAAACAGAAAGGCATGAGGTTTGAGAGAACAGTCTCTGGGCTTCTTTGAACAAGCTGCCCTCCTGCAGGGCCCGGGGAGCTGGCTGACCGAGGGCTGTGCCCACGTGCAGGTTGATTACCGTGCACGTCTTACACACCTACTGTGTGCACGAGGCCTCAGACCTGCACGCCTCCAGGGGGTACCCTTGCGTCACAGTCCATGGCATGGAAGCCCCTGGAACAGGGGGTCTCCATCAGGGGCGATGTCGAGGGCATCTGTGGTTGTCACGACTGGGGGGCTCCTGGTATTGAGGGGGTGGGACCAGGGAGGCTGCTCCACACCCCACTGTGCCAGGGACGCCGCACCCCCCAGAGAATGACCCAGCTCTGACGTCAGCAGTGCCGAGGTGGAAAGACCTGCCCTAGACCCTACAGAAACGTGCACACGCCATTAGAAAGTCAGAGGGAGGGGCAGGTGCCTCGCGGTGTCCCCAGCATCCGGGATGCGGTGGCCTCCTGGCCTCGCCCCTGGCTCCAAGAGGGGTCACAGACAGAGGGGACCTGCGGAGGGCCACGGGTGCCACACTGGCATTTGGACTTTACTACGAGTGAGGAGACAAAACCTCTTTGAACCCCCCAACAACCAGGAGCCGAGCAGGCATCCCCGCCCCCCGCCCCCCCCCAAGCCAGGGCTGGCTCTGGGCTCCGGGATCCGGGCCTCCCTGCTGGGCCCGAGATTCTCCAGGGTCGAGGTCACCCTGGCCTGGCGTGGGGAGGGCTGGCCACGTGATGGCTTCTGTGACCTTGGGCATCATGACCTTTGGTGGGACGTGGGGGCTGCAAAAGACCAGCTGGGTCTTTGCCAGGCAGACGCTTCCCAGCAGGAGGCTTGCCCCGCCCCCCCCCCAAGACCAGCGTCTTGTGACTCCCTGTCAGCCGGTCCTTTTATGCACAGGCTAAATCGGGTCCCTTGGCAGCTATATTTAGAAAAGGCTAGAAAAAGGGGAATGAATGAGGTGCCCACAAGCGAGGGAAAAACAGAGCTGCAGGGCAAACGGCCACCCTTGGCCCAAGCCGGGAGGTGGGCGGACAATGACAGAGGGTGACGGTGTGGCTAATGCGGGAGCAGAAGAAAGGGCCCTCTCTGTGCACCCGGAGGATGACTGCAGTCATGTGAGGGTGTGCAAGCCAGGCACTGGGCTGGGCCAGCACGCCAAGCGCCCGTGGAGGGTGTCACCCCCATTCTCGGCTTCCCGGCACTGAGGAAATGCTGTCACCCTGGCCCCGTGAGGGTGCAGCTTGGAGCCAAAGGGCAGGAGGCTGGGAGAGAGGGGAGGGCAGGTCCAGGCCTTCCCACCTGAGCCTGGACAAACTCCTACACATTCTGCAAAACCCCATGAAGTGTCACCCTCTCTGAGAAGCCCCTGGTCTGCTGTCCACGCACAAGGCTGCACCAGAACCCCTTCTTGGGGTATACACAGCTCCCTGGACATTCCTTGGCATTGCACTTCCTGTGGCTGCTGTCACAAATTGCCACAAATTTGGTGGCTTAAAAACATACACATTGATTATCTCACGGTTCTGCAGGTCAGAAGTCTGACTAGGTCCTCTGGGTCAAAATCTACACGTGGGCAGGGCTGGTTCCTCCAGAGGCTCCAGGGCAGCATCGGTTCCCGCCTTTTCCAGCTTCTAGAGGCGCCGCATCCCTGGCTCGCGGCCCCTCCTGCATCCTCACAGCCAGCAGTGCAGCATCTCCCGTCTCTCTCTGCCTCTGACCCTCCCGCCTCCCTCTTTTTTTTTTTTTTTTTTTTTTTTTGCGGTACTCGGGCCTCTCACTGTTGTGGCCTCTCCCGTTGCGGAGCACAGGCTCTGGACGCGCAGGCTCAGCGGCCATGGCTCACGGGCCCAGCCGCTCCTCGACATGTGGGATCTTCCCGGACCGGGGCACGAACCCATGTCCCCTGCATCGGCAGGCGGACTCTCAACCACTGCGCCACCAGGGAAGCCCCCGCCTCCCTCTTATAAGGACCCTGGGATGACGCTAGGCCCCCCAGGGAATCCAGGGTCATCCCCATCTCAGGTGCCTTAACTTAACCCTGCCTGCAAAGTCCCCTCTGCCATGTGAAGTGACACATCCACAGGTCCCGGGACTAGGACAGGGACATCTTTGGGGTCCGTGGCTGAAGCTGGGCACCAAAGGACCATCTGGATGGAAGGGACTGGTGGCTGCAGTGCAGGGCATTTACCAAGGAGGCTCCTTCCAGGAACTCACTCTGTCCCCAGGGCCAATCTCTGTCCCAGGACAGGCCCCCAGGATCAGGCTGCCAGGGGCAGAGCACTGGCCGCACCTGAAGTCCGTAGTGGATGCCACTCGCGGGCACGTGCCCAGGATGGCCCACCCTGCAGAGTGGGGATGGCCTGCCCGGGGCACACGTGCTGCTGCGGACGGACCTCGGGCCCGGGTCATGGCCTCTGGCTCTTTGCTCTGGGTTCTGGGTTGATGGCCAACACCCAGGGCATTGAAGCCTCAACACCCCAGCATCAGAATGACCAGTGGTTACTGAGCAGGTTACTCCACCTCTGATGTGGTTGGAAAGTGCCGGAACCAAACAGACCCACAGAGGCTCTCCCTAAGGGCTAGCTGTAGTTAGGGACATTTTTCATGTTTAAAAAAAAAAAAAAAAGGGCCAATGGTGAGATTACTCGAACGGTTTCAGAGATGTGCCTGTGTGAGGCGCCAGGCTCTAGAACAAGGGGTCTCACCGGGGCGCTCCTGCCCCCAGGGGACACGGGGGATGTCTAGAGACATCTCTGGTCTTCCCTCTGGGGGGCTCCCGGCATCGAGTGGGTGGGGTCAGGGACGCTGCTCCACATCCCGCAGCGCCCAGGACGGCCCCCCACGGAGAATGGCTGGGCTACGGCAGCAGTGCTGGGTGGACTGGGGGCCAGGGGGAGACCCCTTGACGAATGGGCTAGGAGTGTGCCTGCCTGGGAGCCTCTTTCCTGTGAAATACATACATTATTTTGGTCCCGCCGGGTTCACTTGAGAAGACCGGGTGGGCTGAGGCCACCAACGTGGCTCCTGGGCACCTCCTCCGGGCCCGCCATGCATCCTCAGTGTCCAAACTCCCGAGGGGACCCAGGTGCCCATGAGGTGCGGACACAGGGGCTTGGGGTCAAAGCTCAGGCTGCCCGGCACTAAAACAAAGCATTAGGACATCTGGACGGAACCCCCTACTCGGGTGCTGACCCTTGTGTGTCTTGGCTGGAAGCTTGACCTTCAAACGCAGCACCCGGGGGGGTGGGGCAGAGAAGCAGCAGTCTTGGTCTGGGATGCAAATTTCGGCCCCAACGGAGGTGTTGCTGGGCTGTGTTCTCATCTGGGGACACGGCTGGGGAGCACGGCGGAACCTTCCAGAGAGGGCCAATCACAGCTACCCCATTGACAGCCCAGCGTCCAAGGAGCCCCAGTGAGCAGGAGGGAGGGAAGGAGGGATCTCGGGGCCCAGGTACCCACAGGAGGCAGCAGGGGTGCAGGGACCAGCACTGGGTCTGTAGAACGCGCCTGGCGAGAGGGAGTTAATCTCGGCTTCCCGGCGGTCTCTGCCCCAAGACGAGGTTTCGATGACCTGCGTGGAATTTCTAACAATGAGATGAAGTGTCTGGTTCTGTTCACATTGACATCCCGTTTCTCGCCTGTCCAAATTCCATGACGCCTTTTCTCGTTAATGCAGAAATGCGGCCAAGTGCAGGGCTGCCCAGGAAGCGCTGAGGTCTCCTGCGGCTCTCACTGGAAAGGGGAACCGTGGCTGCCTTGGGGCTGGGTGCCCAGCTCTCAGGGTCTCTGCAGGACTTGGGAGAGGTGGCTTGGGCCGCACTGCACACAGGAAGTGGAGAAGGTGCACAGAAGGCACGGACGTGACCTCATGGGATCCTCAGGGACTGGTGCAGGGCAGCCAGTGGGTGTGTTCTCAGAGAAGGCCAGGCAGAGCTGCTCGGACTTCTGCCCTCGCCCCTAGAGACCCTCCTTGCTGGCCTGATGAGGCAGGCGACTGTGTTTAAGAAGTGCACGTGGGGGGCTTCCCTGGTGGCTCGGTGGTTGGGAAACCGCCTGCCAATGCAGGGGACACGGGTTCAAGCCCTGGTCCGGGAAGATCCCACATGCCGTGGAGCAACTAGGCGCGAGCGCCACAACTACTGAGCCTGTGCTCTAGAGCCCGCAAGCCACAACTACTGAGACTGCGTGCCACAACTACTGAAGCCTGTGCCCCCAGAGCCTGTGTTCCACAACAGGAGAAGGCACCACAGTGAGAGGCCCACGCACCGCAGCGAAGTGTAGCCCCCACTTGCCGCAACTAGAGAAAGCCCGCGCGCAGCAATGAGGACCCAACGCAGCCATAAATAAATAAATCAATAAATCTATTTAAAAAGATAAAAAAAGTGCACATGGGGACTTCCCTGGTGGTCCAGCGGGTAAGACTCTGCCCTCCCAAGGCCAGGGGCCCAGGTTCAATCCCTGGTCGGGGAACTAGATCCTGAATGCCCCAAGTGGGAGTCCACATGCTGCAACTAAAGGGTCCTGCATGCCGCAACGAGGATCCCACATGCTGCAACTAAGAGCTGGCACAGCCAAATAAATAAATAAAAATAAATCTAAAAAAAAAAGTGCATGTGGCCAGGAGCGGTGGGTGACCCCTAGGAGCTGCCGACAGTCCTGCAGCTGCAGGCCACAAATTCTGCCAATACCCCAAGGGACCCTGGAGCAGATTCTCCCCCAGTCAAGCCTCTGGGTAAGAATGAAGCCCAGTTGGCACCTGGATGGTGGCCTGCTGGGACCCTGAGCAGAGGACCCCGTTAGGCTGTGCCTGGACCCCTGACTCACTGTGAGATGATAAGTGGGTGGAGCTTGGGGGTATTTGTCATGCAGCATCGCTAACTAATACAGCAGAGAAGCACAACCTGCAGAGAGGACCCAGGTCCGGAGGAGATGGAAGGGGATGTGGCCTGATGTGGCCTGTCGACGTTCCCTCATTTTTTCCTACGATGTCATGTCAGTTGGGCCTGCCACTCCTAAATTAATCTATGTGACTGTAAAAATAATACAAATAGAAAATACAAAACTAACATAAAAAAAATAATAACGTCTCCCTCCTGACCCCAAAGCCTTTGACTGAAATGACTGCCCTAGGAAGGTACCGCTGTGTGTCCTGCTTTGAGAAGCCAGTCCCAGGCCGTGGCCAACTGTGACTCCCAAGGTTGTGGCGGGGAAGGAACCACACCAGTGAAGAGAGAAGTTTGCTGATCCATCAATTCCAAGCCAAAGAGCCATGTTGAAAGAAAACCGTTCGTCACTCCTTGCTGCCTTTTAAAACAAATCACCTGGAACCCTGCTGCGAAAGTCCAGGATTTCCCACCTGGGAAATCACAGCCCTGCCTCCTCCCTTGCTGTCTGTCCCGCCAGCACTCCCTGCAGATGTGCCGGAGGGTCTCACTTGCACCCAGATGGGTACCGCACCAGGCACGGCGGGGATGGGGGCTCTGTCATGCCAAGCACCTGCTGGGACCGAGCCCGGCAGGACTAGAATTCTGTTCCTGTGTTTCACCGCTCACGCCTGCCCTGCGGAACATTTCCCAACGTCTGTCCCCGTTACCCCGGCGTAGCCACGAGATGCTGGGGACACGGGAAAGAAAACAAATCGCTGTGATTCAGCAGCTCTGACGGCCCACCCCCGACCCCTCAGCATGCTCTGTGCTTCCTCCTCTTTTCCCTGTTGACAGCTTTGCTGAGACAGAAAGTCAGAAAACAAACAGTTCACCACTGAAAGTGTTCACTCACTCAATGGTTTTCTGGTATATTACATTATTAAATTTTAAAGATTGTAAAAATATATATGTGTGACATAACATTTGCTATTTTAACCATTTTTAAGTGTACAATTCAGTGGCATTTAGTGCATTCACGTTACTGTGCAACCATCACCTCTTTCTGATTCCAGAACATTCCATCACCCCAAAAAGAAGCCCCATCCCCATCAGCAGTTACTCCCACCCCCTCCCCAGCCCCTGACAACCACTAACCACCAACTCTGTGTGTCTGTGGATCTGCCTGTTCTGGACATTTCCAACCAATGGAATCACACACTGTGTATCCTGTGTCTGGCTTCTCTCAGTGAGCATCGTGTTCTCAGGGTCCGTCCACGTGGTAGTGAGTGTCAGGGCTGCACCCCCCCTTTTCGTGGCTGAGTGATGCTCCCGTGTGGGGAGGGACACGGTGGGTGTATCCATCATCTACTGATGGACAGTGGGGTTGTGTCCACCTTCGGCTGCTGTGAATCGTGCTGCTGTGCACATTTCTGTACAAATATCTGAGCTTGTAGCTTTTCACTGAACTCCCACTTCTGGCCCTATCCTGACTCTCAGGGAAAGTGGCGATGGCCCCCGAGGGCTCTGAGGGGTCCTATCCAGGTGGGCAAGGGGCCATGCAGCCTGGGAGACTATGCGATGGTTAATTTTACATGTCAGCTTGGCTGGGCCATAGGATGCCCAGATATGTGTGGAGACTTCTTTACCATTTTTTCATTGCATTATACGGCCAAGAAAATTCTGATAATTCTAGTCTCTGTTCAGCAGGAAACTGGTCAAATGACATCTTTTTTTTTTTTTTAAAACTAAATTTGTTTATTTAATTATTTATTTTTTGGCCACACGCGGGCTTTCTCTACTTGCAGCAAGCGAGGGCTACTCTTCGTTGAGGTGTGTGGGCTTCTCGTTGCAGTGGCTTCTCTTGTTGTGGAGCACGGGATCTAGGCACGCAGGCTTCAGTAGTTGCGGCACATGGGCTCAGTAGTTGTGGCGCACGGGCTTAGTTGCTCTGCGGCATGTGGGATCTTCTGGGACCAGGGCTCGAACCCGCGTCTCCTGCATTGGCAGGCGGATTCTTAACCACTGCGCCACCAGGGAAGTCCCATCTTTTTGTCTCTAAGAGAAAAGTTGGCAAAATCACCACTGCTCAAATTCTCCCAAACCCAATAATTGGAAAAGAGATGAACTGTGCTGAGTTTATCTTTGAATTAAAGAATTCAACCAAGCAGAATTCCATTTCCTCAGAACATATCACCAATACAAACCTGGTGGGTGAGTGGATGGGAGGGAACTTGGGCTTGCGGTCAATAGACCTGGTGCCAAGTTGTGACTTTGTCATTAACAAATTTAAAAAAGAAAAAAGACTGGGACTTCCTTGGTGGTCCAGTGGTTAAGAATCCGTCTTCAGGGCTTCCCTGGTGGCGCAGTGGTTAAGAATCCGCCTGCCGATGCAAGGGACACGGGTTCGAGCCCTGGTCCGGGAAGATCCCACATGCCGCGGAGCAACTAACCCCGTGCACCACAACTACTGAGCCTGCACTCTAGAGCCCGTGAGCCACAACTACTGAGCCTGTGAGCCACAGCTACTGAAGCCTGCGTGCCTAGAGCCCATGCTCTGCAACAAGAGAAGCCCGCTGGCCACAACTAGAGAAAAGCCCTCACGCAGCAATGAAGACCCAGCGCAGCCAAAAATAAATAAATAAATAAAATAAATGAAATTAAAAAAAAAAAAAGCGTCTTCCAATGCAGGGGACACTGGTTCAATCCCTGGTCAGGGAACTAAGATCCCACATGCCGCGGGGCAACTAAGCCTGCATGCCACAACTACCGAGCCCACTCGCCACAATTAGATTGAAGCCCGTGAGGCACAACGAAAGATCCTGAGTGCCGCAACTAAGACCCGATGCAGCCAATAAATAAATAAGTATTTAAGTAAATAAAATAAAATAGAAAATAGAACCTGGTCTTTAAAAAAAAAGTAAAAAGGGGCTTCCCTGGTGGTGCAGTGGTTGAGAGTCCGTCTGCCAATGCAGGGGACACGGGTTCGTGCCCTGGTCCGGGAAGATCCCACATGCCGCAGAGCGGCTGGGCCCGTGAGCCATGCCCGCTGGGCCTGCGCATCCGGAGCCTGTGCTCCGCAACGGGAGAGGCCACAGCGGTGAGAGGCCCGCATACCGCAAAAAAAAAAAAAAAGTAAAAAGACTACGGGATGGTTAATTTTACGTGTCAATTTGGCTGGGCCACGAGATGCCCAGATATGTCTGTGCCCAGTTGTTCTTTTGGATACTTCTATGAGGGTGTTTCTGGATGAGACTGTGGGGCATGTGGAGGTGGAGGGCCTCTCCTGAGCGGAAGGGAATTCTCCAGTGACTGCCTTTGGCGTCGGCTCTTGGGTCTCCACCCTGCAGCCTCCATAATCAATTCCTTAAAATAACTCTCTCTGTGTACACACATCCTGTTGGTTCTGTTTCTCTGGAGAGCCCTGACTAATACGGACTGCCAGGTGCCTTGTGGGTGGAGAGAAAGGAGCTGGAACCCTGGCCCCATGGTCCACCAGCCTGGGGCCTTGCTGAGTCTCTCTGCAGCTAAGCCTCAGTTTCCTCACCTATAAAATGGAGATGAGAAAACCCGCTCCCCAAGGCTTCTACCAGGACAAAATGAGACCAAGCAGCCGGGTCTGGCTCACAGGAGGCACCTGACAGACACCAGCCGGGCTGCCGAGTGGGGTCTGCAGCGGGGGATGAGGAAGTGGTGGGCGGGCGGTCAGCAGTGGGCCGGCCAGGTGCCTGGGAGTGGGCCGGGGCCCGGGTGGAGCCGGCCGAAGTCATGGGCTGGAGCTTTGTGTCCTCCCTGCTGGCAGGTGCTGTAGTGTGTGGGCCTAACCCTGCAGCACAAGGCCACGCGGCCGCGGCCCCAGCCGCTCTCCTGACACCTGAGCCTGGCGGAGGGTGGCTCTGCTGTGATCCCTGTACACGTGTGTGTCCCCGGGGACCAGAAGCAACTGAGCACTGGCCTCCCTATCAGGAAAAGGGGCTGCGGACCTGTGGTCCACTGATGGAGAGCGTGAAAAGACCAAGATGAGGGTATCTGGTGACCACTGGGGAGTACCTGCGTTTCAAGTCATCATCTTTGTCACCACCGTTCTCGCCAGCCAGGCTGGGGTGAGGATGGCAAGGCGTCCGCCCCAGGCACAGAATCTAAGGGGCACCGAAAAGTCGGTCACCGTGATCACATACTTTCATGCAATATTTTTTTTAAGAAGTCAAAATGAATGCAAAATATCCAGGATGAATCACATGTCAAGGTTTTCATTAGGGACAGGATCTGATGGGGCTGGGGTTAGGGCAAAGCAATCCCCTCTTTATTATTATTATTTTTTTGATGGTACGCGGGCCTCTCACTGTTGTGGCCTCTCCCGTTGCGGAGCACAGGCTCTGGACGCGCAGGCTCAGCGGCCATGGCTCACGGGCCCAGCCACTCTGTGGCATGTGGGATCTTCCCGGACCGGGGCACGAACCCATGTCCCCTGCATCGGCAGGCGGACTCTCAACCACTGCGCCACCAGGGAAGCCCAGCAATCCCCTCTTTAATTGAAATTCTAATCTTCGGAGTTCCCTGGCAGTCCAGTGGTTAGGACTCTGAGCGTCCACTGCAGGGGGCGAGGGTTCGATCCCTGGTCGGGGAGCCAAGATCCCACAAGCCGTGTGGCACGGCCAAAAAAATAAATTTTTTTTAATCTTGACCATGGATTTTTTGGGGGGCATTTATTTTGATTTTTAGGACATATTGCTATGTTAAGATACAGCATAGCGATGACTGCATTTTTCAATGCCCCCTTAAGTTCTGCGCTCGGGGCGGGTGCCCGGCTTTCCTCACTCTGGGCCGGCTCTGCCTGGGCCGCTTGCAGAGAGGTGTGGCATCCTCAGGGGCAAAAGGGCCCGAGGAGTGCAGGCAGGAGGGAGGTGAGCCTCCACGTGTGAGCACTACAGTTAAGGAGGAGCCCTGCGTGGGCCAGGCCTGCGTCAGCGTCTGCAGTCCTCCTTAGGCCCCCTGGGAGTTCTCATCCCCATCTCGCAAGTATGGGACGTGAAATGAGCGCTCCAAGCCACACCCTGGGCTGCGGCAGGGACCCGGGTCCCAGGGACTCAGCCGGGCCGCCACCCCGATCAGCGGCCACCGCTCAAAGCCCTTTGGGACTCAGGGAGTGAGCACCCTGTGCCTGGAAGCATGAAAGCCTGGGCTGAGGGTGCTGGCGGGGGTGGTTGCTGGAGACTCTGACCCTGCTCAGGCGTGGCTGACACGGGGGCTCGGGGCTGAAGGGGGGCATTAGCTCTGCTCACGGAGCCGCGTGGAGGCTGCAGATGAAAGCCTGTCTCCCCTACCGGGGCTACTGCCAGGGGTCGGGGGGCCCAGGGCGGCACTGGCCAAACCAGAGGCCTTGAGGGGAAGCCCCGAAGGAAGATCCTAGAGGGAGGGAGAGCACACAGTCCCTCAGAGACGGGGAGGGAGCCCCAGCGCCCTCTGGCTTCTCTGTGGCCCAGGGCGCTGCCATCCCAGTGCCATGGGCACTGGGTACCCTCTGGGACCTCCTGGCTGCAAAGGGCACACAGAGCCAGGAGGGCTGTGGGCTAAAGTGTGTCCCCAAAGACACATTCAAGTCCTAAGTCCTGATACCTGGGGCCTCATTTGGAAATAGGGTCACTGCAGATGTAACTAGTTAAGATGAGATTGTACTGGGGTGGGGTGGGGCCCTAAACGCAGTGACTGGTGTCTGCACGAGAACGGGACATGCGCACACACGGGGGAGGCCATGTGAAGAGGAGGCAGCGGCTGGGGGGATGCAGCCACAAACCAAGGCCTCCAGGGATGCTGGAAACCACCAGAGGCCAGAAGAGGCAGGGAGGACCCTCCCCGGAGCCTGTAGAGGGAGAGGCGGGGGTCTGCCGCACCTGGATCTCGGACTTCCGGCCTCCGGAACAGCGTGAGGACGCGTTTCTGCGGTTGCAAGCCCCCCAGTCGGTGGTACTTTGTGATGGCGGCCCCAGCGAGCGACTTCAGGGGATTCTGTCTCAGCCTCTGCTCTAGCCACCTCCACCCCGGACCCCCAAACCTCACAGCCGATCAAGCCCCGTGTCCTCGGGCCTCACACCCCACCCCCCTCCAGCTGTATGAAGCAGGCGTTCAGAGAGAGGCTCAGGGACGAAGCAGTGAAGCCGGGGGTCCAGAGCGAAGCGCCCCCCACCTCAAACCAGCCCTCCCTCCATGTTCTCAGCTAGCCCCACGAAGGGTCCCCAAGAGAATCCCATTTCAGCCATACTCCCAACAACGTCCAGTCACCGAGAAAGGCGTCCCGATGCCCTTTCCTTCCCAGAGCGGTCACGGAACCCGTGGAAATTAAACCACACGCGCTCAGACGAGCAGTGGGGCTGAGGAGAAGGTGCAAAGCGCCTGGCCTGAGAACGCGACCTGCTGAAACCTGCGGGATGCGGGCGCTGGGGGCAGCGAGTGACAGCTGCAGAGGGCGCATCGGGGAAGGTCCCAGATCCACGACCCGACTTGACACCTGAAGGAACGAGGACAGGAAGGGCAAGCGAAACCCAAAGCCCACAGGAGGAAGGAAATGACAGAGCCGGAGATAAATGAAACAGACCAGAGAAACCAGAGGGCGGCCTGAGAAACTGAAACTGGTCCTTTGAGAAGAGGGGCGATCCTGGCCTTTAGCCAGACTGATGGGGAGAAAAAGGGGGAAGACGCCGGGGGACCAGAGCCAGGCGTGACCACTGAGCTCCTGGAAGTGGGAAGGGCTGTAGGAGGGTGCTGGGGACCAAGGTTGCCAGCGGATTAGGTAATCTACACGAAATGGACCACTTCCTGGAAAGGCGCACATTTCCAACCTGCTGGACGGCCCCCTTCGCGAACGGCGGGCACCACGCTTGGGAAGTCACAGAGTGTTATTTCCTCTGCAGGGAGATGAAAGGAACCCGCCCAGACATGGCAGAGCCTCTCAGAGGTGGACCTGGGATTTGAACTCGGGTTTCCTGGCTGGGAGCCCGGAGCTCGTTTCACGGTGACACAATTCCCAGTGTGTCATGTGCGCACGAAACACTCTGGCTTGTTTGTTCCTTTGCTCGAAAACAAGGGATTCCAAGCTCGTGAAGTAAGAGAAAACGCTACATACCTTTTTCAGTTTTTCCAAGAAGCAGCACTGTTTGACCCTGTTTAGAGAGAGAGAGAGGAAAAAAAAAAATCACGGTTAAATATTTTTAACGTAATTAGCTCCAGCTTTTCTCAGAGAGATACTTGGCTGTCACTGAAAATGTGGCATTTGGTTTGGAACCGGCCGTGTCCTCCAGAGAAGGAACGGGGGTGCCTCTGGAGATTTCACTCTATTCTTTACACCGATCCATTCAGGAGAGACAACTGTGTTTCTCTGGGGAGGGGGGAGTTGAGTTTTTGTCCGGAACTTGTATTATTCCATCTCAGGACACGGGGACCCCAAGCCTTGAAATGGAACCGAGCCTTGATGCGTCACGCTTGGGGTTTTTCCACGTCTGGTTTTCGGTTTTGATGGAAGCCACTTGCCGGGGCCAAAAAGGGAGAGGTAGAAAAAGCGATCTCGGGGCAAAGCAATTAACCCCGGGTGGAAGAGGTGACAGGTATACGGGGCCAGGAAGGCGAGGGATCTGAGGCTGGCCGCCTGGGGCCAGGAGGTCACCGGGAAAGTATGGAAGTCCCCGTGATCGGACCCCGGGGGCGGGGTGGGCTCTGGTACTTTGAAGCCGCTGGCCTTCCGGGGGATGGGACCCACTGCTCCAAGCGGAACCCTGGACGGAGTCCAGTCTCTTTCTGATGATTGATGCACACAGCAATGAGGGGCCCTGGGGCCGCCACGTCCAGCTGTCAGGGTGACCCTGAGGCTGGACGCCAGCCTCCACCCCACTCTCCACACTGCAGCGCCTGGGGAGGCACCCACCAAGGCCAGGAGGGAGAGGTGAGCGGTAACCCCGTCCCCTCCAGGCGGCCAGCACCAGCCTCCCGTTTGTGGCTACGGAGGCCTGTCCTCTGCTGCGGGGCTACACGTCCTGCTCGGCCAGAAGGATGCCTCAGCCTCTGCTCCGGGGGCAGGGACCCCCGGCAGCTGCCGGGCCACTGACCACAGTTCACAAGCCAGCAGCTTGACCACCCTCGAGTTCTAGGCAGGCCCTTGCTCGGGGCCCATTCCACCGTGGGCTTGCTGTGGGGAGGTCAACAGAAGCCCCTGCCCAGTGCAGGCCAGGCTTCCTGAGCTGCGGGGCCTGCCTCGGGCGAGGCTGTTTCCCTCCAGGTCCCCTTCGGTCTCGGAGAGCTGGCCCCTCTTCCTTCATAAACATTAGCTCTTTCCACAAACCTACAGGGGTTTTTTCCACCTACACAAAGGGACATGCTGCTGCCGCCACTCCAGGGCCAGCGCCGAGGGCCACAGGGCCTTTCTCAGTGGCCCTGGGCCCCAGGGGGCTGGCATCAGAGACCACGGGGTGGGGCGGGGGGCGCAGGGGGGGAGACCCAGCCGAGTCTCAGCCACAGGAAGGAGCTGGCTGGGGCAGTTTCACTATTTCTTTTGGCCACACCGCGTGGCACGCGGGATCTTAGTTCCCTGACGAGGGATCGAACCTTCACCCCCTGCAGTGGAAGCTCGGAGTCCTAACCACTGGGCCTCCAGGGAAGTCCCTGGGGCAGCTTTCTCTAAAGCAGGGCTTCTGCCCCCCGGCACTGTTGACGTCGGGGCGTCCTGGGCACCGTGGGGTGTGAAGCAGTGTCCCTGACCCCCACCCCCTCGATGCCAGCAGCCCCCCAGTCCTAATAGCCACAGATGTCCCCAGACAGGGCCCAGTGTCCTCTGGAGGCAGAGTCACCCCCAGATGAGACCCCTGTCTTAAGGAAGTGCTGGGTGAGACACACAGACACAGAGTAAGGCATCTGGCAGGGGGCGCTCCTGCCCCGGTCCCTTGAGGCGGGGAAACCCCAGCTTCTGCTAAAGGTCAACACTGGGCTCCCGGGGCTTGGAGGGGGAGACACACCTTTGCTGGGCTGAGTGTGCTGGGGCACCGGGGTGTCGGGGCGCAAAGGCGGCACCTCAGCACCAGCCCATGCTCCCGGCGAGGGCTGGGCCCGCCTGCTGTGTGGACGCCAGCAGGCCTGCGTGGGAACGGGCCACGGGAGGTGTTCTATAGGGTCAAGCCTCGATACCTTCGGATTCTGTACTTGGGAATTCACCTACTGGCTAGATTGTAACCCCCAGATTGATACTTGGGGGTGGGTGTGTGCAGTCATGAGAGGACACAGGCAGAGCAGTGAGACATTGGAGTCACCGACAACCATCTTCCCAGCTGAAGTGGAACCGGGTGGTAACCAGGGTCCTTTTCACCATTTAGGGCTACGTTTTGGGCATTTTGGGGATTTTGGTGGGTGATTCTGCCTCTAAAATGGCCCCCTGGTGTAGAGCTGAAGTGCTTGCTGGCCGGTGTCCCACGTGCAGGAGGACGGTGTCGTGCTCACGGGGACAGTACGTGTGTCAGATGAGCTTTGTTCAGGCCAGGGTTACAGCCCCGCCGTGAATGAATCAACAACTGCTATCAGACGAGGCGTCTTTAAACAGAAACGCACATCACACGAGCGTGCGTGGGAATCGGGCGTGACCGTGGGGTGACGGAGGCCCACGGGATCCTGGCCCTGTGTGTCCCCAGGAGCGGTGGTGCGGTGTTCACTAATTCAGTGTTTGCGGTGACTTTATGGCCCAGAACCGCTGCCAATGACAAGAATCAACTGTATACATATTTTCTCTTCTTTATGACCATGAAAGGAACACAATTGAATTTTCCCAAATCTAGAAATCACATGAAATAACAAAAAATCATCCATAATCCCACCACCTGGACTTTTCACGGCATATACACATACCTGTCCGTTTTTACAAATTCAGGTCCTACATGCCATTTGATCACCTGCCTTTACAATTTTTCTTAATTTGCTTACTGTCTATCACCTTGTGAGGGGAACCACTCTTTTCCCACGCCGTCACAAATTCTTCTGATTTGGGAATGATTTTAGACGGACAGAAAAGTGACAAAAACAGCACAGAGAGTTTGCACGTGCCCTCAGCCAGCTCCTCTTAAGGTCGGCATCTCATCAAAATGAAGAAATGGACCCAGGCGCCTTACTCTGAATTCAACTCCAGGCTTTATCTGGGTTTCACCATTACTCCACCCCACCAAACAATGTCTGTTCTGTTCCGGGGTCCCGTCCAGGATACTAATGCTGCATTTACCAACAGGACCTTTGTGGACGTACCAAAATTTATGATTAGAAGTAGTACTATGTATATCTATTCTTGCCCATTATTGGATGTTTGGGTTGTTTCTGATTCTTTCCTCTTCTTAAATCATTGTACCATGAGAATCAGTGCACATGAGGCAAATATCAAAGCACAGGGAATTCTGTGTGTGCCTCTCTCTTTTTTTTTCCTGAGGATGAATTCTTTTTTTTTTTTTTTTTTCTTTTGCGGTACGCGGGCCTCTCACTGTCGTGGCCTCTCCTGTTGCGGAGCACAGGCTCCGGAAGCGCAGGCTCAGCGGCCATGGCTCACGAGCCCAGACGCTCTGCGGCATGTGGGATCTTCCCAGACCGGGGCACGAACCCGTGTCCCCTGCATCGGCAGGTGGACTCCCAACCACTGCGTCACCAGGGAAGCCCCTGAGGATGAATTCTTATGTGGAAACCCTGAGTTTAAAGGTAGAGAGGACTTGATCCACCTTCCAACTTGACCTTCAAAAAGATTGCAGGGCTTCCCTGGTGGCACAGTGGTTGACAGTAGGACATGTAGGACATGCCTACAGAAGAGTGTACAGTTTGCTCACGTACAGACCATGCATTTAAAAAGTGTGTGCACCTGAGTCACCATGACCTGCATCAAGACGCAGAACATTTCCAAGACCCCCGAAGGCATCCCAGGGCCTCCTCCTGCAGTGAATCACTATTCCGATGGAATGATTTATTTTTATTATCATCATTTTCATGATCATGGTCATCCTGACTTTCGTGAGGATGGGAAAGAGGGTACAGATTCCGATTGCAGGATGAGCTGTTTAGGTGAGAAGAACTTCCTAGAAGATTTTAGAATGTTCTAGAAGACAGCCAGCCAGCATCTGCTCAGAGGGGGTGAGGAGTCGGTCTTTCTGGCCCAGCTGAGGTGCAGGGAGGGGATTTTGAGCGAGCTCCAGCCCTGGCTCGGGGCGTTGGTCTGGACGTCGGCCCACTGGCTCTCTGAACCCTGATGCCCTGTCTGTAACATAAGGACCCACGGCATCGCTCTCGGGGTCATGGTGATGACGAAATGAGACAAAGACGGTGCCCAGCACTGCAGGAGGTGCGAACTAAGGCAACGATGATAAAAATAACCCGACGGATATGACACGTGATACACGGCACACCTCGTTTTATCGCGCTTCACGGATATCGCGTTCTTTACAAATTGCAGGTTTGGGGCAACACGTTCCCGCAAGGAATAAAGAGTGTGCTGAGTCCAAAGAAGCGGGTTTGGAGATGGAAGAATCTCCTCCTGGTGAGGATGCTGGGGAGACTGTTGAAATGGCAACAAAGGACTGAGGATAGGACATAGACTTAGCTGACAAAGGGTTTGAGGGCATCGACTCCAACTGTGAAGGACGTTCTCCTGCGGGTAAAATGCCATCAAACCATATCGGACGCTACGGGGAAACCGTTCGTGAGAGGAAGAGGCCACCGATTCGGCAGACTTCATTCTTACCTTATTTTAAGAAATGGCCATGGCCGCCCCGTCCACAGCATGGGGGCAGGACCTGCCACCAGCAAAAAGGTTATGACTCGCTGAAGGCTCAGATGATGGTTAGCGGGGTATTTTTTTAGTAATAAAATATTTCTTTAATGATATTTTTTTATTTTTAAATTTTTTGGCCGCATCACACGGCAGGTGGGATCTTAGTTCCCCAACCAGGGATGGAACCTGGGCCCCCTGCACTGAAAACACGGAGTCTTAACCACTGGACCGCCAGGGAAGTCCCCAAAGTATTTTTTAACTGAACGAAACCCGAATTATTAGATGTAGCAGCTGTGGCTCCAGGATCAAGGGCTGAGTGGCCTGGGCCGAGTGGAAAGGCCTTGGGTCCTGGGCTGACACGGGTACAGCTGAGTAGGCCTGGCTCCCTAGGTCCCTTCTGATTTTATCCTCATTTCCTGGAGGGCAGAGCCTGGGTGGGGGGATGGGGCTGGGCTGGGGTCATCACACTCGCTGAGTGTTTATTATGGGTCAGAAGTTGAATTTCCCTTCTTTCTCCTGAGAAAGGTGTTAACGGCTGCTTTGCAGACCCGCCTGGCAGGGTCCCTGGTGCTTCTGGAGATGCATGCAGCTCCATGGCTCACCCATGAGACACAGGGAGGAAAATTCCAGAACCTCTGGCTCTGTGCTTTTTCATTAGCAAGGCCCTGCTTTACATGCAGGACACGGGGGAGGTCTTCACGTGCGTGTGTGTGTGTGTGTGTGTGTGTGTAGTTGGGGGAGTGGGTCACTAGGGCAGGGGTCTCTCCTAGGGTAGTTCTGCCCCCAGGGGACACTGGGCGGTGCCTGGGGACATCTGTGGTTGGTACTCTGGGGGTCTCCTGGCATCGAGTGGATGGGGGCAGGGATGCTGCTTCACACCCCGCAGTGCCCAGGACGGCCCCCCCCAGAGGATGCCCGGCTGATGTCAGCAGGGCTGGATGGGGGGGGTCGGTGGGGGACCGGGTCCTGTTCTCTGCACAACCCTGTCCTCGCCCAGGACTCCCGGCTCCACCTCTGGGTGCCTTTGCCCAAGCTCTTGTCCTTGCTGGTCTCAGCTCAGCTGTTCAACTGCCAAGGGCTTCTCCGAGAAGGATTCAAAAATAGATCATCTACTTTTTTTTTTTTTTTTTTTAAATCTCAGAGATGCCTGAGAGCACAGCGCCCGGCAGAGGAAGCCGCCTAGGCAGTGAAAGAAACCAGAAGTGCTTCTTGTTGATTTTCACCAGCTCTTCTGGGGAGACTGTAGGGTAATCCCCTTCCTCAGGCACTTCTCTTAGAAGTTACTCTGCATTCTGCTTCTCAGAAGGAAACTGGGCTCCCGGGCAAGCACTCATGCCCTCCACCCACTCGGGGCTTTGAAGCAAAAATCCGACGGATTCGGAAGGTTCACATCAGACCAGGTACCCTGGGGGCCCGCGATGCCCCTGAGCAGCTGCCATGGCCCCCTCGTGCCCTCAGCCTGTCCTGGGCCCAAAAGGGGGGGCCCAGCTTGTCACAGCTGCAGGGAGACACACCTACAGCTGATTTTTTTTAAATGACCAATAAACATTATATATATTTTTTCAGTTGAAAGCTATCCTCACCTTCAGTATTTACGACAGGGATTCTCTCCCTTGGCCCTGCTGACGTTGGGGCCCCGGGTCACTCTGTGGGGGGCCGTCCCGGGCACTGTGGGGGGCTCAGCAGCATCCCTGCTCCCACCCCCTCGATGCCAGGAGCCCCCCAGTCATGAAAACCACAGATGTCCCCAGACATGGCCCAGTGTCCCCTGGGGGGCAGAGCTCCACTGAGCAAAGTTCCTGCTCTAGGATTATTGAGTTAACGTCTTTAAATCCCTTCAGTGGATTCATTTCAAGTAAGAATTTTTATTTCATTTCATTTCATTTGCTGTGCCGCACAGCTTTTGGGATCTTAGCTCCCCGACCAGGGATCGAACCCGTGCCCCCTGCAGTGGAAGCTTGGAGTCCTAACCACCGGACCGCCAGGGAATTCCCTCAAGTAGGAATTTTTAATACAACTGTTTACTCTCAACTTACTTTTTTTTTTTTTGTGGTACGCGGGCCTCTTACTGTTGTGGCCTCTCCCGTTGCGGAGCACAGGCTCCGGACGCGCAGGCTCAGCGGCCATGGCTCACGGGCCCAGCCGCTCCACGGCATGTGGGATCTTCCTGGACCGGGGCACGAACCCGTGTCCCCTGCATCGGCAGGCGGACTCTCAACCACTGTGCCACCAGGGAAGCCCTCAACTTACTTTTTAAAAATGTATTTGTATTGAACGTAGGTGTACATATAGCTGATTCACTTTGTTATACAGCAGAAACTAACACAACATTGTAAAGCAATTATACTCCAATAAAGATGTTAAAAAATGTATTTGTATTGAGACATAATTGACACATAACGCTGTGTGAGCTTCAGGTGTTCCTGTGTCAGTCTGATACATTTATTTATTGCAACACGATTACCACCTTAACTGTCCACTGAGTTAAACGTTTCTACCTACCCTCCCATCCTTCCCTGGACCAAGAAGGATTTGAGGCGCTTCCACAAGGGCAAACGACAAGTCATCGAGGCAATGACGGTGGTAGCTGGCGTGGGAGGGGAAATGGCAGGAAGAAATAAAAGGAAAGGTTGCAAAGTGGGGTGACCGTTCTCTGGAAAGATCGTCTGGTGTTCGTGTTTAGTTTGGGTACTTTTTGCCTAAACAAAAATAATGTCCACTGGTTATAGCGGGTCGGATACTGCCCCTCAAATATCCATGTCGTGCCCCCCGCGTCCCGTCCCCCCACCCCCCACCAGAGCTTCCTGGATTCAGGGTGGGCCTTACACCCAATAGTTGGTGTCTTTATTGGAGAAAGGGAGTGGGGGTGGGATTTGATACTCAGACACACAGGGAGAGGCCTCGTGAAGACGGACGCAGAGACTGGGGTGATGCGGCCACGAGCTGAGGACAATGCAGCCCCAGAAGCTGGAAGAGGCAGGAAGGGTCCCCCTCTGGAGCCTCTGGAGGGAGCACAGCCCTGTGACACCCTGAGCTTGGACTTCAGGCCTGCAGAATGTGTGAGAATAAATGTCTGGTTTGAGCCATGCAGTTTGCGGCCCTTTGTTATAGCAGTCTCAGGAAATTAAAAAAAAAAAAAAAGTCTCTAGATGCACGTCCCTGCAGCTGTGAGAGCTGGGACCTTGAGTGACAAGGGCTCCCCTCCCACCGCTGGACTGACTGGCTCTGGGCATTTGGGGGAGGACAGAGAAGGCACCCCAAACCCCCTTGAGATGACTGCACCTTGCAGGGTTGATACATCCAGGCTGTTTGCATGGGAGAAATGGTCTGTGGATTCCCTGCCTCTGGGACTATATCCATGGGAACCGCAGACATCTGGGATTAGGAACCAGTTACCCGGGGTTCCCAAGCTTTGGAACCCTCTGGAGGGGCCACTGCGGTCTGCCTGGGGCGGGGGGCAGGGAACTGTGGCAGCTGGCCTGGGTGTGGCCGGTTGCAGAGGGCCCTGGTGACTCCACCGGGCAGCCAGGGCGGGACCCCCGGGTGAGGCCGGCCCGCACCCACAGGAAAGGGAGGCCCAGGCTTTCCACGGGTTCAATGCTCCCGGAAGGCGAGGGTGGGGTAATGAGTCCACATGTTTAATGATGGTAGGAAACAGAAATAGAAGATCACATTCCCGCCAGTGGGGAACTTTCTGTTCCGCAGGAGGAAAGTAGAGGGAGGGGTTCTCAAGATGCATAAATAGACGATCACAGTGTGTCATTTAAGTGCTACACATCAACACACTTTTTTCTATAAAAGGCCAGATAGTAAATATTTCAGTCTCTGTGGCAAAGATTCAACTCAGTAGCCGCCGTAGACATGTCATGGGCGTGCTGTATGCCAGTAAAACTTTATTTGCAACAACAGGCAGAGGGCCAGATCCCACCCCCTTGGCTGTAGTTTGCAGAACCCTGAGCTGGAGGGATGAACAGCCTCTGAGGTTAAGGAATGGCAGCTCCTCCAAAGGTTAAAAGAATTACCCTCTGACCCTGCAGTTCCACTCCTACGTATGTACCCAAGGGACATGAAAACACATGTCCACACAAAAAAGTGTGCACTAACGTCCAAAGCAGCATCATCTATAATAGGCAAAAACTGGACATGACCCAAATGTCCATCACTGGGTGATGGATAAACTCAGCCACGCAAAGGGGTGAAGCCCTGACCCTCGCTACAACATGGACGGACCCTGAGAACACGATGCTCAGTGAGAGAAGCCAGACACAGAAGGACACACAGCGTGTGATTCCATTGATGGGAAACGTCCGGAACAGGCAGATTCGCAGACATAGAAGGTGAATTCATAGTTGCCTGGGGCTGGGGAAGACTGAATGGGGTATAGGGTTATTTGCGGGGGGGTGATGAAAATATTCTGGAATTAGGTAGTGGCCGTAATTGTACAACCTTATGAATGTACCAAAAACACTGAATTGCATATTTTAAATAGGTGAATTTTATGGCATGTGAATTATAGCTCAATCTTTTTTTTTTTTTTTAAAAAAAGGAGTTAAGTACAACAAGCTTCCTACAGGAGACAGTGTCCAGGCCCAGAGCTTAAGGTTGGGTAAACCCCGGTGGGAGGCCCCGGCTGGATGATACCCCGAGTTCAGGCCAGGATGTGGGAGGTCAGAGCAGAGTGGATGGGGGGCCAGCAGCCAGAGCCAGGCAGGTGTGGTCCAAAATGGACGTGCATGCTGTGTGGAGAGTTTGGGCCTTTTCCTGGGGCCAAAGGAAGTTTCCACACAGGCAGTGATGGGTCCAGGGTGGAAGGAACAAAAGCAGGGCCTCACTATGACTTTCAAGGTCCCTCTCCATAAAAAAATATTGAACATACTTTACGACCACATTGGTGTAAAGATGGACACCATCCAGCCTGGATCAGTATATTCATGGTTTTCTTCTGATGTTAAACTAAAGCATTCTCGTGGGCTTCATGGATAAGCAGACCTGGAGACCAGGTGGAAACAGCCCGGATGAGAACCCTGAGGGGCGTGGACGGAGGATGTGATGGGGATGAAGAGGAATTTAAGTGGTTGGGAACGTGGGGGAGGAATCGAGGACGATCTGAGGTTCAGGGGGGCCCTCTGCACCCAAACTAAAGAGCGGGCTGTGGGGGAGGGAAGAGGCAGGCCTGAGACTGGGGAGATGGGGGTGTCTGCTCTCCAAGCAGCAGCAAGGCCAGCACCAGACACATCCATCTTTCCGAGAAGTCACTGAAGCCAGAGGAGCAGAGCCTGGCCTTCGAGCAGGACGCGTTCTCTGTGACCTGGCACTCGGCCCAGCCGGCCTCCGAGGCCCAACGTCCAGCTTCTGAGAGCACGGGGGAGCCGCGGAGACAGGGGCTCCTGGTGAGGAGGAGATCGGCGCCAGCCCCTGCACAAGGTGTTTGGTTTGAGAGTGGGTGCTTTCCCGTGACCCTCTGCGGCCTTTCACTGTCCCCCTGCCCAGGCCCCACCGCCATCGTCCGACACTTGCTGAGCCCGGGCACTTCTCTCCAGATTCGGAGCAGACACTTGGAGGAAGCACACACCCTGGCGTGGGGCACATCGTGTCTCCCCCAATTCAGACGTGGCAGCCCTAACCCCAGGCCTCAGAATGCGACCTGATTTGGAGAGACGGTTGTTGCAGGGGTAATTAGTGAAGATGGGGTCACGCCAGAGCGGGGGCGCCTAATCCAACATGACTGGTGTCCTTATGAGAGGGGACGCTTAGACACAAATACGCACAGAAGGAGAAGGCCACGTGAAGACGGAGGCAGAGACTGGCTGAGGCGTGTACAGGCCGAGGGCGGCTGGCCACACCAGAAGCTGGGAGAGAGCCTAGGAGAGAGCCTGGGACAGACCCTCCCTCGCGTCCTCAGACGTAACCAGCCCTCCCGACACCTTGATCCTGGACTTCGGCCTCCAGGGCTGGGAGAGGATACACTTCTGTTGTGTGGAACTTTGTTACAGCCGCCCTGGGAACTCACACACACCCCCGGCTGTTGGCTTGGTCTGACTCGGTGGGGAAGGGCTGGCGACAAGAGACCAGAATTTGGGGCTCGGCAACCCCTGCCCCTGCGGCGACCTCCCCCAAACCCTCGCCCGCCCACTGCTAAAGGTCTAAATGGAGGTTGTAAAGCAGAGCTGGCAACCCTTTCCTGTAAAGCCCCTGGAGTCAGTCCTGTCCCAGCTGCTCACTGCGCCCCGCAGCAGGAAAGCGGCCGGACAACGTGTAGATGGATGGACCTGCCCGCGTGCCAACACAATTTTATTTACAAAACACGCCGTCACGCTGGGCTGTGGTTTGCGACCTCTGGTCTGGAAGCTCCATCTGTTCAAGTTACATGTTGATGGTGATCCTGTCTGTGGAGATTTTCCCTGAGACACAATTCGCCTTTTCCATCAGCTGATCCGTGTCTCCTCTGGGGTCTTCTGTTTCGTCTTGTTTACATGTCTTCAGTGGCTTCTGAGCTACAGTGGCCGCCGGTCCAGGGGGAGACCTTCCAAGCTCCAGGCAGAGGAGCAAGGGGCCCAGAGGGGAGACCACCAGGCAGCGCCGCGCGAGTGGAGCCCAGCATTGGCCCCGGGTGACAGGAGAGTCCCGCATCCTTTCCGGGACGCCGCTCAGATGCGCAGAGTGAAGGGAAGGACCTGGGGACCAGCATCCACAGAGCTGGCCTGGGAACCACCCTCATGACGCAGGGCAGGCGTGGATGGTGGGTTTACCCACGCAGACACCCACCCACCCACCCACATACACACACACACATACACACAAACCCCGCATGCACACACACACACACACACACAACACACACACAACCCCCACATACACACGCACACACACAAACCACACATGCACACACGCACATACAAATACACACATGCACATACACATGCACGCACATACAAATACACACCCACGCACATACACAACCCTCAAACACAGAAACACATACGCACATACACACACATACAAATACACACAAACACATAAACACACACACATACACATATACACATACAAATACACATACAAATACACAATAAAATACATATACACACATACAAATACACAGAGATAACACATACACAAAACACTCATATGTATATACAAATACACACACACAAACACAACTCATCAGTGGGAGAAACTGAAAAGCCTGGTAGAATCCAGTAAACACAGAATGAAGTCCAACTGTCTGACTAACTGGGGGATAATAATGGCTACAAAACAGATCGTAATTGTCCAAATTCTTGAAGAACAAGCACGTACGATGATGCATAGTTTTTTTTTGTGTGTGTGTTTTTAAAAAATATTTATTTATTTATTTTTGGCTGCATTGGGTCTTCGTTGCTGCGCGTGGGCTTTCTCTAGTTGCGGCGAGCGGGGGCTACTCTTCGTTGCAGTGCACGGGTTTCTCATGGCGGTGGCTTCTCTTGTTGCAGAGCACAGGCTCTAGGCGCACGGGCTTCAGTAGCTGTGGCGCGTGGGCTCAGTAGTTGTGGCTCACAGGCTTTGTTGCTCCACAGCACGTGGGATCTTCCCGGACCAGGGCTGGAACCCATGTCCCTTGCATTGGCAGGCGGATTCTTAACCACTGCACGAGCAGGGAAGTCCCATAGTTTGTTGATATGATACTAGATCAGGGTCACCCCCTTGGCCCTGTTGACACTGGGCCGGGTCCTCTTCTCTGGGGGGCTGTCCTGGGCTCCGTGGGGTGTGGAGCAGCCTCCCCGGCCCCACCCCCTTGATGCCAGGGGCACCCCAGGCGTGACAACCACGAATCCGTTTTCCGTCTGTGTGGATTTGCCAGTTGTGGTCATTTCTGCTGGAGCTTTAAACCGGTACAGCTCCTGCCAATGACCCAATTTGGCAGTTAAATACAGAAAGCCTGTTCTTCTTGAGCCAACATCATTCTGCAAAGCCTAAAACATGTGCTCCCTGCCTTTGCCAAGCAGCGGAATACTACGTGGCTGTGAAAAAGAATGAGGCAGGTCTCCAGGTACTGATGTGGAGAGTTCCTGTAGAGGATTACGTTGGGTCAAAAGGAGTGGACTTCCTCGACTGAATGGACACTGTGTGGGTCACAGCTCTGGGTGCCCCTCCGCCACCAGTTATGTGCTGACGGAGGCCAGGTGGGTCATAGGGACATGACCCGAAGACACACACACCTTGTCTGGGCCCCGTGTCCTTGGTCACGCTGCTTCTCTGCTCTCTGCAGAGAAACATCTAAACACGGAATTGATCCTCACCTCCCATGGTGTTGTGTCTCGAAGAAGCTGGAAAAACACTGCATGAATGTGACAGACCTCGAGGGGCAGAGACCAGAGACCGGCTGTTGAAAGAGGCTGAGGCCCCGAGTTCAGCCCCGAGGAGCCGGGACAGCCCGAGATTGAAGATGCCTCATCTCACCTCCACGCCTGGGTCTTCCGGGAACCGTCACACCTCTGTTGGGCAGAGTCCAGGTAAACCCACCTGGCTTCTCCCCACCCTGCCCCCACTGTGGTCCGCCCACCACCTGTCTTGGATGCTCAATGTACCTGCACCTGGTCATCCCACCCTAAGCTCAACAGCATGGCCCACCATGGACGTACGTCGGTGTCTGCCAAGCCGGAGCCTGAGCGTTCTCTCCAGGAAAGCCTGCTTTCTGTTTAAATTTTAAAAATTAATTCTGCGAGGCCAGGGGCTCAAGCAAAGGCTCAGAGTTAGGAGTGTGCAGAGAGACGTGGGTGCTGGGGAGGAAAGCAGCCCTCCTGCAGAGGGGCGCCTCAGAGGGCAGGTGCACTGTGAGACCTTCTGCTTTTTTTAACGGTGGTAAAATACACTTAACATAAAATTCACCATCTGCATTGTTTTTAAGTGTGCAGCTCAGTGGCATTAAGTACATTCACAATGTCGTGAAGCCATCACCACCATCATCTCCAGAACTTTCTCATCTTCCCAAAAGGAAACTCTGTCCCCATGAAACACTGACTCCCCAGCCCCTCCCCCAGCCTCTGGCCCCAGCATCTACTTCCTGTCTCTGTGGATCTGACTCCTCCAGGACCTCCTGTGAGTGGGATCAGACAGTATTTGCCCTTCTGTGTCTGGCTTATTTCACTGAGCATCATGTCCTTGAGGTTCATCCAGGTCGTAGCAGGTGTCAGAATCTCCTTCCTTTTTTTAAAATTAATGAATTTATTTATTTATGGCTGTGTTAGGTCTTCGTTGCTGCATGCGGGCTTTCTCTAGTTGCAGCGAGCGGGGGCTACTTTTCGTGCGGTGCGCAGGCTTCTCATTGCGGTGCTTCTCTTGCTGTGGGGCACGGGCTCTAGGCACGCAGGCCTCAGTGGTTGTGGCTCATGGGCTCAGTAGTTGTGGTGCATGGGCTCAGTAGTTGTGGCTCACGGGCTTAGTTGCTCCGTGGTATGTGGGATCTTCCCAGACCAGGGCTTGAACCATGTCCCCTGAAGTGGCAGGCAGATTCTTAACCACTGCGCCAGCAGGGAAGCCCTATGCTTAATTCCTTTAAAAAATTTTTATTTATTTAATTTATTATTATTATTAATTTTGGCCACACTGTGAAGCATGCAGGATCTTAGTTCCTTGACCAGGGATGGAATCCGTGCCCCCTGCAGTGGCGGCGCGGAGTCTTAACCACTGGACCACCGGGAAGTCCCTGTATGCTTAATTCTTTAAGGAACCACCAGACTGTTCTCCATAGCGGCTGCCCTATTCTCATTCCCATCAACAGTGAACGTTTCACTTTCTCCACATCAATACCTGTTCTAAGCCCCATTCTTATCTGAACCTCACTATCCCCATCTATTAAATGGGCTCATGGCTCCTCCCACAGGCCTGCTGGGTGACCCCATGAAAGATGCTATTTAGGGGACTTCCCTGGTGGTCCAGTGGTTAGGACTCTGTGTTTCCAATGCAGGGGGCCGCAGTTCGATCCCTGGTCAGGGAACTAGATCCTGCATGCTGCAAGTAAGATCTCGCATGCTGCAACTAAGAGCCTGTGTGCTGCAACTAAGAGCCTGCGTGCTGCAACCAAGACCCAGCACGGCCAAATAAATAAATATTTAAAAGAAAGAAAGAAAGAAAGACAGTGTTTGGATGTCATGCTTTGTTTTGCTTTGGGGGGGGACAACGTTTGTCCCTGGGCTGTCGGGGAACCAGTGAAGAAACACTGGTTGGGTTGTTGTGCGTGTGTGCGCGCACACGCGCGCGTTTGCCACCCCTGGGAATTCGTCTGGAGAGCTGCTGGGAGATGAACAGCCCAGGAGAAGGGACGCCGCCCTCATGCACGCACGCACACGCAGACACTCAGATCCACATCGCATGCACGCATGTTCCCAGAGCAGGGGTCGCGGGGCTGACGGCCACCAAGACTGAGTTTCCCAACCCACGGTGGGGCCGCCTCAGATGACGTGCAGATGTGCGGCCCGGGAGGGCCTGGGAGCCCGGCAATAAAAACAAACACGCCGGGGCCGCGTCCAGCAGCGAGCTCCGTCCCGGCCTGCACGTGGGGTGCTGGGAGTCTGCACGGGGTGGGGTTGGCCCCTTCCTGCTAGGCCACCGTGGCTCCCAGACACGTGCAGAGCCCGGGCGGGGGGGACAGGGTCAGCAGCATGGGAGGGGCAGGGGCTAAAAGCAGCGGCCAGCCAGCCTCGGACATCTGGAAATCAGGCGGCCTGGGCACAGTCATCCGGGCCCCCCGTCACGTGTGCAAAGCTCTGTAGGTTCTGTGTTTCCTCTGCAGGCTCGCAGGCTGGGGCACCAGGGCAGCAGATTTGTTTTCTATGCTGAGCAGCAAATCACCACCATCTAGTATCTCAGGGTTTGGGGGGTCAGGATTCAGGGCACAGCTAAGCTGGGACTGGGCCCCTGAGGCTGTAATCCAGGTAGGGCTGGGGCTGCCATCTCATCAGAACCTCAACTGGGGAAGGGCCCACCTCCGAGCTCCCTCAGGCTGTTGCTACACCAGCCTCCCCACAGCTGCAGGACTGGGGTCCCTGCTTTCGGCGCTCGGCTCCCACAGGCTGCCCTTGGGTCCTGGCCACGTGGGCCCCCTCCACACATCCTCTCATGTGTGGCAACTGACCTCTTCGA
Source organism: Orcinus orca (assembly GCF_937001465.1). NCBI lineage: Eukaryota > Metazoa > Chordata > Mammalia > Artiodactyla > Delphinidae > Orcinus > Orcinus orca. The sequence goes on along the minus strand of NC_064561.1, from coordinate 1,136,031 downwards.
GGCTGGCCAGGGAGGGTATCGAGGGGAGCCTGCTGAATGGGAGTCTTACAGGACATAACCCACTCATGGCCGTGACGTCTGTCACCTCTGCCACCTTCTCCTGGTTAGAGGCAGTCACAGGTCTCACGCACACTCAGGGAGAGGGGATTATGCAAGGCCTGGTGCCAGAAGGGGAGGGTGGAGATCACTGAATAAAGTCAGCACCTGCCTGAGACCATCCCCCTGGGCCCCGGAGCTGAGAAAAGACAGAGAGAAGGTTCAAGGTTGCCTGAGGCGGCTGTGCTGGGGCTCCGAGGCGGAGATGCCCGCCGGGTGCGCCCTAAAGCGGGGAGGGGCCTTCCAGCAGCGGATCTGGCTGTTGCACGTATTACATGTAACACACGTATACCCACACACGCATACACATATACACGTATGTAATATACTGTCTGCATGTGTCATATATTTATATGTATAGATTATATACTTATGCACGCATATTTTATATATATATATATATATATATATATTTTTTTTTTTTTTTTTTTTTTTTTTTTTGCGGTACGCGGGCCTCTCACTGTTGTGGCCTCTCCCGTTGCGGAGCACAGGCTCCGGACGCGCAGGCTCAGCGGCCATGGCTCACGGGCCCAGCCGCTCCGCGGCACGTGGGATCCTCCCGGACCGGGGCACGAACCCGTGTCCCCAGCATCGGCAGGCGGACTCTCAATCACTGCACCACCAGGGAAGCTCTATATACTTATATTTATCAACAAATCAAAAAGGAGAAGTAGAGCGTTCTCACACAAAGTGTATGGTGTTCATAAGCAGCACTACCACAGCACAGAGAAGATTTTTAGAGATGAGGCTCTGAGACTCACTGAGATTCAGCTGGGCCCGAGCCCCTCCGTAGCCCGGAACCCTCGGAGAAGCCGGTGCCAGAACTGGAGCGCCGAGGGCGGCCCCGTGGGGACTCGCCCCCTGCTCGATTTCATAAAGAGGTTTGTGTTTTTCTATTGGATTGGATGGTCACCTCAATTCTTTGTGGAACGAGGCAGAATATGAATAACTCAAGAAACTGTGCTCGGGGCGCGGGTAACAGACTCCCATCCTAAAGGCTGAGGACTGCTCACTTGGTGAAGGGCAGCCTTGGCTACCGTGCTCCAGGATCCAGGGGACCTGGATGCAGAAGCACCTGCTTGCTGTGCCTTCGGACCCCTTGGTGCTGCTGAGCCGGGCCGGGTCCTTCTCTGTTGGGGACCCGTCCTGGGTTAGGGTGCCACGGGTAAGGGTCAGCATCCCTGTCCCCACCCCACCCCCCAAGAATCATCCGGCCCCCGTGTCCACGGTGTTAGGTGTAGAAAGGGGTACAGCAAGGCCTGGAACCCCTGTCTGCTGCCTCCCGGGTCAGGGGTGTGGACCCAGACTGACCTGACCCCTCTGCGTGGAAAACCACCAGCACTGGCCAGCCGCCAGCACTGCTTGTCTGCGAAGGGCCAGGAAATGGCTGGGAGGGACGGTGAAACGGACAAACATCCCGAGGTTGCAAACCGCTCCTCTTCCCCAACCCTGGCCCGCACGGCCTGCCTACTCTGGAGGGACCCCTACTCCTGGGGTCCTGCCCCTTCCTGGACAGGTCCAGAGGCAGAGGCCCGGGAGGTGGCCGCCCGGATGCACCTGACACGTGTCACGTTAACCAGAGCAAAGGAGGCGGCTCCCAGGCCTCCTGCCCTCCCGGGCTTTGGGTCACGATCCTGCAGAGGGGCAGCCAGGTGGGCACCCAGAGCTCTGGCTGGTGACTCACCCGGGACCCCGCGGGGGCTGGTTCTGGGAGCCGGGCGCCCAGGGAGAAGGGAAAGTGGGAAAGTCACAGGGTGGACATGGGGCAGGAACCGGACAGTGGGGCTCAGGGCTGGGACCTGAGCACACGAGCGGTTCCGCTGGGGGTGTTGGAAGCGTTTGCCCGCAGGTCTGGAAGTGTCTGTGGTGACAAGAGGGGAGACGGGCATCTGGTCACCTCCTCAGGGACAGGCAAGGACAGGCCACCCATCTGAGGGGCCTCGCAGAACCAAGGAGAGAGGGCAAAGGATGCTTTTCTAGTCACCAAACAAGCAAAGGACAGTCGTAAGTCCCAACTCCTCAGTAACCGTGTGTGTGAGTTTCCTGGGGCAGCCATAACAAATACCACCTGTTAGTGGCTTAAAGCCGCACATGCTGATTTTCTCATAGTTCTGGAGGTCAGAAGTCCTAAAATCCAGGCGTGGGCAGGGCTGGTCCTTCCGGAGGCTCCAGGGCAGCATCGGTTCCGCCTTTTCCAGCTTCTAGAGGCGCCGAATCCCTGGCTCGCGGCCCCTCCTGCATCCTCACAGCCAGCAGGGCAGCATCTCCCATCTCTCTCTGCCTCTGACCCTCCCGCCTCCCTCTTATAAGGACCTTGTGATGATGCTGGGCCCTCCCAGGGAATCCAGGGTCACCCCCATCTCAGGGGCCTTAACCCCACCTGCAAAGTTCCCTCTGCCCTGTGAGGTGACACGTTCACAGGTTCTGGTGATAAGGACGTGGATGTCTTTGGGGACCATTATTCTGCTGGCCACACACACTGTTCTAAAAGAATTCTTAAAAGACGATCGCCCACGTTTAAATCAAGCCGTTTTAATAAATGGTGTGGTTTGCAGGGAGGCTGGGGGGTGGTGGTGTGCTCCTCAGACCTCCGGGCAGCCTGGGGTCCCAGGATGTGCTAATGCCGACTGGCCCTGTGGGCCCAGGCCCTGGAGTCCATCACTACCTGTCCTGGCTTGCTGAGCTGTAATGCTCCTGCTCCTTATATGCTCTCATGGGTGAGGACAGGGTTACGGGTTGAATTGGGTCCCCCTCCCCCAATTCCCATGTTGAATCCTAACCCCCAATGTGATGGTATCAGGAGGTGGGGCCTTTGGGAGGTGCCTAGGTCATGAGGGTGGGGCCCTCATAAATGAGATTAGTGCCCTTATAAAGGGACTCCAGAGAGTGCCCTGCCCCTTCTGCTACATGAGGACACAGCGAGAAGCCGGCTGACTGTGAACCAGGAACCAGCTCTCAAGAGATGTGGAATCTGCCCGTGCTTTGATCTTGGACTTTCTAGCCTCCAGTACCGTGAGGAATAAACGCTGCTGTGCACAAGCCCCCAGTCTCTGGCGCTCGGTTACAGCAGCCTGATTGGACTAAGACACTTGGAAGTAGGGTCACTGCAGGTGTAATTATTCAGGGTGAAGTCACACTGGAGTAGGGTGGGCCTAATCCAATACGAATGGTGTCCTATAAAAGGGGACACCTGGGCACAGACTCGCACACAGGAGAGGCCATGTGACAACGGTGGCAGAGATGAGGTGACGCTTCTATAAACCAACAGACGCCATGGACTGCCGGCACCCCCGGAAGCCGGGAGAGCACAGAACAGTCCCTCCCTCAGAAGGAGCCACCCTGACCTTGGATACTCAGCCTCCAGCACTGCGGGGGACAAATCCTTGCAGTTTAAGCCCCCAGGTTTCTGGTGCAGCACTAGGCGGCCCCAGGAAGCTCAGCAAGTATCGTCCTCAGAGCTGGTGAGGACCATGAGGCAGGAGAGAGAACACGATTTTTATTCTATAAACGAGGAATATCAAACAGAGAGAACTTTCCAAGTTGCTCATCCCCACGGCACTTGGAGGGTGGGGGGCATGCTCCCGGCTTAGGTGACTCCGCCTTCTCTTGAACTCCCCTTCCCCATCCCAGGCCCACCCACAGGCCTGCAGATGGCCTCTAGGCTGCCCTTCTTTCAAACTCAGTTCAGCTGCCTCCTCCGGGAAGCCTTCCTGGCCTTGCTCTCCCCTGGGCACTCTGCCTGAGGGCCATTTCCTCTTCAGCCATGCTGCTAGGCTACATCAGGACTTTAAGCGATCTTTGCATCCCCAGCACCTGGTCCCGAGCAGATACCCAATAAATGTCTGACAAGCTATGTAGGGAGCCGTGGGAGGGACATGTCAGGGTGATCAGGGCCCAAGAACCGAAGCTGATGTTATCCACCCCGCCCCGCCCTGCCTCGCCCCCAGCCCAGGTCCTCATGACCTCTGCCCCGTCTGCACAGCAGAGCCCTCGCTGGCCCACATGCCCCTCCCCAGTCCTTTTTTTTTTATTGGCTGCACCGCGCGCAGCACATGGGATCCTAGTTCCCCGACCAGGAATCGAACCCGTGCCCCCTGCAGTGGAAGCATGGAGTCCTAACCACTGGACCGCCAGGGAAGTCCCCTCCCCAGTTCTTGAGGGTCCATCTTTCTTCTCCCCTCTTTAGCCCCGTATCAGGCCGTGAGGAAGATTTGACATGAAACTTGCAGAACACTCTCTGCGGTCCCCGCGTCAGAAGTACTTTCTTGAGCAATCCCAGCCTGATGTGTCATTAATCTGTGGTTTGGCCCCTCCCTGCCCCCAGAGGAGTTTGTCCTAAGGACAGAAAGTCCCCAATAATGAGACTAGAGGAAAAAAAACAACAAAAAAAAGGATGGTCTAGGTGACAGAATGATGGGGATGGGGCGGCCTGGATGCCAGGTGTCAATTTCCTCACTTGCAAATTGCCCAGGAGGGCTCCCAGGAGGGATCAGCGGAGTTCCCAAACAGCAGGAGGGTGAGAACTGGCCCCGCGCTCATCTCTCTCTGGCGTGTTCATCCCTGGCGTCCTGAATAGGCAGCAATGTCACACCTGCAGTCAAATCGCTGAGCAGTTTGACTGCGGCCTGGATGCCGGCTGCACCCAGGCCTTTGTGCCCTGCCCTGCAGGGATGGAGCTCCCTGCTCCGCATTTTCCGGGCACCGTCCTCTCTCCTTCGGGGGGGAGGCCAGAAGACACCCCACCCCCACCCCCAAGTGCCTGGTGAGGTCCCACTCATTCCTCCTCACTCCACAGATGTTGGCTCAGATGGATGACGTTGGCTCATGGCCAGCACAACTCTGTGGGGTAAAATCCTGAGGTTTTTCACACGATCATGTGTGGCTGTTTGTTCAACACATGCTAGGGGAACGGCGAATGTTTAGGGGGGATGGGAAGGTGTGGGAACAGTTTGTGGAGGGCCTGGCGTGTGGCCTGTGCCCTGCTGGGTGTCTGATGTTTGTTCCCATAACTCTCCTTAACGCAGGACGTGGCATGTTCCTATGAGACCTGCCCCCCGTCTCTGGCTGGGATTAGGACTTTGGTCTATGGGATTCCTAATTCCGCACAACAAAATGAAAAGGCAAAATGGGATATATTTTGTCACAGGTATGATGTCCTTAATATATAAAGATTTCCAACAAATCAATGAGAGATGAACAAAGCAACTTAATGAATGTGCGATAGTGGATAGGATGGACAATGGGAAAAGTTCATTCATGGAAAAACCGCTGAAATTCGAATCAGTTCCATGCTTTAGTCAGTAGGACTGCAGCAAGACTGATTTCTCAGCTTTGATCAATGTTCTGTGATTATGGAAGAGACATGGACCAAGGGAAGCTGGGTGAAGGGTATTAGGGAATTCTGTGTTGTTTCTGCACCTCTTCTCTAAGTTGCAAATGACCTTAAAACCTTCCGAATGAACTGTTAACAATCCGCAAAAAGCATTACTATTACAATGACCATCATGAAACATTTAAAACCGTCATCATCAAAAAATTATAGGTAATCTAAGGAACTGTTACTTTTGGCCTTTGATCCAAGGAGGCAGTCAAGCCGGGGCACCTGGATGCAATGAGGGGTCTGGGATGGTATGGCTGTGAAAGATGACGTGGGGACAGTGACAGAATTTGACCGTGGCTTAGCCCGTGTCAGTGTGAAATTTCCAGATTTTGATAACCGTCCTGTAGTCCCATAAGAGAATGTCCTTGTTTTTAGTACAGATACCCTGAGGGATTTAAGGGTTAAGGGGCATGATGTCTCCAACTTAGCCCCAAACGGCTCAGAAAAATTGATTTGCATACATGTGTAACTACATATATATACCACTGTATGTGTAACCATATAACTATACGTACCACAGTTTACATCCTATAACTGTGTACGTACACATATGCACACACACACCTATCTACGTATGATGTATACATACACACGTCTCCGTACACGTACACACACAGGGAGAGAAGGAGAATTATAAATAGAATAATAAGGCAGACGTACGCAGTCCGCGAACGTGGGTATCAAGGGTACAAGGAGTTCCTTGTCCTATTCTTACAACTTCTTGGTAAATTTGAAACTATATTGAAAACAAACGGTTAGAAAAAGACAGCCTGGAGGGTATTTTAACAGTGGTGAACTTCTGCTAATTTTAAATTGACAAATTTAAATTTCAATTGGGGTATGTTCACGCACGTCAAATTCACCCTCTTAAAGTGTACAGTTCAGTGACTCTCAGTATCTCTCTTTTTCTGTAAACCTTTGTGTGTTTTCTGAAAAAAATTTTAAACAATGAACAAGTATCATTTTCATAGATAGTGGGGGAAAAGCTACTTAAAAATACCCGACCTTTCACCACTTTACAAACTGTGGACCACGTGTTGGTTGGGCCTGGTGTCCTGGGACACGGTGACGGCATGAGAAGGACCTGGGGGGGCGCAGCCTGCACCCTGTGCCACCCCCGTTGGTGCAGAACCCGTGGCTTCACGCTTCCCACAGTCCAGAGCACCTTGCCAGCTCCCTGCCGAGCCTCCCATCTGCTCAGCAGGCCCCTAAGTTCAGAGCAAGGGCCTCACGGGGAGGTGGCTGGGGTGGCGTGTGTGGCCGGGAAGCTGTGAGCTGGGGTGCCAGGTCCGTGAGCCAAGGCAGAGGACGGGGCAGGCGGGAAGGACACACAGACCCTGGAGCCGGGTTTTTGCTGAGCCAAGATTCCCTCAAGTGAAAACAGAGAGAACGGATGCACAGCCATCCCCCCAGTGGGAGAGCAGAATAAATACCACAAGTGGGCCCAAACCTGACCTCAAGTCCTCGCCACGGCAGAGAGGGCGGACACGGCCTGGCCGGGGCCACCGACAGCGCTAAGTCACACGGCAGCGCAAGCCTGGATGCGCTGGCGAGAGGGCCCTTCACCTCCGCAGTCTCTCTGCCCAAAGCCATTGCCCCAGCCTGAGCATGAGAAAGGCACCAGACAGACCCTAAGAGAGGGACTTTCTACAAAACTCCCAGCCAGTCCTCAAAACCGTCCCAATCGTCAAAAACAAGGGAAGTCCGAGAAGGTCACAGCCCCAAGGAGCCTGTCACCACATGGGTCCTGGGACAGATAGGGGACACTAATGGAAGGTGACAACCGAATAAACGCCGGGGTTCCATTAAGGCTGATGCACACGGATGGCCGGGAGGTGTCAGGTGCCAACACGGGGGTGGGTGGGTGACGGGCACACTCTGTCCTGTCTGTGGCTCGTCTGTGAATCTAAAACCATCCAAGAAGGAGAAGGTTTATTTAAAAGGTGATCAGAGCCGGCCAAGTGCTTCCTGGTGGGTCCATAACCCCGCCCCAGTTTCCTGCAACAAGGTCTGATAGCCAGAGCGCGTTTGTTCGGTAACACGGTCCTGGGCGGCTGTGTGGCAGCTCGAGCCACGTGAGGCGGGACGCGGGGGGAGGCTGGGTCTTTGCCGAGGGTCCTTCCCCGCTGCAGTTGATAGATGGTCTTTGGGTAACCCTCCTGTGCCCCTACACATTCCCCCAGTGGTGTCACCATCTGTGCGGGTTGAACTGTGTCCCCCCAAAAAGGCATGTTCATGCCTGGACCCCCCAGATCTGTGAGCGAGACCTTATTCGGAAATAAGATTGAGGATGTGATCAAGTTAACAAGAGGTCATAATGGAGTGGGGTGGCCCTGGTGTCCTGAGAAGATGAGGGAACTTGGGACACGGAGACACACGGGGAGATGGCCATGTGATGGTGGGGGCAGAGTCTGGAGTGATACGGCCACAAGCCCAGGGATGTGAGGATGGTCAGGGACCCCAGAGCTGGGAGAGGCAGGAAGAACCCTGCCCTGGAGCCTCCGCAGGGAGTGCGACTGTGCCACACCTTGATTTCTGACTTCTGGCCTCCAGAACCGAGACAACACAAATCTCTGGTGTAAGCTGCCCGAGTGTGGTGACTGTCACGCGGTCCAGGAGCTCACTCAGCGTGTGATGATGCCGAGCTTTGCCATCACAGTTCTCTGTCGGGGCTGGGAAAGGTGTTTTCTGAGCCCTTCCTTCCTTCTGCCTTTGTTACAAAGGGGCAGCTTCCGCCCTCTCCTTTTTTTTTTTTTTTTTTTTTTTGCGGTATGCGGGCCTCTCGCTGTTGTAGCCTCTCCCGTTGCGGAGCACAGGCTCAGCGGCCATGGCTCACGGGCCCAGCCGCTCTGCGGCATGTGGGATCTTCCCGGACCGGGGCACGAACCCGCGTCCCCTGCCTCGGCAGGCGGACTCTCAACCACTGCGCCACCAGGGAAGTCCTGCCTTCTCCTTTTACAGGAGGAATAGGAAATCCAGAAGGTGGGACGTTCCATAAGATTCTCGGGCTCTAGAAAAGGGGTCACTTTCATGGGAAAGAAAAACTCCATTCCCTGATGGACGGAGGCCAGGGTGGTCACCAGAGGCAGCGTGGGATCGGGGCAGGGCTCTGGAGCCCAGAGAACAGCAGCCACCAGCCCCGAAAACACGCTCGAGGGGCGATGTGGGAAATTCTGTTGGGCTGGATAGCAGGTGCTATAAGGTTCTGGTTTTGTGCTGATGTGTGAGGGTGTCACAGCAGGCGCTCGCTGAGACATGCAGGGTCACGGACATGGTGCCTGCGAATCACTGTCCAGTGGTCCCCTGAGAAACGTGTTGTGCAGAGAGATGACAGGTAGTTTACGCATCAACAGATGACAGATCAATAGACAGATTTTATACAGACGAGAAAGAGACGATAGACAGGTGACATCAATCAATACGTGGATGATCTACAGATAGATGACAAATAAATACATGATAAATACATGATAGATAAGATACATAGATGGGGACACGGGGAGGGGGAAGGGTAAGCTGGGACGAAGTGAGAGAGTGGCACGGACATATATACACTACCAGATGTAAAATAGATAGCTAGTGGGAAGCAGCCGCATAGCACAGGGAGATCGGCTCGGTGCTTTGTGACCACCTAGAGGAGTGGGATAGGGAGGGTGGGAGGGAGGGAGACGCAAGAGGGAGGGGATATGGGGATATATGTGTATGTATAGCTGATTCACTTTGTTATAAAGCAGAAACTAACACACCATTGTAAAGCAATTATACTCCAATAAAGATGTTAACAAAAATAGATTAAAAAAAAGATACAGAGATGATAGGTAAAGGATAGATAAGATAGATAAACAGATAAGACGGATTGTGATAGATATTTACAGATTTCCCGCCACACCTTTATGCACGTACACACATATATTCCACACAAATGCACACGTCTCCTCCGTGTATTTGTTTCCAAGAACTTTCCCTCCTTTCTGCGTGCCTCCCACCCCTGGCCGCTGGTCTCTGTCCACAGCAGACCAGTTGCCGTGTCCTGCCAGCCCCCGCCGGCTGCTGTCCTGAAACACCCGTAGGCTCTCCAGGGCCGCTCCCCACCTCTGGTCTGGCCGCTCTGCGTCCTCCCCACATGCTGCCATCCTTCTGAGACCAAAGCCTGACCCCATAAATCTCTGCTGTGTTCCTGTCTGTCTCCCCCTCGGCCCTGCGGACATTCGGGGCGGGTCCTTCTCTGTGGGGCGCTGTGGGCTGTGGAGCAGCATGCCTGGCCCCCACCTACTGGATGCCAGGAGCCCCCCAGTCGTGATGAGCAAAGCTGTCTCAGCCACCTCGGGATCACCAGGTGAGGCCCGCATGGGGCTGGGGGCTTCACCACGGCTGACTCACAGACCTAGGAAGAAATCGGGGAGGTGCTGCAGTCAGACCCTCCCTGGGCTTCTGGATGTGGACCAAACCCCTTCTTGTTGGGATCCAGGGTCTCTCTTGCCCCCTAGATCTCATCTGCACCCCCCTGTGCTACACTGTCTACCTGGGGAGGCTTCTGACGGCCGACATGCTGCCCAGGTCCTCGGCAGACAGATGGATGGACGCTCCTTGGTCGGTGATTTCTGTGATGAGAATCCCAGCTGCAGCGGAGCCGAGGCTGAGGTCTGGGAGAGTCCCGGGGACCTGGGGGAGCTGTTGGATCTAGCACTTGGGCCTGGGAACGCCAGGGGCTTTGGTCGTTATGACAACAGGGCGCCAGGCCTGTGGGGAACGGGTTGCGCAGGCTATGATCACTGACCAGCCAGGGGCTGGAGGGGAGCACAGCTGGGCTGCTGAGTCATCTGGGGGCTTGTACATTTCAAAAGAAGGTTATTAACTTGAGGAGCATCGTGCCAACCACTGTAGCATGAAAGGAATACGATGCTGTCTCAGCCTCGAGGAGCTCTCAGGAGGAGCATCTGCCAACACTCATGAAACAGAATTCAGAGATACTAGGAAAGCCCCATGACTGGTCTCCCGGCGGAAGGGGATTCATCTTAGCCAGGGTCCCCCCCACCCCCAGCCCTGCTGACCAGCGGGCTCCTTCTCTGTGGGGGCCCGTCCTGGGTGCTGTGGGGTGTGGAGCAGCATCCCTGGCCCCCACCCCTTCAATGCCGGGAGCCCCCCGGTTGTGATGACCACAGATGTCCCCAGACATGGCCCAGTGTCCCCTGCGGGGTGCAGAGTCACCTGGGGCAAGACCCCTGCTAGGTGATGGCCAGCCTCCCCCTACCCTTCCCCACCCCACCAGGGTCAGAGGGAGGAAGGAGGAGGCCTGATGCTGGGCTCTGGGCTCAGAAGGAAACAAGGTCATGAAGACACAATGAGTCAGAGAGAGTGGCTGGCGGGGGCGGTGCACTCTGCCCACAGGCTCCGGCTGGCTTCTCTCTGCAGGAAGCTAGCTGCTGAGTTTTCCTTCCCAGAAAACTCAGAGGTGCAGATCCACCCCCAGCTAAGGACGGGGTCCCTCACTGCAGGATTTCGTGGAAGGGAAGCTTGGTTAGATCTGCATCTTCTCCTTCTCGGTGCCCGCCCCACACTGCTCTCAGCATCAAGCCCTGTGGCGGCACCCCGCTCGGCAGACACTTATCAACGCCCACGCTCCCCCACTCTCCTCTGCAACGCCACTCTGTTTCCTGAGCGTATGTTTAGGAAGCACAAACAGTCTAGGCCATGCCCTGCATCTTTGCTTCCTGGCTTGGCGGGACAGGCGGCGGGGTCCCCCATCTAGCAGAGAAGGGGGTGGGGAGCCACGCTGGCACCCAGGGCACCGAGCTGGCAGGGTGCTTCCTGGGACCACGGGGCAGGGCAGGGGTGCTGGGCAGTGGGGGTCAGGGGGGCAGAGACTGGGGGGCAGAGACTGGTGAGATCCTGAAGGTGGTGTCCTTGAGCAAAAAAGGAAACACACTGGGGATGCTCAGAGACTTGTTTCTTGTGCTTTGGGAAAGCATCTGCAAACATGCAAAGGGGCAGGCGACAAGGAACATGGAGGGATGGGCTTGGAATTGGGATCTCAGTGTGAACCCATGGCTTCTCTAGTAGGTAGGTAGGTAGGTAGGTAGCTAGCTAGATAGATGATAGAAAAAATATACATACATAGATTCTTAGATAGATGACACTCGGATGAATAGACAGATGATAGATAGATAGATAGATAGATAGATAAATAGATAGAGATGACAGAAACATACATACAATCATAGATTCTTAGATGACAGATGGGTAGATAGATAGGAAAGTAGATAGGTAGGTAGATACAACCAACAACGTAGAAGCCATGACGCCCCAAAGGCACACGAGGAAGCTGGGCCCGTCCCCAAACGGGTTGATGGTCCCTGTGAGATGTATTTCACTTCACAGCACAGGCCCTAAGGCAATCTCTGCGGCCGCGGAGCAGCAGGCCTCTGCCATTCTCTGCATCCAGTTACCGGTCCCTGGACACGTGCCCGCGATCTTGAACTTAAGGAAGCAGAAGCTCTTGCTGCTTATTCACCAACTTCTGGCAAAAGGGGAGACTACGGTGACTCTCATCAAGGTGCTCACGCCCAGATTCAGCCGGGGGGTGGGCAAAGCATCTGGTCCACTGCTTGCTTTTGTCAATAAAGTTTTATTGGAACACAGCCGCCCACATTCCTTTACGAGTAGCTTCTGGAGGCTGCGTGGCAGAGTTGGATAGCTGCAACAGAGACCTCCTCATCTCCAAAGCCAAAATCAGTTGCTACCTGGCCTTTTATGGGAAAAGTCTGTTGACCTCAGGGTGCCTGGCAATTCTTGGTGGCGTTAAAAGCATCACCAGTCCTCTTCTGCTCGAAGGCTTCCGGCACTTCTACTGCTCCATTTTCACAAGGGGACTGCCAAGTTTGTGCTGCCTCTCTGAGCTCAGAGAGAGGACGTGCTGGAGGCCCTGCCCTGCACTGTCCTGGGTGGAAGCTTCCACGCACACGGTCCCTTTCTGGGCCCAGGGCCACCCTCGGGGGCTGCTTGGCCTGTGTGGGTTTAGCCACCCTCTTCCACTCAGTGTCTTTTTTGTTTTTAATTTCTGCTTTAAAAAGTAAATTTTAAAACTTTTGTAGTCATTACAGATTCACAGGAAGTTGCAAAAACCATGTGCAGGAAATACTGTGGACCCTTCCCCCGGCCTCCCCCAGTTGTAACATCTTGCATAACTATAGTTAGTATCATAACCAGTGTCTTCGTCCTCTTGGACTGTAGGAACAATAGCACCGGCTGGGGGGCTTAAAGCACAGACATTCATTTCTCTGGTTCTGGAGGCTGGAGTCTGAGATCAGGGTTCCGGCGTGGCAGGTTCCTGGTGAGGGTACACGTCCTGACCTGCAGTCAGCTGCCTTCCTGCTGTGACCTCACATGGCAGAGAGAGCTCTGGTCTCTCTTCCTTTCCTTACAAGGACACGAACCCTACCATGGGGGCCCCACCCTCATGACCCCACCTAACCCTAATCCTCTCCCAAAGGCCCCACCTCCAAGTACCATCCCACGGGGGTTAGGGCTTCAGCATATGGATTTTGGGGACACAGACATTCAGTCCATTACAACCAGGAAATTGATACTGACACAACCCACAGAGCTTAGTCAGATGTCCCCGGTGTCCTGTGCATGCATGTGTGTGCGTCATTCTATGTAACTTCAGTGCACGTGTAGATTCATGCCCCCCACCACAGTCAAGACACAGGACAGTTCCAAGAGCAACCCCCCCTCAGGCTACACCTTTCAGCCACACCTCCTCTTCCTCCTCCGTAATCCCTTCTTCAGTGCATCGATCAAACGTCCATGGTCCTCCACAAAATACTAGCAAACCGAACCCAGCGACATATGAAGAGGATTCTACCCCACGACCATGTGGCGGAATACACGGTCGGTTTAACATCTGAAAGTCCACATAATACAGCCCATCGACAGAATAAAGGACAGAACCCACAAGACCATCTCAATATGATGCAGATGAAGACATGACATCTTTCTACACTCCTCTGTCATAAAAACACTCACCAAACCAGGAATAGAAGGGAATTGCCATGCAAGCCACAACGAAGGAGCCCGCCGGCTGCAACTAAGACCCGGCACAACCAAATAAAGAAATAAAGAAGGGAATTTCCTCAACCTGATCCAGGGTATCCCAGAAACCCCACAGTCACCAGGATGCTCCCAGTAAAAGACTGCACGCCTTTCCACCGTCACCAGGGGGTACACAAGGATGTGCACTCTCGCTGCTTCTACTCAATGTGTACTGGAAGTTCCAGTCAGGGCAGTTGGGCAAGAAAATGAAATAAAAGGCATCCAGATTGGAGAGCAAGAAGGAAGACCGTGTCTCTGCGTGCAGATGACAGATCTGGGTATAAACTGCACGGCAGCAGTGCAGCGCACAACAGGCCGCTGAGAGACCAAGCTAGTCTTGGAGCCACGAGTCTCTCCTGAGCTTGGTGGGGACGGGGCAAGGGCTCGGGGAGGGGGGGCACGGGGGTCCTGCTGAACTACGACTGGCCTTTACGGTCTCATTGACTCCCTCGGGACAACTAGAAGGGCATCAGATTAGAAAGTCCCACTGAGATAAGCCCATGACGGGCCCTCTGCAGAGGGACAGGTAGTAAACAGACCTGTTAAAACACGTCATGAGGTTTTCGGTTTTTGTTTTGAAAGTCAACAGCGGCCCAGAGCCCGGCAGGGCAGGTCAAAGGGCCGATTCCTTGGCCGGGAACAGGGTGGGGACAGAGGGCAGCTGGAGCCGGACGCCAGCCCTGTGGGAACGTTGTCCCGTCGGGGCCGTATTTCTTCTCCATCCTCCTCCCACCTTCGCTCCCAACTGTCTGCTGACGCATCTGTCCTTGGCTGCTTCGTGGGAACCCCAAACTCAGGGGGACCAACTTGTCTGGTGGAGTGTTCCAGGTCCTGCACCCTGGGAACCCCTCAGCCCCGGCAAACCAGGGTGGCCCAGATGGCTGGTCATCCCACAAACTCCTCCAGCTGGTCCCCTTTTCCTCCAGGCTCCCCCGCTGGGCTGCGTGGCACCATCGTTCTCCCTGGTGACTTAGGTGTGACACTGGGGCCCCCGTGCTGTCCCCCAGGCAGGCCTCTTCTTACACGGCTCCTCAAATCTCCCGCCTGCCTCTCGGCCTTCCTGCATCTTTCCCACCTCTACTGCCTTAATCTGGTCCCCTCCTCCCGTATCCAGGCCATGGGAGCAGGAAGGGTAATAAAACATTGATCTGGTGCCCCTGGGTCCTGAGCATGGACGGCTGTATGATGCTTATGACCATTTAGCACAGGGAACTAGATTCAACATCTTGTGATAATGGGGACGGGGTCGCCTTTGGGGGTGATGAGAATGTTCTGGAAGTAGATGGTGGTGATGGTTGTAAATTCTGTAAATATACTAAAAACTGTTGAATTGTACACTTAAAATGGTAAAGTTTATAAAAAATTTTTAATGTCCATTTTATTTGTTTCAATTTCTTTCATTTTTTTTTTTTTTTTGGCCATGCGGCTTGTGGGATCTTAGTTCTCCGACCAGGGATTGAACCCATGCCCCCTGCAGTAGAGGCGAGGAGACCTAACCACTGGACCACCAGGGAATTCCCTATAGTATATAAATTTTAATTCCATAAAGCTATTAGAAAATAAATGATAAGTAACAACATTATCAAGAGGTCAGGCCCTTTATCCAAATGAATTCTTCGGACACATTGGTTTTTAAGAGTATCATTTAAAAAAAAAGATTAGGGCTTCCCTGGTGGCGCAGTGGTTGGGAGTCTGCCTGCCGATGCAGGGAACACGGGTTCGTGCCCCGGTCCGGGAAGATCCCACATGCCGTGGGGCGGCTGGGCCCGTGAGCCATGGCTGCTGGGCCTGCGCGTCTGGAGCCTGTGCTCCGCAATGGGAGAGGCCACAGCAGTGAGAGGCCCACGTACTGCAAAAAAAAAACAAAAACAAAAAAAACAAATTAGAGGTGCTATGGGAGAAACAGAACAGGTGAGGG
This sequence comes from Orcinus orca, assembly GCF_937001465.1. Classification (NCBI taxonomy): domain Eukaryota; kingdom Metazoa; phylum Chordata; class Mammalia; order Artiodactyla; family Delphinidae; genus Orcinus; species Orcinus orca. The sequence continues at coordinate 1,120,546 of NC_064561.1, read as the reverse complement.
AGAACAGGAGCGTGGTTTTCAATTTTACTCTATTGAGTGCATAATCATTTTCACATATTTTATAGATGAGAAAACTGAGGCTTAGAAATGGTAGAATTATGTGAACTAGTCAATAAAACTGTCACTCCCTCTCTCTCCATCCATCTATCCGTCCATCCATCCATCTGTTCATCCATCCATTTATTCATGCATCCATCTATTCATCCATGCGTCCATCCATGCATCCATCCATCTATCCATCCATCTGTCCATCTATTCATCCATCCATCTATCCATCATCCATCCATCTACTCATCCATCCATCCATCTATCCATCCATCCATCTGTTCATCCCTCCATACACACACACACACACATTTGAAACGGTAGAACTGCAACTAGAATTCAGGAGCTGCAAACCATGATCCAATACTATTCTTATCCTTTAAAAATGTCAATACCTATTTTATTTTTCAAAGTTAAACATGATTCTTTTTTTCTTTTTTTTTTTTTGCGGTACGCGGGCCTCTCACTGTTGTGGCCCCTCCCGCTGCAGAGCACAGGCTCCGGACGCGCAGGCTCAGCGGCCATGGCTCACGGGCCCAGCCGCTCCGCGGCATGTGGGATCTTCCCGGACCAGGGCACGAACCCGTGTCCCCTGCATCGGCAGGCGGACTCTCAACCACTGCGCCACCAGGGAAACCCGTAAACATGATTCTTATTAGTACACTGTTCCCTGGATTCCTGATGCTCTTGATAACCCAGCAACGCAACATCTCTCAGAGGACAAGGCAGAAAATTCTCCCACAGCATATTCTACTCACAAGCTAGTGCTCCTCGCTCAGAAGGCTCTGTGAACCGATGATGTGGAGGGTAAAAATAATCAGCCCTCCTTGCCACCTCTTACAAGATTTGTAAGGAATACTCCTATGTGCCCATGCTATTTGCCAAAACTCTACACTGTCTCCACTCTGCCCCGCTCTCTCTCTTGTAAGATGCCAGAGACGCACGTGGGATCCAATCTTAGTGTTCCACAGACCCCACAGACCGCCCTGGAATAAGGGGCTGCTGCCCACCACCTGTGTCTCCAAGTACTGACCAGGCCTGCAGAGCTTCAGGGCAAACCTTGCTTTTCTGAAGCCACACTGAAAAGCAGTGGTGGCATTTAAGAGGAAAAATATAATATGATTTGTGCTTCTTCTTTATGCCTTTTTGTTATTTCCTAGATTTTTCAGTGTGTTGTCATTTGAAAAAAAAAAAAGTTAATTGTTTTTTTTCTCATGCTCTCATACTGAGCATGAGACCCGGAGCTCCTCTCACTCCCAACTCCTTGACAAGGCTATTCACCTGAAGAACCAATGTGGAGGAAAAGGTTTTCCCCAGGGCTAATGACTAAAGGAAACTCTCTTCTACACTTGGGAGCTTCAGGATGGGTGAGAGCCATAAAGCCAATAAAAAGACAGATAACGAACTGGAAAAATCACTCACAGCATATGCAATAGACAAAGTGTTAGTGCCCATCACATGTAAAGAGAACCTACAAATCAATAAGAAGAAAATCTCAGGAAAAATAAAGGTACTTGAAGAGATACAAACAGCTGAAAGAAAGAAAGAAAGGAAGGAGGGAGGGAAGGAAGAAAGAAAAAAGAGAAAGAAAGAAAGAGGGAAAAGGTGATCAATCTCTCTAATGATCAAATAAGTGAAGATTAATACATCAAAGAGACATCATTTTTCACACAACTGACTGGCAAAACTTTTACATTTAATTACTAACCATTATGGTGGCTGTGGGGGCAATGGTGCCGTTGAAGGGAGTTTAAATTGGTATAAGTTTTGTGGAAGGTCATTCGTCAATGACTAAATTTTAAATGTGTCGGGGGGTGGCATATGCGGAATCTCTGCACCTTCCCCTCAATTTTGCTATGAACCTACAGGTGTTGTAAAACTAAAATTTAGGTAAATTAAATACAGCATACTTATTGTACTGACAAAAAGTGATAGCCAAAATACACTGTTCAGTTTTTGTTAAAGGCAGAAAAGTATAGTTGTTATGTTTTTGTTTTGTTTTGAAAAAGATCTCCTTCTGTCACAGGACTTGTTTCTAGCAACAAGGCAGACTGCATTGCCTATGTCTCCCTTCCTGTAAAGCCCAAGCAATACCAGATTAAAGAAAACTAACACTCTGGGCTCACAAAAAGGAAGAAAACTAGCAGAGAATCAAGACGCCAGAGGGCTGCACACCCGCATGGTGGGAGGGGCGCATCGGCTGCCAGGCTGAGAGACTGGCTGCTGGGCTCAGCCACCTTGGTGTTGCTATTGTGTTTATAATGTCTTTCTCTTTCTAATTTATAGTTTTCCGTTTACAGAACTGTGAAGATAGTACAGAGTTTCCACACACCCCACACCGAGTTTCCCCTATTGTTAATTTCTGGCATTATATGGCAATTTGCCTTAATTAATGAACCAATATCGATACATTATTACTGACTCAAATCCACATTTATTCAGATTTCCTTAGCATTTCCCCAGTGTTCTTTCTCTGTCATAGGATCCCACCCAGGACCAGATGCTACATTTAGGCATTGTATGGTTAATTTTATGTGTCAGCCTGAGCAGGCCACAGGTGCCCAGATACTTGGTGAAATAGTCCCGCTGCAAGGGACTGTCTGATGTTTTCCTCCTAGTTAGACTGGGGTGATGGATTCTGGGGAGAGAGGCTGCAGGGATAAAGTGTGCTTTCCACCCCAGTATATGAAGGGTACATACTTGTTACACATGACACCAAAAGCACAGGTAACAACAACAAAAAATGGACCTCATCAAAATTAAAACCCTTTGTGCATCAGAGGAGATTACTGATAGAGTAAAAGGCAAACCACAGAGTGGAGGGAAATATCTGCAAATCATATATCCAATAAGGGGTTAATATCCAGAATACATAAAGAACTCCTCCTACTAAACCAACAACAACCTGGTTAAAAAATGGGCACCCAGGGCTTCCCTGGTGGCGCAGTGGTTGAGAGTCCGCCTGCCGATGCAGGGGACGCGGGTTCGTGCCCCGGTCCGGGAAGATCCCACATGGCGCGGAGCGGCTGGGCCCGTGAGCCACGGCCGCTGAGCCTGTGCGTCCGGAGCCTGTGCTCCGCAACGGGAGAGGCCACAGCAGTGAGAGGCCCGTGTACCGCAAAAAAAAAAAAAGGGCACCTGAATGGCCATCTCTCCCAAGAAGACACACAAGCGGCCAATAAGCACGTGACAAGATGCTCAACAGCATTAACCATGAGAGAACTGCCAGTCAAAACCACAAGAAATACCCCTTTGCACCCATTAGGATGGCTGTTATAAACATTAAAAAGCAATAATAGAAAAGAACAAGATTGGTGAGGACGTGGAGATACTGGAACCCTTGTGCATGGCTGGTGGGGAGATGTAGAATGGTGCAGCCACTATGGAAAACAGTATGAAGCTTCCTCAAAAAATTAAACATAGAATTACCTATGATCTAGCAATTCCACTTCTGGGTGTAGGCCTGAAAGTACTGACAGCAGGGACCCAAACATAGATTTGCACACCCATATTCATAGCAGCATTATTCACAATATCCAAAAGGTGGAAACAACCCAAGTGTCCATCAACAGACGAATAGAAAAACAAAACGTGGTCCATCCAAACACTGGAATATTATTCAGCCTTAAAAAGGGAGGAAGGGCTTGCCTGGTGGGGCAGTGGTTAGGAACCTGCTTGCCAATGCAGGAGACACAGGTTCGAGCCCTGGTCCGGGAAGATCCCACATGCCCTGGAGCAACTAAGCCTGGGCGCCACAACTACTGAGCCCACGTGCCACAACTACTGAAGCCCATGTGCCTAGAGCCCATGCTCCACAACAAGAGAAGCCACCGGAATGAGAAGCCTGCACTCTGCAACGAAGAGTAGCCCCTGCTCACCGCAACTAGAGAAAAGCCCGTGTGCAGCAACGAAGACCCAATGCAGCCAAAAATAAATAAATAAATTTTAAAAAAAAAGGGGGGAGGAAATTCTGACACACACTACAATGTGGATGAAAGTTGAGGACATGATGCTTAGTGAAATAAGCCAGACACAGAAGGACAAATACTGTCTGATTCTACTCACAAGAGGTCCCTAGAGGAGTCAAATCCATAGAGACAGGAAGTAGATGGTGGGGGCCAGGAGCTGGGGGAGGGGTGGGGAGTCAGTGTTTAAAGGGGACAGAAAACCCACAGCCAATATAATACTCAACGGTGAAAAGCTGAAAGCCTTCCCACTAAAATCTGGAACAAGCAAAGGATGCCCTCTCTCACCACCTCTATTCAATATAGTATTGGAAGCCCTCCCTAGCAATCAGACACGAAAAAGAAACAGAAGGTATCCACGCTGGAAGGGAAGAGGTAAAATTGTCATTATATGAGGATGACATGACACTATGTATAGAAAACCCTAAAGACTCCATACAAAAACTACTAGAGCTGATAAACGAATTCAGCAAGGTAGCAGGCAGGATGCAAGATTAACATACAGCAACTGGTTGTATCAAAATTTCTTTACTCTAAAAATGAAATATCAGAAAGGGAATGTAAAAGGGACAGAGTATCAGTTTGGGAACATGAGAAAGTTCTGGAGATGGATGGTGTGGATGGTTGCCCAACAGTGTAAATGAATTTGTTTTCAAAATTTATTTATTTTATTTATTTTTGGCTGCACTGGGTCTTCGTTATTGTGCGTGGGCTTCAGTAGTTGTAGTGCGCAGGCTCAGTAGTTGTGGCTCGTGGGCTCTAGAGCGCAGGCTCAGTAGCTGTGGCTCGCGGGCTTAGTTGCTCTGCGGCATGTGGGATCTTCCTGGACCAGGGCTTGAACCCGTGTCCCCTGCATTGCAGGCGGATTCTTAACCACTGTGCCACCAGGGAAGCCCAGTGTGAATGAACTTAATGCCACTGAACTTTATACTTAAAATGGCTAAGATGATGTTATGTGTATTTTACCACAATAAAAAATTTATTTATATTTATATATATATTTATTTAAAAGGCCAGGACCCCCATAGGGTTGCATCCTTAGGGGAAGAGAGACTAGACAGAAAGTCCACCCGGCAGTGCAGAAGTGCAGTAAGATGCCCACCTTCGTCTGAGCCTATGGGCTTCCCTGGGGATTGGCAGCCATAGTCCTGTTCTCACCCCACGTGGCTTAGAACCTGGAGTTAAGAAATCAACCTAAAATGTGGTCCCAAACATGTGAGGAACCTACCAGAACCCAGTCACTACAAAGGGACGTGCTCTCAGCCCAGGCCACCTGGGATCCTCCCAGCTAAGGCTTGGGTTGGCAAAAGTGCAATGCACTCAGCATCGTCACACATCCCCATTTCCATGGGTGCGTGCACAGGAAAAGTCTAGAAAGAAAGGTCAGAGGTGAAATGGGAGCATTTAGTTAGCACATTACTCTCATCTGGGCTTGCACTTGGCTTTTTCTATAAATTATCCAATTTCATGCTCACAACGTTCCTGTGATGGTTTTTATTCCACCAAACAAATGAGGAAGCTGAAATGTAGGAAAACAAAGAAACTTGCCCACGACTCACAATTAAAATTTGTGGGCAAATCTAGACTGGACACTCGGCCTCCTGTCCCTGTGTCAATGACCATCCATTCCCATCTATCCCACACTCTCGACGGGGGGTTAATTCCAGGCAGCAGGGCTTGCAATTGGAGATTCCCACTTTCTCATGCCTGTGTTATTTATAAATACATTCTCGACAGGGGGTGAAACTCGATTCCCCGGGAGGCGAGAAAAATCTAACTCTTTCTATGCGTGAAGCACAGCTGTACAGACAACACATAAACAGATACACAGTGTACCTGCGCTGTTAGTATTTTTTTTTAACTGTGATCTTTATTACACCCCCAACATCTTTTTTTAAAATATTTATTTATTTATTTATTTACTTATTTATGGCTGTGTTGGGTCTTCATTGCTGCGTGCGGGCTTTCCCTAGTTTCGGGGAGCAGGGGCTACTCTTCATTGCGGTGCTTCTCATTGCAGTGGCTTCTCTTGTTGTGGATCACGGGCTCTAGGCAGGTGGGCTTCAGTAGTTGTGGCACATGGGCTCAGTAGTTGTGGCCCGCGGGCTCTAGAGCGCAGGCTCAGTAGTTGTGGCGCACGGGCTTAGTTGCTCCGCGGCATGTGGGATCTTCCCAGACCAGGGCTCGAACCCGTGTCCCCTGCGTTGGCAGGTGGATTCTTAACCACTGTGCCGCCAGGGAAGCCCCCGTGCTGTTAGTATTTTATGGGTCTTCCATAGGAGAATTTTTTCTCATCAACTCTTTGATTACCAGAACTTGAATTTTTCCCAAAAATGAGCAACCTCCAAAGGTGGACAATTAAGGGTTTTTTTAATTGAACTATAATTGATTTACAATATTGTGTTAGTTTCAGGCGTACAGCAAAGTGATTCAGCTATATATATATGTATATATATTCTTTTTCAGATTCTCTTCCATTATAGGTTATTACCAGATATTGAATACAGTTCCCTGTGCTGTATAGTAAATCCTTGTTGTTTATCTATTTTATATTTATTGGTGTGTATCTATTAATCCCATACGCCTAATTTATCCCTCCCACCACTTCCCCTTTGGTAACCGTAAGTTTGTTTTCCATGTCTACGAGTCTGTTTCTGTTTTGTAAATAAGTTCACTTGTACTATTTTTTAGATTCCACATATAAGTGAGAGCATATGACATTTGTCTTTGTCTGACTTACTTCACTCAGTATGATAACCTCTAGGTCCATCCATGTTGCTGCAAATGGCGTTATTTCATTTCTTTTTATGGCTGAGTAATATTCATTGTATACAGGTACCACATCTTCTTTGTCCATTCATCTGTCAATGGACATTTAGGTTGCTTCCATGTCTTGGCTATTGTAAACAGTACTGCAATGAACACTGGGGTGCATGTATCTTTTCAAATTAGAGTTTTCACCAGATATATGCCCAGGAGTGGGATTGCTGGATCATACGATAGCTGTATTTTTAGTTTTTTAAGGAACCTCCATACTGTTCTCCATAATGGCTGCACAACTTACATTCCCACACAGTGTAGGAGGGTTCAACAATTAAGAGGTTTTTAAAAGTATCATTATGAACTCATGGCGTTTAGATACATGGTATGTCTTCATCCACTGCCAGCATTATTCTTTTTGATAAGCAATTAGGACAAGAAAGTCTAGAAAGGATCATGAAAAAAAGAAAAAAGAAGATTGAGAGAATGCTGATTTCTACTGAGCCAGTATCACTTCTGTATTAATTTATTTTTACATGAAGGAAAAAAAGATTGAAGCTGAACTAAAAGGTCACTTCACTACAAGCTGGAAAGAAGTCTAGTTTCTAAGAAACATCTCCAAAAATGGGAAGTTGAGTTTCTAAGGAACAGTTCCACTGAGTTTTGGTGAGGAATTGGGGCTGAGAGCTGGGGAGCAGGACAAGGCAGGAAGTGGGGTGCCCCAGGTGTGGCTGGAAAAGCCAAATGCCACTGGGTCCTGCTCGCAGGAAGGGCGCCCTGCTCTTCGCTCCGCAAGCATAAATACCACGTGGTGCTTTGCTGGCTGGCCTGCTGTCCTGGGCTCACCCCGGGAGCACTGCACTTTTCCTCGCTGACTCGGGGATTATCTGCCTTTTTGAAAATCTACGCTGGGATCTGAGGTTTCAGTTTCACCAAAATAAATCCTGCACTGGCCCAGCCCTTCCTCAGCTCATCCAAACAAACCAGTCTGGTTTCTGAGAGCGTTTCAAGGGGTGCTGGCAGAGACAGCCCTGCCCTGCCGGCCTCCGGAATGCAGGATGCAGAGCTTGAGGACGATCCCTCATCCCTTGGCAGCCCTGCAGGCCAGGGGGTACCAAAATCCCCAAATTCGGGGAAGTCTGGGCATTTCTCTAAGGTTGTGAAGCAGGTTGTCAACCCAGGTTTGGTCTGGAACGTCAAAGTTCAGAGGCAACACAGAAGCACTTGAATGAAGGGACGTGGTGGTCTCCCCTCTCCCTGCTCCCACTCCCCGGGGATCCTTGCCTCTTGCATTTTATTTATTTATTTATTTTTTTGCAGAAGGATTCACATTTATTGGTTCAAATACAGTACCTAACATTTGATCAACATGCATTTCACACTAATTGGTCACATTTCCACAGGCAGTCAATTCACAGAAAAGGGCCCATCCCTTGCCAAATGAACTTCATTTGTTCACAGAGCCCATGGGGTAGGAACAGGGTTCTCCCCCTCAGCACCGTGGACATTCAGGGCCAGGTCATCCTCTGAGGGGCGTCCTGGGCACTGTGGGGTGCGGAGCAGCACCCCTGGCCCCGCCCACTCAGTGCCAGGAGCCCCCCCCCCCCCCCGGTCATGAAAACCACAGATACCCCAGACATCGCCCAGGGTCCCCTGGGGGCCAGTTCACCCAGATGAGAGCCCTGATCTAGAAGAACTCATAACACATGAACAAGCAACTGGCCTTTGTTGATTCAGCTCAAGGAACGTCCGTGGCGCATCTGCTGAAGGTTGGTCTGGGGATTCCTACTCCCAGGCTGCATGGCTCTGGGCAGGTCAGTCAACCCCTCCCACATCTCCTGGGGATGTGCGGTCAGTGCCCCCACGGGGTGCTTGCTACTTGGAGCCGTGGGTGGGTGAAGGCACAGAGGAACAGAGCAGGAAAAAAGGCATGGCAATGCAGGGAAGTCCAGCTGACACCCACGGAAGTCATAAACTACACGCTTTTTCTCGATCTCTGTCTCCCTTGAAAAAGTTCCATATGCAGCCTCCAAATGACTTGCAAAAACTTAAGCAAGAAGTTTAGAAAAACGAGTGACAAGTGAACCGAAATGTCGCCTCCAAAACCACAATAGGGTTGAAAACAGCGTTTTCTCCTTGGAATTCCAGGCCTTCCAAGGTCTCATCCAGCCTTTTCACGGACTTCAGGTTGGGCTGACCCCTTAATGAATGTTCCTAATGCACTTATAACAGAGTGCAATTTGCAAAAATTCACATTATTGCAGTTGGGAGCGGCTTGTTGTGTTTAGCGGGGGGTGTTAAGGTAAGTCTCATTATCTGAGCATTTGGCATCATGAATTCAATGATTGGGAGCTGGACTGAAAATACAACATGAGGAAAGTTTTGTAAACCAAGCAGAAAGGAAGTCCACCCACCATTCTGCAAAGGCACCCACAGAGGACACACCCGGAGTGAGATGGGTGATGCCGAATTAAGCTCTCCCGTTCAGTCCCTGTTCCAGATGCTCTCATGGTGAAAAGACTTGCGGTGTGTGATTACCGCTTCTCTTCCTATTATTTTTAATATCACGACCCCTAAATGCCAGCCATCTGCTTCTGTATATAGGTGAAGGTACCCCAGATTTTTCTGACACTGGAGGGAAAACGGCCGTGTTGGACTCACTGAGTGATAGCCCCCCCGGGATGTTCTGCCTTATCTTAACTTTAATCTTTTAAAAGATAATAATTAGAGGAACACTCATGGCAGCTAACAACACCAACTCTGGAGGCAGAAGGGTTGGTTCCCACATCCAAGTTCTCCTGTCCAGAGGCTACAGGAGACACGGAAACTGAACTGGACGAGATGCGCCGTAGCATCTGCCTTAAAGGCAAATGAGGTGGGCTTCCCTGGTGGTGCAGTGGTTGGGAATCCGCCTGCCAATGTAGGGGACATGGGTTCGAGCCCTGGTCTGGGAAGATCCCACATGCTGCAGAGCAACTAAGCCTGTGTGCCACAACTACTGAGCCTGCACTCTAGAGCCCGCGAGCCACAACTACTGAGCCCTCGCGCCACAACTATTGAACCCGTGAGACACAACTACTCAGCCCATGCACCACAATTACTGAACCCACAAGCCACAACTACTGAGCCTGCACACCACAACTACTAAGCCCGTGTGCCACAACTGTTGAAGCCTGTGCGCCTAGAGCCTGTGCTCCGCAACAAGAGAAGCCACTGCAATGAGAAGCCTGCACACCACAACAAAGAGTAGCCCCCGCTCGCCGCCACTAGGGAAAGCCCATGCACAGCAACGAAGACCCAACGTAGCCAAAAAAATTTTTTAATAAATAAATAAAATAAAATTACTTAAAAAAAGAGTATGCTTAGTTTAAGCACAAATAAAAAGTACAAAAAAAGAAGTACGTACAGGTAAAACCTTCTTAGCTATGACACCAAAAACACAAGTGACACAAGAAAAAAATAGATAAATGGGGAAACGTCATCAAAGTTAAAAGCATTTGTGCTTCAAAGGACACCAGCAAGAAAGTGAACAGACAACCCACAGAATGGGAGAAAATATTTGCAAATCCTATCTCTGGATGAGGAACTCGTCCAAAAAACCACATATATGTACATCATTATGATGATAAAAAGGTATTGGGGAGAGTGTGCATGAGTGGTGGTGCAGGGGGTATTTGGGAACGCTGTACTTCCTCTCAATTTTGCTGTGAACCTAAAAATACTCTAAAAAATAGTCTATTAAAAAAATATTGAGGACCCCAGACAGCTTGTGTTAAAAAACCCCAAAAAACCTATTTCTAAAATTTTAGCAGGACTACATTTTCAAATGACAAGTAGCAGCTTTTCAAAAAAGTTTTTTTTAGGGAGAACAGTGCTGTTTGCTGCATTTTGTAAATCTGTTCCGTGTGTGTCTGAACAGAAGACGGCTGGATTCTCATGCCAGCTTCTGCGTTCAATCTGCTGTGACGTGAGACCCACGTAACTGCTAGAAAACTGCACACACGTGTGAGAAAATGCGAGTGATAGAGGCCAGGAGTGCTTAGTCTTGGGACGCTACCAGGGAGAACCTGCTGCAGGGTCTCCTCTCCATTTCACAGCTGGGAAAATGAGCTCAAAGTCGGCACCAGACCTGCCCAAGTCCACCACATGAAGCTCAAGTCCCGGGATACACCTGGGACGCTGCGTCTCCAAAGACTCTGGCCGTGGGTAGGTAGCCCCAGACCCACTGTGCCTCAGTTCAATCCGACCAACCGCTGACTGCCCAGTGTTTCCAAGCTGATGAGATGGAGGGGTCCCGCTGAGGCCCATGCCATTTTGCAGGTTCATGGCCCTCCATGCGGTATAAGCCTCTGTCACCCCTGCCCTCCCGCCAGTGTCCCCACTGCTGGGCAGCAGGAAAAGAGAGGCACCTGCAGAAAGGGAGCGGATGTCACCTGCCCCCACAAGATGCCAGCCAGGAAAAGAAAAGGCGGTGGGAATCCCAGAGGGTCCTTCCCGCTCCTTCCAGAAGCTGTGAGGAGCGTGTTGGAGGCGTCCCCCGGAAGGAAGCCTGCTGGGCCCCAGACATGATTCTCACCGAGGCTGAACCACCCACAGGCTCTGGCTTCGCTCTACTCCCTCTGGGCCTCGGGTAGAAGCAATCAGCAGAAAAGAACAGACTGTGTGAGGGCCCCAGGTCACACCAGCCCCCAACTCGGCAAGCAGATGAAGGGAGATTGCGGTTGGCGGGCGGACTGTGGGGACACCTGGGGCCAGGGCCCTGGAGCATCTGAGCACGAGCCACTAACAGCATGAGCCACCACCGGCGGTATTCTGGGAATCAAATGAGTCCCAGACGCCAGGCTCGAAGCAGAAGCCGGTCTCAGCCCGGGCAGCAGGCCACGCCTCTCCTCTTTTCCACTTTTTCTTCCATCAGAATTGCCTTTTATAGCCAGGTTGATATTTAACAACCAGAAGAGGTCAGAGGGTGAGAGTAGCAACCACTGAAGTGTAAGGCCGGGGAGGACAGGCCAGATCAAGGCTGGAACCCAGACCCTGGGCTCTGGGGCAGGCGCTGGGCACAGAAGCGTCGAGAGGTCATAGGTCGGGGGCTGGCGAGAGTGAAAGGGTGGGGCAGGGCGGGCATCCTGCTACCAAGAGCCGACCTGCTGTGTTCTTTCCACCCCTCCAGGCTGCAGATGGGACGGTGGAAGCTCTCTGGAGAAGCCCAAGGAATCTAATCATCCCAGGCTGGGAAATGCAAACTCAGGCCCGTGTTCGCAGAGCCTGGACCCAAAACTGCCCAAAACTATGCAGGGCTCATGCTGACTGGGTGGCGGCTAAATATAGGAAACCCAACTATCTGGAGAATGCAGCTTCTGCATTTGGGAGGATAACGTTAAGCTTGTTTTTATTCATTGTTCACAGATTTTGTTTTTGTTTTTTTGTAGGGCATTAGAGCTGGGAGGAATTTCAGAGTTTGCCTCACGGAGATTCATTTCACAGACAGGGGACCTGAACTCAAGAGGGAAGGGCGTTTCTTTTTTTTTCTTCTTCTTTCTTTTTGGCCGCACTGCTCGGCTTGTAGGATCTTAGTTCCCCGACCAGGGACTGAACCTGCACCCTCGGCAGTGAAAGCACTGAGCTCTAACCACTGGACCGCCAAAAGACCACTGGAATTCCCGGAAGGGATGTTTCTTTTTTGAGGAACTGGATGTTTTCTGCTCCATGCCTCTGAACCACGGCAAGAAGTCCTCTCCCCATGCTCTCCACTTCTCACCTCGAGAGTCTGCATCTCCCCCTCCCCACATTCAGGGATGGAGTGTGGTCTGCTGGAATGCTTTTCCCAGAGACAGATGTTGTGGGCAGGGCAAAATCCAGCTGGGGCTTCCCCCCACCTTAGAAATAGTCAGCCCAGGGGCTTCCCTGGTGGCGCACTGGTTAAGAATCCGCCTGCCAATGCAGGGGACACGGGTTCGAGCCCTGGTCCGGGAAGATCCCACATGCCATGGAGCAGCTAAGTCCGTGCGCCGCATCTACTGAACCTGTGCTCTAGGGACTGCGAGCCACAACTACTGAGCCCGCGTGTTGTAACTACTGAAGCCCGGGTGCCTAGAGCCTGTGCTCCGCAACAAGAGAAGCCACTGCAATGAGAAGCCCGCGCACCGCAACAAAGAGTAGCCCCCTCTTGCCGCAACTAGAGAAAGCCCGCACGCAGCAACGAAGACCCAACGCAGCCAAAAATAAATAAGTAAATAAAATTATTCTTTAAAAAAAGAAATAGTCGGCCCGGAGGGCCCAGGAAAGCAACTGAATTCTGGGGGTAGAGTGGGTACCTTTGTGCAGTCTGTGTTAGTTTCCTGGGCCTGCTGCAACAAACCACACTGATCTGGTGGCTTAAGGCAGCAGAAATTTATTCTCTGCAGTTCTGGAGGCTGGAAGTCTGAAATTAGCATCACTGGGCTGTAATCTAGGTGCGGCAGGGATGCGCTCCCTCGCCTCCCCAGGAGGCTCCAGGGGAGGGTCCTTCCCACCTCCTGCAGCTCTGGAGGCTGCGGTGTCCTGAGCTTGTGGTCGTGGCCTTCCAGTCTCTGCCTCTGTCTTTCTGTGGCCTCTCCTCTGTGTCTGTGCAGAATCTCCTCCTGCCTCCTCCTTTTTTTTTTTTACTTTTTAAATTCTTTGGCCGCACCGCATGGCATGCAGGATCTTAGTTCCTGGACCAGGGATTAAACTTGTGCCCCTGCAGTGGAAGCTCAGAGTCCTAACCACTGGACCGCCAGGGAAGTCCCTCTGTCTCCTTCTTATGACTGCATTAAGGGCCCACCAGGATAATCTCCCCATCTCAAAAGCCTTCATTAAATCACACCTGCAAAATCTTCGCCTGCTCAGGTAACAGGTTCCTGGGACTTAGGACTTGATATCTTTGGTGGGGAGTCGTTCTTCAGCCAACCCCGAAGTCTCTCTCCAGGGCCGACGTGCATGCTGACAGGAATGCCCCTGTGCCCAGCACCAGGCGGCCTGCCCAGGAGAGAAGGCAGCTGAAGCAACGGGCGAGGCGGTGGTGTCTTCCTGGAGGATGCCTCCACACGGAGCTGGTAAGGCTCCCATTTGGGCCGACAAGAGAGTTCCAGAACCAGGCAGTGGTGCTGGTTGCACAACATTGTGGATGTGCTAAATGCCAATGAATTATCTGCTTCAAAAAGATTAAAATGGTGGAATTTTTTTTGAAAAATGAAGATGGGAGGGGACTTCTCTGGCGGTCCAGTGGTTAAGACTCCGCGCTTCCACTGTAGGGGGCGTAGGTTCCAACCCTGGTCGGGGAACTAAGATCCCACATGCTGCAGGGTATGGCCCAAAATATTTCTTTAAAAAAAGGAAAAAGAAAAATGAAGGGACTTCCCTGGTGGCGCAGTGGTTAAGAATCCACCTGCCAATGCAGGGGACACAGGTTAGAGCCCTGGTCCAGGAAGATCCCACATGCCACGGAGCAACTAAGCCCGTGCGTCCCAACTACTGTAGCCTGCCTGCCTAGAGCCCGTGCTCCACAACAAGAGAAGCCACCACAATGAGAAGCCCGTGCATCGCAACAAAGAGTAGCCCCCGCTCGTCACAACTAGAGAAAGCATGCACGTGGCAATGAAGACCCAACGCAGCCAAAAATGAATAAATAAGAAAAAACAAGAAAAATGAAGTTGGAAAATAAAATCCGCCCCGGGGTCAGCTTTGCAGCCGGGGCTCAGCCTGGCACTGGGACCCACCCTGGCGGCATGCCCCGTCCATCCCCACTTAAGCTGCGGGGCTGCCGCCACCTGCTTCGGGAAACGGCGTGGTGGGTGTCAGGATTAACTCGTGGTCACCACTAAAAACAAGTGAGAGGCTTTCTAGGGAGCAGCCTGAGAGAGCCTGGCCTGCAGCTGCAGCCAACGGCAGCAAACAGGTTCCTGCCTGGCCAGCTGTCAGAGAGCACGCACGCGGGCCACGGCGGAGGAGATGCCGGGAAGGTCACGGGAGCCCACAGGCAGCCCCTCGAGGGGCTCCTGAGGTCAGATGGCATTTGAGAGAAAGGTGAGACAGAGCCTGCTGGCTGCTGGGCCACCGTGCAGCGCAAAACACGTTAGTTTCGACACCTCAAAGTCAGAACGGTTTGCAGGTGGCGAGTAGGTGGAGGGGAGGTGGGGCGGGGAAGGGACAGAGGAGGAGCGAAGCCTAAACGAGAGAGTAAGACCTGATTCAGCAAAGGTTCTGCCTACACAGGATCCGCCCGGTGAAAAATAGAAACCCGATGCCATGCAAGGGCAGACTTGCGAACAGAGATGACACACGGGACCTGGGAGGTTTTCTATGCGCGTGTGCGTGTGCGCACGCACACACACACACACACACCCGGCCGGGGGCGGGGCACGTGGATATTCTGACAGAGGTGGCCGGCGCAGCCAGCACCGTGGGAGCCGAGGGTACAGCACACGAGCTCCCCGAGGGACGCAGGTTTGCGATGGGACACAGGCAGCTGGCTCACGTGGGCCCGATGTAGGCACATGTGTGCTGTCTGGGACTCAGCCCAGAGTCACGAGGCGGGGACTCTGGCAGAGCTTCCCTCGCTTCCGCCGGACATCCCGGGCCGAGGTGCTCAGGGCCCCCTCCCCACCCCCTGCAAAGAGCTCGGAGGGAGGGTCCCCAAGTTTCCCCGTGCGGTGGACAGAAGCGCAGGACACCGTGGCCCCGGGGGCCTCCCAGGTCTGTGGTTTGCTGGCACCCTCTCGGCCAGCACCACGGCCTCCGTCAGATGCCTGCAGGCCTGTGAACACAGCCCGGACCTGCTCTAAAGCCACACTTCCTTCTGCAAACTTTTTTAAGAATTGACATGAGGTTTTCATAAAATCAAAGTAAAGCATTTGAAAGTGAACATTCCACCAACATCATGTGCAGTCACAGTGTTGTGCAGCCTCGACCTCTATCTGGTTCCAAAACATACTCAAAGGAAGCCCCGTCCCCATCAGCAGTCACCCCATCCCCTCCCCAGTCCCTGACAACCAGGAACCCACTCTCTGTGTCTGTGGATCTGCCTGTTCTGGACGTTTCCCATCAATGGAATCACACCCTGTGTGTCCTTCTGTGTCTGGCTTCTCTCACAGAGCATCGTGTTCTCAGGGTCCATCTACGTTGCAGTGACTGTCAGTGTTTCACCCTTTTTCACGGCTGAGTGATGCCCCCATGTGTGGATGGACCACCTCGTGTTTGTCTATCATCTGCTGATGGACACTTGGGTTCCACATACACTTGGGTGTGTATGCTTGAGTATCTCTTTGATTCTCTTGGAGTGGACTCACTGGGTCACCTGACTCCCTTTTCACCTTTGCCATCCCTGAAATGCCCCAGACCAGGCCTCCCCATTCTGCAGCCTGCAGCTGGCTTTTGGGAAGTGTAACTCTTTACAACGGCAGGTGCACATCTATCCGATAGGCATCTACACGCCCTGGGATGATGGGGAGTGAGGATCTTCAGAAGGGGACCCTCCAAAAACCCAACGATCAAGATAAATATCTTAATGCGCTGTTGTAAAAAGTCAAAACAGGGCTTCCCAGGTGGCGCAGTGGTTGAGAGTCCGCCTGCCGATGCAGGGGACACGGGTTTGTGCCCCGGTCCGGGAAGATCCCACATGCCGCGGAGCGGCTGGGCCCGTGAGCCATGGCCGCTGAGCCCGCGCATACGGAACCTGTGCGCCGCCACAGGAGAGGCCACAACAGTGAGAGGCCCGCGTACCACACACACACACAAAAAGTCAAAACAAATGCACAAAATCCACCATAACCCGGATATTGACATTTTTAAATCAAGACAGGATTGTGAATGGTGCCGTGAGATCCATCTTGGAGTCCCAGTCAAGAGGAAAAATCAGAATGACTGGTCCTGTCTTGATGTAAAATTTTGAAATTCAGTTCATCATGGATTTTTGCTTTGCTTTTAGATTTTCAATAGAAATACTAATGTCACGTCAAAACAGTTTACTTTTCAATGAAATCTAATTAGATTAAATAAATAAGTTAAGATGAAGGTGAACTAGTTAATTTTCACTTTGCATTCAATAGTCTTTATCTTGATCACTGAGGTTTTTGGTGCCCCCTTAGATTTTTCTCCAATGCCTGGCGCTCTGCACCCTGGTCTCAGCCCTTTGATTTGGGACTGACGGATCCGAGTGAGTAACCCAGCGCAGCTGACTACTTGCTAGTGGTCCTCAGGTTCCCTTCTCTGAGCCGCATTTTGGACATTTCTAGAATCCCAGTTGTGCAAAAAGAGCTGGAGGGTGGGAGTAACACTTGCCCAGCATGTCCTGGTACCTGTCCAGGTACCCAGGAGGGTCCTGCCTGTTAAAGGGTCCATCAGCCCAGCTGCCAGAACCTGGAAGGGGCCAGCACAACGCAGAATGACCTACAGGAGATGGGGTACAAGCTAGGGTTCATTTTTTGTTTTCTGTTGGTCTGGAGTGGCAGCTGGTGTTGTCTTCTAAGTCCTAGTTTCCTTGTCGACAGAATAAAGCCCCTATCACTGGCGTCGCTGGGGGATGAGAGTGCCAGCATTTGGCAGGTTCTCCATGAATGCCAGGCCCCTCTCCCTCTTGATTCCCCAGGGCCCTTAGGACAAACTTCCCAAAGAAGGAGAAGAGGGCTCAGGGCAGGCGGCAAGGTGCGGGTCTGTGCCACCCCAAAGCACCTGCCACGGATGTGCCACGCTGGTGAGGCCCTTCTGAAGGGCCTGAAGACGATCCTGGTGTGTGTGTGCTGGGGAGGGGGCGAGGAGGTCGCTGGCCTCTCCGCATGTCAGCAGAGCTTCCCTCGGGAAACTTTCCACCACACTGCCACCTTATCAGGCTTCAAGGAAGCACGTCAGCACTTTCTTAGAAAAGTATTTGTTCTGTAGGTGGCACCAGCGGGCACTTCCCTCAGCCCTGCCTGGCCTGGAGCGTTGCTCAGTCTCCACCCCCAAACCTTCAGAGGCACATATTGTTGGATGAAGACATTTCAAGGGTCTCAGCCGCAGAGGGTGAGCTTGGGCAGCCCAAGGAGGGGTGACAAAGACCACCTGTAACTTCTGCAAGATGCCGCCCCATTTCAGAAGGGGCTTGGAGCCGGGCCGGGTATGCTTCTCCCTGGCTGGCTGGCTTTCACTGTGGCCTAGGGTGCGCACATCTGTCTTCTGATCACTTAGTTTGAGACTCTCAGTTCCCAAAAGGCAGCAAAGGGAAGAAACTCAAAGACAGACCCAGGGCAGGCTGAGGGCCAGGTGGGAGAAAGGCCATAGTCGTACACAGAAACTGTCACCCCCACCACCCCCAGCTCAGCCGGTCGCGCTGGCCCTGATGGCGGTCTGCAGTGAATCTGCTGTGGGGCCGGTTCCCTTCCCCACCCGCTTTCCGAGAAGCGGGGGGCCCCTGGTGCTGTGCCGGGGCTGCCCCTGCCCAGATCATCATGAAGCCGCTCAGCCCAGTGATCTGGCCCCTGGCGAGACAGCCTGGAAATGCACCGTGGGAGATGATGACCGAACATCAGGATCGCGAAGGTCTCCGCAGACTGACTTCAGGGGAGAGGAATCCCGCCAGCGGGCGTCTAGACTGCGGTGTTTCTGGGATGCTGGAACCGGGAGCCAGAAATGCCAGCCAGCGGGAGGGCTGTGCTGCCACCTGGTGGCCACGGCTGCACGGGAAGCACGACGTCTGCCCAGCAGTGTGGCAGGCGGACCCCAGGTGTTGGGTATCAGCGGTGAACAAGGAGGGGTTCCAGCCCTCGAGGAGCCTGAGAATGAAGGTGGAGGGGCTGCAAAACCTGCATTGATTTAGGGCCGGTGAGACCCCCGCTGGGTTCGGGATTCCACGGACCCTCAGGAGACTTCGTTCCATGACCATGTGACCTCCGAGGTCCTGGGATGCTGCTGCACACGCTTAAATACACACCTGAGGGGTAGGGAGAGGAGGTGACTCACAGACACGGGGGGTCACCCTGGTTTATACCGGCTGACCGTTGGGGATTTATTCTGGAGTCTAAGCTGTGCTATGGATCAAATTCAGTATTTTTCCAAATAATAAATGCAGGGGTCCCCCCCTCGGCACTGCTGACATTGAGGCGGGGTCATTCTCTGTGGCGGCCCTCCCAGGCACTATGGGGTGTACCTGTGGGGCGCGAGCCCGAGATAGGTTTGCCTTGGTAGGCCCCTGCCGCCAAACAGCAACCCGGAAAGTTATAGTTTATTAACTGCACAGGTGTGAAGATGAATACAAACCAGGCTGGGCTGTTATTATATATTCCTCAAGACATTCACTCTTGGTTGACTGATTTTAACGTAAGTGAAAGCACTTTGGTGGGCCCTGGGCACGGGCCTCCTGTGATGGACGGGGGCGAGCACGCTGCCCGGACCACCTTGGTTGAAACGTTGCTTCTCACGGGGGCCTCCCCTCCCCTCGCCCAGGCTGGGTCAGCCCCCTCTGCACAGGCCCAGCTCCTGGATGTTCACTTCGGATCCTGGGGCACTGCCCTAGACCCGTTCTCCATCCAGGCAGTCCTGCCCCCTGGGCACTGCCATGTCTGGAGACCTCTGTGGTTGTCACACTGTGGGTGACCTACCCCACAAGCACAAAGGACGGGCACATACAACACAAAAGGTCCCCACGGAGCCATGCTCCCTGGGCCTGCCCCAGGGCTCCGAGGGACGTCGGGGAGCCTGACCCGTTCCTGCCAGAACCACGGGTCCCACAGCCCGAGAAGGCCACAGCGGCCTGAGGGGCCATGTCTGGGGCCCAAATCAGCTGGAGAGACGGATGGAGGGAGGGCGGGAGGACAGCTCCGACCTGGTGGCCCGAGCAGGCTCATGCAGGGAGGAGCTTCGCGAACACCATCCACTCCCTGCCTACCAGGTCTGTGCAGGGCCTCTGCACATCTGGGCCTGGGGCGCGGGGGTGAAAACGCACGTAACATAAAAGCTACCATTTTAATCACGTTGCACTGTTCAGCTCATTGGCATTTGTACAGCCATCACCTCTATCTAATTCCAGGACATTCTCATCTCCCCCATATGAAACGCCGTCCCCATCAGCAGTCACTTCTCCTCCCCCAGGCTGTGACAACCACGAACCCACTCTGTCTCTGTGGATCTGCCTGTTCTGAACGTTTCTGGAATTCGCAGCAGTGATTTCTGCAGTGACTCGAGGGTCTGCTGGGATCAAGGACACGGGGCGCCCTGCAATGTGCCTTGAGGGGTGGCCCTGAAGCAATGGGCACTTCTGTCCCCTCATGTCCTGACAGCCACCCCAGAATGTCGTTACAGGCTGGGCAGCAGCAAACCCCGCATGCCTTCCAGGCGGCTGCTGCAGGGCGATCATGTCGCATCCTCTGTGGGTTGTTGTCTCCCTGCACCAGCAGGGGCAAGGGCCGGGCAGAAAGAGAGCCCCACGGGGGGCTGCTGACGTTACTGCTGCAAGACCCACGGCACCAGCTCCCGGGCCGACCCGAGCGGACTCAGCGAAGCAGGAGTGATCACGGGCTAAACCCGGCGACCGGTGCCCCGTGAGGAAGATGAGAGCGCTGGACCAGCACGGGATGAGCCTCAGGATAAGCCCAGCCTGCCTCACCGGTCACGAGTATGACCGTTAGAAGGACGTGTGGTCACTTGGAAGACTGCGGCAAGAGTGAGGCTCAGGGGTGGGCCACCCAATGTTTGTGCACCGTGGAAACTTCCAGAGGTCACAACCCAACGCATGTGGGGTAGAGGCAGGGTCTCTCGGCGGCACTGCTGACATCCGGGCCGGGTCATCCTCGGTGGGACGTTCCCCAAGACACGTTCCGTTCCGTGATCATCTGACACAAATTCTCCTAAACAAAGTTTTATTGGCACGCGGGGCACAACCGGTAATTTACAAGAGCAGAACTGAGTCGTCTTGACGGAGAGTGTCAGCCTGCAAAGCCGAAAATATTCCCTCTCTGGCCCTTTCTGGAAAAAGTGTGCTGACCGCTGACCTCTGGGCAAGCCCGGTGAACCTAACATTCTAGATGGGGGAGAGAAACATGCATACAAATAACTACATGAAACAGAGACAGTTTTACTTGGAGGCGTCATGGAGAAAAGCGAGGCAGTTCAGAAGGACCGTGGGTGTCGGTGAGATTCAAGGACGGGCTGGAGAGGAGAGCCCTCGCTGGAAGGGGACACTGGAGCACAGACCCTAAAGAGATGAGGGGCGGCCGTGTGGGTATTTGGAGGAAAGGTGGTGGCAGTGGGGGTGCAGCTCGTGCAAATGTCCTGGGGCGAGACGATGCCTTTTGGGGCAGCGGGCGGTGAGGTCAAAAGCTGACAGGCCCTGTGGCCTCTAAGAGGTGAGCTGTAGCCCTTGGGAGACTGGGGAGGGGGTACTCCGAGCAGGGAGGTCACATGACCTGACAAAGCTTCTAAGGCTGCCTCTGCGGCTGCTGAGCTGGTGTTTCTTTCCTCCACGTGACGCAGCCCTGACTCAGCCTGGAGACGGTAGCCTGGCAGCTCCATCTGGGTTGGGAGGGGGTTTGCAGGAGCTGCCTGGGCTGGGCCCTGACTCCCCGTCCACCTCCCTCGGCTCCCCAACACGGAGTTTGCTGGAAACAGGCGGGTCCCCACAGCTCCTTCCCAGGAGCGGGTGTGAGCTTCTTGGAAGCCGCAGGCCAGCGGCCACGGAGCTGTCTGCTGACATCACTGTGCAAGGCTGCGGCCGTCAAGACCCTGGGCTGCTCTAAAAGGGCTTTGAGGAATCGGAGACAGGGTGTCAGGACGACGTCCCACCTCCCCGATCCCCGCGTACCACAGAGGACAGCGCGCCGTGCGTGCGGGGGGGTGCAGGAGCTTCAGACAGGGCGCGTTTCCTGCAGACCCATGACCCCCAACCATGACAGAGAGGGGGCTGCACCAGCGTCCTGGGATCATCCCGTGGACCCAAGACCAGAATCACGAGCTCCCAGGACTAGAAGGAGTCTGGAGACAACACTGGGCGGGTCATCCTCTGGGGGGCCGTCCCGGGCGCTGCAGGGTGTGCAGCAGCACCCCTGGCCCCCACCCCCTCGATGCCAGGAGCACCCCAGTCAAGATGACCACAGACGTCCCCAGACATGGCCCAGTGTCCCCTGGGGCAGGATCAGCCCCAATGAGACCCCCCCCCGGTCTGGGTCCAATAATAGAAATGACTTTGGAAGCAGCTGGTCAGCCCCTCTGCCCAGGGCCCCATGTGGACACCGGACATATTTGAGGAGCAGAGTGAGGAACCTATGGAGCTGCTGGTTGCTGGGCTGCTGTGTGTTGAAACGGAGAACACAGATGCTGAGATTTCTGGTTGCCCAATCCCTGGAAAGCACAGTTTCCAGCCCTTCTGCATCACAGCCAAGAAATCCAGCAGAGGCCGGGCTGTGTTCCTGGCATTGCGGCCGCGGCGGCTCTGCGTGACCCCAGGCTTGTTCCCGGCAGGTGCTGCGAAAGGGACCCAGCTGCCCCGGGAGGGCGGGACTCCTCGGCTTCTGCACCCTGCCTGCCCCTCAGAGGGCCTGGACTGGAGGTGGCTCTCACCCTGGGAACAGTCTGGGGACACCTGTGGTCGTCACGACGGGGGGTGCCCCTGGCATCCAGTGCGTGGGGACCAGGGAGGATGCTCCACATGCTGCGGTGCCCGGGACGGCCCCCCGCAGAGGAGGACCCGGCCCCACACCCACAGCGCCAAGGGGGGAGGCCCTAGGTTAATTACTTGGGAGAAAACTGAGCCTGCTCCCTGCTCACACTGGACACCAGCATAAACTGCTGACAGTCAGACAGCACAACCCGGGTGAGCCCAGTGTCTCTGAATAGCCTCCTCTCCTTCCCACACCACTCAGGTGGCGTGTCCCGTCTGCACGTCAGCAACACGCGGGGGGAGAGAAGCCACAGCCCCCGCGGCTGGGGTCGGGGGGGGGGCGGCCTGGGCCCCGTGCTGTCCCCGGGTCAGCAGCCAGGGCCCTAGAGACCGCCCCGTGAGCAGGACCGTCTTTCCCAGCCCCTTCCTGGTTAGCCCGGCCCAACACACTGGGGCGGGTGAAGTAAACACAGCCCGGCGCCAAGGACAGACGCTCGGCCTCGCCCGTAGGCGGGGCACCCGCAGGGGATGAGGCAGGGGAAGGGGGAGGGACCTGGGGCCCAGAGCCTCCCCTCTCCTGGCCTGGACCTCAGAGCTGAGCCAGTGCCGGCCCAGGGCCCACCCTTGCTTTAATGCTCTGCTCTCACCGTCTGGAATCTCCTGGAAACTTCTGAGCAAGGGGCTCAGGTTTTCATCTCATACCTGGCCCTGAAGAGCCTCTCGCTGATCCCACAGCTGCAAGACGAAGGAGTTTCTGAGGCCTCGTCCCTCTGAGCGCCATGTGGGCCACCAGCGCCTGGGGGGACGCTCAGGATGGGGGTGCGGGAGGGTAGGGAAGCCCAGGGTCACAGGCATTTGAGTTTCCAAGCAGAGAGCGATTTGGAGTCCACCTGCGTGCAAGCCTGGCTCTAAACCCAAGTGCCCAGCGTGAGCAGGGATCGAACTCAATGCTTTTTCCAAATAGTTAACACAGGGTCCCCGCCCCACCCCCCCACCCCACCCCCCCGGTGCTGCTGACATCAGGGTGGGGTCGTCCTCTGTGGGGCAGCCGTCCTGGCCTCCCACCCACTTGATGCCAGACCCCGTCCCCCATCGTGACAACCACAGATCCCCCGGACGTGGTGCAGTGTCCCTGGGGGCAGAATCGCCCCTGGTTGAGACCCACTGGCCTAGACGAGGGACTGGTCTCTTCTGGGGAGGCTGGGCTAAGCCACGTCGGGGCTGAGCCCGACTTGCCACTGCAGCTCTGACCCTGCCTCGGGGGCTGCGAGCCTTGGGCCCCCATCGGTTTGATCAAAAGCACGAGACCAGCCTGGACAGAGGGCCATTCTCCAGGACGCCTGGCCGTCACGCCTCACGACTGTCCATGCCCTGCCCACCACCTCCCACCTCCCACCCTGCAAGCCCCCGCCTCCAGGGAGCCCTTGGAGCTCCCTCACCCTCGGCGCCTGACTTCTGCATCGGATGCCCTCCCTAGCCCCCTAGCCGTCGTGGACGTAGACGAGACCTCCTCCGAGACCTCCCTGGACCCCGGGGCTCTCATCTCTCTGCTCGGCTCCCCCAGGCACATTTCCTGATTTCTTCCTCTTGCCCTTTTTTTTTCTATGGCCGCACCGCGCGGCATGCAGGATCTTAGCTCCCCGATCAGGGATCGAACCCGCGTCTCCTGCACTGGAAGTGTGGAGTCTTAACCATTGGACTGGACCGCCAGGGAAGTCCTGTTTTGTCCTTCTTGTTTGCTTGGGTGTCTGTGCCAGCGCTGTCCTTGGAGGGCAGGGCTTCATTCACCACCATGGCCGGCACCTACGACCACCCTCGGCCTGTGCTGGGCGCCGGGTCGGTATTCTGACTGACGGTCTGACCTGCCACTCACTCTCCAGCCACCATCACCCCCTCCCCGGCTTCTCCAGCCACTTTCCCCGACGCTATCCTCATCCTCCACTGACTGCGGTGGAGTGCTCACTCGACCACACAGTTGTTTTCTCCTGTCCTGTTTTTTTTCAACAAACGTGTACTTTGAAATAATCTGGGGTTTACAGAAAAGTTACAAAGACAGTAGAGAGAGTGCCGTCTGCCCTCACCCAACTACCCTTCCCCGGGGCGCGTTTGTCACAGCTGGGAAAGTGACATGGGGACACTTTATTCAGATTTCCCTACTTTTCCCCCCAATGTCCTGCCCCAGGATCCTGACACTCTGTTCTGTCGCCACTCACGTGTCCTCAGTCACCTCTGGGCAGTGAAAGCCTCTGGCTTTTCCTGGCCATCTTCTCACTAATTCTTTGTTTGTTTTGGAAAAAAAAAAAGTTACTTTCCATTTAAAAATGCCATTTAGGGCTTATTCTTGTTATTTGTAAATGAATGAATAAATACTTAAGATTTTTCTCAGTTTTAATTTTGAATCTAGTGACTTTTCATAAATATAACCCAAATTAAAGAAAAGCTCTTTGGAGCCTTCAAGACCAAAACGCTGGAGAACCTCTGTCCTAAAGAGTGGTTGGTGAGCTCTGGCCCGAGGGCCACATCCGGCCCTCTACACATTTTTTGTAAAGTTTTACCGGCACATAGCCACGCCCCTTCCCTCAGGTATTATCTCTGGTGGCTTTCAAGATACAAGAGTTGAGTGTTTCAGCAGAGACAGCCTGACCTGCAAATGAAAATATTTAAGGTCTGGCCCTTTACCAAAAAGTCTGCTACTGTTGATCTCCATTATAGCAAGTTTGTAGCAAGTGCTTGTTTAAAATCAGGCCAGGGACTTTCTTGGTGGTCCAGTAGTTAAGACTCTGCACTTCCACCGCAGGGGGAGAGGGTTTGATCCCTGGTCGGGGAACTAAGATTCTGTATGCCGTGAGCAGCCAAAAAATTTTTTTAATAAAAAATAAAATAAATAAATAAAATCAGGCCAAAACCTACAGGGTGTGGGGTCCCAACAGACATCAGAATACCAGTACCATTGAAATGTCCATCGCATAACATCTTTCAAAAGCAAACACCACCGTGGACCATTACGCAGCCATGAAGAGGGGGGAAGCCCTGACACTCGCTACAATGTAGATGGACCCTGAGAACATGATGCTCAGTGAGAGAAGCCAGACACAGAAGGACACACAGGGTGTGATTCCACTGATGGGAAACGTCCAGAAAAGGCAGATCCACAGACACAGAGACTGGGTTCGTGGTTGTCAGGGGCTGGGGAGGGGGATAGGGGGAGCGACTGCTGGTGGGGACGGGGCTTCTTTTGGGGTGATGGAATGTTCTAGAATTAGCTAGTGGTGGCTGTTGCACAACTAGGTACTAAAATGCACTGAATTGAATACTTTAAAGGATGAACTGTGTGCTGTGTGAACTATATCTCAGTAAAAGAAAAAGAGCCCACAGCCCTGTGCTTTGGCTATAGGACACTGTCCTGTTCCATGTCCTACACGCGAGGTGTCCCAATCACTGCCTCACCTTGCAATCACCCCTCAGACATAGTAACAGCCCTCACCCCGTCCCCCGACTGCACCCCAGGGCAGGGCCCATGGCACCCCCAGCGGGCGCTCATGCTACAAGATCAGCATGTTATAAAGAAGAAAAAAGTCAAAGTGGTTTTCCCTCAAAGCAAACTGGAAAGATCTCGGGCAAGAATTCAACATGCTTAAGCAATTACGGGCAAAAGAGATTTCAAGGAAATGTCCCAGCGATTGGTGGGATTCTAGGGTCACGGTGCCAACCTCACTGGGGGACCCTTGGGTGTCTCCACAGCATCATTACCCCCGGCTGGACAGCTGGTAGTGTGCACGGAACAGACTTGCGGGGTGGAGATGCTGTCCAGTCAAGGCTGTGCTGTGACCTTGGGGTGACCTCCTCCAGCCCTGGTTTCCACTCTCGTTTACAAAGGCACGAAGGCTCCCCTCCTGGCATCGCGCTCTGGGTAGAGGTTACATTTTGGCTAAATGACTTGCTCTGGCCAAGAGTGAGCCCGGTCCACTGGGCTTTTATCTGCTGCAGGCTCCCCTCCCCCTGTGACCCACCCTCCTACCCTCCCTCCCCGCCCCCCCGCCACAGTCCCTTACTGAGTTCCACCCAGCTCCCACACAGTGGGTTGAGCAGTGTGCCCCCAAAATTCATGTCCACCCAAAACCTCAGATGGTGACTGATATGAACTGAATTCTGGTCCCCCAAATTCCTGTGTGGAAGCCCTGACCCCCAGGACCTCAGACTGTGACTGTATTTGGAGATGGGGTCTTTAAAGAGGAGATTAAGGTAAAATGAGGCCCTGAGGGTGGGCGCTGAGCCAATGGGACTGGGGTCCTTATAAGAAGACAGATTAGAACACAGACATGCACAGAAGGGAGACCACGTGAGGACATGGGGAGAAGGTGGCCGTCCTCACACCAAGCAAAGAGGCCTCAGAGGGGACCAGCCCTGCCGACACCGCGATCTGGGACGTCCAGCCTCCAGCACTGCGAGAGAATAAGTGTCTGTTGTTTAAGGCCCCGGCCTGTGGTATTTGGTTGTGGCAGCTTGAGCGGACTAGTTTGATGACCTTATTTGGAAATAGGGTCTTCGCAGATGTAATTAGTTGAAGTAAGATGAGGTCATGCTGGAATAGGATGGGCCCTAACCCAATGCTGGTGTCCTTATAAGAAGAGGAGAGACACACAGAGATAGAGGGAAGGTCACATGACAATGGGGGCAGAGACTGGGCTGATGTGTCCATAAGCCCAGAACTGCCTGGAGCCCCAGAGGCTGGAAGAGGCAGGAAGGACCCTCCCCTGAGCCTCTGTGACATCTTGACCTCGGACTTCTGGCCTCCAGGACTGTGGGAGAATAAGTCTCTGTTGTTCTAAGCTGCCCAGTCTGGGGTCATCTGCTACGGTGGTCTCAGGACGCTGTCACCCCTCTGCGGTTTCCCTTCCCCACATTCTGACAGCCTGTGGAAGAGTCCGTCCTCCAAACACCCCTCTGGTTAGCAGAGGGTCTCCTTCACCCACCCTTGTCCTCAAAAGCGTTCACAGTGCCTTGGGGGGACTGCTTCTACTTAAAATCTTATTTTTGACTGGATATATTAGTCCATTCAGGCTGTTATCACAGAACCCTGCAGACTGGGGGGCTTAAACCACAGACATGATTCCTTATTGTCCCAGAGGCTGGAGGCCCATGATCAGGCTGCTGGCATGGCAGGTTCCTGGTGAGGGCCTACTTCCTGGCCTGCAGACAGCCGCCTTCCTGCTGTGACTTCACATGGCCAGAGCTCTCTCCATCCCCTTATAAGAGACCAGAGGTCTCTCCATCCCCTTATAAGGACACTAATCTCATCCTAGAGGCTCCACCCCCATGACCTCACCGACCCCAATCAACTCCCAAGGGCCTCACCTCCAAACACCATCCCACTGAGGGTTAGGGCTTCAGCATGTGAATGTGGGGGACATAAACATTCAGTCCATAACATGGGGGTAGGTTATGATTATTAAATATCCACTGTGGGACTTCCCTGGCAGTCCAGTGGTTACAACTCCCTGCTTCCACTGCAGGGGGTGCGGGTTTGATCCCCGGTTGGGGAACTAAGATCCCACATGCCGTACGGCATGGCCAAAAAAAAAAATCCACTGTGTACAGGCGGGGGGGCCAGGCGAGGGATGGGTGGGGCCCCCGTGGCTCCATAGCGCCTGGCAGGGGAGCTCATCCAGAGCTGACACGCCCCACAGGCCTGCCGACCTAACAGCTCCCTCTGGCCCCCAGCCCCGGCCTCCCTCCGAACCACTCCTGTCAGTGGAAGCTTTTGAGGAACACAAAGCTTTGCCCTGCAAAAGTTAAGGGCCACAAAGGGTGCCTGGGATGCAGAGCATGTCTGGGGAAAGACCCGGAAACCACTAAGTCACTTGTTTACAGGAAGGGAGGCTGAGAGCTGGGAGCACAGGTGGGAGGGGAGACACCATTTTCACAGGACACAATTTGCACCTTTTGAATTCTTGTACCGTGGCATATTTATTTACGCAAAAACTTAGTTTTTCTTCCTAGGGGTGTCTGGGCCCGCGTGAGGGTAGGCGAGGGAAAAGCCAGGTATTGGCCCAGCTCCCTGATTCTGCAGCTCGGACTGGGCTCCCCCTGTCCTGGGGGAGCGGACAGGGGACCCGCACGCTGGGGCCAAGGTGTCAAACCAGAACAAAAAAATGTCTCATACTCCAAAGAATTGAAAGTGGGGTCTCAAACAGATAGCTGTACACCTGTGTTCACAGCAGCAGGGCTCCCAAGAGCCAAAAGGTAGAAAGAACCCAAGCATCCATGGACGGATGATGGATAAACAAACGTGGTCCATCCACACGCTGGAAAGTGATTCGGCCTCGAAAAGGAAGGAGATTCTGACGCTCGCTACAGCGTGGATGGACCCCAAGGACAGGATGCTCAGTGAGAGAACCAGACACAGAAGGACAAGTACTGTCTGATTGCACTCACAGGAGGTCCCTAGAGGAGTCAGATCCACAGAGACAGGAAGTAGATGGTGGGGGCCAGGGGCTGGGGGAGGGGTGGGGAGTCAGTGTTTCCTGGGGACAGCTTCTATTTGGGAAGATGAGAAAGTTCTAGAGACGGATGGTGGGGATGGTTCCACGACAATGTGAATGTATTTAATGCCACTTAACTGTGCACTTAAAAATGGTGAATCTAATTGCCATTTGTATTTCAACACACACACACACACACACACACACACACACGAAGATGCTCCAAATGTTCACAAGAGCCTGGGTCTGTCCTGGGTGTGCGTGTGTGCAGCAACGCAGCCCATGCGTAAACAGGGCAACCCTGGTGGCCTCACAACACAGGTGACCGTCACCAGGCGGCATATCCTCCGCCCCACCCCACCCTCCAGGAGGTGGCTGAGCACATTAGAGTGCTAAGGGAAGGGTTCAGGGACCTGCTCCACTGAGCTTTCCTGATAATTCCCAAGGACGGAGGGGAGGGCAGGTGGACAGGCATGGGGACCCGGCACCTCAGCTCCCACCCCCGGCTCCCCGGCTGTTTACTGAGCTTAGACGTGTCCACTCTGCTGGCCAAACTGTTCCTGCCCCGAGATCAGGAAAACAAGGTCAGCTCAGGACATGGAAGCACTGCCCTGGCTGTTGTCCTTCCTGGTGGCTGCGGGGCCGGGACCCGCAGAGGGTGGACCCCTGCTGGTCACCTCCCAGGGGCGTGGGCTCTGGGCCAGGGGCACGTTCTGTCCCCATGGTTCCCTGACTTCTTTCTCCCCCTCAGTCAAGGGGAGGGGCCCTGGGACGGAGAGCAGGGGTCCAGGGCTCTCCAGCAACCTGCTGAAGGGCCTGGGGGTCCCTCACTCAGGCCCAGGTTTCCATGGATACCAGAGAAGCTGGAAGACCCCTGAAACCTTCAGGAAGAAGGAAGGTAGAGCCCAGTAAGGGGAAGGGCGTGGGGCTCGGGTGAGAGAACTCCAGTGACGGTGGGGTGACAGGACACGCTTCCCATCCGTCCAGAGCCCTCGCTGTGCCGCCCAGGGACACGGACTGCAGAGCTGATGACCTCATCTCCTCAGGCAGCAGCCCAGGGTGGCCGGGGCAGCTATCACCCCAGTTTTACCAAAGGGAAACCGAGGGTGGGAGCAGATGCCTGCCTGACCAGGGGTCTCGGAGCTGGGAGGTGCTGAGGCAGATGCTGCTTCTTGGGCCTGGCTCCAGTGCCCAGCCCCACCCCCAAGCATTGTAGAAACGGCCCTGAAACCCCCTGGGCCTCTGCCCATCACTGCTGGGGGCGACTGGGGCACCCTCACCTTCTCTGTGCCTCAGTTTCCTAATCTGGAAAACAAGGTCAATTGGTTGTTGCCATGGGTGGGGCTGGAACCCTCTATGGCTCCTCACTGCCCTGAGGATAAGCTGGTCTCTGCCCGAGGCCCCCTCGCTCCCTCTGCCTCACCTTGCACCCCTGCCCGCCATCCTGGAACCAGCCTCTACTCCTAGGCACACACTGCTCTCGCCACCTGGAGGGTCCCTCCCACCCCAATCGGCTCCAGGGCATTGGCATGCTCAACTCAAGATGTCACTTCCTCCAAGAAGGCCTCCCTGAAGCCCCAGAGGCAGCACCTCAAGCAGTGCTGTCACCATCAACTCACTCAACCAGGGTTTCAACTGGGGTGATTCTACCCCCCAGGGGACGTTGGGTAATGTCTGGGGACATCTGTGATTGTCACGACTAGGGGGCTCCTGGTATCGAGTGGGTGGGGGCCAGCACACCCCACAGAGCCCAGGACGACCCCGCACAGAGAACAACCTGGCCTCAGTGTTCACAGTGTCGAGGGGGCCAGCGGGCCCTGCTGCTCGGCCCTGCGACGCGGGAGACCTGGTTGCTGGTTTGCCGGGGGCACGTGCGTGTGCGGCTGCCTCTCCTCCCACCTACTCTGCATGCCTGTCCTCACTCCGCAGCCCCGGCTCGAGCCAAGGACGCCCACAGCTGGCAGCCTGGCTCTCTGTGGCTCTGGGCTGCCTGGCTTTGTGAGTCCTGCAGTCAGAGGGCCCTGGCTCCGAGCTCGCCTCTCATCCGCGCAGAGCTGTGAATCGGCCGGGATGTTAGTCAGGGACCCAGGGACGGCGCGTCCCATTCCAGGAGGCTCACAAGCTCAGACCTTGGCCCCGGCCGCTGACTCAGCCAGGGAGTCAGAGTGCGGTCATCACTCCTTCCGGTGCACGATGAGTACATTCTCCGCGGGCCCCACCATGCCACCGGTCCTGGTCACAGGCTCACCTCTCTGCTCAGGAGGTCAGGTGAGGATTCCTCCCTGAGCCTCATTCTTCCTTTCACTCGCTAAACATCCGGCCCGCAGTTGGGAGAGATCCCTGACCCGAAGGAGCTTACCATCCGGCCTGGGTGACAGATGCAGCTAATTTGAATGTCACAGAACAGTTATCGTGTTAACACTCAGCTTCTCTCTGCTCCTAGTTTCTCTTCTGTGACGTGGAGATGATTATCTCCAATTGGCAGAGCTGAGGTGAGTTTCAGAACGAGCGTGGGAAGTCAACAGGGTAGGTGTATCGATCAGCTACTGCTGCATGACAAATCACCACCAACTTAGGGTCTAAGACAACACCCTTTGTCATCTCCTGGTTTCTGTGTCAGGAAAACGGGGGTGTGGCTTAACTGGGCCCTCAACTCGGGTTCTCAAAAGGCTGAAATCAAGGGACTGGCCGGGCTGAGCTCTCATCTAGGAACTTAAGGGTCCCCTTCCAAGCTCATCTGACTGGTTGGCAGAGTCTACTTCCCTGCAGTTGTAGGACTGAGGCCCCATTTTCCTGCTGGCTGTTGGGAGGTGGCTGCTCTCAGCTCCCATGGCCTCCTCCACGGGCAGCGTGTGGCTGTTTGCTTTTTCCAAAGCCAGTAGGAGAGTGTCTGCTGTTGCTCTGGTCTCTCTCTCTCTCTTTCTTGTGGTAAAAAGCATATAACCATCCTAACCACTTATAAGCACACAGCTCAGTGGCATTAAGCACACTCATATTGTCGTACAACCATCCCCAACATCATCTCCAGGACTTTCTCATCTTCCCAAACTGAAGCTCTGTCCCCATGAAACACTGACTCCCCACCCCTCCCCCAGCCCCTGGCCCCCACCATCTACTTCCTGTCTCTGTGGCTGTGACCCCTCTAGATAGGCTTCTGGTCTCTTGTAAGGGCTCATCTGATTAGGTCAGGCCCACCCAGACAATCGTTGTGATGAACGAACTCAAAAAGTCCACCGATCAGGGGTCTTTGTTATAAAGTCCCTTGGGCCATATCACATCAGCCTAACCACAGAGTGGCATCCCATCCATTCCAGCTTCTGCCCACACTGAGGAGCAGGGATAGGACAGTGTGTGGACACCAGGGGGGTGGGGGTCTTTGGTGCCATCTTGGAATTCCCCCTTCCACGGGTGCTGGGGTGCTGCTGACATGGGGTGCTGCCACTGTATGGGCTCCCGTGAGGAAGAAGCACACAACAAGCCCCCACCGCCTGGGGAGCGCCTGCCATTCAGGGCGCAGAGAAGACGGCAGAGAACTCTGGGGAAGTTGAGGAAGCCTTGATTCCAACAACGGGATGTCTCAGCAGTCCTCGGAGCCTGGGCAGAATGGCCAGGGGAGGATGAGGGACGGTTCTCACCCCCCAGAGAGAACTGGGGTACCTCACTATAACTCCCGGCCCTCCCCGTCACTCCTCCCTCTGGCGGCCCTCCTGTGGATGCCAGGACCGCGGTGGTGACAGCGGGCCCGCCCCCTGTGCTCAGAAAGGGCAAGTGAGTCGCCTGGGGTGCCCGTGTGAGTGAGGGGTGCATCTGGATTTGAACCTGAGCCTCCTGGTGCTGGGAGCCTCCACAGAATTGCAGACACCCCCCCCCCAAGAGAATAAACCCACTGGAAGGGCTAGCTGCCTAATAAGGCGGCAGACGAGATGCCCAGAATTGCGGGAAAAGAGAGGCACAGCCCTGCACGACGAGCGTGGGGCACTGCGCCGCCCAAGGTTAGATGTTCGTATCTGTTTTTCCCAGCCCCCCCAAACACAGCAGGAAGAGCTCTCTCCACTCTGCAGACATGTGACGGTCCTACACACCCACAAATTAAACAGAGCCGAATCCATGCACGTGACGGAGGGCCCAGAACTCTGCACACACGCAGTCCCTACGCCAACTTCCTATTTTTGTGCAATAGTTACACGAGATGCCGCCACTGAGGGGAGCTGGGGGAAGGGTGCATGGGATCGCTCTGCACGGTTTTTGCAACTTCCTATGAATCTGGAATTATTTCAAATTAAAGGTTTTTTTTTTTAAAAACCAGGTGAGGGGACTTCCCTGGCGATCCAGTGGTTAAGACTCTGAGTTTCCACTGCAGGGGGCATGGGTTTGATCCCTGGTCGGGGGAACTAAGATTCCACATGCCCCACAGCGTGGCAAAAATAAATAAATAAACAAATAAATAAAACCAGGTGAAGCTATGGGTTTGTTTAGCTGTGGCGAGGACAAAGCATGCTTTCTCCAAGTACGGCCTTTCTACCCCAACCCTGACCCACCCGCGGTGCCTCAGCAAGGAAGGCGAGGGTAAAGAGACCCCCTGCATGGCCCTGGCGGAGGCTCAGCGTGGGTGGGTCTGGAATGACCATGCCCCCTTCTCCCCCTTTGTGGCCATAAGGATTCTAAGTCCCCAAACCCCTGCCCCCTGTGTACCAACCCCCAAGTGTGGGCAGGACTGTGAACGTGATACCATTTCCCATATTAGGTGATTTCGTACAGAAGAAGGGATTCGGAGGGTGTACTTAAAGCCCCGAGTCAGTTGACTTTGAGTTGATCAAAAGGACAAATCACGTGGGTGGGCCTGACCCAGTCCAAGGGCAGGGCCCTTCCTGCAGTGAGAGACTGAGGGAAGAGGGGGCCCACAGAGGAGACCATGAGGCTGGGCCAGGACCCAGTGGCCTCCAAGAGCTAAGAGTCGTCCCTAGCATGCTGTTCGCAAGGCAATGGGCACTTGGGCCTGACGACTGAAAGGAACCAAATCCTGCCGACAGCCTGAGAGAACTTGAAAGTGGATCCTTCCCCAGTCGAGCCTCAGGTAAGAACTCAGCCCTGGCCAGGCCAAGTGAGGCCCTGAGCAGAGGCCCCAGCCACACTGTGTCCACACTTCTGCCCCGATAGACAGGGGAGGTGTAAGCTGCTGAGCCTGTGGTGGCTTGTTACACGGCAATGGCTAGCTAGTACACTCCTCATGGGATGGCAGAGCAGACTGCCTGGGGTTTACAATCACTGTCACATTTAGTCACATTCAGGGGATGCTCCTACAGCTCGGGAAATTCCAAGGGCTTTGGGAGCTGGGAGCCAGGACCCGTGGCTGAAGTCCAAAACATGTATTTATGGTAAGTCACAAGATCACACCCACCAAAGGCTCCAACTATCACCACACTGGGGGGTAGGTTTTCACATCTGAATTTGGGGGGACACCAATGGCAATTAGAAACAAGCTCCCAACACCCCAGTTCCCTGTGACCCTGCATTTTGCGGCACCTGCTCAGGTCCCCAACCCACCCTCAGCCCCCCGGCCCCGCCCCCCGCCCCAACTCCCAGGCCCTCCCCAGGCCATGCCTCAGTCCTCTGTCACACACACCCACTGTGTACACTGTACTGGGAGCTTCTGCACACAGACACACGTGTTTTAGCCTGGCGGGGCCTGGCACGCGGGTGTCAGCTAACTCAGTGAATGAAGCAGGAAGGGAGGGAATAAGGAGAAAGAGGCACGTCCTCGGAGCCCACCGGCTCAGATGGAGTCAGGCCAGTGCGTTGCAGGGTGGAGAACTGGCCCTGGGGTGTGGGGAGCTCCTTCTGCCCATCCCAAATGGGCCACTCTTCAGTCTCCTGCAGCTCCCTCTCCTCCCCTGCCCCCCACCTTCTTATCATATGTGACTGTCACCCTGTGCGTGTTTGGAGTCAAACGAGGCCTTGAATCTGTGACTCTACCTACGACCGCATGTGTGTATCATCCCTGCCCTGAGGGAGGCTGACTGTTCAAGTGGTTGCCTAGCAACGCGCCCGTGACTGGGGATATAGGGGTCTCTGTGCCTTGGCTGCCGCCTGGGCTGAGCCAGTTCTCGCTGCCCCCCGGGAGGAAGCCTGGCTCTGCTGTATCAGACATGAGCCTCTCTGGGCCTCGATGCTCAGACTGGTAGAATCAGGTGGCAGCACTAACCAGTCCATAAGGGGATTAGCCCGCAGGGTCGGAAGAGTGGGGCCTGGGTGGGAACCACGGTAATAACTCACAGTAGAGCATAAGGAGAGTGATCTCGATTGATCCTGGGAGCAAGAATCTTGTGGAGAAGGGGTCTCTCCTCCCACTCGCTGGGTGCTGCTGACATGGGGCTGGGGTATCCTCTGCGGGGCCATCCTGGACACTGTGGGGTGTGGAACAGCCTCCCTGGCCCCCACCCACTCACGCCAGGAACTCCCCAGTCATGACGACCACAGACGTCCCCAGACACGGCCAGGTGTCCCCTGGGGGCAGGATCAGCAGGGTGAGACCCTGCTGTAGGGGGTCAAACTCATGTCTGAACTGCCCCCGCTGCCATGGGAAGCACCACGTGGCCTGCTCTCCAGAATCAGAGCTGCAGCCTGCAGGGAGAGGGTTCCGAGCCCTGTGGGCTGCAGCGGGGGCCCCCTTGGCCGGTTTCTGCGCGGGACCCCATAATTACATAGGTATCATATATGCTGTCAGGAAGGCAGGGACAGCAGAAGCCGTGACCTTCCGTGAGCAGAACGTTTTAAGGTTTTTAACTGTCTATCTTGGCAGTTCTTTCAGGAGAACAGCTTGTCCATGGAGAGAACTGATAATAATGTGCATTTCAACACACCCGGGACAGATCAGAAGTGGGTAACCAACCAGGAGAAAGAAACACGCTCTGGCTTGCGCGCTGGGTTGGAGTTTGCTCCCCATACCAGGGCCACTCTCTCAAGATAAAGGGCTCCAACAGGCGCTTTCAGCAGAAATGTTCGCAAACTCCCGGGAGAACAGAGGCTATCAGAAAAACACCCTGCTGTTGGGAGGTCACGGAGTTCTGCATTCTCACCATGGGCGGGAGGGCTGGAGAAGTGCCTGAGAAATCGTTCTCAACCAAGAATCACCCCAGTCCGTGCAAAATCTTCTCATTTCCACCTTGGCCCCCTTTCAGGCAGGCGCTCAGTGGCCACCTGGGGCTCACGGCTGCCATATTGGAAAGCCCAGCTCTTGCTCAAAGAACGACGGCACCTCCATAAGGAAAGCCAGCACCACGATGGCCCACACCAGAGCCCTGGCACAGCTGCCACGCCGTAGGGACACTTGCTAAGCCCTTCCATGAGGCAGGAACCAACCGGCTGTGGTCGCGGCCACTCAGAGCTTCCAAACCAACAGGAAAATCCACCCAGTGGGGCCCTAAACACATCCAAAGACAGAGTGAGAGAGGGATCAGTGAGGCAGGGGTCTCACCCGGGTGACCCTGCCCCCATGGGACACTGGGTGATGCCTGGGGACATCTGTGGTTGTCACAACCGGGGGCTCAGGGAGGCTGCTCCACACCCCACAGCGTCCAGGCCCTGATGTCAGCACTCCTGAGAGGGAGAGACCCCAAATGGGTCCACGATTCTCACTGACACATCAGTCCTGTGAGAGCTGGGGATTCTGCCCGCCCTGCTCACTGGCGTCCCCCAGAGCCTGGCCTGGGCAGACAATGGGAAATCCTTGCTGAGGGGATGGAGGAAATCTTTGGGAGGGTCACCCCGTGCCTGGCCAGGCCGGGCAGCCGCTGCCCAGGTGACTGTACTGGGAGGTGACACACGCCCGAGGGTGCCGCAGGGGACACTGGGCAGATTCCAAACAAGGAGGCTTTGAGGGTGGCTGCCTGGGGAAGCCCCCCAGGGGCCAGAGCCGCTGGCCCGGCTCCAGGCGCCAGGGGAGAGAGTCACAGAAGCAAGACCCAGTCGTCACGGCGGGGTTGCCCACCCTCACCCTTTGGCCTTCGTTCCCTGGTCCGGGCTCTGCTCCGGCCACTGGAGGGTGCTGGGGCCAGGGCGGGTTCGGGGGTGCAGGTGCCGTGAGCCCGCCAAGGTGACAGAGCCCGTGTTTTGTGCCTCCCTCTTACACCCAATGGACCCACAGAGGTCTGCAAGCAGGGGCAGGGAGGGTGTGGTGTGTGTGCCCAGAACAGGGTGACCATGGGACCCTGGGGGCTGAACCAGAATGTCTCGGAGAACGTGGACGGGTGGTCACGGGTCTCCAGGAGGGCCGAGGGGTTGACTGAAGACAGCTGGGTGCCCCCTTGCACCCCCTGCACCCCCTCCATCAACATCCCTGCCTGGCTCAAGGTCGGCCCCGCCAGAGACCCCGTGGACTTTCGCTGCCCCCTAGTGGCCGCCAGTGGGAACTGCAGCACTCTGGGGAATGTCTCCAGCCCCGGATCCCAAACTCCGGTTCCTCTTTTAGCCCTGGTGTCTGCAGAAATTGAGTGCAGCGGATCGGCGCGCTGTCATCAGGATGGGTGGGTTGCTTGGTGACACCCTGGCTTCCCTGGAAAGGCGGCGGCCCAGCAACAGGAGACTCCCCCTGCCCGCCCCCAGTGCTGTGGGGAACTGGATGTGAGGACGCCTGCAGAGGCCGAGCACAAGGCCTGGCAAACAGGATGTGCTCATCGTGACTATGAGACTAAAAAGCAATCAGGAAAAGCCCAGATTCCCCCCTTCCAGGAGCGCGTACAGGAGAGTAGGCTTCCTTGGAACAGAAAACCCCTGCAAGGCCGGCGGTGGGCACCAGCTCAGGGTACAATTCTGTCTCCCCCAGCGGTCACTGGGCACTGTTGAAAGGGAGGCTGGCCCTCCTCTGTGGGGGGCGTCCTGGGCACTGCAGGGTGTGGACCAGCATCCCTGCCCCCAACCCTCTCGATGCCAGGAGCCCCCCAGTCATGACAACCATAGATGTCCCCTGACATGGCCCAGTGGCCCCTGAGTGGGGAGCAGGGGGTAGAATCATGCCTGCGTGAGACCCACTAGCACAGCTGAATTTCAAATGGTGCAAGGATTTAAGGGTAAAATACACGATCGAACAAAACGCAGGTGAATTGTCTTTTTATAATCTTGACATGTGGAGGAAGGCCACACAAAACACAAAGGAGAACGTGGGTGTGCGAGAGACCTTTCAGATGCCCGATGACAAAACCCACGATGAGCAAAGTGCAAAGACATGCTCAGAAAACAATTCGCAGTGGACGGCGTACAGACAGAGAAATAGAATTTAAACGCATCACTGGGACTTCCCTGGTGGTCCAGTGGTTAAGACTCTGCACTTCCAATGCAGGGGGGCAAGGGTTTGGTCCCTGGTCAGGGAACTGAGATCCCACATGCCGTGTGGCGGGGCCAAAAAAAAAAAATCACTGGGAGAGAAACCCCAACAGAAAGGACGCAGCTGGGCCATTCGCCTTAGAGAAACGGCTGCGCTCACGAAAAGGACGCCCGGACGCAAGAGCTGAAATCACCTGGGTTTGTCAGGTTGGCCAGGACCTAAAACTGAACTTGGGAGGATAGGGAGACGCACCCTGGGATGGGAAATGGTGCGTTTCTGGAGGTCTTTGCGGCTGAAGGTCAAAATGTAAATGAGGGCTTCCCTGGTGGCATAGTGGTTAAGAATCCGCCTGCCAATGCAGGGGACACGGGTTCAAGCCCTGGCCCAGGAAGATCCTACATGCCGCAGAGCAGCTAGGCCCATGTGCCACAACTACTGAGCCTGCGCTCTAGAGCCCGTGAGCCACAACTACTGAAACCCGCGCGCCTAGAGCCTGTGCTCCACAACAAGAGAAGCCACCACAATGAGAAGCCCCGCGCACCACAATGAAGAGTAGCCCCCTTTCACAGCAACTAAAGAAAGCCCGTGCACAGCAACCAGGACCCAATGCAGCCAAAAATAAATAAATTTCTTTTAAAAAGAGAGTGAATTTCAAGTTGCATAGGAAATGTATAAAATATGATTTTAAAAAAATGTAGGGGGTTTCCCTGGTGGCACAGTGGTTGAGAGTCTGCCTGCCGATGCAGGGGACACGGGTTCGTGCCCCGGTCCAGGAAGATCCCACATGCCGTGGAGCGGCTGGGCCCGTGAGCCACGGCTGCTGAACCTGTGTGTCCGGAGCCTGTGCTCTGCAACGGGAGAGGCCACAACAGTGAGAGGCCCGCGTACCGCAAAAAAAAAAAAAAAAAGTAAATGAGAACACTCAGACTTAAATTCACAGACAAGGCAAACCTACTTCCAGGAATTTACCCCAAAGGGCAACCAAGGATGTAGGAAGTCTGCACAAGGACATCCACCCCAGAACGTAGCAAAATTTAAAAAGAGAGAGAGAAAAAAAGAAAAACAGAAAAAGAAAATGAACACCCTCAAAAAAGCCTACTAATAAGACCAGTTAAATCAATTATAAAATTATTTTAAAAGAAATAAATTATAATTCAAACGACAATGTCCTACTGTATAGCACAGGGAATATCTTGTGATAAACCATAATGGAAAAAAATATGAAAAGAGAATATATATATACGTATAACTGAATCACTTTGCTGTACAGCAGAAATTAACACAACACTGTAAATCAACTACGCTTCAATAAATAAATTTTTTTTAATGAAATAAATTATAATTCATCTGTAACATCGGCTTCAGGAAAGAAGATGGAAATCTAGGTTTTATGGATGAGGGAAGATGCCCATCAAGGGAATGCGTACATCAAACAGAAAATCCTACTTCTCCAAAACCCCGTGCGTGCGGGAGAAGTAATTCACAGAGAGATTCGGGAGGACACTCACTGAGGTGTCAGCAGTGGTCCTCGATGGGTGGGGGGTTTGGGGTGACTTACCTCTCCTTTGTCGTTGTCTAAATTCACTTTCTTTTTACAAGAAGTTGGTCAGATGTTAACACTACACAGAAGGGTTGAGCGGGGCTAGCTCGTCCCGCACGCTGCGCAGACACATACCCCCTGCGCGACCTCGCCTGGCTCTGGGCCGCTCTCCAAACTTCCCTCCCACTTGGCGACTTTGTGAAACAGAGTTAACACTGTGAATCTGTTTGGGGCCTTGGCGGAGCATAACCAGGCCAGACGGACCCCAGGGTTCCAATCTCAGCTTCTGGTCTTTGTCTGCAGGCACAGCCTCCCTCCCAAGCTGAGCTAAAATATATACGTTTTAACTTTACTGAGCTTCACTTTACACAGCATAAAATTGGCCAGTTTGAAGGACACAACTCAAAGATTCTGTAGTCAGTCCACCAAGTCACGAGACCACCCCGACCCCTACCCCTCGCAGTTCTGCACCCTCCCCTTCGCCCTGTAAGATACCTGGTGCCCAAGCACAGTTCTTCCCCATTCCCGCCCCAGCCCCTGGCAACCCTGAGTCACCTTTCTGTCCCTACAGATTTGCCTTTTCTGGAAATATCATCTGAATGGAATCACTTAGTGTCTGCCTTCTTGTCTAACATGTTTTCTTTTATACAAACACACACACACTAACACTGAATGAGAATATACGTTATAAAGATGTCAGATCTCCCTCAAATTTCTTGCTAGATTGAACACAACCTGAATCAAAGATCCATCTGTATTTTTGTTAGAAACCGGACGTTTATTCCAAAGACGGCCTGCAAGAGGAAACTCCACGGAAGTAGCAAAGACATTTGTGACAGAATCAGAGGAGCACGGAGTGTGGTCCCTGACAATTACAGTTAATGAACCAGGCAGGCCATGGGGCAACCTCATTCATTCTCATGCTATTTCCTCTTCAAACGTCACAAAAGCTACTCAAAGTCCTCTTGGGAATAAGACCAGAAACAAACAAGCGAGCAAGAGTTAAAGGACCAGGACTGAGCTTTATTTTGCTCCTGACTTAATCTTCCGGAGGCCTTCGCCACATTTCCCGACCTGCTGTCCCACTGCGGTGGATGACGGGGTTCAGATATCTGTCGCAGCCCACGACTTAGCTCTGCTCTGGCCGATGGCCATCGACGGGTCACCCTCCACGCCAACGGGAAATGGAGTGAAGCACCGTAGACCCCAATTAAGCCTTGAGGAGGAAGCTAAGAGCTGGGAAGCAGGTGGCACTGACGGGCCTGCGCTGCTCTGCGCCCATCCTGGGTGCGCTAGGACCCACCCTGCCGGACCACCCTGCCAGTCTCCCTGCTCTGTGCCCCTGCTCCCACAGCCAAGGGCAGAAGACGTTCCCTGTGGCTGCCGTGCCCTCTTGATGGATAAGACGAGCCCTCAGAAACAAGCAGAGCTGGGAAGATGCAGGCGTGCACGGCGAGGACGCCGCCTGGACAGCAAACCCCAACCTCTTAACTCATCCTGGCTCCGAACCGCCAATCAAAGGCCTGCGCAAACACTGAACGTGGAGAAAAGAAAAACCTCAGGACACTGACCTGTGCTGGAGGCCTGGCTGTCTTCAGCGCCGAGGTTCAGGAACCCAGTGTCCGCTCCCTGGAAGAAAAACGTACCACGTTAGCTGAGCATGATTGGCGCTGAAATGCTGGGTGGGTGTTAGCAGTGTCCACATGGAAGAGTCGTGCGCTTGTGAATAGACATAAAAATTGCTCTGGGGGCCTCCCTGGTGGCGCAGCGGTTGAGAGTCCGCCTGCCGATGCAGGGGACACGGGTTCGTGCCCCGGTCCGGGAAGATCCCACATGCCGCGGAGCGGCTGGGCCCGTGAGCCATGGCCGCTGAGCCTGCGCATCCGGAGCCTGTGCTCCGCAAACGGGAGAGGCCACAACAGTGAGAGGCCCGCGTACCGCAAAAAAAAAAAAAAAAATTTAGGGAGAGAATTCCCTGGCAGTCTGGTGGTTAGGGCTCCCCACTTCCAATGCAGGGGGCACGGGTTCAATCTCTGGTCGGGGAACTAAGATCCCACATTCTTCGCGGCATGGCCAAAAAATAAATAAATAAATTTAAAAATATATATAAAAATTTAGGGAACCCTCTTTTACTGCTGGTGGGAATGTAAATTGGTACAACCACTATGAAGAACAGTGTGGAGGTTCCTCAATTAAAGATAGGGTTGTCATATGATCCAGGAATCCCACTCCTGGGCATTTATCAGAAGAAAACTCTAATTTGAAAAGATACGTGCACCCCAACATTCATAGCAGCACTATTCACATTAGCCAAGACATGGAAACAACCTACATGTCCATCGACAGATAAATGGATAAAGAAGATGTGGTACATATATACAATAGAATACTACTCAGCCATAAAAAAGAACAAAATAATACCATCTGCAGCAACATGCATGGATCTAGAGATTATTATACTAAGTGAAGTAAGAG
Source organism: Orcinus orca (assembly GCF_937001465.1). NCBI lineage: Eukaryota > Metazoa > Chordata > Mammalia > Artiodactyla > Delphinidae > Orcinus > Orcinus orca. The sequence continues at coordinate 1,078,377 of NC_064561.1, read as the reverse complement.
AAAGAGAAAAATACCATATGATGTCACTTATATGTGGAATCTAAAATATGGCACAAATGAACTTATTTACAAAACAGAAAGAGACTCAGATTTCGAAAAGAAACTTTCGGTTTGTTTAACAAAGGGGAAAGGTGGGGAAGAGGGATAAATTAAGAGGTTGGGATTAACATACACACGCTACTATATATAAAATAGATAACCAACAAGGACTTACTGTATAGCACAGGGAACTCTACTTAATACTCTGTAATAACCTACATGGGAAAAGAATCTGAAAAAGAATAGATATATGTATATGTATAACTGAACCACTTTGCTGTACACCTGAAACTAACACAACATTGTAAATCAACTATATCCCAATATGAAAATTTAAAGTTAAAAATGATAAAAAAAAAAAAAAAGGGCTTCCTTGGTGGCACAGTGGATAAGAATCTGCCTGTCAATGCAAGGACACAGGTTCGATCCCTGGTCCGGAAGATCCCACATGCCGCAAAGCAGCTAAGCCCATGCACCACAAGTACTGAGCCTGCGCTCTAGAGACTGCGAGCCACAATTACTGAGCCCACATGCCACAGCTACTGAAGCCTGCATGCCTAGAGCCTATGCTCCACAACAAGAGATGCCACCGCAATGAAGAGTAGCCCCCGCTCGCTGCAACTAGAGAAAGCCCGCGTGCAGCAACGAAGACCCAACACAGCCAAAAATAAATAAAATTTTAAAAATGATTAAAAAATAAAAATTTAAATGCTGGTTCCCTTTCTCTGAGTTGAGGCTAATTTGTCGCCAAAGGCCAGGATGGAGACCGACATCCCCACCGTCACCTGCAGGTGGCGCTGTGGCCTCAGGAACGCCCTCTGGGCTCTTGGAGTGGCTAGAATCTCCTCCAGCAGCAGGATCTGCTCTACCGGGCCCGCCGCCTAGGATTGGAACTGCTCTGGCCACTGAGGCCAGAGGGGCGCCCTGGAGAGCGCGGAGGGCCAGGCAGCAGTGGACCGCAGGGATGAGAGATGCGAGGGCCAGAGCAACATGCCCACAGACCTGGAGGCCGAGACTCGCCTCAACGTTGCAGGGACCGTCTATGCCTCCGATCCTTCAACTTTTTGTTTTTTGAATCAATGAAAGACTCACGACAAGTTGGAAACTAGTACAGAGGGGTCCCGGGCACCCTTCACCCAGTCCCCCAATGGCAGCTCCTTATGCAACTAGGGGACATTAGCCAAACCTGGAGATGGTGACTGATAAACCAGGCACCTTTTTTTTTTGTCTTATTGAGATATAATTCTCATGCCACACAATTTGCATAAAGTGGACAATTCACTGGTCTTTCTGTACATTCACAAAGTTGTGTGACCATCACCGCAATCAATCTTTGAACATTCTCATCACCCCACGAGGAGACCCCGTCCTCATAAGCAGTCACCCCCCTCTCCCTCCCCAGCCCCTGACAAGTATGAATCCACTGTCTGTGTCTGTGGATCGGCCTGTTCTGGACGTTTCCCAGATTCCATCAATGGAATCACACCCTGTGGGTCCTTCTGTGTCTGGCTTCTCTCACTGAGCATCGTGTTCTCAGGGTCCATCCACGTGGTAGCGAGTGTCGGGGCTTCACTCCTTTTCACGGCTGAGTAATGCTCCCGTGTGTGGAGGGGCACAGTGGGTGTATCCATCGTCCACTGATGGACGTTCGGGCTGTTTCCACTTCTGGCTACTGTGAATCACACTGCTGTGAACATGGGCAGCTTATGAATCATTGTTGAGATAGTGTCTCTCTCTCTGCCCTCACATCTACCATCTGCAAATCTCCCCACGCCCCAGCCCTCTAATGCCCACTGCCGGCTGTCCTCTAGTCCTTGGAGCTGGACTTGGGCAGTGAGGTGACCACCACAGAGCCTCCACCCTGGCTGTGCTCAGTCCAGACTGGCTTAGACCGGAGCAGAGAAGGATGAGGACGAAACTTGTGCCCACAGGAACACGTCCCCGGGGCTCACAGACAGCAGGCTGCGAGGCGCACCAGCTGGCGCCAGGCTGTCCCTGTGATGTTCATTGACAAAGATGCTAGGATTTCACTTTCCTATCAGGGTGAACCCCGAGCCCCCCGTGAGGGGCCAGCAGTGGATCAAGGCCATCAGGAGGACCTGCTATAGAATTTGCAGAGCTGGCGGCAAAATGAGAATGTGGGACCCCTTGTTCAAAAACTATCACAAATTTCAGGATGGTGACAGCAGAGCCCTGGGGTGCAGACAGGGTTGCATGAAGCCGGGGCCTGCTGACCCCCCACACACCCTGCCCTCAGAACTGCCGACGAGGCAGGGTCGGTAAATCTCAGACACAGACAACGAAAACGCCAGGTGCAAGGTGCCCAGCGCTGTGAGGGAGAAATAAATCACTGGAGGGAAGCAGACAGAACTTACAAGGGTGGTGATCAGAGGCCTGCATGGATAGGACATTCGCCCACTCTTGTCATGGGCAGGACTATTTTTCTTTTTTTTTTTTTTTTGGCTGTGCCGCTCGGTTTGCAAAATCTTAGTTCCCCAACCACGGATCGAACCTGCGCCCCCGGCAGTGGAAGTACAGAGTCCTAACCCCTGGACCGCCAGGGAAGCCCCTGGGCAGCACTTCTTATGACCTGTGAGCCCCACCTCATCCACGCTCTTTCCTTTTCTTTTCCTTTTTTAAAAATTGAGGCAGAATTCACCTACTATAAAATTCACCCTTTTAAAGTGTCCAGTTCGGGCTTCCCCGATGGCGCAGTGGTTAAGAATCCGCCTGCCAATGCAGGGGACACGGATTCGAGCCCTGGTCCGGGAAGATCCCACATGCTAAGGAGCAACTAAGCCTGTGCGCCACAGCTACTGAGCCTGCGCTCTAGAGCCTGCGAGTCACACTACCTAGAGCCCGTGCTCTGCAACAAGAGAAGCCACCGCAATGAGAAGCCCGCGCACCGCAACGAAGGGTAGCCCCCGCTCGCCCCAACTAGAGAAAGCCTGTGCGCAGCAACGAAGACCCAATGCAGCCAAAAATAAATAAATAAATAAATTTATAAATAAATAAAGTGTCCGGTTCAGTGTCTTTTAGGAGATTCACAGGGTTGTGGCATCATCACACTAATCCCGGGACACTGTCATCCCCCCTGAAGACACCTGGTGCCCACCAGCATCACATGGTTCAAAGCTGAGTCTCCCCCGAGAGAGGCGAGATCCCAGACTGCAGGAATAGCGTGTGCTCTGCTCACCACGGCAGCGCACACTGCTGCCACCGCCGGCCCACAGGAGGTGCTCGCTAGTTCTCGGGATTCTGCACAATCCAGTCGGTGCCAAGGGCATAGGCCGGAGAGCCCTATGGATCTGGGGTGAGCGGGCCAGCCCCACACAGCTGGGTGGTGTTAGGCGAGGCCCACTCCTGTCCTCAAGTTCCATGAGGCTGTGACCTGCATTGTTTCGTAACTCTTTTTGCTTTAATTGAAGTATACTTGATTTACAATATCATGTTAGTTTCAGGTACACAGCATAGTACATACATACCGTGATTCAGTTATACATACACACAGACAGATATATCTATTCTTTTTCAGATTCTTTCCCCTTATAGGTTATTACAAAATATTGAGTTCCCTGTGCTATACAGTAGGTCCTTGTTGGTTATTTATTTTATGCATACTAAGTAGTGTATGTATATGTCAATCCCAACCTCCTAATTTACCCTCTCCCCCACCCACCTTTCCTCTTTGGTAACCCTAAGTTTTGGAAATAAGTTCATCTGCATCCTTTTTTTTAGATTCCACACATAGGTGATATCACATGATATTTGTCTCTGTCTGGCTTAGTATGATAATCTCTAGGTTCATCCATGTTGTTACATGTTGCATTATTTCACTGTTTTTTATGACTGAGTAATACTCCATTGTGTATATGTACCACATCCTCTTTCTCAATTCCTCTGTCCACGGACATTTAGGTTGCTTCCATGTCTTGGCTACTGTAAATAGTGCCGCTGTGACTATTTACAGATGCACAGACGGGGTGCATCTGTCTTTTTGAATAATGGTTTTCTCTGGATATATGCCCAGAAGTGGGATTGCTGGATCATATGGTAACTCTATTTTTAGTTGTTAAAGGAACTTCCATACTGTTCTCCATAGTGGCTGCACCAACTTACATTCCCACCAACAGTGTAGGAGGGTTCCCTTTTCTCCACACCCCCTCAAGTATTTATTGTTTGCAGATTTATTTATTTATTTTTTTGCGGTACGCGGGCCTCTCACTGTTGTGACCTCTCCCGCTGCGCAGCACAGGCTCCGGATGCACAGGCCCAGCCGCTCCGCAGCATGTGGGATCCTCCCGGACCGGGCCACGAACCCGCGACCCCTGCATCGGCAGGCGGACTCTCAACCATTGCGCCACCAGGAAGCCCTGTTTGCAGATTTTTTGATGATGGCCATTCTGACTGGTGTGAGGTGATTCCTCATTGTAGCCTTGATTTGCATTTCTCTAATATTTAGCAACTTTGAGCATCATTTCACGTGCCTTTTGGCCATCAACCTCCATCTTGCTAGCAGATTGTCACCTTCTCAGTGTGCATGCTCTGGTGAAGCCATCGGCTGTGTCGGAGAGGCCCACGTGGCAGGGGACTGAGGGTGGCCTCCAGAACCAAGGCCCCACAGGAGCTGAATCCTGCCTACAACCATATGAACTTGGAAGCAGCAACTTCTCCAGTTGAGCCTTTGTATGAGACCCCAGCCCCAGCCAACACCTTGACTGTAACCAGTGAGAGAGAGGCCCTGAACAGAGGACCCAGCTAAACCAAACCCGGATTCCTGACCCACAGAAACTGTGAGATAATAAAAGTGTTTTGTCACTAAGTTTGTAGTGATTTGTTACACAGCACTAGCTAATACAATAGGAGACTATTTAAATAAATCATACAGTAGAATAATAGTTTCTGAACACATACATGCCAGTCTCTGTGCTGAGTTTTATATATATATACACACACACACATATATATATATATATACCCACTCATTTATATATATATATATGTATATGCTCATTTAATTATCCTAACAAATATTATAATTCACTTCTTTTTTTTTTTTCGCGGTACGCGGGCCTCTCACTGTTGTGGCCTCTCCCGTTGCGGAGCACAGGCTCCAGACGCGCAGGCTCAGCGGCCATGGCTCACGGGCCCAGCCGCTCCGCAGCACGTGGGATCCTCCCGGACCGGGGCACGAACCCGCGTCCCCTGCATCAGCAGGCGGACTCTCAACCACTGCACCACCAGGGAAGACCCTATAATTCACTTCTTATGAAGGAAGAAATGGAGTCACAGAGGAAGAAAGTAAGTTCCTCAAGGTCACGTGTGAGCACAGCCAGGCCTTAAAGGCAGGTCGGACAGACCCCAGGCATGAATTCCTAATCATTTCCCAATACTGGACAGGCAGATGAGAAATATTAGATAAAGGTGAAATGATAAACAAGAGGGATTGCCAAGCTCTGGCCCATGGGCCAAATCCAGCCCACTGCTTGCTTCTGTAAATAAAGTTTTATTGGCACACAGCCACTCCTCTTCATTTCTGGATCATCTGAGCCTGTTTCTACGCTACAACTGCAGAATTGGGTAGTTGCCACAGAGAGTACGAGGCCTGCAAAGCCAAATATACACACTCGGGACTTTACAGAATTAGTCTGACAATCCCTGAACCAGAGTTAGATTCCAGAGGGCTCTGCAGGCCAGGAACAGAGAAACCCTAAAGTTTCTGAGCAGAGAGAAACACTGCAAAAACCACGGTGGTGCATCTCATGTCCTGGAATCCTCCAGCGGGGAGGTCCCAAACATGAAGCAGTGTCACACTAACTGATTCATCATCATCTTCAAAGTTACAAAATAATAACGCTCGTAATAAAAAGAGAAACGAGGAGAAGGCACACGCAGCTTCAAGGCAAAGTCCTAGGTGGTTTTGAGTCACGACTCCGGCATTTCACGTCTTGCTCCAGGAGGACTTCCCTGCAACTAAGGAGCCTGCCTGCTGCAATTAAGACCTGGTGCAACCAAATAAATAAGTAAATAAATATTTTTTTAAAAAATGGACCTCCCTCATTCCCCAAACTTTCCTTTTAAAAATCTTTCATTTTGGAATAACTGTGGATTTAGAGAAAAGTTGCGAAGCTAGTACAGAGCGTTCCCAAACACCCCAACTCGGCTTCCCTCATGTTAACACCTTAGAGCAGAGGTCGGCCAACCTTTCCACAAAGGACCAGATGTTCACTATTCAGGATTTGTCAGCTCCAGGCTCTCTGCTGCATATTCCTGTTTGTTCGTTTCAACCCTTTAAAAATGGAAAAGGCACTTAGCTCCTAAGCTGTAAAGAAATAGGCCAAGGATAAACAGTATACTGCATCCATACAGTGGAGTATTATTCAGCCTTGTAAAGGAAGGAGATTCTGACACCTGCTACAACACGGATGAACCTTGAGGACATGACGCTCAGTGAGAGAAGCCAGACACAGAAGGACAAATGCTGTCTGATTCCACTCACCTGAGGTCCCTAGAGTCACATCCATAGAGAAAGGAAGTAGATGGTGGGGACCAGGGGCTGGGGAGTCAGTGTTTCATGGGGACAGAGCTTCAGTTTGGGAAGATGAGAAAGTTCTGGAGACGATGGTGGGGATGGCTGCATGACAGTGTGAATGTGCTTAGTGCCACTGAGCTGCACACTTAAAAACGGTGAAGATGGTAAATGTTATATTATGTATATTTTACAGAATAAAAATTAATTAATTATAATTTAAATAGCTAATTAATACAATTTTAAAAACAGGCCAATGTAGGCTGGATTTGACCCCCAGGCTCATTTGCCAACCTCTGATGTCCATCACCACGGTATGTGTTTGTCACCACCAAGAAGCCAACATTGGTACACTACTACCAACTCCACACTTTATCCAGATGTCACTGGTTTCTCCACAAATGTCCTTCTCCAGTCCCAGAATCCCATCCAGATCCCACAGTGCATTTAGGCACCTCCCTTTTCTTGAACTGAGCTCTCTCTGGAGCCTCATTTTAGGAAAATCTAGAGCCTCCGGGCCACTCTGCAAGAAAGGTCAGGGGCTTCCCTGGTGGCGCAGTGGTTGAGTCCGCCTGCCGATGCAGGGGACGCGCGTTCTTGCCCTGGTTCGGGAAGATCCCACATGCCGTGGAGCGGCTGGGCCCGTGAGCCATGGCCGCTGAGCCTGCGCGTCCGGTGCCTGTGCTCCGCAACGGGAGAGGCCGCAACAGTGAGAGGCCCGCGTACCGCAACAAAACAAAACAAAAACAAAAAAACAAACAACAAAAAAAAGAAAGGTCAGATGAAGGAGGGATGGCAATGAGGAAAGCTGGCGGTCGCCGCCCGGGGCCTGGTGTGCGCACACCGCCCCAGCGCTGTCGCGTTGGGTCACGGGAGCAGCACATCAGGTGCCAGGCGGGACCACCACCACCACCGGCCATGTGGCCGCCCCGGAGCTCGGGAGACCTCACAGCCAGGAAGGGGCCACTGCAGCACGTCTCTCCCGCTAATCTCTGTGTGGATGGACGCGAGCTTCCCGTTCTCCGGGCACAATCCCAGCAGTGGAACCTCGGCGTCATTTGGCAAGTCCACACTGGACTTTCTGAGGAACTGCTGGACTGTTCTCCAAAGTGGCTGCTCCATTTTTCCTTCTCGCCCCTTCTTGGCCAGGTACTCAAACATCATAGTATTGCTTTTAGTTAATTATTTCTTTGTTTAAAATCTTTATTTTATTATTTTATGTTTATGACTTATTTTTAATTCTTATCTCATTATTTTATTATTTAAAAATGTTCATAGCAGCACTATACACAGTAGCCAAAACATGGAAACAACCTAAATGTCCATCAACAGATGAATGGATAAAGAAGATGCGGTGTATATATACAATGGAATACTATTCAGCCATAAAAAAGAATGAGGGGCTTCCCTGGTGGTCCAGTGGTTAAGCATCCGCCTTCCAATGCAGGGGACGCAGGTTTGATCCCTTGTCTGGGAACTAAGATCCCACAGGCCATGGGGCAATTAAGCCCATGTGCCACAACTACAGAGCCCACGCACTCTGGAGCCTGCACAGCACAACTAGAAAGAAGCCTGCACGCCACAACTAAGACCCGGTGCAGGCAAAAATAAATACATAAATATTTAAAAAATAAGAAAGAAATAATGCCATTTGCAACAACATGGATGCAACTAGAGATTATCATACTAAGTGAAGTAAGTCAGATAAAGACTAATATTATATGATATCACTTACATAAAATATGATACAAATGAACATATTTACAAAACAGAAACAGACTCACAGACAGAAACAAACTTATGGTTACCAAAGGGGATGGGGGGTGGTGGAGGGATAACTTAGCAGTATGGAATTAGCAGATACTACTACATATAAAATAGATACACAAGGGGACTTCCCTGGTGGCGCAGTGGTTGAGAGTCCGCCTGCCGATGCAGGGGACACGGGTTCGTGCCCCGGTCCGGGAAGATCCCACATGCCGCGGAACGGCTGGGTCCCTGAGCCATGGCCGCTGAGCCTGCGCGTCCGGAGCCTGTGCTCCGCAGCGGGAGAGGCCACGGCAGTGAGAGGCCCGCGTACCGCGGAAAAAAAAAAAAAAAAAAAAAGATACACAAGGACCGACTGTATAGCACAGGGAACTATATTCAGTATCTTGTAATAAAGTACAATGGAAAAGAATCTGAAGCTGTACACCTGAAACTAACACAATATTGTAAATCAACTATAGTTTAATAAGTAAAATTTTTTATAAAAAGAACAACAGTAGTACTTGGTATGTGTGAAGAACATATTTACAAAAGTGTGATTTCTGTTCACTGCACAGATTCCATGGTATAGCCTGGTGATTTTCTGTCTTTACAAACTGTTCACTGATCTGGCAAAGAAAATTGCCTCGACATGAATAAATAAGTATTTGTTCATTAGCTGTGCTTAATTAACACAAAACTGATGAACCCCCCAAAATTATTTTTATCTTCTTTCATAATTATTCATTATTTTATTTTTTTCCTTATTCTATTTGTTTTATCGGAATAATTCATTATTATTTTATTATTACTACTGTATTTTCTAATTATTATTGTGTGTATGGGTCTGGCCTGCCTAGTCTTGGAAGGTCAGGTAATGACCCATCGGGCAATTTTGACGGAGTGGAGGGTAGGAACCAGGAACCCTCTCCGTTTTCGTAGCGGACGGAGCTCTCTGACTTGAAGAGGTTTGCACCCGATGCGGGGTGGGTTCCTGCTTGAACACCCAGGAGGCCGACACTGACAGGGACCTCCACCCATCCAAGGTCATATGGGTGTGGCAGCCCCACCTCTCGTGTGGGGTGTTCCAGGAAAATGCTTTTGCTTTCCTTTTTTTAATTGTTGTTTTTCACTTCGCACCTAATGCAATAGGAGCTGGAGACCAACCACCTGCGGTTCTTAATTCCCGATTCGCTGAGCCCAGAGTGGCGGGGGGACCCTCAAGCATCTCAGCAGGACCCGGATGGAAAAGCACAGGACCTTTCGCAATGCGGCCGCAGCGAGGTGCACTGGTGTGAATGCCTTGGAGGCCAGACGTTCATCCCCGTCTCAGGGGCCTTAACTTATCCCCATCTGCAGAGTCGCTTTCACCACATAAGGTGACACATTCACAGGTTCTGGAGATCGGGACACGGATGTCTTTGGGGGTCCATCATTCTGCCTACTGCACACTGTAACACCCAACGATGTGAGTGCATCTAGCCCTAGAACACTGCATTTAAAAGCAGGTCCCCAGGACTTCCCTGGTGGCGCAGTGGTTAAGAATCCACCTACCAATGCAGGGGACAAGGGTTCGATCCCTGGCCCAGAAAGATCCCACATGCCGCGGAGCAACTAAGCCCGTGCACCACAACTACTGAGCCTGCGCTCTAGAGCCCGCGAGCCACAACTACTGAAGCGCGCCCGCCTAGAGCCCATGTTCCACAACAAGAGAAGCCATTCCAGCAAGAAGCCCGTGCACTGCAACGAAGAGCAGCCCTGCTCACCACAACTAGAGAAAGCCCACGTGCAGCAACGAAGACCCAACGCAGCCAAAAATTTTGAAAATAAATAAAATAAATATATAAACAAAAAATTTTTTAAAAAAATAAAAGTACTCTAAAAAGCGGCCTATTAGAAGAGGGATGAATTAGGAGGGTTATACCGAGAACCAGGAACTCTGATGAGAGAAAGAAAGAAAAGAAAGGAGGGAGGAGGGAGCCCATCATAGCCCAGATGACAGCTCTGCGCTCACACTTGACCAGCCCATTCATCAGGCTGTTGTGAACAGGACCCAGACACAAGCTGGGTCAATCCTGGCCAAATGGATTTTCTACGTTTCCCCCAAAGCCCCTGCCAGTATCATAACAAGATCATACCAACAGGATCAAGATTTTCTGGCCACTCCAGCCTGGATTAACCTACTCCGCAGCCATCCCCAGGCCCGGGGACCATGGAAGCCCCACAAGCAGATCAGACAAGGGCCCTAATAGAATCACGCCCTGGGATTACTCCCAAATCTCACTTGGCCGATGGAAAGCATATTCTGGCCAGTGCTGAGCTGATTTCCACAAGATCGCGCCGGGCAGCAGGCAACCTCTTTCTTCTCTCGTTGCGCGGGACAGACTCCGCACATCAGCCTGACTCTCACCCATTCCCATCACCACTCCCCGCCTGGGAGATTCAGTCCCTTCCACCTCCTGGCGTGAAGCTTTCGGCGAGGCCCCTCTGCTCCACACTGCGTGGAACGCAGAGATGGGACCATACAAACTTGTTCTTCACCCACCCTGTTGCTGTCGTCAAAGCTTTGCGGGGAGGAGGGTGAAAGTGGCTAAAATAAGTGGACAAAAGGCATCCCAAGTAGGGTTCCAGGAATTGCTACTCCACCCAGATTGCCCTGGGAATGGAGTGTGCCCCTAATTCCTGACAAAATCACAATCTCGGTCACTCCACAGAGCATCTCTCTGTGGTGGCAGGTGGTGTGCCCTTTCATTCCCTTTAGTTTTTCAGGGACATTGGGCAACTAATGTTCCCATCCTGACTGATTTCCAGAGCTACGTCCACCTGCTGTGGCAGCGTCTCCAATGCTCCCAGCCTCCTGAGATTCACGGCCTTCCTGCAGTCTCCTCCCGCTTGGTATCAGGGTCTTCGTGACCAATTCCACATGACAACCGTGATAGCAGGTCACTTCTGAGACCAGTCATAAAAGATGTGTGCTAGGGGTAAGACAGGAATAAAGACACAGACCTACTAGAGGATGGATTTGAGGATATGGGGAGGGGGAAGGGTAACCTGTGACAAAGCGAGAGAGTGGCATGGACATATATACACTACCAAGCGTAAAATAGATAGCTAATGGGAAGCAGCCGCATAGCACAGGGAGATCAGCTCGGTGCTTTGTGACCACCTAGAGGGGTGGGATAGGGAGGGTGGGAGGCAGGGAGACGCAAGAGGGAAGAGATATGGGAACATATGTATATATATAACTGATTCACTTTGTTATAAAGCAGAAACTAACACACCATTGTAAACCAATTATACTCCAATAAAGATGTTAAAAAAAAAAAAAAAAAAGACGTGTGGCTTCTGTCTGCTCTCAGGGAGCCGGCCACCATGTAGTGAGGAGGCTCGAGCAGCACCATGGGGGCCCATGTGGACAGGAGCCATGTAACGGGCCATCCTGGAAGCAGCTCCTCTGGCCCCGTCGAGCCTTCAGATAAGGCAGCCCTGGCTGATGTGTGCTTTACAGACTCCCGAGGGACCCTGAGCCAGAACCACCAAGTTAAGCTGTTTCCAAGTTCCGGACCCATACAAACTGTGAGAGAGTGAATGTTGGTTGTCTAAACTAAGTTTTTAGGGTAATTTGTTACACAGCAAGAGATGACTGATACACCTGCCATCTGGGCTGATTCACCAGACAGCTCCATGTATATTTTTTTCAACCAGTATGATTTTCTAACGGCAAGCAACTAACAGCATTGGCTTTTTCATTTTCTTGTTTTCCCATCTATAGACCTGATCATCTGGGGGAGACAAAAGAGACTAACGGGACACAGTAAATTCAACGAGGGGAGAGCAGTAGAACAACTGAGACAAGAAAAGGAAGCCTTTGGGGTCTCATAGATCATCAAGAAATATCAGCAGCTGGTTCTGAGACTGAACAAATCCACTGCCTTGATCTGCTTCTCTCTAAAGCAGGGTCTTGCCCTCGGCCCTCCTGACGTGGGGGCCTGTCGTTCTGTGGGGGGCCGTCCTGGGCACTGTGGGGTGTGCAGCAGCATTCCTGGTCCCCACACACTCATGCCAGTAGCCCCTCCACCAGTTGTGATGAGCACAGATGTCCCCAGGGAGGCGAGACTGCCCCCGTGGAGATCCTCTGCTCTGGCATGCCCCTCACGGGCAGGAATGGCAGGGACCCAGCACCTGGCGACAGGCAGATCCCCCCCGGCCCAGGCCCCTTCTGAGAACCGAGTGGGTGGGCCCGGGAGGTCTGAGCCCCCTTCCCTTCCCACAGCGACATCCCACCAGCGTGTGGCAGGCGCACCTTGCCTCACTGGAGGCTCAATATAGACACGCACTGCAGTTATCACCCCAGCCTTCACTCATCACCACAGCAACCATCTAAATGTGTCACCCTGAGGAGCTCTGATTGCATGAAGTGGGAGGAGAAGCCTGGGGGGTGGGGGATGGCAGCCTGAGCCTCGCCACCTGAGCTCCTGAGCCCCGGGAGAGACTCGCAGGGAGGCACCCGGGGCAGACACGCTGCTCCAAAGCCACGGGACTGAACAGATCAGGGGCCAGCACACCCCAATCAGACGGGACAAAAGGTCCTGGCATGCTTGACCCAGGGGCTAAAGGTCTCTGGGGGCTCAGCAGAAAGGGGGGAAGGAGGCTGCTGCCCTCAGCTCTGTGTCCTGGTGCCTTAGAGACTCCCAACCCTCCTCCATGTAACACAAGGTGGGGTCTCCTTGGTTTTTACCGTCTGACCCCTGGGGGTTGATTCTGTTTCTTGATGTGAGCAGGGAACAGACTCAATATTTTCCCAAATAATTAATACAGGGTCTCCCCTGTCAGCCCTGCTGACACTGGGCGGGTCCTCCTCTGTGGGGGGCCGTCCTGGGTGCTGTGGAGGTACAGCAGCATCCCTGCCCCCATCCACTCGAGGCCCAGGGCACCCCCAGTGTGACAACCACAGACGTCCCCAGACCACAGGCACTGTCCCCCTGGGGACAGGATCACCCCACTGTGCTAGGCAGCAATCATCAGACCCCCCCACCACCTGGCACTGTACCGTATGGGGGAACGGGCGACTGCTTTGGGAAGAGGACCAATTTCCGACAGAAAAAAAAACAAAACCATGTACACACAGATTTCGTTTTCCACTCAAAATTAAAATAGCTTCACTCAGTCCCCCGGAAGGGGGTGGGTGGGGACAGATATTCCTGCATCTGAGAGGCAGCATGGGTGGCGTTCAGACCCACCTTCATGACTGACTAAGGCCCGCCTGTGCCTCAATTTCCAAATCTGTGACATGGCAATGACACCAGCACCCCACACCTGAGCAGGTTGGTTTTTTCAGATTAAGTAAGTGAACATCTATAAAATGCAGAAATCAGTGCTGGTATATTGTTAATAGCGTATAACTTCTTTATTAGTAGGACTTCTTCATAACACTAGAACATCTATTAACTGCTTTGTTGACAAGGCCAGGGCTCAGCAAAGTGTTTCTGTGAAGGGCCAGTGGCAAATACTTTTGGCCACTGTCACTACTACTGGACTTGGCCAGTCATCGACCAGTGGGTGAGGCTCTGTGCCGACAAACGTTTACAAACCCAGGTGGCTTGGATCCGGCCCAGAGGCTGTAGCTTGCGACCCCCAGACTGGACGATGGTCTATGAGGAGATGGCACCGGTGCTCACACGGAGGCACCGCTGCAGAGGGAAACTAGATCCCGGGTCCTAACCAGAAGGACCCCGGCGCCCCTCACCATCACCCAGCAAGATCATCCCAGGCCATCTGCAACACGAAACCTCACCGCCACAGAGGCGTCATTTCTCTTAGACTTAGAGAAGGGGCTGTTGCTTCCCCATCACCTTGAAAAAAATTCATGGCCCGACTTCTGTTAGCAAATACCTCCTCTCTATCAACCTTGGCTGCAAAAGGCAACCAAAATAGCTCGACTTGGTGAGCAAAATATTTTCTTATCATTCTGGACAGGGCAGTTTACCGTCTGCAAAATCGCCACCGGTAACGGCCCCAAGTAATCCTTCCCTAGAAGGAGAAATGGTTCCTGGGGACAGAGAGTCTGAGAAAACCTCTAGAGGATGTGACAACTCAGTGTCCTGGGGATCCTGCATGTGTCCTGGGGCAGAAAAGGGGCATCAGGGGAAAATTAAAGAAATCCAAATGAAGTATGGACTTTAGTTAATAATGACATATCAGTATTGGTTTCTTAATTGGGACAAATGTACCAGATTTGATGTAAGATGTTAAGAACGGGGCGGGGGGACCGGTTGCGGGGGGGGCGGGTATGTGGGAACTCTCTGTACTGTCTTCCCAGTTCTCCTGTGAATCTAGAACTAGTCTGAAATGAAAAGTTCATTTAAGAAGAAAAAGGAAAGAAGGGAGTGATGACAATTAGCTACTTATGTTCAAGAAGGCTTTGAAATGTGATTGAAGGAATATTAAGTCCCCGTGACAGCATGCAATAATGACAGGGTTATATAAAGCCCAGAAAAGAAAAGACGCTAAGAACAGGATATGCCAATCAGCAGGGGAAGTTTGCTCCCAGGAAAGGAGTGAGGAGGGGGAGAAAAGACAGGTGACTGAGTGGCTCCTGCGACAGCCATGGTGGACCCTGGCACAGGGGCTGCTTCACATGGGGAATCTTCTGGAACATCCCAGGCGGATCCGGGCCACGTGGCGCATCCACTCGAAAGGCCATGGCGCCCAGGCGGTGCTGGAGCGAGGCCTGCTGAGTACGCAGCCAGCACCTGGGCCTGGGGGAGGGCAGCGGTTTTATGGATGGAGAGTTCTGGAACATGAGAGTGAAGCTGTAGTCCAAAGAAAGCCAGACAGACAGCTAATACGACTCGGCATCCTGGTCTTTGCAAGTTGACTTATTGGACACTTTTTATCTACATCAGGGTTTCTTCCTCTTGGCCTTGCAGACATTCAAGGCCGGGTCATTCCCTGTCAGGGGCGTCCTGGGTGCTGCGGGGTACGGAGCAGCCTCCCTGGCCCCCACCCCCTTGATGCCAGGATCACCCCGAGTCGTGACAACCACAGATGTCCCCAGACAGTGTCCCTTGTGGCAGGACATCCCAGATGAGAACCACTGACCTACAAGAGCTAACAATCTACACACGGGTCCATAGGAGCGTAATTATCCTCACTCTCCAGATGGGGAAACTGAAGCTCCGAGAGGCAATAAAGCCAGTCTTCGGCCACCAAGTTGGGAGGAAGCCTCGGAAGGAGATGGGCAGTGCTGATCTATCAGCGCGTGGGCCAAATCCTGCCCGCCCCTTGTGTTTGTAAATACAGTTTTGTTGAAACACGGCCACAACCATTCACTTACACATCAGCTATGACATTCGCTCCTACAAAGGACCAGCTGGCCCGTAAAGCTGAAAATATTTACCCCCTGGCCCTTCATAGTGTTTACTGGCTCTGCACAAAGATCCTCTCTCACCGCCTCAAAGCCCCGCAGGGTTTTCTTCTCAGACTAAGTGTTCACTGAAGGTTCTGTTGGAGGCGTGAAGACAGCAGAGGCAGCCTCCCTGGAAGTGAAAGGAGTTCGGGCTGGTTCTGCCTGGCTCTGGCCAAGGAGGCCTGCCCCACGATCTATCCGCTCCTCGGCCAGAAGGGGGTCTGCCCACTCCCCGACTACCAACCCCACCCCAGCCCGGCCCCAGGGAGCGCGTGTCATAGTAGGTGTGAGGGACTGTCGGGGTGATTAGCGGCTGGCAGCCCCCCAGCCTGTCTGCCTTTGAGGCTGCGGTGCGTGGGCTGCGCTGTCATCTCAACCTCGCTCTCACGTGGGATGGAGCCAGGCTTCTGCTCTGTGCTCTGGTGTTGGCGGGAACCGCGTCTCCCTGACCCTGCAAGGTCAGCCCTGCAGCCTCTGGAGGGTAGAACGTGCTGAGCGAGGACGGGCACAGCTGCCCCAGCTCATCTTCCCGGAGCCCCAGCTGCCTCGGTGCAGCTCTGGTCCCGGTGCTGAGACCCACAGAATACGCTTTCATCTGAAGGTCACCTTTGGCCAGGCTTTCTCCTCATCAGCACTGCGGTCACTTTCTGGGGTGGGGCAGCATCTCTGACCCCACCCCGTCGATGCCAGGAGCACCCCCAGTCGTGACCACCACAGATGTCCCCAGATGTCATCCAGTGTCCCCCGGGGGCAGAATCACCCTCAGTGAGACCCCCTGGGTTAGGGATCCCACGGACCCCCAGGAAGCTGTGCGCCCCGTGACCATCTGACGTCTGAGGTCTGGAATGCTGCACACATTTAAATACACACCTGAGTGGGAGGGAGGGGAGCTGACCCACAGACAGTGGGGGTGACCCTGGCTTACACCATCTGACCATCGGGGATTTATTCTGGTGTCTAGTAAGGGCTAGGGACCTAACTCAATTGTTTTTCCAAATAACTGACACAGGATTTCTCCCCTTTGGCACTGTGGACATCTGGGGCCAGATCATTCTCTGTGGAGCCGTCCTGGGCACTGTGGGGTGTGGAGCAGTATTCCTGCCCCACCCACTCAATGCCAGGAGCCCCTGGTCATGACAACCACCGATGTCCTCAGACATGGCCCCGTGGCAAATATGGAAACCACTTGCTCCGTTGAAAGTAACTCCTTGGCAGTAAGCGCTGGACTCTACCCGTCACTCAGAGACCAAACTAGGGAGGCAGAGATGAGGTGAAACCAAAGGTCAGGCCGCAGCACGCCGGGCACCTCCAGATGTTCCACACCTGACAAGCTCCAAATATATGGTTTGCTGAGGGGTTCTGTTTTGGTTTTCCAACCCTTGTTTACTTCATGACCTGACCCTCACCAACTGTATTCATTTCCTGGGGTTGGACGCAACAAATGACCACAGGCGGGGCGGCTTCAAACCACAGAAATGTATCCTCTCCCAGTGCCGGAGGCCAGAAGCCCGAGATCAAGGTGTCCACAGGGCTGGTTCCCTCGGAGGCTGTGAGGGAGGAAGTGCTTCCTGCTCTCTCCCGGCTTTTGGGGCCGCTGGTGATTCTTAAAGAATTCTTCAAGTTCTTGACCTGTAGACACATCAGCCCAATCTCTGCCTCTGTCACACACAGCCTTCTTCTCTGTGTGTCTGAGTCTTCATGTGGCCTTCTTGTAGGGACACCATCCTTTGGATGTAGGGCCCACTGAAATCTGTATAACTCTTTCTTTTTTTTTAGTACACTTTTTTTTTCTTTTTTTGGCTGTACCAGCCTATGGGGTCTTAGTTCCCCAACCAGGGATCAAACCCATGCCCCCTGCATTGGAAGGCGAAGTCTTAACCACTGGACCACCAGGGAAGTCCCCCAGCATGACTCATTTTAACTAGTTACATCTGCAGAGACCCTAATTCCAAATGAGGCCTGATGTCCAGGTACCAGGGGTTAGGACTGGAACATATCTTTTGGGGGGAACACAGTTCAGCCCACAGCACCACCTCTTTGGCCTTCTCTCCTGCTCTCCCAGCCTCACCCCATGCCCCAGCTCTCCTGACCCCCACATATGCCGGCCCCCGAACCGCGTCCTTCGCGCCGATCAGAAAGTGCTCCCGGGTAACCGGTTCGGCATCCGCCACGCTCCCCTGACTCCCCAACGTCTCCTGGAGGGCTGTGTGCTGGGAAGCAGCTCGCCCGGGAACATTCCCCCTCGAGGCCCGAGGAGGCGGCGCGCTGAGCTCCGTGCCCGACCCACGGTCATGAGTTTGAGGCAGGCGGGCGGGTGATGGCGATGTGGGTCCCTGGAGACACGACACCTGGCTTGTTGGCAGGAAGCGCTGCTCCCGGCCCAGCTGCCACCACGTGGGAAGTGGCCCGATGACCTCAGCTCCTCCAAGTGTCCTGAGAAGCTGGGAGGGCTGTTGTTGTTGTTTTTAATCGTAAAAGTTCCCAATTTGGGCTGCGTCGCGCCCGGTATGCAGGATCTTAGTTCCCCAACCGGGGATCGAAGCGTGGAGTCTTCACCACTGGTCCGTCGGGGAAGCCCCCCAACTTGTACTTTAAAGACTGCTCTGTGGAGATGAAGTCCGTGTGGATTTCGGCTCCGGAAATCTAACTCCGAGAGACGGCAGTGTTGTCATAGGCAGTCAATGCACGGGTAACCCCGTCTACTGTCATTCACATTAGGAGCCTATGCGCCCCAAGACACAGGCACCATACAGAACATCTCCGTATATAATTTACTGGGCATTGGCCACGGCTTTCTAGAAAAGCAAACTTGAAACTTTCAGCTGAGCTTCTGGGCCCAGGTATTAGCTTTTAATTATAAGGAAAGCAACTAGGCCCTTTTTCCTCTGCCATTTTTATTTAACATTCTATCACTGCATTTTCTCACATCACTAAGTATTCTTTGAAGACATAGTTTTTCATGGCTGCCCATGATATATTAACATTGAGTTAATATATCATAATTGATGAACTAATTTCCTTACTATTGGCCACTTAGACTGTTCCCACTTTTTGCTTTATAAATAATGCTGCTGCATTATTTATTTACTCTAATTACTTTAGAGTAATTATCTCTAATTACTGATGTATTTCTTAATATATATATTTTAGAGATGTTATTGAGGGATCAGAGACCGTTACATATTTTTAAGGTTCCCGGAAACACACTACTAAATTATTGTTGAGAAAGATTATGCCACCTTATACTATCCTTCTGTCCACACCCTCATCAACACGGGTATTACTTTTATTAATAGCCACCATTTTAGGGGAATTCCCTGGTGGTCCAGTGGTTAGGACCCCCGCTTCCATTGCAGGGGACATGGGTTCGATCCCTGGTTGGGGAACTAAAATCCCGCATGCCACCGGGTGCGACCAAAAAAAAAAAAAGAAAAAAAAATAGTCACCATTTTTAAGGTGAAAAGTAGAGTCTTCTTTTTTTTTTAATAAATTTTTTACTTTGGAATGATTTTAGATTTGCGGAAGAGTTACAAAGATAATACAGATATCTCCTGTTTATCCTTCACCCAGCTTTCCCTGATGTTAACTCACATAACCAGGGTGCATTTGTCATACATCAACGTTGCTATGTTACTATTAACCAAGCTCCACGGTTTATTCAGATTTCACTAGTTTTCCCACTAATGGCTCTCTTCTATGTGTCACCCTTACATCTCCGTTTTGCTGATGGGAAGATGGAGGTTCAGAGAAGTTAAGTGACTTACCAAAGTCACAGAGCTGCTGAGTGGCACAGCCTGGATGCAACCCATACCTGAAGGACTCCAAATCCAGGAGTACTCCAAGCATGCCTCCCTCCCTCTCATCCCATCCTAAGTCACCCTTGAAACAAGCAAAGGCTGGTCTCTAATTCTCCATTAACACATGAGGTGATCCAAGGCAAGTAGCTGGGTGATTAACCACCATGAAAGAACTAAGTAGGCATCCTTCTCTTCAAACAGCCACTTTGAGAAACTATTTCCAAGCAATATGCCATCTCATGACATTTCTGGATGCATCCTCAGAAATCATTTTCAGAGACAAAGCAAAAACCTTATACCGAAGAAATACACTCCTGCGACTTGGCAATAATAATATCTCTCATTCAAGCAAAATCAACCCTGTTCCTGTTGGGCCGTCCACCTTACTCACCACTGAGTGACCTTTGGCTGGGTGGAGGGCACCCTAAGATGGTCCCCCAGCGACCCCCAACTCCTGGTCCCCGTGCCTGTACCACTGCCCCCCCTGCCCCGCGCTGAGTGTGAGCGGGGCCTGTGACTTGCTTCTAACCGCTAGAATACGGCATTGGCTGGGGATGTCATTTCCATGACTGTCGTGTGTGAGAATGTAACTTCCACCCTGCTAGCAGACTCTCTCCTTTGCTGCTGTGATGAGCAGGTTTCCATGCTGGGGAGGCCCACTGGCCAACAGCCAAAAAACCGAGAACAGCCTCCAGTCCACAGCCAACAAGAAACTAAGCCATGCCAACAGCCACAGGAGTGAGCTTGGAAGCAATCCTTCTCCAGTTGAGATAAGACGGCAGCCCAGGCCGACAATCCGACTGCAGCCTGAGAGACCCTGAGCAGAAGACCCAGCTAAGCTGCACCTGGATTCCTGACCCACGGAAACGGAAACTGTGAGACAATAAACGTGTGCTGTTTCAAGCCGCTAAGAGTGCGGTGACTTGTTATGCAGCATTAGCAGGCTAACATGGACTGTTTCGAAATTCAAATCTACTCTCTGAAGATGAAACTCCGAAATGTATTTGCAACATACAAACTTGCATATTTGAAATATACAAAAGCAGTGCAGCCTGCTCTTGAAGGCAATCACGTCTATACAATGTTCCAAGGACAAGGTCTCCCAAGGTGACTGTTTGAAGATGGAGAGGACAACCTGCTTCGATGTGAAATCTGGGGGTGCTGAATTATCCTTAGCTGATGATCATAACCAGATTTTCACACTCAATAGCAAATACTACATCAGGCAGTTTTTCTGCATTACCAGGTTTGAAAGCTGTGCTGCTGTGTGTCACCAAAAATAAAAACTGATTCAGAAAACAATGCTTTATGTTATATATATGTATATATATCGTACTACTTTTCTTAAAACAGAACTGCCAGAACGCCTCCCCCTCTGGCTGAGACCAGAATAGATAAAAGTCCAGATTTTTACACACTTGGGGCTGCCAATGTTTTAACACATGGAACATTCTATGGGGTTGCAAACTGCTTTATATTCTTCAAATATGTCCTGACTGTGCCAACCACCCTGACAGTTGGTCATATTCATAAATGAATTGAAACAGATCACATTCTTGGAGACAGGTGCACGGTGGAACTAAAGGGTGTCTCCGCCACAGAGGGGGCCTCATCAAACCCCCGGACCATCAGGGAATAGTGGAAGGGAGAATGCCATGGCCAAGTTCAGTGTTATCCATTGAAAACCCATGACTGCAAAGACCAGGAAATGCTGGCCAGCAAGGAGAGAAGGAGGTCGCTCGCTCGGAGGTAAAAAGGCAGGGAACATTATTTACCAAACCAGGCTGGTGAGAGACTGCAAATCTCAGCTTACGTGGCCCCTCTCCTGAGGACAGCTCTGAAGGACAGCCATGACCTAAATTGATTCATATGTGGGCTTTGTCCCACAGAAAACAGCTGGGAAACAGCTCCCCAAGATCCTGTAGGATACCAAGAAAAACTTACATTCACATATATTGCATAGAGGTTCTCAATGAAGAAGAGAAACAATTTTGCCCCCAGGGGACACTGGGCCATGTCTGGGGACATCTATGGTTATCACAACTGGGGTGCTCCTGGCATCGAGTAAGTGGGGGCCGGGGATGCTGCTACACACCCACAGAGCCCAGGACGGGCCCACAGAGGACAACCCGGCTCCACCGCAGCGGCTGTGGGGAGGCTGAGAAAGCCTACCCGGCCTGGCCCTCAGGGCTAGAGGGACTCATTCATCTTTATTACAGACCCAAATCTGTGTCAGCCCCGCAGAGGAAAAACGGCCGCTTAATTACATTTCCATACGTGCTACCAAGAATTTTTCTAGGGAAGACGGTTTGGGAACATCATCTGGAGACAGAACATTCCAGGCAGTGCTGAGTCAGTGTGGGGCTTCAAGCTTCGCTCTGATGTCAACGGGCATCACAGAGCAGCCGACAATTCCAAACACGTTATCTTTGGCTTTGATCCCATTACATACCAGTTCGTCCCCCACCCCACCCCAGGGACACTGGACAATGTCCGGGGACATCCGTGGTCATTATGACTTGGATGGGGGTGCTCCTGGCATTGAGTGGGCGGGGCCAGAGATGCTGCTCCACACCCCACAGGGCCCAGGACGGCCCCCCAGAGGATGACCCAGCCCCACTGTCAGCAGGGCCGAGGGGGGGACCCTGCTTTGGAGGCAATGAGCCTGGAGAACATCCGGCGTGGAGGGCGAGGAATGCAGACGGCGGGGATTGCACCCGCGAGACAATAACGCAGATGTCTACGGCGCACAGATATTCCCCCGGCCCGCCAGCCACTCCCGGGTAACTGGACGCTGCCCTAGCAGTGACCGAGCGTGGCCTGTGCGTTGCCAACCTTCCACAGATGTCAGTGCAAATGTCCCTTTGGCTCAAAGGACAAGTCCATCCTTGTGACACCCTAAGGCCCTCTTGCCCCATCCAAAAATCTCTCATCCTCTGGCCCAAAATCATGCAGGGAGAAAGTCATCCAGTGGTTAAGCAATCACTCCAACCCCAAAGTCTCACTATGCCACAAGGCCACCTGCATTCCACCAGGTTCCAGAAGGTTCCAGAAAGTTCCATAATTCTTGACCTCTCACCTCCCCCACACCTTACCCCCTCTCCGAGTCCCCCTTCCTGAAAGGAGGGCAGGACTTTCAACAATCCCACAGCCTTGCCTCACTCACTGCTTTCTCCCAGGGACCCCAGAGCATCTGCCGTCCTTCTAAGTCCCATGCATGGCCGGTTAGGGCCCAGGGTTGGCAGGACCTACGTCCAAGGTGTGACTGCTCAGCAGCCCCAGACGCAGAGGAATTCACGCCCCTGTGCCAGACTCTCAAGGACGGGGCTTAAAACGAGAACGTGTCAAAGATCATGGCTCCACGGGCTTGACCTCAGCCGGAAACGGGAGTCCCCCACAGCCCGTCAAGGACTGCCAGTGGGCTCACGCCCTGAAATGTCACCACTTAGACCAATAGGTGGGGGGCTTTTTTGGTAACATAAACATAATATAAAATTTACAATTTTAACCATTTTAAAGTGTACAATTCAATTGCACTTAATATAGTCACAGAGCTGTGAAATCATCACCACCGTCTAGTTCCAGAACTTTCCATCACCCCAAAGAGAAGCCCCGTCCCCATCAGGAGTCACCCCCCTCCCCCTCCCCGGCCCCTGACAACCACGAACCCACTCTCTGTGTCTGTGGATCTGCCTGTTCCGGACGTTTCCCAACAATGGAATCACACCCTGTGTGTCCTTCTGTGTCTGGCTTCTCTCACTGAGCATCGTGTTCTCAGGGTCCATCCACATGGTAGGGAGTGTCAGAGCTTCACCCCTTTTCACAGCTGAGTGATGCTCCCGTGTGCAGATGGACCACAGTTTCATATATCTGCTTGTTTGCTGATGAAATGACATTTGGGTGGCTTCCACCTTTTTGGCCACTGTGAATCACGCTGTGTGAACATTAACGTTCAGGTTTTTGTGTGGACATATATTGTCATCTCTCTTAAGCAGACACCCAGGAGTAGAATTGCTGGGTCATATGGAAACTCTAGGTTTGACCTTTTGAGGAGCTGCCAGACTGTTTTCTGGTCAGCTGCCCCGTTTTCTATTCCCGCCAGCAGGGCACAAGGTTCTACCCTCTCCACGTCCTCACCAACACTCGTTATTGTCTGTCTTTTGATTCTAGCCACCCTGATGGATGTGAAGGGGTATTTCACTGTGGTTTTCATTTCCATTTCCCCGAGGGCTACCGACGTGGAGCATCTTTTCACATGAGACCACAGTTTTCAATGCTAGGAGATAGGTACACCAATGCCAGCTTCACACACCCAATTCCACAGCCAGAAGGAAGCGTGGCTGGTTCCCTCAACAAGACAAAAAATCCTGTGCAAAACGTAGGCAGCATGATTGGCTTTGTCTCACCAAAGAGCTACAGGGTGGTACAGCCTGGGGTTGGGGTCCCGCCTGACTCGGCTCCCCAGTTCTTTTTTTTTTTTCTAATTTAAGTATAGTTGATTTACAATATTGTGTTAGTTTCAGGTATACAGCAGTGATTCAGTTATACACGATGTGAATATATCTGTATTCTTATTTTTATTCTTTTCCATTATAGTTTATTATAAGATATTGAATATAAGTTCCCTCTGCGATACAGTAAATCCTTGTTGTTTACCTGTTTTATATATAATAGTGTGTATCTGTTAACCCCACACTCCTAATTTATCCCACCCCACTCCTTTCCCCTTTGGTAACCAGAAGTTTTTTTTTCTAAGTCTGTGAGTCTGTTTCTGTTTTGTAAATAAATTCACTTGTACTATTTTTTAGATTCCACATATAAGTGATATCACATAATATGTCTTTGTCTGACTTACTTCACTTAGTATGATAATCTCTAGGTTCATTCATGTTGCTGCAAATGGCATTATTTCATTTTTTATGGCTGAGTAATATTCCATTGTATATATGCGCCACACCTTCTTTATCCATTCCTCTGTCGATGGACATTTACATTGCTTCCACATCTTGGCTATTGTAAATAGTGCCGCTATGAACAGTGGGGTGTTGGCTCCCCTGTTCTGAGCTTCAGTTTCCATATCTGAAGACAGACCCTCAGAGGGGCACCGCAGGAAGTTGCTCGTGGGACCAATGCAGCCCTGGGTGAGAACCACCATGCACAAAGTTAAATGCAAGATAACAGTGACCAGTACATCACTGGAAACTTGACCTGGGGCAGAGGGAGGGGGAAAGAGACACAACTGCAGCTCTGTGGGCAGGAAGGCAGCACATTAGCCCCAGAACACACATTCTAGCACATTCTGAAAGATTCAACCTGGGTTGAGTGAATAAAAACCCCTCTGAAGACATGCAGCTGACGTTAACTATAATGGGAAACACGTCTCCAAGAGGCGCCAGGATAGAATCCTGCATTACGGGCTCAGCCACAGACACGGTGGAAAGTGTGTGGTTGGAAATTCCACACTCCCTTTAGGGTGCAGTGCAGCCCATGACAGGGAGGAACTGTGATCCGCGTCACGGACCAGAAACAGACCAGAAGCTCACGGACCAGAAGCTGTGAGGACACAGAGCTTCATCCGTGCTGTAGTTCCCTAAACCACATTAGTTTCCTGCAGTTGCTGTAACAAACTGCCACAAATTCAGGGTTTAAAACCACACACATTGGACTCCGTGGAACCAGAGTGTTGGCACCACATGCAACACCTTTGGTATTTATGCCTTGTGTCTTTTTCACACCTTAATTCACTGGCAAGCATCCCTCGTACCAAGTTGAGCTGTGTGGCTGACAGGGTCTTGGTGCTCTGGTTGGGTGTCAGGCCTAAGCCTCCGAGGTGGGAGATCCAAGTTCAGGACATTGGGCCACCGGAGACCTCCTGGCCCCCATGTAATATCAATCGGTGAGAGCTCTCCCAGAGATCTCCGTCTCAACGCTGAGACCCAGCTCCACTCAACGACCAGTAAGCTCTAGTGCTGGATGCCCCATTCCAAACAACTAGCAAGACAGGAACACAACCCCACCCATTAGCAGCGAGGGTGCCTAAAATCATGCTAAGTTCACAGACAGCCCAAAACACGCCACCAGACGCGGTCCTGCCCACCAGAAAGACAAGATCCAGCCTCATCCACCAGAACACAGGCACCAGTTCCCTCCACCAGGAAGCCTACACAACCCACTGAACCAACCTTACCCACTGGGGGCAGACACCAAAAACAACAGGAACTACGAACCTGCAGCCTGCGAAAAGGAGACCCCAAACACAGTAAGTTAAGCAAAATGAGAAGACAGAGAAATATGCATCAGATGAAGGAGCTAGGTAAAAACTCACTAGACCAAACAAATGAAGAGGAATTAGGCAGTCTACCTGAAAAAGAATTCAGAGTAATGATAGTAAAGATGATCCAAAATCTTGGAAATAGAATGGAGAAGATACAAGAAACGTTTAACAAGGACCTAGAAGAACTAAAGAGCAAACAAACAATGATGAACAACACAATAAATGAAATTTAAAATTCTCTAGAAGGAATCAATAACAGAATAATTGAGGCAGAAGAACGGATACGTGACCTGGAAGATAAAATAGTGGAAATAACTACAGCAGAGCAGAATAAAGAAAAAGAATGAAAAGAATTGAGGACACTCTCAGAGACCTCTGGGACAACATTAACGCACCAACATTCAAATTATAGGGGTCCCAGAAGAAGAAGAGAAAAAGAAAGGGACTGAGAAAATATTTGAAGGGATTATAGTTGAAAACTTCCCTAATATGGGGAAGGAAATAGTCAATCAAGTCCAGGAAGCACAGAGAGTCCCATACAGGATAAATCCAAGGAGAAACACGCCCGGACACATATTAATCAAACTGTCAAAGATTAAATACAAAGAAAACATACTAAAAGCAGCAAGGGAAAAGCAACAAATAACATAGAAGGGAATCCCCATAAGGGGATTGCAGAAACTCTGCAAGCCAGAAGGGAGTGGCAAGACATAATCAAAGTGATGAAAGGCAAAAACCTACAACCAAGATTACTCTACCCAGCAAGGATCTCATTCAGATTCAACAGAGAAATTAAAACCTTTACAGACAAGCAAAAGCTAAGAGGATTCAGCACCACCAAACCAGCTTTACAACAAATGCTAAAGGAATTTCTCTAGGCAGGAAACACAAGAGAAGGAAAAAAAGACCTACAATAACAAACCTAAGACAATTAAGAAAATGGTAATAGGAACATACATATCAATAATTACCTTAAATGTAAATGGATGAAATGCTCCAACCAAAAGACACAGACTGGCCGAATGGATATAAAAACAAGACCCGTATATATGCTGTCTACAAGAGACCCACTTCAGACCTAGGGACACATACAGACTGAAAGTGAGGGGATGGAAAAAGATATTCCATGCAAACAGAAATCAAAAGAAAGCTGGAGTAGCAATTCTCATATCAGACAAAATAGACTGTAAAATAAAGACTATTACAAGAGACAAAGGACATACATAATGATCAAGAGATCAATCCAAGAAAAGATATAACAATCGTAAATATTTATGCACCCAACATAGGAGCACCCCAATACATAAGGCAAATGCTAACAGCCATAAAAGGGGAAATCAACAGTAACACAATAATAGTAGGGGACTTTAACACCCCACTTTCACCAATGGAAAGGTCAACCAAAATGAAAATAACGAAACACAAGCTTTAAATGATACATTAAACAAGATGGACTTAATTGATATTTATAGGACATTCCATCCAAAAACAACAGAATACACTTTCTTCTCAAATGCTCATAGAACATTCTCCAGGATAGAACATATCTTGGGTCACAAATCAAGCCTTGGTAAATTTAAGAAAATTGAAATCATATCAAGTATCTTTTCCTACCACAACGCTATGAGATTAGATATCAATCACAGGAAAAAAAACTGTAAAGAATACAAATTCATGGAGGCTAAACAATATGCTACTAAATAACCAAGAGATCACTGAAGAAATCAAAGAGGAAATCAAAAAATACCTAGAAACAAATGACAATGAAAACACGACGGCCCAAAACCTATGGGATGCAGCAAAAAGCAGTTTTAAGAGGGAGGTTTATAGCAATACAATCCTACCTCAAGAAACAAGAAAAATCTCAAATAAACCTAACCTTACACCTAAAGCAATTAGAGAAAGAGGAACAAAAAAACCCCAAAGTTAGCAGAAGGAAAGAAATCATAAAGATCAGATCAGAAATAAATGAAAAAGAAATGAAGGAAACGATAGCAAAGATCAATAAAACTAAAAGGTGGTTCTTTGAGAAGATAAACAAAATTGATAAACCATTAGCCAGACTCACCAAGAAAAAAAGGGAGAAGACTCAAATCAACAGAATTAGAAATGAAAAAGGAGAAGTAACAACTGACACTGCAGAAATACAAAGGATCATGAGAGATTACTACAAGCAACTCTATGCCAATAAAATGGACAACCTGGAAGAAATGGACAAATTCTTAGAAAAGCACAACCTTCTGAGACTGAAGCAGGAAGAAATAGAAAATATAAACAGACCAATCACAAGCAGTGAAATTGAAACTGTGATTAAAAATCTTCCAACAAACAAAAGCCCAGGACCAGATGGCTTCACAGGCAAATTCTATCAAACATTTAGAGAAGAGCTAACACCTATCCTTCTCAAACTCTTCCAAAATATAGCAGAGGGAGGAACACTCCCAAACACATTCTACGAAGCCACCATCACCCTGATACCAAAACCAGACAAAGATGTTACAAAAAAAGAAAACTACGGGCCAATATCACTGATGAACATAGATGCAAAAATCCTCAACAAAATAGTAGCAAACAGAATACAGCAGCACATTAAAAGGACCATACACCATGAGCAAGTGGGGTTTATGTCAGGAATGCAAGGATTCTTCAATATACGCAAGTCAATCACTGTGAGACACCACATTAACAAATTTAAGGATAAAAACCATATGATCATCTCAATAGATGCAGAAAAAGCTTTTGACAAAATTCAACACCCATTTATGATAAAAACCTTCCAGAAAGTAGGCATAGAGGGAACTTACCTCAACATAATAAAGGTCATATATGACAAACCCACAGCCAACATCGTTCTCAATGGTGAAAAACTGAAACCATTTCCACTAAGATCAGGAATAAGACAAGGTTGCCCACTCTCACCATTATTATTCAACATAATTTTGCAAGTTTTAACCACAGCAATCAGAGAAGAAAAAGAAATAAAAGGAATCCAAATCAGTAAAGAAGATGTAAAACTGTCACTGTTTGCAGATGACATGACACTATACCTAGAGAATCCTAAAGATGCTACCAGAAAACTACTACAGCTAATCAATGAATTTGGTAGAGTAGCAGGATACAAAATTAATGCACAGAAATCTCTGGCATTCCTATACACTAATGATGAAAAATCTGAAAGAAAAATTAAGGAAACACTCCCATTTACCACTGCAACAAAAAGAATAAAATACCTAGGAATAAACCTACCTAAGGAGACAAAAGACCTGTATACAGAAAACTATAAGACACTGATGAAAGAAATTAAAGATGATACAAACAGATAGAGACATATACCATGTTCTTGGATTGCAGAATCAACATTGTGAAAATTCAATGCAATCCCTATCAAACTACCAATGGCATTTTTCACAGAACTAGAACCAAAAATTTCACAATTTTTATGGAAACACGAAAGACCCCAAATAGCCAAAGCAATCTTGAGAAAGAAAAACGGAGCTGGAGGATCAGGCGCCCTGACTTCAGACTATACTACAAAGCTACAGTAATCAAGACAGTATGGTACTGGCACAAATCAAGACAGTATGGTACTGGCACAGATCAATGGAACAGGATAGAAAGCCCAGAGATAAACCCACGCACATATGGTCACCTTATCTTCGATAAAGGAGGCAAGAATATACAATGGAGAAAAGACAGCCTCTTCAATAAGTGGTACTGGGCAAACTGGACAGCTACACGTAAAAGAATGAAATCAGAACACTCCCTAATACCATACACAAAAATAAACTCAAAATGGATTAAAGACCTAAATGTAAGGCCAGACACTATAAAACTCTTAAGAGTAAAACACAGGCAGAACACTCTATGACATAAATCACAGTAAGATCCTTTTTCACCCACCTCCTAAAGAAATGGAAATATAAACAAAAATAAACAAATGGGACCTAATGAAACTTAAAAGCTTTTCCATAGCAAAGGAAATCATAAACAAGGCGAAAAGACAACCCTCAGAATGGGAGAAAATATTTGCAAATGAAGCAACTGACAAAGGATTAATCTCCAAAATATACAAGCAGCTCATGCAGCTCAATAACAAAAAAACAAACAACCCAATCCAAAAATGGGCAGAAGACCTATATAGACATTTCTCCAAAGAAGATATACAGATTGCCAACAAACACATGAAAGAATGCTCAACATCACTATTCATTAGAGAAATGCAAATCGAAACTACAATGAGGTATCACCTCACACCAGTCAGAATGGCCATCATCAAAAAATCTACAAACAATAAATGCTGGAGAGGGTGTGGAGAAAAGGGAACCCTCTTGCACTGTTGGTGGGAATGTAAATTGATACAGCCACTATGGAGAACAGTATGGAGGTTCCTTAAGAAACTAAAAATAGAACTACCATATGACCCAGCAATCCCACTACTGGGCGTATACCCTGAGAAAACCATAATTCCAAAAGAGTCATGTACCACAATGTTCATTGCAGCTGTATTTACAATAACCAGGACGTGGAAGCAACCTAAGTGTCCATCAACAGATGAATGGATAAAGAAGATGTGGCACATATATACAATGGAATATTACTCAGCCATAAAAAGAAACGAAATTGAGTTATTTGTAGTGAGGTGATGGACCTAGAGACTGTCATACAGAGTGAAGTAAGTCAGAAAGAGAAATGCCGTAATTCTAACACATGTATATGGAATCTAAAAAAAAAAAAAGGTTCTGGAGAACCTAGGAGCAGGTCAGCAATAAAGATGCAGACGTAGAGAATGGACTTGAGGACACGGGAAGGGGGAAGGGTAAGCTGGGACGAAGTGAGAGAGTGGCATGGACATATATACACTACCAAATGTAAAATAGATAGCTAGTGGGAAGCAGCTGCATAGCACAGGGAGACCCACTCATGCTTTGTGACCAACTAGAGGGGTGGGATAAGGAGGGTGGGAGGGAGACGCAAGAGGGAGGGGATATGGGGTTATACGTATACATATAGCTGATTCACTTTGTTATACAGCAGCAACTAACACAACAATGTAAGGCAATTATACTCCAATAAAGATGTTAAAAAAATAACCACACACACACACATTGATTCTCTCATGGTTCTGGGGGTCAGGAGTGTGACTTGGGCCTCACGGGGCTAAATCCAGGTGTGGGCAGGACTGGTCCTGCCGGAGCCTCCAGGGGAGCATCGGTTCCCGCCTTTTCCAGCTTCCAGAGGCGCCGCATCCCTGGCTCGCGGCCCCTCCTGCATCCTCACAGCCAGCAGCGCAGCATCTCCCGTCTCTCTCTGCGTCTGACCCTCCCGCCTCCCTCTTATAAGGACCCTGGGATGACGCTGGGCCCACCGGGAATCCAGGGTCCTCCCCGTCTCAGGGGCCTTAACTTAATCCCACCCGCAAAGTCCCCTCTGTCCCGTGAGGTGACATGTCCACAGGCCCCAGGACCAGAACCGGGACGTCCTTCGGGCCATCACTCTATCACAGCTTCTTCTGCTTTTTTCACTCTTCCATGCTTTTGTCTGAATAAAAAACCCATTTTTTTCTGCACATTTAATCCTTGCTGGCTACTAGACATAACATTCTGTGTGGTCTGCTTGACCGCCCTTGAGGCAGGAGCCTCCTTTAGAGAGAAAACCAACCAACCAACCAAACACTGAAGCTCAGGCTAAAGAAAACTGGGTGAGGTCCCCCGGCGACTGCTGAGCAGAGGTGGCTGGGAGTCCGGTGGGTTCAGGGTGGCATCACTGGACACAGGAGTAAGTTGAAGCCAGGCACGGGGAACAGGGGGCCGTAGGAGGGTCAGGCTGGCAGCAAGGAGGTGGCGTTTGTCAGAACAGAGAGCAGAGGGCATTCCAGGCCAGGGGAAGGAAGCAGGAGTGCGACCCCAGAGGCAGGAGGGAGACAAATCAACAGTGCAGAGAAAGCTGCCCCAGGCCAGCTGTACAGAAACAAGAATGAAGGCGGGGAGCCGGTGAATGGAATCAGCCAGAAGAACTCAAATCCTGCCAGAGTCCCCCAGGGCTGAGCTGCGAGAGAAGCAGCAAATGGATGAAAATCCCACCAGGCAGAGAAGCACAAACAATCTAGAGGTTTAAAAACAGATGATGGGGGCTTCCCTGGTGGCGCGGTGGTTGAGAGTCCGCCTGCCGATGCAGGGGACGCGGGTTCATGCCCCGGTCCGGGAGGATCCCACATGCCGTGGAGCGGCTGCGCCCGTGAACCATGGCCGCTGAGCCTGCGCGTCCGGAGTGGGAGAGGCCACAGCAGTGAGAGGCCCACGTACCGCAAAAAAAAAAAAAAAAAACAGATGATGGGCCCCGCGATGCCACTCCTGGTTATCCACCCGAGAGGACTGAAAACAGCCAGACAAACGTTCACTGCAGCCCGAGTCACAGCAATCGAGAAGTGGAAACACCTCAACGCCCATCGATAGATGAATGCCTCAAAACAACGTGACAGATGCGTACAAAGGAATACTATTCTGCTGTTAAATATGAACGTGGACGGACCCTGAGAACACGATGCTCAGTGAGAGAAGCCAGACGCAGAAGGACACACAGGGTGTGCCTCCACTGATGGGAAACGTCCAGGACAGGCAGATCCACAGAGTCAGAGTGGGTTCCTGGTTGTCAGGGGCTGGGGAGGGGGACAGGGGAGTGTTTAATGGGGACAGTTGCAAATTCACAAGATGAAAAGGTGCAGGATGGATGCGGGGGCAGGAGGGGGGCAGTGGTCGCACAACAGCGTGAATGTACTTAATGCTGCTGAGCTGTACACTAGAAACGGTTAAAGTGGTGAATTTAAAGCGACGTGTAACTCACCACGATGAAAAAACAAAACAAATCAGAGTGGGCGGAAGTGGATGCAGGGAGGTGAGTTAGGGTGCTCACACTGTGCTGAGCAGAGATGGGCGGGGGCGGGGCTAGGGGAGAAGGAAGGGGGATGGTGTCTGGCATGTGATAAACTGATTTATTGATTCCCAGAAACTACCATGACTGGCAGGGCCCTCCCCTGGGGCGGCGGGAAACATGCATGGGATGGTCCCTACACCTGCCCCTGGCACCATCCGACGTTGATGGCTGAGTAAAGAGGCCACTGAAAAAAAGGCTTCGGAGCAACAAAGGGTCCCATTCACCATCCCAGGTCCCAGAGCGGGGGCAACTCCTGCCCGCTTTCTCCCAGACATCTCCCAGGGGTGCCCAGTTTCACTTTTAAAGGACACACCA
The DNA here is from genome assembly GCF_937001465.1 of Orcinus orca. Lineage (NCBI taxonomy): Eukaryota > Metazoa > Chordata > Mammalia > Artiodactyla > Delphinidae > Orcinus > Orcinus orca. The sequence continues at coordinate 1,045,339 of NC_064561.1, read as the reverse complement.
AACACCTCCCCACAAAGCAGGCTGCTTTCCAGCAACCCTCTGCTTTGGCCAGATGCTCCTCCAATGTGTGAGCCAGCACCCAGGGCGCTGCTCGGAGGCAGGGACCCGGGCGGGAGGGCAGGGGCAGCAGCGCCCTCGGGAGGCCTCCCAGCCTCGGGCCGTCTGTGCCAAAACTCTCCCCCGGGGTTTCGGGGGTGTCCCTGGGGGTCCAGGGGGTGGGACTCCACGCTCCCAACGCAGGGGACCCCGGTTTGATCCCTGGTCAGGGAGCTACATCCCGCATGCCGCAACTAAGAAGTCCGCACGCAGCAACTAAAGATACACATGCCACAACTAAGACCCAGCGCAGCCAAAATGAATAAATAAATAAATACATATTTTAAAAAAAAACTCTACCCTGGGGTTTCAAAGCTCCCCCTCCTTTGATCAGAACATGGCACCTATGCAAAGCTGGGCCAGAACACTCACGAAGGGCTGGCTTCCGCTGGGATTTCAGTCACCAGCAGCGGGACCGTCCAAGTCCGCCCCCCACCAATGCATGGATTTGGGATGGGTGGGACCCATGTGTCTCACAGTAGGATGAAGACGCTTCTCCCCAACACCCAGCAGTGTCTGCGGCCACAATATGCAAGACAATGAGTTTTCAACTCCCCGAAGTCACTTCCAGGAGCACAGCCTTTGTTGGGTATGATCGAACCAGGAGAAAGCTGACATCACACTGCAAAGATGCAAGGCAAAGTTCACAGCACAGAGGATGGAGACGGGAACAGTTCTGGTGGTGGGGGGGGGGGGGCAGGGGGCAGGGAGGAGACTAATCCGGGCCTCTGCGTACCTGAGGGGGCAAATACTACCTGAGGCAGGTGTTCAAGGTTAACATCTGGGTGATGCCACATGGGTGTCAGGGACCCCTGGGACAGGACGAGAAGGCACTCAGCTGTGGGTTCTTCCCCAAATCTGTAACCTCGATCTAATCACGAGAAAAACATTAAACTAACCCACACCGAGGGGCATCTTGCAAAACTCCTGACCCGTCCTCCTCACAGCTGTCCAGGCATGAAAGACAAGGAAAGTTAGAGAAACTGTCATCGCTCAGAGGGGCTGAGAAGACGTGACGACTAAATGTCATGTGGGATCCTGGATGGGGCCCTGGGGCAGAAAAGGACATCAGGGGAAGCTAGTGGAATCCAAACTCAGTACGGGCTTGAGTCAATGGTGATGCACCCACGCTGATTTCCTAGGGTGGCAGGTTGGGTGAGGGGTACACGGGACTCTCTGTACTACCTCTGTGACTTTTCTGGACACCTGAAATTAGTCCAAAATAAAAAAGTTAATTAAAAAGAAACAGGGAGTTTGGGATTGCCAGATGAAACTATTATATATAGGATGGATAAACAACAAGGTCCTACTATAGAGCACAGGGAACTATATTCAATATCTTGTAATAATCTATAATAGAAAAGAATATGAAAAGGAGTATATATGTATAACTGAATCACTTTGCTATACAGCAGAAATTAACACAACATTGTAAATCAGCTATACTTCAATAAAATTTTTTTAAAAAAGCAGATCTCAGAATGCAGCCCACTATCCTTCTTAGAGACGACATGTGGGGTGCTCGCTGTGGCACCCAGAGCGACGGGCATGAGTATCAGCTTATCCTATGCCCCATTTCACAGTGAGGGAAGCGGAGGCCCAGAGGACGGGGGACTTTGACAATTTGGAAATAAGAAATGGAGCTGAGGGACTTCTCTGGTGGCGTACTGGCTAAGACTCTGCGCTCCCAATGCAGGGGGTCCGGATTCGATCCCTGGCCAGGGAACTAGATTCCACATGCATGCCGCAACTAACAGTTCTCATGCCACAACTAAGGAGCCCACATACAGCAACTAAGACCCGGCACAACAAATAAATAAATAAATATTTTTTTTAAAAAAAAAAAAAAAGAAAGAAATGGAGCTGAAACTGGAACCTGAGGTTCCAGAACCCTGGTCCCCTGTCCTTCACGGCCCCAAACTGCACACACATGTGAGGTTTGTGAACATCACTGGACATGCTTTGTTTTCTTTACGCAGCCCCTGAGAAGCTCCTGGAACCGTCTGATGAGAGAGAGAAAGAGAGACAGAGAGAGAGAGACAGAGAAAAAGAGACAGTCAGAGAGAGAGAGAGATAGAAAGAGACAGAGAGAGACAGAGACAAAGACAGAGAGACAGAGACAGAGGGAGAGACAGAGAGACAGAAAAAGAGAGACAGAGAGAAAGAGAGACAGAAAGACAGAGACAGAAGGAGACAAAGAGAGACAGAGAGAGAGGCAGAGACAGAGAGACAGAACGAAGCCAATCTATTTTTTTAAACAATAAAAACCGCCCAGCTCCTCCCCAAAGCCCCACCAGCCCAGCTTCCTCCCACCACCTCCTGCTGTCAATCATTCAAGTCAAAAACAACTCTGAAAAAAAAAAAGAACAGCTCTGCATTTCATTAAGTAGCAATTTGAAGGAGAAAAAAATTCCATTTCTGGCTCCTGCCTCAAATATTTACAAGTCAGCCTGGAAGAACTAATCTGTCAGTTTCTCAACCTAAAGAGAAAGGCAGTGCTAAGTTCAGCAGGTGCTGAGCAAGGAGCCCCAGCCCAGGGAAGGGAGCCTAGTTTTCACCGCAACCTGGCCTTTTCCAAGCTCGCTCTGGGATGCTCTGGGACGCTATGCGTGGCAAACTGTGGCTCTTGGAACATCTTTCTAAAAAACACCCATCGCCTGACATTACAAGCGTTCGTCTGAATATGCATTTGGATGCCCATTACTTCACTGTGTTACTATTTTGTTTTCATTTACTTTACATGCTTTTCTTCTGTTCATTATGTAAAAGCTACGAGCACAGACATTTATATACAAAGTTTGATGTTTGTACATTTTTAAGTAACGTTATAATAAACATAATTGATATCTTATAATGAGACCTATTTTTGAGCTATCAGAGGCCACGGTTCTTTAAATCTAAGAGCCTGTTATTTCTAAGACGCGTGTCCCTCACGTCTCATGACACTACAGAAAATCAATGATCCATCTCAGTAGGGCACAATGCTATGGGAAATATAACCATTCCATACAGTTGTTCCCAAATCATTAACCCCCGCTCACCCAGAAGGCTATGGGAATCCAAGCTCCTAACTAGGCAGCATCAGAGGCAACGTCTCAGAAGTCAAGTATTATTTGCTCTCCCAATACTAGAGCTTAAATGAAACCATAAAAGCTATGAAACCCCAAGTTCAAGTCCCAGCATTGCCATGAACCCGGGAAACCGCTGGGCCTCAGTCTCGCCATCTGTAAATCACACAAGCTGGACTAGAGGGGTGGCCAGACTTTTCCTGGAAGGGGCCAAAGAATCAATATTTTCTGCTTTGAGAGCCTTAGCGTCTCGTGTGTGGTGGGAAAGCCGCCATGAGCAACACGTGAACAGATGCATGTGGATCTGTGCCAATAAGACTTTGCTTCTGGACACTGAAACGTGAACTCTGTAATTTTCATGCGTCATGACATATCAGGCTTCGTTTGATTTTTTTCAACCATTTAAAAACGGTACAGATGAACCTGTTTGAAGGGCAGGAATAGAGGCGCAGACATAGAGAACTGACGTGTGGACACAGCGGGGGGCCGGGGGAGGGAGATGAACTGGGAGACTGGGATTGACGTATGTGCACTGCCCTGTGTAAAACGGATAGCTAGTTGGAACCTGCTGTATAGCACAGGAAGCTCAGCTCTGTGCTCTGTGCTGACCTAGATGGGTGGGATGGGGGGTGACAGGAGGTCCAAGAGGGAGGGGATATATGTATACATATAGCTGATTCACTTCGTTATACAGCAGAAACTAATACAACGTTGTAAAGCAACTATATCCCAATTAAAAAGAAAAAGAAAAATGTAAAAACCATTCTGGGAATTCCCTGGTGGCCCATTCCCTGGTGGACCAGCGGTTAGAGCTCGGTGCTTTCACTGCCAAGGGCCTGGGTTCAATCCCTGGTCGGGGAACTAAGATCCCGCAAGCCGTGAGGCAGGGCCAAAACAACAAACAAACAAACAGAAAAACCATTCTTAGCTCAGGGGCCTTACAAAAATAGATGGCGATGGAGGATCTGGCCCATAAGCCATGCTGCCCCCTGGACTGGTCAATCTCGGGGCCCTTCCACAACTGACTTTCCAAGATGCTCTGATTCTCAATCCCCATTTTCAACCTGCAGATACTTCAGTAGCTCTAAAAACGACCCACCAAATGGGCATATATCTGGAGAAAACTCTAATTCAAAAAGATACATGCACCCCTATGTTCATAGCAGCACTATTCACAATAGCCAAGACGTGGAAACAACCTAAATGTCCATCAACAGATGAACGGATAAAGATGTGGTACATAGATACAATGGAATATGACTCAGCCATAAAAAAGGACAAAATAATGCCATTTGCAGCAACATTGATACTAGAGATTATCATACTAAGTGAAGTAAGTTAGAAAAAGAAACACAAATACCGTATGATAGCACTTATACGTGGAATCTAAAACACGGCACAAATGAACCTATCCATGAAACAGAAACAGATTCACAGACATAGAGGACAGACTTGTGGTTGCCAAGGGGGAGCGGGGGAGAGAAAGGGATGGAATGGAAGTTTGGGGTTAGTAGATGCAAACTGTTACATTTAGAATGGATAAACAACAAGGTCCTACTGTAGAGCACAGGGAACTATATCCAAACTCCTGGGATAAATCGTAACAGAAAACAAAATTAAAAAAAAAAAAAGAATGTATATATGTGTATAACTTTCACTTTGCTGTACAGCAGAAATTAACACATTGTAAATCAACTATACTTCAATAAAATAAAATTTTAAAATATTAAAAAATAGGGACTTCCCTGGTGGCGCAGTGGTTAAGAATCTACCCGCCAATGGAGGGGACACGGGTTCGAGCCCTGGTCCGGGAAGATCCCACATGCCGAGGAGCAACTAAGCCCGTGCGCCACAACTACTGAAGCCCATGCGCTCTAGGGCCTGCGAGCCACAACTACTGAGCCCACGTGCTACAACTACTGAAGCCCGCACGCTTACAGCCCATGCTCTGCAACAAGAGAAGCCACAGCAATGAGAAGCTCACACACCACAATGAAGAGCAGCCCCCGCTCACCACCAACTAGAGAAAGCCCACGTGGAGCAACAAAGACCCAACGCAGCCAAAAAAAAATTTAAAAATACAATTACATCTGAGGCTCAAATCCTGTTTCTGTTTGGACAGCATGGCTTTTTGGAGTGGAGACCGTGGAGAAATAATTCATATAAAACTCCGTACACTACAGAGTTAAACCTGTCCCTACGGGCACTCAAGGTTACTAAGCTGTTCTTAGCTCCTTGCCCATAAAAACAAAATAATGGGGAGGGAGGATGAACTGGCAGAGCACAGAGGATTTTTAGGGCAGTGAAACTATTCCGCATGGTACTGTCAAGGTGGATACATGTCCGTATATATCTGTCTCAACCCGTAGAACATACAAGACTAAGCGGGAACCCTCAGGTCAACTACAGACACTGGGTGATAGTGACATGTCCACGTAGGTTTCTTGATTATAAGGAAAGTCTCACTGGTGGGGGACGGTGATGATGGGGGAGGCTGTGTCCACATGGGGGGCAGGGGCGTACGGGAAACCTCTGTACTTTCTGCTCAGTTTTGCTGTGAACCTAAAACTGCTCTAAAAAAAAATAAAGTCTATTAAAGGACTTCCCTGGCGGTCCAGTGGTTACGACTCCGCACTTCCAGTGCAGGGGGTGCTGGTTCGATCCCTGATCTGGAAACTAAGATCCCACATGCTGTGCGGCACAGCCAAAAAATAAAAACAGAAAACAAAAAGAAATAAGCAAAAAAAAGTCTATTAAAAAAAGTATCTTTGGGGACTTCCCTGGTGGCGCATTGATTAAGAATCCACCTGCCAATGCAGGGGACACGGGTTCAAGCCCTGCTTCGGGAAGATCCCACATGCCGTGGAGCAGCTAACTACTGAAGCCCGTGCTCAGCAGCGAAGACCCAATGCGACCAAAGATAAATAAATAAAATTAAAATTAAAAATTTTTAAAAAGTATCTTTTTACTTTAGTGCAATCATAGAATTGTAAAATCTTATTAGATATAGTTCAGCCCAATGGTTCCCATCTGCGGGTGACTCTGCCCCCTCAGGGGACACTGGGCCATGTCTCGGGCATCTATGGCTATCAGGAGTGGGGGCTCCTGGCATCGAGTGGGTGTGGTCCAGGGAGGCTGCTCCACACCCCACAGTGCCCAGGACAGCCCCCCAGAGAGGATGACCGGACGGACGCCCAGTGTCCACACTGCTGAGGAGGAGAAACCCTGCCTTAAACAAACCCATCACGTTAATAACAAGAACGCCTCATATTTGCAGAAAATTCCCACCAGCTCCTCCAGAGGCGCCTCACTGGATCTGCACAACCTGGAAGTGGCCAAGGAGGGTGTTCCTGCCCCGTCCTCCAGATGACAAATAACCAAGAGCTTCCCCGGGGCTGCGAGGTAACCTGTGACCTCCTCCACGCTCCTGTCCCCGAGAACTTGAAAACTCCCGCTTCCTCCCAGGGGCCCAGTCAGGCCCCGAGTTCTCCATTTTCTGTCAGATGGTGCCAATGTTGACTTTTCTGGTGTTCAGAGAGAGGGAACGGGGGGGAGAGGGGAAAAGCGCATTTAGAAACTAGGACCACAGTGCCCCACAAAAGCTGACTCCCGCCCCATGAGGGTGACCCCTTTCTAGGTGGCATGGGGTGCAGTGTCCCCCCCCCAAAGATACGTGCGCTTCCTAGGCCCGGTAGCTGGGAATGGGACCTGATTTGGAAATGGCATCTTTGTGGGTGTCATCGAGCTAAAGTGAGGTCACACAGAGTAGAGTGGCCCTAAGCCAACGACTGGTGTCCTCAGAAGAGGGAAACGTGGACACGCGTGAGCCTTGATAAAGATGCTCTCCTTGACCCGATTCTACTCAGGCTACCTTGAACTTTTCAATGGGACCTCGACGTTTGGGTTCCCGTGCTCATCTCTGCATCGTCCAGTTTTAACAAGGATTCTGCTTAGTTGGTTGATTGAGACCCCCCCAGCCTCCACATCTGATAACTCCCAATACCTGCTACGGCTCCTCAGCCCCTCCCCCAGGTGATGTCTGATCCGGCCACCTGCAGCCGGAATCTTCAGAGGTCCCTTTAACCAGAATCTTCCCTTATGCTTCCTCTTGGCCATTTTCCATCCAGGGACCCCCACCGGCTCCTTGGCTATGCGTCCCCGCTTGTCCATGCTGTATTCAGAGTGGAGCCTAGTTCTACACTGAGGTTTCTTTTCCCCGTTGCAGTCGTTTTAGGGTAAAGTCTGTTTTTAGTGTTCTAACTACCGTCCAGCCCTGGGTTCTCTTTGACAGACACACAGGGTGATGGCCACGTGATGACCGAGGCTGAGACCAGAGCGATGCATCTACAAGCCACGGAGCACCAAGAGTTGCTGGAAACTGGCTCGACCCACACTGATTTCAGACTTCTGGCCTCCAGCACTGGGAAAAGACAGATTTCTGTTGCTTCAGGCCACGTGGTCTGTGGCGCTTTGTTACGGGGGCCCCAGGAAAGTCACACAAGTAGGCAAAGACAGGGCTGGTAGGGCCGCGGCCTTATTCTGACCCTCCCAGCCACAGCCTGTCTGCTCCAGCACGGGAGCTGCACGGACTTGGCTGGATTCATCTCCTGTTTTTGATTTCTCTTGACTTTTTTGTCCAACAAATTAAGGAGCTTCTTAAGAAGGCAGGGGCAGGGGTCATGGTCTTGACAACCAAGGACAAAAGATATGATCATTAGTAACTGTCACAAAGCAGAGCTGGCAGGCAGGTTTCAAATTAATTTGCACCCCAGATTCACCTGGCCCCTTGCCCGGCACCTCATCATGTTAGCAAAGAGCTGCGGAAACTCACATGCACACTCCCATGCACACCCACAGTCATGAAAAGCAAACTAATTGACATACTGCAAAGATGGGTCATCTTTTTGTCTTTTATCATCTCCAAACAGTTAATTTTCAGAAACTCCAAAAAGGGGAGCAACTTCTACAAATCAGTTTCTCCCCCTCGGCACTGCATCCCGGCATCGACAGGGTGGAGGCCAGGGAGCTGCTCCACAGCCACGGTGCCCAGGAGGGCCCCGGATAGAGGATGACCAGCCCCAGGGTCTAGCGTGCCCAGGGACGGGGGAGACCCTGGCCCTGGCAAACTTCTCGGTGAAAACCTTCTCTCTGGCCTCTGCCCCTGACGTCCTATGCACAGGTGTCATCCCCACCTCTCCGCCCCCCAACAGACTTCTTCCTGTCGCCCGCGTATCTAGGGAGCTCATGGAACACACAGGCCTGGGCCCCCATCTCCGCCACCCCCAGGGACCCCAACTCAGAGAGCCGGGCCAGGGACAGAAAGGCCCCGGGGCCCCGTCTCTACGCTGCGCCCCACACGCACACAAGCGTCCCATTCACGTGGTGCTCCCGGAGCCTGGCACCCGGTCTGAAGCTTAAAATAGGCACACAACCAGCCTTTGTTGGGGAGAGGAAGGAAGGAAGGAAGGAAGATTTCAGACAAAGGAGACAGCACACTGCACCATCCAGGAAAGCCAGGGGGCCTGAGCTGGGCGGGAGGCCAGGAGGACCGGGAGCAGTGGTAACTGGAGGCCAAGTGAAGGTCACCCCGAAGGTGGGGTGGGCCCAACTCCCCGGTGCCACCAAGGGCCAAGGAAGCAATCTCGATTTTGTCGAGTGGGTGATGAGCTGGTGAAGGTGGCGGGAAAATGACGAACCAATCTCAGCTTTAGAGAGAAGATTCTGGTCATGGGTGGGGGGGGTCAACCCATCGGAGCGGGAGAGACCAGAGGCTGATCTGCCAGCTGGGATGTTCTGATCGAGAGACGGGGAAACACTTAACTCAAGGGGGGAAGAAACACAGACAGCAGAGAGAAAGGCAGATCCGGGGGTGCTGATGCCCGCATGACCACCCCCAACCTCTGAGCTTCAGTTTAGTGGGCTGTCAAATGCCCAGGAAAAAAACCATTTACATAGCAGCACGATTCTTTACCGCCAAAATGTGGGAGCAGCCGAGATGTCCACCAACAGGTGAACGGATAAACACGTGTCCCTCCACACACGGGAACGTCACTCAGCCACGAAAGGAGAGAAGCCCTGACACTTGCTACCACGTGGATGGACCCTGAGAACACGATGCTCAGAGAGAGAAGCCAGACACAGAAGGACACACAGTGTGTGATTCCATTGATAGGAAACGTCCAGAACAGGCAGATCCACAGACACAGAGAGTGGATTCGTGGTTGTCAACTGGGGAGGGGGGATCAGGGTGATTGCTCATGGGGATGGAGATCTCACTGAGGTGATGGAAGGTCCTAAGACGGGTTTCTAGAGATTGTTGCACAACTCGATAAACGTACGAAAAAACTGAACTGTGTGCTAAAGTGGCTGAGTTTTATGAAATGGCAATTGTACCTCAATTTAAAAAATAAAAAAGTAAGACTTTTGCCCTTTGCAAGGTTCTCAGGGAGAACTGGTACTCTTTCTGTTAGAGTCTCAGAGCTGCCCACGAGCCCCCCTATCCACCAGCTTGCAGGACAAGATGCAACGTCACAGCGTGGACGAGGAGGGGGCGGGATGTGAGTGCCTGGGACAAGTCACCCACCTTTTCAGTGACCCAGTCAGGTCTCTGAGGTCTCCTGGGTGACATACGGAATGAACACTTTTCTCTAGACCCTGAAGAGAGAGAGGGAGACGCCATGCCCAAGGGCAGCACAAGAGAGAAGCGGTGAAAAGCGAGGTCCAGAGCTGTTGAAATGAACATTGAACATGGCAAACCTTGACATCGTCAAGGACGGGGCCTGCAGGAGACAAACCTTCCCAGAACAAAGACGTGGCTCGGCCCATCTCCCTTGGGCTGTGAAGACACAGCAGCCTGCAGGGAGCAATGGAAGGGGTTGAAGTTTGGGTCAACACCCAGCATTCACGCAACTGTCCTGGGTACCGTCCTCTCTAGAAAGCTCCAGAAAGTTCCAAAGTCATGGAAGCCTGGCCCAACCACGCTTCCCTAAGAAATTACACAGGAGCTTCAAGAACACAAATGCCTGGGACTTCCCTGGCGGTCCAGTGGTTAAGACTACGCTTCCACTGCAGGGGACACGGGTTCAATCCCTGGCTGGGGATCTAAGATCCTGCATGCCCCTCGGCACAGCCAAAGGAAAACAACACAAATGCCATAGGAAATACAAGTTTAAAGACGACTATTTGTTTCCAGATGCAAATGAGAAAACCTGTAATAACACTTTGGTGAGAAGAAGGCACTTTTTACACCACAACAGGGTGTACCCAGAAAAATGCTTCCATTCAGTAGGCAGGAAGCTGAACTGTCTGTGTGTCAGGGTAATTCATATTCAGTTGTCTTTCCCTTCAAACTATAGGGCCCCAGGCTTTATGAAACATGGAGCAGAAAACAATGGCCTCCGTCACAATTATTTGCAGGTGGTGACCAAGAACCACTGGAAGAACTCAAGCTCCTGTAGAAGCCTCCTGCACTAGGTTACAGCCAAGGAAACAAATCGCAAATGTAGGCGTCTTCCAGTGACTGCAGCCAATCAATTAATCCTATATTCAAAATCAGTATAGGTGTCCAAAAGCCACACAAAAGACCCACCTAGAAAGAAGTCAGCATTTCTAAAATTCTCTAAAAGCGGTGTGATTTTTTTTTTTTCCTCTCAAAACCAGAACACGAGATGATATAAAAACTAACCCAAATCTGAATGGCCATACTTCCTAAGGATCAAAGGTGAGGTGTGACCTTTAAAGGAGAAAATAACTTAGTTTTGTTTCCGAAAAGGTGTCTCCACCAGGGGTGATTCTGCTCCCTGGGGGCAGGGGGTGACGTCTGGGGACATCTGTCATTGTCACACTGGCGGGGGAGGAGTCCTGGCATTGAGTGGATGGGGCCAGGGATGCTACTCCATGCCCCCCAGTGCCCAGGACGGCCCCCCACAGACCCAGCCCCAATGCCAGCAGTGCGATGTTTGTCAGCACTGCCAAGGGGAAAGACCCTGGTCCATCACGTGAACCCAAGCTGTAAAGCTCATATAGTCGTGGCCCAGTGGTCCCCTTCAGGGCACACATCCGAATGGCTCCTGTGGGGTACACTTAATCAAAACCACCCGAGAAGCTTTCTCTTAAGTAGATGTGCTTGTTCCTCGATAAAGTTTCAGAATCCACGCAGGTGCACGTAGACCTGGCTTTTGTTGTTGTTGTTTTCCCCTCATTTTTAATAACATGAAGAAACAATTGTTTTTGCAGATTCTTTTTTAAAGCTCCAGAGGGGACTCTTATGTGCACCCCAAGATTGAGGGACTGGTGTCAAGCTTCAAGTGATTCCTTCTCTCCCCTCCCTGACAACCCAGTAATTCTACCCACCCACCTTCCTCCCCCCCAAAAAACCTTAATTTAGAACATTATTATCAACGCACATGTACCCTTGCCATGTGCCAGGAGCGTGCGAGGTACACGCATCCCCTCATTTGACCCTCGCGGCCATCCTGTGAGGTACCTGCTCCTATTTTATTATCCCAACTTTACAGAGGAGTAAACTAAATCCCCAGAGGCGACACAGCCAAGCAAGCAGCCCGAGTGGACATGGGGACACAGGCCCACCTTCCAGAGCCCGCTACGCTCTCAACCCGTGCAAGACCACAGCACGCGACTGAACAAGTCTGTGAACTTGGCGTTAGCCTCGCTGACACCTAGCAATGGGGAAGGCTCTTTGCTGCTCATCACGCCTGTCTTCTACCGCCCACCTTCCAGCCCTGAGCAACCCCCGCTCCCCAGGAAAAATAAAAGCGCCACCCACTTCCCTCAATATCATTGTCCACAAAACTCCCACTTTGATTCCGGGCTCCTGAGCCCCCAAATTCCTGGAAAATTCGGTCACCAACACGAGCCTTTCTGCTTCCCCTTTGCACCCTGCCTCCCAGAAACAGAACTTGCAAAGTGTGTCCAGAGCCCATCTCCTGCAGCTCACTGCCTTGCCAAGGGGTTTCTGCCCCATGCCCCCTTCTACACCAGGTGATTAGCCAAAGTGGGGGGGATTCCCCTCCACAATCCTCATAACTGACTTCTAACCGAGATCCCCCCATTTCCTCCGGAATAATCAACCTCCTGCAAAACCGGGGGGGGGGGTGTCTCTCAGCTTCTATCCCACCTCCCTCCCCCACCCCTCCTTTCTCATCACTCACAGACTTCTAACTCTCCATTTCTCCTGATAGCCCTCGGAAGCTTTCTGAAAGGAGCCTGACGCCCCCTCTTCCCTCGGCTCCCCCCAACTCAGCTCTCTGGCCCTGTGCCAGCTCACCCTGAGCCCGAGTTCCTCTATCACCCTCCTCGGCCACCGGGACCCCCAACTCCATCGCAGTCCCCTCCCCAGCTAACCTCGACCCCCCGCTCCAGCCTCCAACTCCACCCCAAACCCCCAGCCCAGCACCTCCTTCAGGAACCCCGACCCAACCCCTAAGCCGGATTCCCGGCCCCTCCTCACAGACCCCGACCCCCGATTCCGTCCGCAGCCGTTCCAGAACTCGCCACCCGCGGCCGCCCGGGCCTCCCATCCGCCCCGGCCGCGCCCTGCCCCCGGCACTCGAGGCGGTGGCCGCAGACCCTGGCCCAAATCGCGGCCGCACGCGCCCTTACCTGCGCTCGCGCCACCACGACCGCCTCAGCCCCTCACGCAGCGCAGCCGAACCCACCACGGGCCCGCGAGCGCTCGCTCCCCTCCGCGAGGGCGGGGGCGGCTCGCACGGGGCGGGCATTGGCGCCCAACGCGGCCAATCGCGGGCGCCGGCGGCGGGAGCCAGGGCTCGGGGCGGGGCGCAGGGCAGGCAGCGGGGTAGGCTGCGCCAGGGAGAGGGGGTGGGGCGTGGGGCGTGGGCGGGGCCGGGAGGCGGAGCGTTGAGTGGCACCGCTGCTGGCCACCCGCAAGGGAAGAAGGCGCAGGGGGGAGGAGCTATGCTAATATGCAAATAGGTACAGTGTGGGGCACCCCTCAGCGGGGCGGCGAGCCGAGTTTCAGAGGTGACTTAGTGACGTCGAGGAGGCGCGAGGCGTTTCGCGAGTTCGAATCCCGGGTGGGGCCGCGGCTTCAAATACGAATCCTACCTCACGTGCGGGGGGAGAATATCCCCTCCTAATCAGGCGCTTGACCTGCAAGATAATAATAATAACTGCTTCCTCTCGTTGAACGCTCTGCATAAGGCTAGGAGGCGAGACGATATTACCCCCCGTTTCACAGAGGTGGAAACTGAGTCTCAGAGAGGTTAAACTCAAGGTCATTTGCCCAACCCTGTCCAGGGTTTCTTAATATCCTAACTCCTGGGCCTTGATTGTAAAATGCAGACTCCTGGGCCCCCACCCAAATCGAATGAACCAGAATCCTGAAAGGAACTGAACGCCTGGAATGTGCATTTTTAACATGCTCCCTCGTTGATGTTGGGAAACATTTGGTTTGTCTCCAAAAGTACCCAGCGGTCATGGAGGGGAGACTTTCCTATACAGGAAGATGGAGCCACCGTATTCTGGGACTTCCAGAACTTTGTGCAACACTGTTACTCTGTGATCTGAGCTGCTGGCCTCCCAGCTGGGCCCCCCCACGGCTGCTGTCATCCCTGCAGGAACCTCCCTGCTCACCCCCTGCAGTGCACAGGCAGAACCAGGTGCCTGGGGACAGCATCTCACTCCCCAGCTCCATCCCACAGGAGGAATTACTGTCTGCACAAGGGTTGCAAACTGGTGGCCCGCAAATGCTGTAAAATTCTAAATTCGTTGCCAACATTTAAAAATCAGGTTGTTTCACAAAGAGAAATCCAGATTTCCAGGCATTCTTGAAAAATCAGGTCTGGCGATTCTTGCAGCCTCAAAGACAGATTAGGGCAGGGCTGGGGTGAGGCAAGTGAGGCACTTTTCTCAAATCCTGAACCTAAGGGGGCACCCCAAAACACTCACCATCCAGATAAATACTGTATAAATGCCATATTTTAAAAAGTCAAAATAAATGCAGAAATAATCCATGATGAACAAAATAACTAAAATTTTAAAGAAAGACAAGATTTGATTCTGCGCTGGTGCAAACCACCTCCTTTGCTACTCTCTAGCCCCAGCCCTGTCAGATCCTGTGTTTATTTCAAAAATAGTGATGTTCTGTTCATCATGGCTTCCTTTACATTAAATATTGCAGTAAAATATGTATCTAGATGGCTGAGTTTTTTGTCACACGTGGTGAGTGCCTCGCTCTCTCACCCTAGTCCCGGCCATGTTTATAAATTCACGAAATCTGCCCTGAGCCATTTAGTGGATGGGAAAACTGAGGCCCTGCAGGTTTGTTTGTTGTTGTTGTTCTTTTAATTAATTTTTATTGGAGTATAGTTGCTTTACATCCTGCAGGTTGTTCTCCAGGTAATATGAGGATCATAGTGCCTGCCCGATCACCTCAATGGCTGCAGGAAGTACAGGGTCCAGCAGGGCTGGTGTGATCTCTTGTGGGGGTCACAGGGGTGAAGCACTGAAATGTTCCCATGATGCCCCAGAGTCCTCGTCACAAAAGTCGGAACTCTTCCCACAGACACATCCCTCACCCCCATCTTTCTGGTCTCTCTCATCCTTTACAGGTGGCGAGCTGACCTCCCCAACCCAAAAAAGGCGCACTTTTGGGGAATGCGGAATCCACTTCTTTATTGCAGGAAGACTATTTGTAGAGCGAATGCTACACAGACCCCGCAGCGGGGTCGGGGGGCACCCACATGCGGGAGGCGAGGGGGCAGCGGCGGGGACAGCAAGCATGGCCTGGCATGGTCCTCAGACCCAGCAGTGCCGAGGCAGGACGGGCCGGCAGCTGGGGCAGGCTCTGGGCCCCCTCCTGCTGGAGAACCCCAGGGTCGGGGCAGGGCCTGGGGCAGGAGAGGCCTGGAGGCAGGCAGAGCCCCAGGGAGATTGTGCTATCAGGGTGTGTCCCTGAGAAAGGGCTGCAGACCCCTGCGCAGCCCCACTTTCTCCGGCACCTTCAAGTGGGAGGGGTCAACACCAGCTGCTGGTGGGCCCTGGACCCGCCACAGGACAGGGGTGTTCCGCAGTGCTCAGACAGGATGCTACCTGTTCTTCCGTGGGCCTGTCCACACGCCGGGCGGTGACACACACGTGCACACACACACACTCCCTCCTTCTCACAGTGGGCCCAGTAAATATTTGTGGAGTGAACAGCCATACAGATGCAGAAGGAAAAAAACACACTGCTACCAAGATGGACACAAACAGTCCCTCTTACCCACGTACAGTCCACGTGGTCACATGACCTCTCTTTCACGGGTGCACACGCACACGTACACACACGTGCCGCTTCCTTGCACCTAATGACACCAGCGCTGTGAGTGGCCCCAGGGAGAGGCCCAGGAGGCAGGGAGCTGAGGGCAGCTCCAGCCACGGCCAGCAGGCAGCTGAGACCCTCAGTCCTGAGACCACAGGCAACTGAATGCTGCCCAGGAGCACATGAGCTGGATGTGGATCTGTCCCTGGTCATGCCTTTGGATGAGACCACAGCCCAGCTGGCCTCACGCTGAGACCACAAATGTGTGCTGTTGCAAGTTGCTGAGTTTGCGCTCCTGTGCTCCCCAGCAACAGCTGATGGATACAGATGTTGGGCTGAGAGCCCCCTTACGACAGAGTACAGCAGGCGTGGTGCTCCTCAGACAGTCAGGACACACAGGTCCACAGATGCTCTCTGCTAAATCCCGTAACCCACTCCCGAAAACGCAGCTGCACACAGTCACACTCTTGCAGGTGCCAAGGCTCACACGTCACAGGTGTCTGGTCCTCCTGGCAACCACACGACCCACCCCTGCCTACACCCTACACTGGGATCACACGACAGACCATCACACACACAGGAGCCCCCCACACACGCTTAGACACAAGCCATCCGCCCAGCGCACCAAGGGGCCCAATGCATCATCCCAGGGGTGCCCCCCACCCCACCCCAGGCCTACAGGTCACCTTCATACTGTCCGACACGGCCTCACTGGGTCCCGTGAGTGTGGTGTCATCTAGACACTCACCGAAACAGAATCTCACAGTGGCGGCAGGGACCCACGTCTTCCTGGGTGCGCCCCCCCAGGGGGCCCCGTAGGTGGGAGGAATCGGGCTGGGCAGAGCTCTGCGTCCAGCCCCTCAGATCCTACCGGTGCTGGGTCCGGATGCCTGCCTCTGGACAGGGCCCGGCAACCCCTCACCAGCACCCCGGGTTCCCTGCCCTGGGCTCGGCGGCGACAAACTGTCTCGATCTCTGTCTGCGGGCTATGTCCGGGAAGTCCCTCCATATTCATTCCAGACAGTCCCCTGGAGTTGTGCCGTGGCCATCGGCCGGTCCCGGGCCTCCCCTGCCTGCACCCCAAGCCCAGGCGGGGCGAGGAGTGAGATTCCGGGCTGGCGGGGCACTGCTGTGAGCCCTGTGGTTATTGCCTGGCGGCCTGAGACCCAGCCCGCAAGGCCCCCCACCAATCCGTGGGGACGGGGGCAAGAGGGGTGGTCTGGGACCTGGGGAGGGGGGCACAGGCCAGAGGTCATGAGGGATGGAAGGGGGAGGGGAGTGTATGTCAAACACCAAGTTGGAGAAAAGAAAATCTGAGGTCCATGTGCATTTCAACTCCCTCTTCCCCGGCAAGGTCACAGTGATCTAATGTAGGGGCAGGGTGCAGGTCTGGCTGGGGGCACCCAGGGGGCAGAGTCAGAGGTGGGAGTCCTGGGAGACACGGAGATGGAGGAAAAACCGGCTTCCTGAGTCCCTGTGGGGACAGGCAGCTTCCCCCGTTTTCCCATGTGCAGATCAAGGGGGCCACCTCCAGCGCTTGGCTTTGGCGGGGCGTACAGACAGGACGGGGGGCGGGGCAAAGAAGAAGGGGAAGGCAGAGTGGCGCGACAGAGCTGGGCTGGAGCCCCAGGTCTGCCACAGGTTCGGCAGGGCCTCATCGCCAGAGACACTGGAGGGAAAGAAGTGGAAGAGATGGTGGGGGGAGGGGAAAGAAGGAAGAGGAGAGGGAAGAGGAGGCGGAGGGGGGCAGCGGGGGCACAGGACGTGGGGAGAGGCCTGGGGCCAGGACAGCAGGGCGCCAGCGGCGGGCGCTCTGGGCTCACATGAGGACGCATTTGCCCTTGATGCGGTCTGTCCTCTTCTGTTTGCTGGAGCGCTTGCCGTCGATGTTCAGGCTCATGTTCCGGCGTGTCTCCAGCGTGAGCAGCTCCTGGAAGAGCTCCTTGACGTTGTAGTTCATCTTGGCCGATGTCTCCATGAAGGCGCACTTCCACTCCTGGGCCACGGCCTGGGCCTCGCGGGTGTCCACCTCCCGCTGGGTCTCGTCGCACTTGTTGCCCACCAGCATGACGGGGATGTCCTCCACGCTGCCCTTGATCTGCACGATGAGCTTGTAGATGGGGCCCAGCTCCTCCAGCGACTGCTTGCTGGTGACCGAGAAGACCAGGATGAAGGCGTGGCCCTTGGAGATGGACAGCCGCTGCATGGCCGGGAACTGGTGGCTGCCCGTGGTGTCGGTGATCTGCAGCGTGCACACGCTCTTGTCGCAGCTGATGACCTGCCGGTAGGTGTCCTCGATGGTGGGGATGTAGGTGTCCCGGAACGTGCCCTTGACGAAGCGCAGCACTAGGGAGCTCTTGCCCACGCCGCCCGCCCCGAACACCACCACCCGGTAGTCATTGCTCTGTTCAGGCATCTTCCACGCGGCGGTGCGGGGTGGGGCCGGGAGGGCTCGCTTCGGCTCCTAGAACCCCAGACCAACCCTGCACGGAGAGGAGTGTCAGACAAGAGCGACCACCCACTAGGAGGGGGTGGGAAGGTCGGCCTCTCAGAGGAGCGGCATTTCTCCTGCATCCCGGTTGATTTGGTCGACTCTGCCATTCTGCCCTGCACACAGGCTCAGAGCCAGACCCTCTGCCTGTCTGCTTCCCCTCAACGAAATCTGGGGCCTAAACTCCTTCCCCGGGGGGGGAGTGGTCTCTGGGCTGGAAGAGGCATGGAGATGCCAGCGTGGGGTGCACACCAACTGCTTTCTCCACCTGCATGCTCCCCCAGCCCCCAGGTGGCACTGGCTTTTCCCTGGCTTTGTGACCTGGGCAAGCTGCTTTGCCACCCTGAGCCTCAGGTTTCTCCTCTGCAAAATAAGTAAAGGGGTGCCTCTCTCCGGCCATCACAGGCTCCCTGCTCTCACCCCAGCCCAGAGGCTCGTCAACCTCGTGGGAGCTGTGTGGTACGGCATCTTTAAAATGCAGATTGCAGGGCCTCAGCCCTGGAAATGGTGAATCCTTTGGTTCAGGGCCACAGCCCTGGGAACTTGCATTTTAAAGCTCTTCTCCACCCCTCATCCCCTAACTGTGATCCTGGTGCTGGAGGTCCAAGAATTTGCAAATCATGAAGCGGGTTTCCCACAGCAGCCCAGGCTGTAGGTGAGAAAAGTAAAACTTAGCCTAAAGAGAGAAAGCCTCGCTCCCTGAACTCCAAACCCAGACTATGGTCTGGCCTGCCCTGGCCTCCCGCTCAGGTCTGATGTGTCCGTAGGAACAGAACTCCCTGCGAGGGGGTCCTCTTCACCCCTCTCAGCTGCCCTGTGCTCAGAGAGGTCCAGTGACCTCGGGAGGTCACACAGCACAGCAATTCCTGAAATGATGGAGGTGGGAGAAGAACTGTGACCTGGGGGTGGGAAGGCAGGAAGCCTGTCTCCAAGCATCTGCGTCCTTACTTATAGAAACAGCAGAGACCCCTTCCCTGCCTCCTTCTCAGCCATCTCTGAGGGTCCCATAACACGGGGCGGAGTCTACAATGGGATAGAGAAGATATGGCAAATTGCACCCAGCCCATGCTACTTCCCTCAGGTGTGTGTGTGGTGGGCGGGAGGGGGGTGGGGAGCAAGACCCAATGGTGTGAAGGACCCTGGCGGTGAAAACCCGGGCAAGTAAATTGATGTTCCCGAGCCTCTATGTTCTCATCTGTGAAATGGGAGCAGTCTCAGTGCCCACTCCACGGAGCCGCTGGCACAAGCAGTGCCATAAGCTGGATAAAGCCCTTGGCCAGGTGCCTGGCACACAGAGCCCTCAGTAAAGATGGACGGACGTGGTTATCAATCACAAAGGCCCAGGGTGTAAAGCACTCGGCTGGTCGTGGGTTGGGAAGACACATTCTCAGTGATCAAAAGTACCAGGTTTGTCAGAAAAAGACATACGGAGAAGGTAACAGCCGACACGTACCTCACAAATTACGTACCAGGCAAACTTGTAGGAGCTTTAGCGGTTCTAACTCGTGGGGGACTGTTTTTAGGCATCTTGGTGACATGCATAGCACTTGGGGGTGGGGGGCTGGCAGGGCTGCCAGCCTGCTCTGCAGTCGCTACCCTCTTCTGGGTGGGCACCCCAAGAAGGGAGCTCATCAGCATGCAGCCAGGGGTCACCACCACAACTGGCCGAGGGACTTGGGGTGGCTGGTGACCGCCCGTTCTTCCACCCCAGACCCAGCCCTTGCCTCGCTCTGGGTGCAGACCCCCTGGCAGTGCTCCAGGCCTGTCAGCAGGGGTGTCCTCCGGGAGGGGCCCACCGGGGCCTGCGATCCCTGACTCGGAGCCCCATTCAATAACCCGCAAACCCATGCCAGGAATCCACCTGGTGCCATCTGAAAGCCACCTGCACCTCCCATGGGCTGGGGTTGGGGGAAGGGGCCTGTGGGCACCAAGGCACAAAAGGGGGTGGCATGGGCTCAAGGTCACAGCAGAGAGGTGGCAGAGCAGAGCAGGATTTGAACCCGGCCCCGGCTGGCTACACAGCCTGGGGTCCTTGCCCTGTGCAAGGCAGCCCACCCTGAGGCTCCCGGGCCAGGGGAAGGTGCCAGGTCCTGGGTCCCCGGAGCCCACTGCTACTGGGAGGTTGGAGCGACCTCAGGTGCAGAAAGCAGGCCCCACCCAGGGGAGGGCCTGGGGGCTCGGGCTGCCTGCCCAAAGGGGGTCTGACATAGGGAATACGTGACCAGTGAGGGGTTTGAGGAGAGGGGGCTCCCCTGGGCCCGAGGAGGATCTAAGTGGTGGGGGAGGGCCGTCCACCAGAGGAGGGGCTCCTGGATGAGGGCCTCGGCTGGGAGAGGGAGCAGGAGAGCTGAACGGGGCGGCGGTGCGGGGAGACGGGCTCGGGGCCCACTCGATTCCTCCTGGAGGTGCCCTGACAGCGGGACCCAGGGGGGCTCCTGTGGGCCGGAGGAGGGGCTGGCTCGGCCGAAAGGCTGCCCGTCAGTACCGCGGGGGAGGGGTGATGCCGGGAGGGAGCTGTCCAAGGTGGGCACGAGGAGGGCGGCCCGGCCGGGGCCCAGCCGGACCGGGGAGGGGAGTCCGGTGGAGGGCCCGGCCCCGCGGCCGGGGAGGGTGGGGCTCGGACAAAGGAGGGCGCGCGGGGAGAGGAGCTGCGGGCCTCGCGGGGGGATGCAGCGGGCCCCGGCGCCCCGGTCCCCCGCCCCGGCCTCCTACCTGGGCGCTCGTCCCTGCGGCGCCGCCGCGGCTGCTGCTGGCCTTCTCCGTGTCCGCTCGGGCGCCGCCGCCCCCCGCACGCCGGAGCTGCTGCCGCCGCCGCGCCCGCGCCCGTCCCCGCCCGTCCCCGCCCGCCGCCGGGCTCCGCGCTCCGCCCCTCCCCCCGGCCCCGCGCCCCCGGGCAAGGTCACCGCCGCCCCATCTGGACCCCCGCCCGGTGAACACCGGCTCCTGCCAGGGACGCCATAGGGGTGGGGTCTTCTTCCCCGGGAGGCAGCTGGCGCACCCCAGGGCCACCCAGCAGCTGGCCGCTGGGCAAGATGGGGGCAGAGCCGAGGTCACCCAGGAGCAAAGAGAAGGGGCCAGTTGACAGAACTGCAGACAAGGGGCCTGGGGGAACAGAACGGGACACCCTTGGGCTGGTGGGGGTGAGGGTCCAGGGCAGGGCCCCTCAGCGGGGAGGTCATTGATGGAATGAATAATCAATCAATCAATCAATAGATGTATGAGAAGGCAGAGGTGGCCCAAGGGGGCTCGGGGCAGTGGGGACGTACCTGGAGACTAGTCTCCATCCCGGGGGGGGGGGGGTGGTTAGATTTGTCCTGGCAGGGTGGGACTTGGTTTGGGTGGGTGCCCCTAAGGGCAGGCCACCGAGGCAGAGATGGCATTTGGGCCCTTGAGCTGGGGGCGGGGGTGGGGTGGGAGGACAGTTGCTTTTGAAGCTGGGGGTGAACAAAGGGAGACAAGGGAAATGGATTTGCAGTTTTCTGGTAGGAAAATGTTATCTTCATCAAATAGGAGTTGTCTCTGAGAATAAACGTTTGCCTTTGGGAAGCGTCTGTGCGGTTGACTTCTGTGTGTCCACGTTTAAGCCAACAGGGTACCATCACCCCTCCCTCCTGAAGACTGGGAGGGTGGAGACTCATCTCAGAGGAGACTGGGCTTTGGGAAACAGCAACTGAACCAGGCAGGGGTGGGCGTGAGAACGCCCCAGGGCCCAAGCCTGTTAGAAGCAGGCACCCCTCGATGGATAGGCTGACACTAAGGTTCCCACAAGGAGGGACCTTCTGGGGTCAGAGCAGTCGGAGGGTGAAAGAGGCTCTTTGTAGGTGATGAGCTCCCCATCATGAGGTGTGTGAGCAGATGGTCGGCTGGAGCCCAAGGGCTCCTCTGGCTCTTGGCTCCTTGATTTTTGCTGACCCAACATGTCTGTGGCTCTGGCTGAGCCAGACCCTTCCTGCTCCCTTGGAGAGGTGGGCACTGCCCCCAAGACCATCTGGCTCCCCCAGAGGCCGGGCCTCTGAGGTTCGTCCTGCTTTGGGGGCTTGAAGGGCCCCATTTCTCCCTGATTCAGCCCCTCCACTGCACCTCCCGGCCTCTAGCACCTGGACCATCCCACCTGCCTCCTTCCTGGCCTCCCAGGACAGCCCCCTCCAGCCCTCCTTCTACCCTGGCCTTCACCGCACAGACTCCCCTGCTCTCATGCCACCCCTGGCTTCCTTCACTTCCGGGTCAAGGTCCAGCTTCTCAGCCTGGCGTTCGAGCTGCTCCCGACCTGACCCAAGCTCCCCTCCGGTTCCCCATCCAACCCTGGCTGCCTGGAGCTGTTCCCCGGACACACCCCACTCCTGCCCTGTCCTAGGCCATGTGGGGCACCACAGAGGGTGGCCCGGCCCCAGCCCCACATCTCCAAGTGCTCTCAGCCAGCGATGGAGACAGCCCTGTGGATCTCCACATCCCGGCCAAGCGCTCGTCTGAGCCTCAGTCTCCCCATCTGTGAATGAGGATCACCATTGTCTTGCCTCCCAGCGTTGCTGGGAGCGATCTATCGGGCATGACGTCCACCCTCCTGGGGCTGCTGGGCACACAGGAGCTCAGAGATGACAGCCCTGCTCCCTCCCGCTCCGACTGCCTGCCTGCTTCCGTCTCTGAGTGACCAGGGGCACTGGGCCGGGCCTCCAGCCTTGGGCCAGCCCTCTGCTCCTCCGGGCACCAGCCCAGGCGGGGGCAGGCTGACTCATGCCTAGGAGTGTGGGCACGCTGCACTCTGCAGCTGCTACTTATAGCTCCCAGGCCAGGCTCCGGGCCAGATGAGCCAGGAGAGGACAGGCCCCAGAGTCTCCCCCTCGCTCTCCCAGGCACGGGGCTCAACGCCCACCCGAGCACCCCAAACTAGGACGGCAGTGCCCCCTTTCCCGTGGCCGGCCGGGAGAGCCCTGCCCTTCATGCACCAGTGCAAGAGAGGGTTGGGTTTTATCAGCTCAGAGAACGGGATCGGCTCCCCTGGGGTGGCCCAGCTGGGAAGAGACCGGGCTGGGGCTGGAGCTCGGGTCCATCAGGTTCTGAAGCCACAGCCAGCCTTTCTGCTGTCCCAGGCTGTCTGGGGGCCTGGCCCAGGGACGCACACCTGGACTTTGGCTGTCCTTGATCTGCAGAAGTCCTCTCAAATGTAAAGGGACAGCAACTCACCTGAGAGGTCCCTGCTCCTCGCCTGGCCTTGCAGCCTATGGGCCTCCTGCCAGCTGCTCCGGGTGGGGGCCGCTCTCCAGACCCACCGTTCAGGGAGGAAGGTGGCTGGGTCTCATGCTCTGTTCTTTCTGTGCTCCCGGGATTAATGCAATTATGTGGGCGAAGCTGAGGCTGGGCGCCACGGCCTCTCACCGATGCTGTTTGGCCCACAGAGGTTTTTATTTGTTTTTAACTTTGGTGTCAACATTTAAAAATAAGAAGGTCATTTGTCAAAACACAGTTTGCCTTAAAAAATGAATGGGCTGGTGTCTCGAGCCCAAATTCTGCCCACCAGCTCCTGGGGGAGCTGGACCCCAGCCCCTGGTGGAAGATGCTGGTCCTTCACTGAAGCCACCTGCCTAGCCCCTGGGAGTGGCCTGAGGGGCTCTTGCACATACGGGGCTGTGTTGTCATCAACACCTCCAAGGAGCGGGGTCACTGGGGCCTAAGCCATCAGCAGGATGAACCCCTGCCACACTTGCATCCTTTAACAGAGAGCCGGACAGCTTTGATCAGTCAGAGAAAAGGACCATGACATGCAGGGAGACCTCAGGGCCTTTGCACAGGCCACTTCCTCTGCCAGAAAAGCTCTTCACCCAACTCCTGACTCCAGTGAGGCCCTCAGAGACTCCCCGCTGACCACACTGCTAAATTAGTCTTTGTCTCCCTTCGTGGCTCTCCCTCCACCTTGCTTATCTTCAGGGCACTTATCACATTTTGTGTCCATCTATCATCTGTCTCCCTTGCTAGAATGTGAGCTGCCTTAGGTTCTAGGACAGTGGGTCTCCCCTGGGGGTGATTCTGCCCCCAGGGGACCCTGGGCGATGTCTGGGGACATTTGTGGTTGCCATGACCAGGGTGGGCTCTTGGCATTGAGTGGGTGGGGCCAGGGAGGCTGCTCCACACCCCAGGGCATCCAGGACGGCCCCCCAGAGGATGACCCAGCCCCACGTCAGCAGTGCTGGGGGGACCCTGGGGTAGGGCAATGGACCTCAAACGTGTCCCCAGACCAGCATCCCCTGGGAGCTTGGTAGAAATGCAAAATCTGGGAATTCCCTGGCGGTCCAGTGGTTAGGACGCCGGCTTTCACTGCTATGGACCCAGGTTCGATCCCTGGTGGAGGAACTAAGATCCCACAAGCCGTGCGGCGCAGCCAAAAGAAAAACAAAAGAGAAATGAAAAATCTCTGGCCCTGCGCCAGCCAAGACTAGCTCAGCAGGAGGCCCAGCCGGTCCCTCAAAGGAGAGGGCATGTGAACCGTGGCGGCCTTTTCCTTTGCTTTAAACGCAGCACCTCAGCTGTGCCTCCCAGGCACTGAGACGGGGGGCTCTAAACGGCCCACCTGCCCATCCCGGCTCTCTCCTGCCAGGCTGGGCACACAGCAATCACTTGGGCCCTCGGCGAGAACACTGCGGTCTGCCAGGTCAGCTTTTCTTGCCCCAGGAGCTGCAGAGGCCTGGAGGGTGTCAGGGTCGGGGAGGGACGGGGTCTCCCTTCTTCAGCCCAATCTGGCCTCAGCCAACTGACAGCCAGGAGAAGAATTCTAGGGTCTTCCCAGAACCACCCCAAGCCCTGCAGCAGCCCCCTTCTGCCCTCAGGAGTCCCAGCCCAGTCCCAGCCTCTAGGAGGCTCTCAAAAGGTCAGGTGGGTCGGTCACTGGCTCTGTACCAAAGCTGACAGACAGCTCAGGGTGGACACGGGCTGGGACATGTGGGCTGCATGACCCTCTCTTCCTGGCAAGGCTGAGGGTCCAGAGCTGGTGGTCAGGGCAGGCCTGGAGGCGCCGCGTGCAGGGACACAGCATCCTGTCCGATGCCTGTCTTTCAGGGCCCAGAAGATGTAGACTGGCTGGGAACCGGCGACCCCCTCCCCGGCTCCACACTAATAACTTCTCCACCAGAAACGCAAACAGCAGACAACAGAAGCCGCGACACTGTTATTACGCTTGATTCAATCTGCGAGTCCTGGGTGCCGCCTCCTAACTTTCTACTCTTTTGTCTCCAGATCAAGGAGGGGGACCCGGCTGACTGCATCCAGCTGTGGCTGGCACTGGGAGCCCCGACTCCACTCGGCTCCGGGGCCGCAGGGCCGGTGAGGGTGACGCTGTACCGAGGACCAGAGCTGAGTCCTGGCTCAACCCTCCTGCTTGCTGAGCCCCCGCGTTGGGCGCCCATAATCGTGCTGCCAGGAGCCTGCCCGGTCGCAGCCAAGCGGCTAGGGGTGGCCTTGACCCAGCCAGGCACATCCAGATAAAGGTGGTGCTTTGTGCTGGGAGTTTTGTTTCTTTAAACAGAAAGGTGTTTGTGCTACTTGGGAACGCTCGTGTCCAAGTGAAGGTGGCTGTGCCTGGTTGACACCAAGCAATACACAGGTCATTAGCAGGCGTGTGCCCCCTCTCCTCCGTGAGACACGCACACAGATCTCAAAGCGACACGTCCTAGATGGCGCAAAGTTGCACAGAGACGAAGGCTTTCGTGGCCAACGTCCAGTTCCATGTCAGGGCTGGTCCAGGGCCCCAGGTGGTGGGTGACCAACCCACAGGCTTCTTCAGCCAGAGCTGTCACCACACGGCACCCGTCGTATCAGAGCGGGTGTGGGGGAGATGGAGCCACTGAGCTGGCCTAGACGAGAAGACCCTGGTCTAGGCTGGACACGGCCACCATGAGCCGGGGGACCTCAGCAGTGAGGTCGGCCTCTCCGGGGCCCCCATCAGATGGGACGACCATTTTTCTTCTTACCTCAGCTTTCAACTTTGATCCTTGGCCAAAGCAGGGAAAGCTGACCAGAAATGACCAAGTGACACCATCATCCCTGTGGCCCCAGGAGGCAGACCCCAGGGCTGACCCTGGCCCCTCCAACCACAGCAGACGGGAGGGGTGGCGTTGGGGGTGCTGGCGGGGCAGCCTGTGTCCTCTCCTACGACACACAGCTCCCCCCAAACTTCTTGGGGTCCCACCATCCCTGGGGGACCTGGAAGCAGTTTTGCTGGGTCTGGCAGGACCATAGAGAGAGGCCAGAGCCTGGCAGACAGAGGCTGGGCAGGCTGGGGATCCGAGGATGCCAGGGACCGGGGTGGCGGTGTCTGAGGGACGGGTGGGGCGCCCCGGGGTTTCCCCCCTCACTGGTGTGGCAGCGCCCTTCGTGGTCTGGAAGCTGGCTTAGAGTGAGGGGGGATGATAGGACCCTGAAGCCTCCAGTGCAGGGAAGGGAAGGGGAAATGCAACTGATGGGTGGAGAGGCTTGTGGTGTCCCCAGGCATCCCAGGAAGCTGATGGCTGGCGGGAGGGCGGGGCCCCTGCTGTGCGTGTGCTTTAGCTAACGGAGGGGAAGGAGTATGGAGTGGGGGAAGCCTGGAGCAGGCTGCTCTGCACCCACGGGGGGGCTTCCTACTGGATTCAGGGGGACGGGGCCCCTGGGGGACCCTGCCCAGCCCCGTCCCACGGGCCACACCCTTCTAAAGGCAGGCTCTGGAATCTGGCCACTCCATGACATCCCGCCCACCCGGGGCAAAGGTGGAGTGAAGTAGGGGCAGGGGTCGCCAGCAAGGGTGGGTTTAGGACAAGGTGGAGGTGATGGTCCCATGCCCACAGGGGTCACTTTCCCAGCATGGGGACAGGGTCAGGCCATGCGGGGTTCAGATGTGGGTCCAGGCAAAAGCCAGACAGAAGTGCCTGGAGACGGGCCCAATACTTCCAACAGAGTGGAGGTGGGGGGCCTTGGACACACGGCCCTGCCCCCTGAGACCCATATCGACACCGAATGAGGCTGGGGCCGTGGCGGAGGTTGTGTGCTCTCCTGCCCGCGGAGCCGGGCAGGTGGCAGCAGGCCAGCGCCTGGGACGCCCCTTGGGACAAGCAAGTAGTGGCTCCTGGAACCCCACCGGGCTGGAGTGACGGGCTGGAGGCCCCGCCGCGCCCAGGGCCACAGGGCAGAGGGGCCCGTCCTCGCCGGGAAGCTTTGACAGCCCCACTGCCACGGCCAGTCTCCCCAGTGTGGGTCTGGGCAGCAACCGCAAGTGAGAGGAAGGCAATCAGAGGTGCTAGGAAGGAGCCTGGGCCCCATGGCCGAGTGGACAAGTGAGAAGACAGGAAGGGTATAAGTAATGGGATGGGCTGCGGAAGCCGAGGCCGCGCCTCCAGGCTTGGGGGCAGACACAGTCAAGTCCCCCCGGAAGGGCCCTCAGCCCTGGCTCAGCCCCGAGCAGGAGACGGTTGCCATGACTACACTAACAGAGCTTGTTGCCACGGAGGGGAGGGTTCGGGCCAGCCCCATGGGGCTGTTAGGCTCCTGCGCTCCCCGAGGGGGGTCCTAGCTTCGTGTCTGGCCTGGGGGAGCTGAGTCACATGGCCCTTGACCCTGGCCTGCGGGAGTCATCTTGCTCTGGAGACCCTGTGGCCAAGCTGCCCCAGGCCTGCCCGCACTCTCTGCAGCCCTGGGGCTCTGTGGCCTCGGGGAGCCGAGCAGCTCAGCCCGGTCTGGAACCCCAGCCCCTGGAAAGCAACCTCTCCAGGCAGGGCGGCCGCACCAGAAAGCAGGGAAGAAGAGGGCGGCTCCGAGATCCCTGGAACCTCCGTCTCCCCAGAAGCACAGCCTCAGGTGGCAGGAATCACAGCCCCATCACCCCCACTAACCACGAACGAACCGGAGGCTCCTGGCCGGAGGCTCCTGGCTGGCGGACTCCTTTCAGAAACCCCTCAGGGCATCACGTGACAGCGACTGGACCCTCTGCTCACCCTGGGGACAGGCCCACCACGTGCTGCAGGGCTCCAGGGAAGGCGTGGGGGGTGGCTACGGCGATGGCACTGTAGCCATGGCTGCAGAGGACAGAGGCTGGCCTCTCCCGCACTCGTCTACAGCCAGCGGTGTTTAGGGGTGGGGAGGGTCTGCGTCTGACCCCACCTGGACGCCCGGGGCCACCTCCCCTGCGAGTCACCAGACCCCCACGCCCATGGATGACATGGCCACACAGCTTTGGTGAATACTTTTAAGAGAAGAATTTGTAAAAGTAGTAGCGGTGCCCCAGGCTCGGGGTGTAGGATCTGGGGCTCAGTGCAGTCCCGGGCGGCCCCTCTGTGCGCAGGCGCAGCCCAGGGGCTGAGCTCGGATCCTCGGGGGAGGCGAGGCTCCAGCTGGGTGGGGGCAGGGCGGGCACCCAGCGCGGGATGGTCACCACTTGAGGAAGACCATGCCCGCCAGGACGGCGTAGCCCAGCACCAGGAAGAGGACCTTGAGCAGTCGGTCGCTCTTCTCCTCCAGCTCCTTGGCCAGGATCTCAAAGAAAGTGACGAAGAGGAACGTACCGCCTGCCAGGCCCTGCAGCACCACGGAGGCCACGCTGCTGGGCACGCCCTGGGCACTCTCGATGCCCAGGCCGAGGCTGATGCCCAGGGGGATCATGGCGCTCACGGTGACGGCCAGCTTGGCAGCGTCCCTCAGGGTCATGGCGCTCCTGGCCATGCTGATGCCCAGGGCCACGGCCACCAGCGTCTCGTGGATGGCCACCCCCAAGAACAGGCTCACCACCTTCTCCCCCTCCTCCTGCAGGCCCAGGGCCAGGCCCTCGAAGACCGAGTGGGCCGACAGGGCGAACACCAGGCTGAGGAGCCGCAACGGGCTGGAGCGCGACAGCTCCTGGACACTCAGCCCGTGGCTGTGCATGTGGGGCTCCCCGTAGAGCGCGTGGCCCCGCGAGCCACCCATGAAGGGGCTCTCGTACTCTGAGTCGCTGCCCACGTCCGAGCTGGCGTTGAACGTCTCCAGGTCGATAAAGGCCGGCCTCTCCTTGCGGAAGGTCAGGACAAGCTGCTCCAGGAAGACGGTCATGAAGAAGCCCAGCAGCATGATGGTCTCGGCCAGCGGGTAGTCGGTGCTGATGTGCCCAAGACTCAGGACTTTCTGGAGCTGGAGCAGAGGGCGCGAGAGGGGGAAAAGATGGGCAGAGGTTCAGAGGCGCGACCGCCGAGACCCCGCTGCCCACGCAACAGGTTCTTCAGACGTCACCTTTCAAGTAGCAGAAATACCCAAATCATACAGGTCTTAAAGAGGGGTGGTGGCTCATCCTTGATGGATTTAAAAATAAAGGGACTTCCCTGGTGGTCCAGTAGGTAAGACTGCACTCCCAATGCAGGGGGCCTGGGTTCAATCCCTAGTCGAGGAACTAGATCCCACATGCACGCCACAACTAAGAAGTCTGCATGCCGCAACTAAGACCCAGCACAGTCAATAAATAAATAAATATTTAAAAATAAAAACTCTATTAGAAAGGGACTAGGCCTCACGTCATGTCCACTATGTCAACCAATTTAAAAAGAGTGTAGTGGGCTGCATCATGACCCCTAAAAGATATGTCCACCAGGAATCTCAGAATGTGACCTTATTTGTCAGAAGGGTCTTTGCAGATATAACTGAGGTGTGATGGGCTGAATTGTGTCTCCCCAACAAAAGGAAATTTCTATATAAAAGTCTCCCAACCCCTAGTGCCTCAAAACTAACCATACGTGGAGACAGGGTTTTTAAACAGGTGATTCAGTTAAAAGGAGGCTGTGAGGGTGGACTTAATCCACTAGGACTGCTGTCCTTACAGGAAGAGGAAGAGCCATCATCTGAAGAGACAGCAAGAGGTGGCCATCTACAAAGCAAGGAGAGAGGCCTCAGGAGGACCAAACCCTG
The DNA here is from genome assembly GCF_937001465.1 of Orcinus orca. NCBI lineage: Eukaryota > Metazoa > Chordata > Mammalia > Artiodactyla > Delphinidae > Orcinus > Orcinus orca. The sequence goes on along the minus strand of NC_064561.1, from coordinate 1,015,512 downwards.
CCAGCACCTTGGTCTCAGACTTGCAGCCTCCAGCCCTGGGAGAGAATAAGTGTCTGCTGTTTAAGCCCCCCGTCTCTGGTCTTCTGTTATGGCCACCCCAGGAAACTCACTCAGACACACAGGGAGAGGCCATGTGACAACAGAGGCAGAGCTGGGGTGATGGAGCCACAAGGTAAGGACCAAGGACCGCAGACAATCCGCACAAGCTGGGAGGGACACGGGATAGACCTCTCTCACGGCCGGAGGACCCAGCCCACCGACACCTTGGTCTCGGACTTCTGGCCTCCAGACTGGGATATCAGCCAGGGCTTCTGGCCCTGATGCCTGCACGGGGCTGGCTTCCACACAACCCGGAGGCTGTTTCCAGAGCCCCCACCACTCCACCCCACTGGGTGAACATGCTGAGAACGAGCATGAGGCTCGCCGGCACATCCAGCCATCCTCGTCAGATCCTCGAGTCAGCGCTGTCCCATAGAACGTTCCGGATGGTGGAAATGTCCTCTATCTGTGCTGTCTGATATGGAAGCCGCTAGCCTCGCGTGGCCCACGAGGACTTGAAATGTGGCTGGTGCGGCTGAGGACTGGCACGTTGAAGTGTGTTTGACTTCAATTCACTGAAACCTGACCAGCCAGAATGGTGAGTGGCAGCCACACCAGACTGTGAGGCAGACACTCTGGCTGAGGCTGGCAGGTGGCCAGGAGGAGGGGCCTGGCTCACTGAGGCGTGGGGAGTCTGGGGCAGGGGCGCGGCCCAGGAGTGGTTTGGGAAGGACTGTTAGAGGGCCCCGAGCACTGAAGGGGGATGGGGAAGGGCAAGGTCATTGCAGCAGTCCAGGCCTGAGGGGTGGCACTGCGGGAATGTGGGAAACGGCGGGGGGTGGGGGGGTGGGGGGAGGGTGCAGAGGGTGTCAGAGAGGACTCCGATCTCATCCTCACTGATGCCAAGTGCACAAGTTTCCCACGCTGTGTAACAGAGGAATGCAAGCTTAGCAGCATAAAACACCTCCCAGCCCTCAACGTCAGGGGTCCAGGCACAGGATGGGGCTTGTGGATAAAGCAAATGGCACAGTGTGGCCAGGGACTGAGGGTGGCTCCCAACCAACAGACAGGGAGACACTGGGCCCTCAGTCTGACAGCCAGGAAGGAACTGAACCCGCCTTACAACCACACGGGCTCAGAGGCCAATCCATCCCCAGTCAAACCTTGAGATGAGACCACAGCCCACCGGATACCTTGATTGCAGCCTCATGAGAGCCGGCAGCAGAGGACCCAGTCAAGTGGTGCCCAGACTGCTGACCCACAGAAACTGTGTAGGAATAAACACGTGTTGTTTTAAGATGCTAAGTTTGTTATAATTTGTTACACAGGAGTAGCTAACTGATACAGGAGTTGAAGAGAGGCCACAGTTGCCAGCTTCAGGACAAACTGCATGTGTCTGGGGCAGGTGGTCTGGTCAGGTAATGGCTGATGAGCCCACCAGCCAGGAACCCTAGGTCTAGTTCAGACCCCTTGTTTACCAGATAAGACCCAGAGAAGAGACACAACCAACTCATGGTCACACAGCAAATTCATTTTCTACTTCCCATCACCCTTATAGTGTCGAGGCCCCGACCTTGGTATCAGGGTTGAAAAGCACCAGAGATGGGGAGGGGCAAGATAGGGGTAGGGGATTAAGAAGTACAAACTATTATGTGCAAAATAAATAAGCTACAATGATATACTGTACAGCACAGGAAATATAGCCAATAGTTTATAATAACTATAAATGGAGTATAACCTTTAAAAATTGTGAATCACTATGTTGCACACCTGTAACTTATACAATATTGTACATCAACTATATCTCAATTAGGGAATTCCTTGGCTGTCCAGTGGTTAGGACTCTGTGCTTTCACTGCTGAGGGCCCAGGTTCAGTCCGTGGTCAGAGAACTAAGATCCTCCAAGCCACGCAGCACAGCCAAAAAAAACAAAAACACAACAACTATATCTCAATTATAAAAAAAAAAAAAAGGAAAGAAAAAACAAAAGGCACCAGAGACGACTGGCCATAAGGTGCCAAGGGCTGCTGCTGCCACCCCAGGGAGCCTTACCTTTTCCCTCACGGCCGGCAGTAAAGCATTGAAGCACGTGGCCAGAAAGACCCCGCCTCCAAAGGTGTTGCAGAGTGAGAGGATCTTTTTCGAACGATGGGCCTTCTCAAAATCCGTCTCGATGATCTTCACGGGGAGCAGGGAGCCCAGCAGCATGAAGAAGAACACGCCCACCATGCAAAGGATTTTGGCTACCAACAACTTCACCATGGCGGCGGCCCGGGCTGCTCCGGTCACCGGTCACTGCAGGGCCAAACCATGTGTGGGCGCACACTCCCCTCCCACGACGCGCTACGGGGCCCAGCCAGGCAGCCAGGGGCTCATGCCTCAGTCCAGCCACTGTGAATGTCAGGGGCAACCGCGTCAGCTATTGGATTGGTTATCTGACCAGCTAAAGCAACCAAGCCCATCACCCCCAGTACTTCACCCCATTCCAGGCCTAGCACACGTCCCTGTCTCCTGCAGAAAATTCTCCACGGCTGCACTGTCCAACACAGCAGTCGCTAGCCGAGTGTGTCTGTGTAAGTTAATTAAAATTAAATAAAATGTAGGCAATTCCCTGGCGGTCCTGTGGTTAGGACTCCACGCTTCCACTGCGGGGGGCACAGGTGCGATCCCTGGTTGGGGAACTAAGATCCTGTTACGTGGCACGGCCAAAAAAATTTATTTTAATTAAAAAAAAATTATAGAAAATGTAGAATTCATTTCCTCAGTTGCGCTATCCACATTTCAAGTGTTCCATAGCCACTTGAGTCTAGCAGCTGCCGTACTGGACAGCACAGACAGAGAGCATTTCCATTGTTGCAGAATGTTCTGGGTCCCACTGCCCTTACATAAAATCCAAAGGCTTTACCCTGAGGCAAAGGCTCTGCACCATCAGCTCGGGCTCCACCTCACCTCACTGGCCTTTGTGGTCCCTGACGGTGGCAAGCCCGTTCCCACCTCAGGGCCTTTGCACCGGTTGTTCTCTTGGCCTGGACCACCTCTCTCCCCTGACCTTCCAATGATGCTTGTCTTTCAGGCCCTCAGGAGGGCCTCCCCCTGCCCTAAATGGCATCCCTTGTACCCACCGCAAGGCCTGGCGCAGAACAGATGCTCAGTAACCGCTGGCTGAACAAACGGATGAGCTGAAGCATGTGGACCTCTTTACAGGGACTCAATGAGCCAAAGGAAAGCAGATCTCGCCCTAGATAGACCCGAAAATGTTCCCATTAGAATGAGGGACTGCGGCTGCTCCCCTGTCCTTAGGCTTTCTCCCCAACCTCCCAGTTCTCACTGCCCGCGTCCCCATGTCAGCTCAGATGCCACCAGTGGAGAGGGGTCTCCTACCCCGTCCCCTGGCATCATTGGTGCTACAGGGAACTACATAATTTAAAGTCTCTTAATGTCATCACTCGCCCTGGGCTGAGACTTCCACGGGAGCAGGGAGTGTGTCTTCCTCAGCCCAGAGCCAGGTACAGTAGGCGCCCAATAAATATCTACCGAGCGTCGGGATGCCCCAGTCTGTGGCGTGGGGGTGAGGGTGACCTGGACGCCCTCAAACCGGGGGCTGATGGGGCTGGGCAGCGGGGACGGGTTCATTCATTCATCCTTTCACTCAGCACTTATTGAGCGCCTTCTGTGTGTCCCGCGCTGCACTGGGCGCCCCGCTCGAGAGGGGACAAGTCGCGCTCCACCGGGGGAGCCGGACGCAAATCACACAGATCGCCAGTAAAGGCGGGGCCTCGGCTTACGGGCGGCAGAGCCCGCCAGGCCCCGGGCCGCCCCGGCCCCCAGTCCCGCCCCGGCCCACACGTACCTCCGCCGGGTCCTCGCCCGCCCGCCGGAGCCGCCCACCGCTCAACCGCCGCGCCGTGTCGACCCCACTGCAGCGTTCCCGGTCTAGTCCCGGCTCGGCGCGCAGCTGCCCACGCCCCACCCACGCCCCTGCCCATTGGCCGCCCCAAGCTCAGCGGGCCAACGTCTCCATTCCATTGGCTGTTACGGCTGCCACTCACTCCGCGACTCCACCTCTCCTACCGGCAAGGGAAAGTAGTTTATTCCCACTGAGCGGCGGGTACAGCCACCGGGCGGCTCCGGTGGGAAACTCCAACCCTAGGGGAATGGTTCCGCCAGCGTCTGGCTTCCAGAGCTGTCCAGGGGTTCCTGGTGCTGAATCCCGTTCGGATCGAGGTTTGGCCATTGTCAGAAAACGATTTGCTACGGGTGACTGCCTCTCTCGGAGCGTCCTCGCTGCTGATGCCCTTCTCGTCGGTTTAAGATGCAGATTTATCCGTTCAACATCTCTGCCTCCTATGTACCAGGACCTTTTCTAGGAGAACATCTGTCAACAAAACAAGGATCTCTCCTCTTTTGGAGCTTACGTGCTAGGAGAAGACAGAAAATAATCGACAAACATAATAAGTAATAAAATTATGTCAGAAGGTGACAAGCGCTCTGGAATAATAGAGCCCAGTAAGGGTTATCAGAGTGCTGGGAGGTGGCTTGGGATGAACACACACACACTACTATACATAAGATAGATAACCAATAAGGACCTACTGTATAGCACAGGGAACTCTACTCAATATTCTGTGATAACCTATATGAGAAAAGAATCTTAAAAAGAATGAATATATGTATATGTATAACTGAATCACTTTGCTGTACACCTGAAATTAACACAACATTGTAAATCAACTATACTCCAATAAAATTAAAATATATTTTTTTAAAAAAAGAGTGCTGGGTGGTGGATTGCTATTTTAGGTTTTTTAAGGATGTGTATCCAGGAGTGGAATTGCTGGGTCAAATGGATATTTTTTAGGTGAGGAGAAGGAGACTTTTTTTTTTTTAATGGGTTGATCCACTGCCCCATAAAAGCAACCAGACTGGGCTTCCCTGGTGGCGCAGTGGTTGAGAGTCCGCCTGCCGATGCAGGGGACACGGGTTCGTGCCCCGATCCGGGAAGATCCCGCATGCCGCGGAGCGGCTGGGCCCGTGAGCCATGGCCGCTGAGCCTGCGCGTCCGGAGCCTGTGCTCCGCAACGGGAGAGGCTACAACAGTGAGAGGCCCGCGTACCGCAAAAGAAAAAAAAAAAAAAAAGCAACCAGACTTATGAAAGAGAGGACTGTATTCATCTGTTAACCAAAATCTTATTGTCAGCCTACCATGAGCCAGGCATAGGGAAAGTTGCTAAGAATAAAGTGGAGAATGCTACAATATGGATGAACCTGGAAGGCATCAGGCTAAGTGAAATAAGACAGTCACAAAAGGATAAATACTGTGTAATCGCACTCATAAGAGGTCCCTAGATTAGTCAAATCCATAGAGACAGAAAGTAGATGGTGGGGGCCAGGGGCCGGGGGAGGGGCTGGGGAGTCAGTGTTTCCTGGGGACAGAGTTTCAGTTTGGGAAGATGAGAAAGTTCTGGAGATGGGTGATGGGGATGGTTGCACAACAATGTGAATGTACTTAATGCCACTGAACTGTACACTTAAAAATGGTTAAAATGGTAAATTTAATGTTATGTATATCTCATCACAATTTTTGAAAATTTTAATAAAATGGAGTGAAAAAGCCCATGCCCTCACAGTTCACAGTCTAGTGGGAGAGACAAGTATTAATGAAATAATAGCATATTATTAGGCAGACTTCTAAGATGGTTCCAAATGATCCCAACATCTTAGGATTCATGTCCTCGTATAATCCCCTCTGCTTAAGCCTGGGCTGCACCCAGCGACTTGATTCCAACAAATAGGATATTGTCAAGTGATAGGATATAATTTCCATGATTAGGTTTCAGAAGACTGACTTCTGTTTTCCTAGACAACTCTCTCTATTGCCTTTTTGCTTTCATGCTTTGATAAAGCAAGCTGAGATGCTGAAGATGCCCACACTGCCATAAAGTGAGGGTGACCTCCAGCCAACAGCTGAGACCTTGGCACAAGAGCCTACAAGGAAGTAAATCCTGCCAATGACCACGAGTGATCTTGGAGGGGGGTCCTGCTCCCATTGGGCATTCAGAGGACTGATGCCCAGTGGACACTTTGATTGAAGCCTCTGAGGGACCCTGAAGCTGAGGACTCAGCTAAGTGAACCTGGATTCCTGACCCACAGACACTATGAGATAATAAACGTTGTTATCATAAGCCACTAAGTTTTGGGGAAATTTGTTATGCAGCAAAAGATAACCAATACAGGGACTTCCCTGTTGGTCCAAGGATTAAGACTTTGTCTTCCAGTGCGGGGGTTACGGGTTCGATCCCTGGTTGGGGAGCTAAGATCCCACATGCCAGAAGCAATACTGTAACAAATTCAATAAAGACTTTAAAAATGGTCCATATCAAAAAAAAAGATAACCAATACATATATATAAAGGGAAAACTGTAGGTTGTACTAAGTGTTATGATGAAAAAAAGAGAGAGAGAGAGACAGTTCTGTGTTAATCAAATAAAGAACAGTGAGAAGTAAGGGGTGAAGAGAGGATGTTTGATGCAAAAGTAGAAAGGAGCTTGTGATATTGGAGGAACTGGAAAGCCAGGCTGTCTGAATATTGGTGAGTGATAAGGACATTCCCAGAGACCATTTTAAGGCATCTGAATTTCCCCATCGATGCAATGTGAGTCAATGATGAAAACTCATTGAAGAGTTTTAAGAAGGTGAAGGTTGTGATTCAACTGATGTTTCAAGGTTATTCTGAGTCCCGTGTAAAGAAAGGATTGTAAGGGAGCGAGAATGAAGGCAGGGAGACCAGTTGGGTCATTTGAAAAAGAACTGATGCTAGTTTAGGTGTAGGTGGGAGGAGGAAGGGAGTGGATGAATTTGAAAGATATCTTGGGTGAATTGACAGGACTTGGTCCTGGTTTGTCTGTGGGCCGTAGGAGTAGGAGGTGTCGGGAATGACTTCTAGCTTTCTAGTTTGAGCCACTAGATGGATCCTGGTGTTATTCACTAAAATAGGAAAGACTGGAGGAGGCACAGACATTGGAGGAATCAAGAGTCTAAGTCTGGCTTTGCAGAGGTTAAGTATGAAATGTCTATGAGTTCTTAACATTTAATGTCACTTTCTGCCTTCACAGAGCTTGCTTCATTATAAGCATGCAATATATGGTAGGTATTTTTTTAAATTGAAGTATAGTTGATTTACAATGTTTTTCAAATTAGTTTTTATTGGCGTATAGTTGATTTACAATGTTGTGTTAGTTTCTGCTGTACAGCAAGGTGACTCAGTTATACATATACATACATCCACTCTTTTTTAGATTCTACTCCCATATAGGTCATTACAGAGTATTGAGTAGAGTTCCCTGTGCTATACAGTAGGTTCTTATTAGTTACAGTGTTGTGTTAATTTCTGCTGTACAGCAAAGTGACGCAGTTATACATATATATATATATATTCTTCTTCATATTCTTTTCCATTATGGTTTATCAGAGGATACTGAATATAGTTCCCTGTGCTATACGGTAGGACATTGTCATTTATCCATCCTATCTATAATAGTTTGTATCTGCTAATCCCAAACTCCCAATCCAACCCTCCCCTGCCTCTCCCCATCTTGGCAACCACAAATCTGTTTTCTATGTCTGTAAGTCTGTTTCTGTTTTGTAGATAAGCTCAATGGACTCACATTTTAGATTCCACATATAAGTGACATCATATGGTATTTGTCTTTCTCTGTCCGACTTACTTCACTTAGTATGATAATCTCTAGGTCCATCCATGTTGCTGCAAATGGCATTATTTCGTTCTTTTTTACAGCTGAGTAGTGTTCCATTGTATTTTGTGTGGTAGCTATTTTTATTAGACACAAAGTGACTTGACTCTTTTTCTGTTTTCTGTAATTCACAACAATAACTAAAAGGATCGTTCATAGTAACAGCACACCAGGTAAGTGCCCACAGGGTGACTCCCTCCTATAGGAGAATTCGTAATGTGCAATATTTATTCATAATTCTTTAGAGCATGAGACTACTCAGAGAAGAAGCTGCAAAGCTTCGGGCTTTTATTCATTCAGACACATTTTTGAAAGCTTCCTAGACGCCAGGACCTACGTAAGAGCAGGTACTGTCAGAGTACAATAAAAAATATATATACTGACAAATCTGACTACATTGAATACTTCAAAAATCTCCCATAGTGAAAGACTCTTATGAATGGGATAAAAAGACAAGTGATAGGCCAGGAGGAAATGTTGATAATAGATGAGACCGAGCTTTTGATAGCAAGCAAACATCCTAAAATGAAAATAGGAAGGGAGGGACTTCCCTGATGGCGCGGTGGTTGAGAATCCGTGTGCCAATGCAGGAGACACAGGTTCGATCCCTGGTCTGGTAAGATCCCACATGCCGCGGAGCAACTAAGCCCGTGTGCCACAACTACTGAGCCCACGTGCCACAACTACGGAAGTCGGCACGCCTAGAGCCTGTGCTCCGCAACAAGAGAAGCCACCGCAGTGAGAAGACCGCGCACCGCAACGAAGAGTAGCCCCCGCTCGCCGCAACTAGAGAAATCCCGCGCGCAGCAACGAAGACCCAACACAGCCAAAAATAAATAAATTTTTTTAATAAATAAAAAATTAAAATGGGAAGGGAAGGGAAGGAACAGACAGTTCTCAGGAGAACAAGCGCAAGAGGTGAATACATATAGGAAAATATGCTCAAGCCATACAGATAATCACAGAAATAGGAAATAAAATCATCTGAACAGGGACTTCCCTGGCTGTCCAGTGGTTAACACTCCGTACTTCCACTGCAGGGGGAACGGGTTCCATCCCTAGTCAGGGAACTAAGATCTCGTGTGCCACGTGACTCGGCCAAAAAAAAAAAAAACCCACCATCTGAACAGCTTTATTGAGGTGTAACTGACGTACAATAAACTATAGATATTCCAAGTATACAATTTGATAAGTGTTGATATATGTACACACCTGTGAAACCATCCTCACAATCAAGATAGTGAACATAAACTACACTCCCTGAAAAAAATGTCCTCCTGCCCCTCCCCAGCCCCGTCTCCCAAGCAACCGCCATTCTGCCATGGTTGCTCAACAGGGTAGTTTCCAGTGTTGGCTTTCTGTTGGCACTGCTCCCAACATTCCTCTGCCTGCCGCTGGGTGGCGATTCATACACATTGCTGTTGGGCATACAACCACGGGGCGGGAAATTGTACATCCAGGGTTTCTAGGGTATCTAAACGCTCAGCTTTAGAACTTCATATACAGCTGGCTTGTCCCTTTTGGTGCAGAAAAGAGTTAACATAGCAGGCTTAAGATTTTTGTCTTTGCAAAGGCCCTCAGCAGGGTCTGCAACTGGACTCTGGAGGCACCTGCCACCCTCAGTCATCGCGGAGGGGGCTCCCTGTCCCTACACTGTCTGTGCAAACACGTGGTTTACGCTGAACACCTGCTGTCCTCCTAGAGTCTGGGGCCTCGGCTGTGCTGGGCAGAGGTGCCTGAGTGCACAGACTCCCCAGAGAGAACCCCGGGCACCAGGTCTCCATGAGCCTCCTTGGGAACCACACCCCACTCGTGCTGTCACGTCTCGTTTTGCAGGAATTAATTGCATCCTGTGGGACTCCATTGGGAAAGAGCTCTGAAGGCTTGTGCCTGGTCCCCCAGACCCCACCCCAAGCCTTTTTCCTCTGCTGATTTTCCTTCATATCCTCTCGTAAACCATGGCCATGAGGACGATCATTGCTGAGTCTTGGAGACCCCCAATGCAGTTTTGTGATGAATAACACTTGCTTTTGTCTTTTCATTTTAGCTATTCGGGTGCAATCATCTCACATTATGGTTTTTGTTTTGTTTTGTTTTTTAATTTTGGCTGTGCTGGGTCTCTGTGGTGGTGCACGGGCTCTTCTGTGTGGTGCTCGGGCTTCTCTAGTTGCGGCCGTGCAGGCTTAGTTGCGGCATGTGGGATCTTAGTTCCTGGGCCAAGGATCGAACCCGGGCCCCCTGCATTGGGAGCACGGAGTCTTAACCACTGGACTGCCAGGGAAGTCCCTCACATTATGGTTTTAATTAGTGTTCCCTCATGGCTAATGAAATTGAGTCCCTTTTCATGTGTTTATTGGTCAGTTGCATATCCTGGTTTTTGAAATGCCTTTCTGTTTTGCTTATCTAAAAAATTGGGTTATTTCTCTTTTTCTTATTGATTCGTAGGAGTACTTTATATTTTTGTCAAGTATATATTGCAAATGCTTTCACCCATTCAATGGCTCACCTTTCCTCTCTCTTTTAAGGCAGTCCAATTTGTTGATTTTTTTTTTTTAATGTATGGTTAGAGCTTAATGTATGGTTAGAGCTTGTATTAGTCAGCGTTCTCCAAAGAAATAGAACCAATATAAGATGCCTATCTATCTATCTATATATATATATAGAGAGAGAGACAGAGACAGAGATAGAGAGACAGAGACAGAGACAGAGATAGAGAGACAGAGAGAGAGAGGAATTTACTTTATGGAATTGGGTCATGCAATCATGTGGGCTGGCATGTCTGAAATCTGCAGGGCAGGCTGACAGGCTGGAGACCCAGGGAAGAGTTGACATTGCAGCTTGAGTCCCAAGGGTGTCTGGAGGCCGAATTCCCTCTTCTCTGGGGAGACCGCAGTCTTTTCTCGTAAGGCCTTCAACTGATTAGATGTGGCCCACCCGCCTTCTAGAGGGTTCTCTCTCTACCCAAAGTTTTTTTTCTTTGCATCTTTATTGGAGCATAATTGTTTTACAATGTTATGTTAATTTCTGCTGTACAACAAAGTGAATCAGCTATATGTATACATACATCCCCATATCCCCTCCCTCTTGAGCCTCCCTCCCACCCTCCCTATCCCACCCCTCTAGGTCATCACAAATCATTGAGCTGATCTCTCTGCGCTCTGCAGCAGCTTCCCACTAGCCATCCATCTTATATTTTCTACCCAAAGTTGACCGATTTAAATGTTAATCTCATCTAAAAATACTTTCCCAGCAACATGTAGGCTGGTATTTGACCAAATGTCTGGATGCTGTGGTCTAGCCAAGTGCACACATAAAATTAACTACCACAGTGCATTTTTGTGTTCTCTTCAAGAAAATTTTGCCTGCCTCAAATCATATTTATATATATGTGTGTGTATATATATATATATATATTGGTCTTACCATGCAGCATGTGGGATATTAGTTCCCTGACCAGGGATCGAACCCATGCCCCCTACAATGGAAGCGTGGAGTCAACCACTGGACCACCAGGGAAGTCCATATTCTATATTTTCTTTTGCCATCTTTCTGGCTTTACCTTTCATAGATTCCATCTGTTTACATTTCAAAAACAAGCAAAACTAACCCCTGGCATAGACACTGGGGCAGCGTTATCCCTTGGGGGTCATGAGTGGAGATCTTATCCTTTGGGGGTCGTGGGGTCTGTTCTTGGTCTGGGTGCCAATGACAAGGGGGGTTGCTCCCTTTGTGAAAATTCATTGAGCTCTTTGCTTATAATGTGTGCACTTTCGTGCCTGTATGTTACACTTTGATAAAAAAAAAATTTAGGAAGCACAGACATGAGAGCGAGAGAGAAGGATGACACCCTAAGTCCGCAGGAGCTTACAAAGACCTGGGAACAGCCGTGAGCTGAGCAGAATTTGTGGTTGGTACCCTCAACCTCACCCCCGAAGGGATTCACATTCTCTGAGCCCATCTCTGACCCCATATCCCATCATGCAATGCAGGATGGCAGCCCTACCACAGCACAAAGCCTCACAAAATATCCCTGGTGAGGAGAACTTAAAATTCTGAAAGGGGAATCAGCTCTAAACGCGCAACCCCAGTCTCTAGGACGCGGGCCGTTTCTAGGCTCAAGCCCGGGTGGTTTCAGGGTTAAACTCAGCCTTGTTCTTTCTGGTCCTGATGCTGCGCGCGGCCCGCAGGGATGGAGGTGGCACCGTTGGGGAGGCAGCGGCGCCGGCGCGCCCCCTGGTGGCCTCAGCTCCTCATCTACGGGGGTCACGTCCGGAGGGCTCGGTGTGTGTTCTGACTTTGAAATAACTGATTCTGCAGGGCTGGCGTCGATTTGGGGGAGGGGTCGGGTCGGGTGGGGAAGCCAACTCAGTTTGGGGTTTCCAAGTTACCTAGGTTGGGATGAAATCTTTGCTGAAAAGATACAGGGGCACAAATAATTATAATTATTATCAGCCACTCTGCCCAGCTTGAGGGATCTTGGTTCCCCAACCAGGGATTGAACCCGGGCCCTCCTCAGTGTAAGCAGGGAGTCCTAACCATTGGACCCCCAGAGAGTTCCCCTGAATAAATTATACATTTTTGCTGGTGGCAAAATTGTTTTGGGATATTTGTTTCTTTGACACATTTATCTAGGGCCTACTGTGTGTTGGTAATAGTGCAGGACAGGGCTTCTCAGCCTTGGCACTGCTGATTTTCAAGGCCCGGTCATTCTCTGGGGCGGGGGTGCTGTCCTGGACCCTGTGGGGAGTGGAGCAGTACCCCTGGTCCCCACTGTGACAGCCACAGAGGTCCCCCCAGACATCACCTGGTGTCTTTTTTTTTTTTTTTAATATTTATTTATTTATTTATTTTATTCTTGGCTGCGTCAGGTCTTAGTTGTGGCACTCGGGATCTTTCACTGTGGCACACGGGCTCCAGAGTGAATGGGCTCTCTAGTTGTGGCAGGCTCTCTAGCTGTGGCTCCAGCGCTCAGTATTTGCAGTGCGTGGGTTTAGTTGCCCCGCAGCATGTGGGATCTTAGTTCCCTGACCAGGGATCGAACCCATGTCCCCTGCACTGGAAGGTGGATTCTTAACCACTGGACCACCAGGAGAGTCCCTCACCTGGTGTCTTTAGGGGGCAGAATTCCCCCCCGGGTGATACCCCCTGCTTCTGTGACAGAGAGAGACAAACTTTGTTTCCATCTTGTTGCTTCACGGGACTTAATCTGGGTGAGATTTGCAGTCTTGCTCCTAGGAATTATGCACCAAGGCTGTGGAAATGCAGAGAACGGAGCCTTTCTAACCCCGTCAACAGTAGCAGCAGCTGCCTTACATCTCAAGGCTCAACCTATTCCTGGAAGCTTTCTCCAAGGCACGACTTATGCTAAATCTATGTTTAATTGCCTTTTTTTTTTTTTTTACTCAATGCACTTCTGACAGCAATATTCAGAAATATCCTGTTTCTAGCTCGTGTGGGATCAAGCAGTGATTCTCCGTGATACACAACTCATCAAGTTACATAGAGAAGCTGCTGGCTTCTGGGCTTCTGGGATGAGTTGTTGACAATTACTCCTTTTTTTGTTGTTTTTTTTTCCTTTCCCTCTTCCCCACACTTCCAGCGGTTCCAAAACAGAAAATTTCTGGATCTTTCCTGAACACTTAGACTGGGTGTGGGGTCAATTTGGAAGAGGCTCTGTAGGGCCTCCCAGCGATGGACACACAGGATGGGAGAGAAGGAACAGAGATCGTTTGGGGAGACCTAAGGGGCATAGGTAGATGTTCCTGGAAGATACGGCTCCTATTCCTGTGCTCACCAGTGCCTCTCAACGTGGGCTTCTCCAAACAGGTGTGTCCCAATCCCCTGAGATGCTTGTTTAAAATGCAGAACCAGGGCTTCCCTGGTGGCGCAGTGGTTGGGGGTTCGTGCCCCGGTCCGGGAGGCTCCCGCATGGCGCGGAGCGGCTGGGCCCATGAGCCGTGGCCGCTGGGCCTGCGCGTCCGGAGCCTGTGCTCTGCAACGGGAGAGGCCACAGCAGTGAGAGGCCCGCGTACCGCAAAAAAAAAAAAGAAAAAAAAAAGCAGAACCAGTAGGGGCCTGGCTTAATAAATTCAGGAGACTACATAGACTGGACCAGTAGTTCTCAAACTCTGTGGGGTGTTCAGAAGCATCCCTGGTCCCTACCCACTTGATGCCAGGAGCATCCCTCAGTCCTGACATCCAAAAATATCTCCAGATATCGCCCAGTTTCCCCTGGGAAGGCAGGGTTACGCCTGCGGACAATCCACCCTAGGTGAATTGTCAGTTTATGGGGGCGGGATGCAGGTACCAGTGATAAGGATTCTCAGACGATTTTGGCCCAGGTGGGGACCACTTAATCCTCCCCTCTGATCTGGGGGCCACCAGCCAATCCTTGCTAATCACAGACAAGGAGGAAACAGGCTTAACTGGCACCATGAAGCTTTAAGATTTTGCTAAAAGCACGTTCTAGAAGGTTTGTAAAGCCTTAGAAGGATGCTGGGATTTTTCTCTCTCCTTTCTGAAGAATTCTTGCTCAAATGGATTGATGTAAATTGGGACCCATGTGGAGGTGAGCCAGGTTGGGGGAGGGGGGAGGGTCAGTGAAGACCCAAGATGCCGGGACTCCTGCCAGACCTGGGACCTGCTGATTCACTTTTGAATGTGACAGCCCTTTATGGAGGCTGCGAGGCTAGGCAATCAGGTCCCTCTGGTTGGCTGGAAGACTTGGCCAAGCTCAAGCCTGTGGTGGAAGGCTATAAGGCACCCCAATAACCCCCACCTCCTGGTGGTCATGCCCTGCATAATCCCCTTCCGTCAGGTGTGGACGAGACCTGCGACTCAGTTCTAACGAACAGTATAGGCGATGACTGCCATTCCCAAGATTCCATCATGGTACCTAAGATTCTGTCCTGCTAGCTGACTCCCTCTAGATTCTCTCTCCCCTGCTGGCTTTGAGGAAGCAAGTGGCCATGGGGGGGAGGGGGGGGTGGTTGTGGAAGACTAACTATCGATCCCCAGAGATGTCCATGTCTTAATCTCTGGAACCTGTGAGTATGGTACCTTATATGGCAAAAGGGACTTTGCAGGTGGGATTAAATTAAGGACCTTGAGATGGGGATGATCCTGGCTCACCCGAGGGGGGGGGGGTGTCCAGTGTCATCACAGGGGCTGTTATAAGAAGGAGGGAGAGGGAGATTCAACACAGACAAAAGGGGAGAGGCCACGTGAAGACAGGCAGAGACTGGGGTGATGCGGCCACAAGCCCAGGACACCGCAGCCCCCATAAGCTGGGGGAGACAGGAAGGCTCCCCCTCTGGAGCCTCTGGTGGGAGCTCTGCCCTGTAACACCTTGCTTTGGGACTGGACAAACTGATTTCATGCTTCTGGCTTCTAGAACTACAAGAGAGTCAATGTGTGCTCGTTTAAGCCACCGAGTCTGTAGTAATTTGTTATGGCAGCCCCAGGAAATGAACACAGGAGGCCTTGGTGGTGCAGAGCTGAGGGAGGCCAGGCCTCAACCCACAACATAAGGACTGAAGTCTGCCAGCGACCTGTGGGCAGATGAGAATGTGGCCTTGGCTGAGACCCCGAGCAGAGGCCCTGCTGGTTTCTGACCCACAGAAACTAGGAAGTAACCAGTGTACTGTTTCAAGCCTCTAAGTTCGTGGCGCTTTGTTATGCAGAAATACATAACGGATACCAAGCCTTTGATGGGGTTTGGCAGGATGAAGAAGGCCCATGTATCAGAAAGCAAACAGGCTTCCTGGAGCCAGGCAGGTAACACGCTCTGCACCTGGGCCTGTGGGTTCAGGATAAAAACCCCTCCTCTGAAGAATGGGAGAAGAGGTGCTACACACCTGACACACAGCAGGGGCTCGACGACTGGTGACTCCTGTGAGGGAGATGTGGCTTCTCAATGTCCTCCCCGCCAGATGCAACATTTTATAAACACTTAACTTTTATGGGTACTTTTTCTAAAGCTCCATCAATGATTAAAATGTTGCGTCAGGATTAAGAACCGGTTCCTATGTTATTAGGCCACGAAAAGGAATGAAGTTTTGATACATGACGCCATGTGGATGGACCTTGAGGACACGATGCTCAGTGAGAGAAGCCAGACACAGAAGGACACACAGGGTGTGATTCCATTGATGGGAAACGTCCAGAACAGGCAGATCCACAGACACAGAGAGTGGGTTCCTGGCTGTCAGGGGCTGGGGGGGACTGCTGATGGGGACGGGGCTTCTTTTGGGGGTTTAGACAGTGGTGATGGTGGCAGAACATGGTGAATGTACTAAAAACTACTGAGTTGTACAATTTTATTTTTAGCTATTTAATATTTATTTATTTGGCTGCACCGGGTCTTAGTTGTAGCACGTGGGATCTTCATTGCCACGTGCAGGATCTTTCGGTTGTGGCATGCAAACTCTTAGCTGCCACATGTGGGATCTAGTTCCCCAACCAGGGATCGAACCCGGGGCCCCTGCATTAGGAGCGTGGAGTCTTAACCAATGGACCACCAGGGAAGTCCCCGTACGTTTTCAAATGGCAAATGTTATGTCATGTGAATTATATCTCAATTTTTTTTAAGGGAACCATTTCCCCAGACAGGTAGCTGGAGCCACGTAAATGCCAGTTTACTGCATTAACTTCTGTGGAAACGCAGATCGGGAACTCGAGGCGGCCAGGACCCCGCCTTCCTCACCGGCTCCGCTGGTGGCCAGGCTGCCCAGTGGCACTGGGTAGCTGGAACAGGAGGGCTGGACGGCAGGGAGCTTCCACACCCCGCCAGCGGCACCCACCGTGGACGGACCCCTCCTCCTCCTTGAACTTCCTTCATCCCCTATTGGCCACCGTCCAAGAGGCAGGGAACATGGGGAAGTCATCTCTGCAGGACAAGGCAGCTCAAGGTCACCGGAAGCTGGAAGTACAATCCCCCAGAAGCCACAGAGGCCACGGCTGAAGGAGGCGAGCGTGGCCCAAAGGTGTTCCCATAGCCCAGTGGCCAGTGGGGAGCCGAGTGCAGGTGCTGACGCCCCCCTTTGCCTACACCATCTGTGGCGGCCTCCAGACGCTGGGAAAGGCAGGAGGTACTTCTCCCCTTGAGCCCTGGCAGGGAGGCAGACCCGCCCACACCTGGATTTAGCCTCTGGGGGCAGGGGCCATGTCCAACTTCTGACCTCCAGGACTGAGATGCTCTGTGTGGTTAAAAGCCACTGAATCTGTGCGACTGTCTCAGCGGTGACAGGAGATGCACACACAACCCGGTTCAGTGGTTCCAAGGCGACCCACACAGGGTCCAGGCTGGGGGTTCCTAGAAGCTAGGGGCAGGGAGGGGAGGCGGCGCTGAGAGATCAACACAGAGACAGGCAGAGGTCATGATGTCTATTTATTCCCCACATGTTACGTTATGCTTGTCACCATGGCTAGCACGCAAGAGTTAAGACACATCTCGCCGGACGTGTGCCAGACGGCGGGTGGCCGGCGGCCGTCTCCCTACTAGTTACCTACACACACGGTGCTGGGTCACCTCGCACATGGCCCGACACCACCAGGGAGCCTCCGACGATCCAGCTGCCAACACTGCTGCCGGAGCGGTGGTGCCAGCCGACCCCTCCTCCCCACGCCGTCCCGCCTCGCCTGGGGCCGCCGGGCATCCACGGTGGCTGCCTGGCAATCCCAGGCCAAGGCGGGTGGCACCAGGACCCCCTGCAGCCCCCCCTCCCAACGGGAGGAGGCGCCGGGCCAGCGGGACCACCTGTGGGTAGAAGGGCAGTGGCTGGGACACATGGCCAGGCCGGGATGGGCTCGGGGGCCAGGCTGAAGGTGGTGAGAGGGCCCCTCACGGTCTTTCGGTCTTGAGTACTCGGAAGAGAGCACTGGGATCAGACCCGCGTCCATCCAAATGCTCGACTGGAAGAAAAGTCCCAGAAATGGGTCCTGCACACCCAGGACGTCCACTCCGGGCCGCCCCCAGGCCCAGGGCAACAGAACCGGCTCCTGGGAACATGCAGCGGGAGTTGCTCATGCGAGAACCCGGGTCCAAGGGCCGGGCTGGCTGGCAGGGAGCCCGTCCGAGCAGGGGCGGCTGGGGTGGCCAAGGTCGACGCAGAGAGCAGCTTCTCGTGGGCTGCGAGGACCCTGAAGACAGGCCGAGGGGGCGGGGCTGCGGAAGGGGCTTCGTGCCACGGCTTCCCCGTGGGCGCTTCTTGAGAGCGGCAAAAGGACCCCCCCCAAATTATTCTAGAAAATACTTTAGAGACTGGGTTTTGGGGGGGCTGGGAGTGAGACTGGTGCTGGTCTGTGCTCACAGCTTGCTGGCTCTGTTTCGAGAAGGGTCTGGGGGCCGTGAGAGAGTACAAAAAGGGAGGGAAGGGCTGAGGCAAAAAAATAAAAATAGTAAAAATCCGTCTTAACATGCAGGTCCAATTCCTTTTCCTCTCATGGGCGGTCCAATGGGAAGAGAGACGGAAAAGTGAGAGAAGGCTTCTGGTCAGCCAGGAAGGACCTGATGGCGCTGGGGGGCTGGAGAGAGAAACAGCCCAACTGAGCGGGACTGAGAGGGGTGGGGGATCCGGGTGGGAACCCTCGGCAAGGGGTCTGATGACCAGAGACACCCCCGCGTGGCCTCGGCGACGCGGGCCCGGCCCCGGACTCACTGGGCAGTCATTCCCGCGGGTCGTCGCTGCTGGCACTGGGGGTCCGACTCCGGATCTGACTGCGCAGCTGTTCTATCAACTCTGGGTTCTGCTGCTGCATCTGCTGAGCGAACTGCTGGCCCCTGCGGGGAGGGGAGGTGCACCCGGGCTCAGCCTGGCCCAGGGTGCCCACCCCACGTGCCCCTCGAGGGCAGGGGGACCGCTCCCCGGAGGACGCAGGCCCTACAGAGCAGGTCTCTCTTCCTGGGGGAGTGGGGACACGCCCCGCCTGCCCAGGAGCCCCGCCTGGAAGGTCCACTCACGCCTGGATGAGGCTGGCCAGGTCGTTCTGCGAGGGGTTGGTGCCGGGAGTCCCCGAGGGGTTGTGGCCGCCCGAAATCATGCCGGACATGCTGCAAAGAGAGCCCTTGACTCGCAGACGGTTCAGCCCTCCTCCTCTGATCCCCACTTGGCCCTTCCCCTCTGCCGGCAATGGACATCTCCTGGGGCCCGAACCTGCCCTCAGCCCACGCTTCTCTCTGACTGCAGCCTGTCAATTCCATCAGCTTTCCCAGCAACATCCTTTTTTGGCTTAAAGACAGTGACTCTTAACGGGGCAATGCTGTCCCTCAGGGACACCGGGTGATGCCAGTGACACAGAAGGCCACACAGAGTCTGAGTCCATTGATGGGAAACGTCCAGAACAGGCAAATCCAGAAACAGAGAGTGGGTTCCTGGTGGTCAGGGGCTGGGGATGGTGCTAAGGGGACGGGGTTTCTTTTTCAGATGATGAATGTCTGGAACTAGATGGTGGCCACAGCTACAGGACGTCGTAAATATACTTAATGCCACGGAATCACAAACCTTAAAATGGTTAAAATGGTACATTTTGTGCACCTTGCACCACACTAATTTTAACCGCAAGACCCAAAGGAGAACGGTGGTCACTTACAGCTGTTGCACTTGGGGATTGTTCATGAGGTTGGATGCCTGAAGAAAAACACAGACTTCTCAGAAAAAGCAAGCTCCCAAACGCGTTTCATCACTGACGAGGTTTCCCCGTACGCACCGTGGGCCTCCAGCCCAGAACCCAGAGCGCCAGGCCCGCCTCTTCCCCGGGCCCCACCCCATCCCCACACACTGTGACCCTGCCCTTTCCCCACTTCGATCCCATCTGGACTCTCATCTTAAGATTCCAGGAACCTCGTCATCCTTCCCCGACCAGGGACACCTGGGAGTCAGTTCCAGCTCTGCTATGTGGATGAACATCATCCTGGCATCTCTCCTACACTGACACCCCCAGCCACGTCGGGATTAGCTCCTCTGGGCCGATTTTAAGACGTGCACACGAGCAGAAGCCGGGGAAGCACCTTCCAGGCTGTGGCTCTTTCCGAAAAGGGCTGGAGAGCGCTACCAGCCGGCCTCGGCCAGTCCACTGCCCTGCATGGCTGGGTGTCCAAGCCACGGTCATGCAAGTGTCGGGCATGGATGGGTGCCGACAGCACAGCACGAAGCTAAGGGGGACCGGGACCACCGACCCCGATGGACAAGGCCAAAGGAGCGGCCTCTGTCAGGCCGCTCCCCCCCGCCAGGAGTCCTCTGGCAGCCTCGTGCCCGCCCCGCCCTGGACGAGAGCGGCAGCCCAGGCTCTGAGACGTGGGAGGCCAGACGCTTTCCGCTCAGGTGCAGACGTTTCTCTGATGGGGGGGCTCCAGGCTCCTCTCTCCCTGGCGACCTGAGACCCCCACCCTGAGGCCCCTTGAGCCAGCGGTGTGGCCTGGGGACCGGTGAGACCACCCGGGGGCTGACAGGCATGTGCCGGATATGCTGGGTGCCTGTTCCAGGGGACGGCCCTGTGCAGAACACGCGCATCTGGACCAGAAGGTGGTCGGCCCTTCCTCCGCGGGGCCCCTGCGCCCTGTGTCTCGTCTGCACCTCAGGGAGCAGGTGCAGCGACGCTGCTGTCACCGTGGCCACACCGCAAGGGGGCCCGGACTGGGGGAGAAGGGGCGTGGAAATTCCCCAGGTTATTCAGCTGGGAGAGGTGGGTTCAGCTTGTCCGGCTCCACACCCCACGGCGCCCAGTGTCCATGGTGTCTGCAGTGGGGCGGCCCTGGCCCGGGGCCCGTGGTGACACGGCAGGCGGGGGCCGTTACCATGCTCATGAAGCTTGGGTTGTTCAGCAGGCCCGCGATGTCAAAACTGCCAACACCTCCCGTCTGTGGGGTGAGAAAAGCCCTGGTTAGTGGGGCCTCGACACAGAACCTCGACAGCCGGCCCCCCGGGAACTGAGGGGTAAGGTCCCACCTGGGGCCTGTTGGAATCCTGGGCGTCCCAGCAACCCGGGAGGCCAGGCCCTGCGGCCGGGGGTGCTTTGTGAAAGACGCGCACCACGGTGTGGGTCCCCTGGAAGAGCACGGTATATTAACCGTGTCTTTCACTTTGTGATGCTGACTGTGGCGGGACGGCCCCTCCCAGGGGTGGCCAATCCCTAGAAACTGGTAAACAAATGGCCCGCGAGTGCACCTTTCACGTGCAAACCAGCCTCTACGGGGCTCGGGGCCACTGTACCCCTGCCTTGGTCACCCCGGGCAGCCCCCCTGCCCTGGGGCCATTCAAACTAGCCGATCCCGCACCTGCTCACCCAGCCTGCCAGCTCCTTCCCAAGGCCCACACAGCCCCCAGCCCTCTGCCTCCTGACGAGCTGGGGCTTCCCCATGTGACCCACGCCCTCCCGTTTCCGGGGGCTCTGCGAGGATAAGCCTCTTCCCTCACGACAGGACCCCGTTAAACAGATGCCGGACCCCCGGCACCAGAGACGTTCCTCCCACACGGGTCAGGCCCAGCCCTCGACCCCGAGCCGCCCTGCCCCCGCGGCCAGTCCCCAGAGGACTCACGGGACTGGGTGCCTCTCTCAGCCTCAGCTCCGCCACCTTGAGGTTGGACTTGTAGGTCTCGTTGTCGGGGTCCAGCTCCAAGGCCTTCCTGTAGTAGGCCACGGCCTCCGTGTGCTTGTTCAGGCTGGACAGAGCCAGGCTGCAGGAGGGACAGTGAGCGTGGAGGGCCTGGAAGGCCGTCCGCCTGCCCGCCCAGGCCCAGCAGCCCCGAACTGCTGGGGTCGCCAGGGCTGGGAGGAGGCGGGGCAGGCGTGGTCAGAGCTCCTCCCTCCTCCCAGGCGAGCTGAATCACAGGTGTGTCCTTGGACTGCACTGGAGTTTACGCTAACAAGGAGGCCTGTTTATGCTAATGAGGTAGGCTTCCAGATGTGCTGCTGGCCACAAAGACCAAACTCACCCCCAACTCCCGGGGAGGGAGGCGTTAGAGACGGGCTATAAAACCCACCCCCACTGGTGACCGCCCCGCGTGCTGTGGGGGAGGCGCGCCCCGAACCGCGCAGGACAGCTCTGCCTCGGGACCCTCCCCGACCTCGCCCTTGGCGGCCCTCCGCCTGCTGCTCGTCTGCATCCCTTACGATAAGCCAGAGAAGGTTAAGTGAAACGTTTTCCTGAGTCCTGTGAGCCTTCGAGGGAATCGCTGAACCCAAGGAGAGGGTCGTGGGAACCCGGACTTACAGCTGGTCGGTCAGAAGCTCAGCTGACGGCCTGGACTCGGGATTGGTGCGTGAGGTGGGGCAGCCCAGTGGGCTGGGGCCTTAACGTGCGGGGCCGCGCTGACCCCAGGCAGACAGCATGTACGGGGCGGGCGGCACTCACCCCATCCTGCCGTAGGCCTTGCTGTAGGACGGGTCTATGCAGATGGCCCGCTCGCAGTCCTGAACCGCCCCCGCGTAGTTCCCCAGTTTGCTGTGGGCCGCAGCTCTGGGAGAAGGCAAACCAGGGCAGTCGGGGAGCTGATTGCAGCTTCCCCGTCTGTCAGGTGGGGCGGAGGCAGGGTTGCCAAGGATGGGAGGCCCGGTGGGGCTGGACACCGGGGCTGGCGCCGGAGGATACAGCAATCTGGGTGCCACCCCGTTCACCAGGGAAACCGAGGCTGTGGGGGCAGACGAGTGCGGCCGCTAGCACCACTGACACTGGGCCGCACCTGGCCAGCCACCAGGCATGGGCTCGTTATTTGGGACAGCGGCTGAGCCATCACTAACCCACAGATCGACTGCCCCTCCCATTCCCCTGGGGACCCCGCTCAGCCCGCCCAGGACCCCACCGGTCCCTGCCGTACCTGTTACAGAAGTAGACGGCGTTGGCGGGGTTCAGCTCGATGGCTTTCCCATAGAAGTGCACGGCAGCCTCAAAGTTTTCTACTTTCATCTGTTCGTTCCCTGAAGAGAAAGGGAAGGAAACGTACCCTCGGCTGTTCCCCTCGGACCCCGAAGTTCTGAGATGGCGTTCTCGGCTCGCCCGGCTTCCATGTGGCAGTTCGAGACTTTGGGGGCCCAGGATGCAATGCTTAGACACAGGCTAGGGTGGTGGCATGAGGCGGAGGGCAGGTCTGCGTCCAGCGCAGGGCCTGGCCAGAGCCAGCCCTTGGTGCAGCAGCTGTCACTGTCCTGGTTGTGGTATTTGGGAACCTGAGCCTCAGATACCATCACTTTTGCTCGTTCCTTCAGAAACAGCGCAGTTTTAATGAGATGGAATTCACATACCGTGAGACTCACCCTTTAAAACTGTACATAACTCAGTGGCTTTTAGTATATTCAAAGTGGTCCAGCCATTAGCACTAATTCCAGAACATTCCATTAGCCAAAATAAGCCCCGTCCCCATTAGCTGTCACCCGCCCCCCCACCCAGCCCCTGACAACCACACATCCACTCTCTGTCTGGCTCTGCCTGTTCTGGACGTGTCCCATCAACGGAATCAGACACTGTGTGTCCTTCTGTGTCTGGCTTCTCTCCTTGAGAATCCTGTTCTCAGGGTCCATCCACGCTGGAGCGAGTGTCGGGGCTTCTCTCCTCTGCGTGGCTGAGTGACGTCCCCGTGTGTGGAGGGACACGTGTGTGTGTCCGCTCGTCAGCCGATGGGCACCTGGGCGGCTTCCACTCCTATGCCACTATGAACACGCGTGCACAAGCGTCTTTGTGGATGTGCGTTTGCACCCCTCCTGGGCACGCCCTGGGGTGGAACTGCTGGGTCACATGGTCACTCTATCTAACCATTTGGGAAGCTGTCGGACCGCCCTCCGCAGCAGCCTCACCCTTTAATTCCTCCTGGTCAAGGGTCTGATTTCTCTGCATCTTTGCATCAGTGTAAAAGCCCTCCGGCCCCATCTCCAAAGGCTGGTCTGCCATCTGCTCCACAGCCCAGGACCAGCCGGCCTCTGCCCGTAGCACCCGGCGGCCAGCTGTGCGGGGCGTTCCTCACCTTCGGTTTTGAGGCGTTCTGCCTCGGCCGAGTCCTCCTCCGAAGGTGGGGTTCGCTGGGGGCTCCTCAGATCAGGTGGTATCTCCTGGCCCCAAAGCCACGATGAGCTCTTTGAGGGGCAGCAGGAAACCACTGACCTCCTCCCCCAAGCCCACCACCCTCTCCCCTCCCCCAACCAGCCAGGGGACGCCCGAGGACAGCTGAGCTCTGGGGGGTAACTCAGGCCCTCGAACTGAGACAGAACCACAGCCCCGCAGTGCCCGAGGCTCACCCTGCCCGCCGCAGCTGCTTCAAATATTTCGGGAAGAGTCTGGGGGAGCGCGAGGTCGCTATCCTCCACCGTCACCCCGAAAGCAGTCTCCAGGCATTGGATGGCAACTGTCAGGGGGACAAAGGTGTGCTCTACTGAACCCAACCCCAAGCTGACGATTCTGGGGGGCAGCGCTCACGTTTCCTTTCTTGGACGTGCTCGCTAAGGCCTCGGATGCACCAGGCGCTGCGTGCGCCCTGCGGGGCCCTATGGGTGCCAGCTGTGATTCCTCGGGCAGCTCAGGATGGACCTGCCCCTCGAGCCCCGAGGCCGGGAGGAGTGGAGGAGCCGCCGTCCCTGCCGCACGGGGCTCAGGTGGTGACGCCAGGCCTCTCTGTGGGGTCACAATGCTGGGGCTGCCCGGGTGGGAGGCCTCGGGGGTTCGGTGCGGCCCGGTGGGCATGGAACAGCTACCTCCTGCCAGGCAGGCTAGCAGCCGGGTCTGGGCTGGGCCCCCCACCCCTGGCCTCTCTCACTCCTTTGACCGGTAGGGACACACGCACAACGGGGGACATGGAAAACCTTCGGGAACTGCATCCCTCCAGAAGAGAACAGCTGCGGGAGGCCCAGCCTAAAGTGAGGGAGGCGGGGGGCAGCCCTGCACCCGCCTGGGGCTCAGCATCCCTACCTGTGAAACGAGGACAGGGACCAGCCTATCGCTCCCACCCCGCGGAGCTTCTAGGCGCTGATGCAGGTGGGGGGTCGGGCAGGGGACTCGAGGCCCTGGGAGGCGCGCGTGGCCCGCAGCACGTACCTTCCAAGCTCTCCTGGGCGTCAGAGGAGAGCTCCCCGTGCCGGAGCTGGTCATGCAGGAACTGGATGATGGCGTAGGCCAGACGCTTCTTGTTATCCATCTTGAGATGGGAGCAGACAAGGTCTGGGGGTTTCAGGATCTGCGGACAGCGGTCCACAGTGTGAGGACAGGACGGGCGGCGGGCACAGCCGAGCCTTTGCCCCTCTGCCCTCACGCACCCGCCCTGCCCGGCAGGAGCCACTTTAACTCACTGGCTAATTGTGTCTGCCTGACAACGGTGAGGCAGACATGTGAATTCTCCACATTTCACAGAGGAGACGCTGAGGCTGTAGGTCCAGAGCCCCTTGCCGTCCTGCCTGACTCTAACCCCAGGGTGATGTGGCCCTGGGCACGGTGGTCATCCCTCCTCACCAGCTGGACGGGGGGCGTGGGGCTCCCCAGGGACACAGAGGGCAGGCTGCAGCCCCACCTGTTGCTACTCCACGCTCTGGACAAGAAAACGGTCCAACAGTTTCCGGGCCCCGAACACCCGGGGGACACGCACCGCCCACGAGGGTCAGACAGGACCCCTGGGTGGGCCTGAGCAGACCAAAGGCCCAGAGGGCACTGACACCCCCTCCCAGGCCACCTCAGGGCCTCCTCTGGGTTCCTCTACAAACTGCTGTATTCCTAGGCCAGGTGTGACTCTCCCAAGGGGACACAGGTGACAGCTGTGGTCGTCACAACTTGGCGGATGGCCCCCTACAGTGCTGAGGCGAGACGCCTGGAGAACGGGCGTGGGAAGGGCCTGTTCCCCGTGGGCCGTGGCGCGCCAGGCACTTCACACACAGCCTCGCCCCCTGCACAGGCCCATCTCCCACGCTTGCCCGAGGCCAGGCAGGGCTCGCCTGGGAGGGCGGGAGCCATGGTGTGAAGCATCTTGGCCCCCCAAACACGCCCCCGCAGGGTGAACAGCCTGTGTGGCTTGGAAATCGAGAGGCGGCCTCCTGGCTGGGTTATCATTAACCCACCACTGGCCAGCGGCGGGTAAACAAACCACACAGAGCAAGTCACAAGCCCCAGGCTTCGCACACTGGCCGACAGCAGGCCGGGCGCTGCCGGCCCAGAGCCGCCGGGCGAGTGCAGTCAAGACACGCGATGCTGGCCATGCTCAGAGCCGTTTCCGGTTCACAGAAAACCACATCCATCGACAACTTAAAAAAAGGGAGAGAAGCCAGACACAGAAGGCCACACAGTGTGTGATCCCACTGACGGGAAACGTCCAGGAGAGGCCGATCCACAGACACAGAGAGCGGGTTCGTGGTTGCCAGGGGCTGAGGAGGGGGTGGGGCTTCTTTTGGGGTCACGGAATGTTCTGAAATTAGTGGTGATGGTTGCACAGCACCGTGAATATACTAAAATCTACTAAGTTTTACGGTATGTGAATTATATCTCAAATTTTAAAAAGGGAAGGACTTAAAGCAGCTATATTGTACAGCTGGACAGGGCACTCTGGCCACCCCCGGAAAGCTCTACGGGGATGGTAATGAGCTTTCTCCTCCCCCATTTCTGGATACAACGAGCCTTTACCAAGCAAGCGCCTTTGGCCCAAGAGCGTCCCAGGAACTGGGAGGTCTGGAATCAGGACGCCAGAGGACAGACGGCCAGCCCCAGATGCACAGGCTCTCAGGGGCAACACAGAGGGGCCCAGGGAGACCAGCCAGCACAACCCGTTCGTTCTGAAGACAGTGAAACCCCCAAAGGTGAGTCATCTTCCCCAGCCGAACCAGTGAGCCGCTGCCCAAAACGTCAACAAGGTTCTGGTTTTACAGACATTTGACAGAGGCATCATTCACCACAGCCGAAAGGCAGACAGAACCCAACGTCCATGCATGGATGGAGCAACAGATGTGATCCATCCACACAGCAGAATATGATTCAGCCTTAAAAAAGAAGGAAGTTCTGACACCTGCTACAACCTGGATGAACCTTAAGGACGTGATTGCTCAGTGAGATAAACTAGACACAGGACAAACGCTGTCTGATTCAATTCACATGAGGTCCCTAAAGGGCTCAAATCCATAGAGACAGGAACTAGACGGTGGCGGCCAGGGGCTGGGGGACTCTGTTTCATGGGGACAGAGCTTCAGTTTGGGAAGATGAGAAAGTTCTGGGGATGGATGGTGGGGATGGTTGTACGACAACGTGAAGGTGCCTAATGTCACTGAGCTGTGCGCTTAACGATGGTTAAGATGATAAACTTCACGGTATATCTATTTTACTGTAACTAGAAAAAATCTGTTTTCAAAGCCCGAAGTGGTCCTCTTAGGATGTGAACCTCCGAGACCCCAGGACCCTGATCCTTCTGTACGTTCTGTTCTAATCAGGGGTCAAGGGCCACACCTGGCAGCCGCCTGTTTGGCTGAGGATGTCTTTTCATCCCTACGTTATAGAAGTGTCTGCAGAGCACGCTCGGTTTTCCTCAAGGGCCCCAAAGCCCACAGAATTTACCACCTGGGCCTTCATGTTTGCCAACCCCTCCCAGCCGACTTCTCGATCACCGAACAGGATGGAGGGGTGCCAGGGTCTCCCAGAGGGGGTCACAGGTTGACAGGTCACATGGGAAGGTCACAGGCTGGGCAGCTGGGGCTCCCCCAATGTGTTCCAGGCAGCACTTAGGGGCACGACCCCCCTGCCAGACCCATGGGAGCTGGTACTGGGTGACTGGGCTTCACACTGGGCTCGAGGATCTGTGCGTGGGGGGATCTGTTTTCCTCACAGGGAACTAATGTAGGCCCTGTGGTGACAAGCGTTTGCTTAAGAGTAGGATAAAGAGGCAATCTGATCTTTACGTGACTGAGCTGTGAGGACGGAGGGGGTGACTCTGAGGGGACCGTCAGGGTGCAGAGAACTGAGACACGAAGTCACACCCGTTCCTGGCACAGCTTCAGTTCTTCCAAGGGCCCCGGCCCTTTGTACCTCAGGGCCTTTGTACATGCTGCTACCAGCCCTCCCACCCCGACTAAACGGCTCATTTGAGGCAACCGCTACCCGGTTTCCTGGTTCCCGGCTTCTCCTGGTCTACTGACATGACCTCCTCCCGAGGGCCGGCCCCCCAAGTTGACACAGTGAGCACCGAGACCAGGGCTCCCAGAGGCGCCCTGGGGGTAACAGCGGGCTCTGCAGTCTTAGCACCTGAGGTCCAGCCGTCTCCACCCGAGGCCAGCTCCACGTCGCCTCCCCACCCCTGAGCCGGGATGCTCGTGTCACAGCTGAAGGAGCCCCCGCGATGCCCTCTCTTTCCTCTTCTATAAAACAGGGTAGCAGAGGCTGTGGTGAGACTCCAGCGCCCCACGCGGAGCTTCTCCCCCGGGCTCTATCCGCATGGTGCGGGGGAGGTCACTCCTTTTGTGGAGAGTGTGCACTGTAGGGTATTTAACAGCATCCCGGCATCCGTCCAACAGTGTCCCCCGGGGGCAGAATCACTCGGGGCGAGACCCCCGGAGGTTACGTTCCATGACTGTCTGACCTTTGAGGTCCCGGGATGCTACACACATTTAAATCCACACCTGAGTGGGAGGGAGGGGAGGTGACTCACACATGCTGGGGGTCACCCTGGTTTACACTGTCTGATCATCAGGGGTTTATTCTGGTGTCCAGTGTGAACAGGGATCAAACTCAATTTTTTCCCAAATAATGAATGCAGGGCCCCTCCCCCTTAGCACAGCTGACATGGGAGCTGGGTCACTCTCTGTGGGGGCTGTCCTGGGCACCATGGGGTGTGGAGCAGCCCCCCTCCCCCACAGGGGTAACAATCACAAAAGTCTCCAGACGTCACCAAACCACCACCAGCTGAAAATCACTGATAAACACTCAGTGGGAAAAATAAAAGTCAGCACGGGTCAGAGTTTCTGGCCAAACGACTTGGCTGCAAACTTTCAGCAAATCCTGTGTTTGCAGAGTATTTGGGGTTTCCGGACTGCAGAAAAGCGGATGTGGGTCCACAGCGGGGACCCAGCACATGTCCGAGACAGGCGCGCCGTGAGGACTGCCGCTCTCCTGCCTCTTGGGCGCGGAACAGCTGTCGGCCCTTCCGCGCCTTCCCGCTCCCTGCAAAGCCGGCCCAGGAACGCCAGGACGCTCTTTTCCTTGACTGCCCCTGGGCACTGGGGTCTCGGGAACAATCCCGACTTGTTGGGCTTTGGCTGCCGGACAGAATTCTTGGGGCAGGCCGCTCTCTCTGCGAACAGCGAGGGCTTTGTGAGGCTCCAAAGGCACCTGGGGCGCTGGCTGCAGGTGCGGGGTTCAGGCGCGAGCCTGGCCGGGGGACGGACGCTGGCCCCGGGATGCGGCTGCAGCGGGGGTCCCGGTGCCAGTTCCTCCCTGTGCGTTCAGAACCCCCGCCGGCTCTCCGTCCACCTTTCCATTTTATCATTAAAAACACCCCAGCCTCGGGACTTCCCTGGCGGTCCAGTGGTTAGGACGCCGCGCTTCCAGTGCAAGAGGCATGGGTTTGATCCGCAGTCCGAGAACTAAGATCTCACATGCTGTGCAGCTCGGCCAAAAAACCCCCAAACACCCCAGCCTCTACTCCTTTTATTTCCCCGCTCAAAACTGATCATTTGAAGAGGCAAAAGGGTACACTCAGGAAAATCAGTGACCCAGCCACGGACCCCAGGAAGGAGAAGCACCCTCTTTCTGAGACTGCCCACCCCTTCTGGGGGTGCCCTGCCCCCCTTCCACCCCGAATCCAGCTCTTCTCACCAACACCAGTGTGTGCAAGCTGGTCCTCTGCTCCTCCCTCCCCTCCCAGGGCACCTAGGGTTCCCAGGAAAGGGCGGTCCCAAGAGCTGGAACTCAGGCTCCAGCCCGAGCCCCACATCGCAGCCCTGTTTTCCTCTGAGGGGTTGCCAGGATGTCCTGCACTCTAAAAACCCTCCACAGCCCCCCAAAACCTCCTGAGCAGGCACATGTGGCCCCTCACCAAAGCCCCTGTGCTCTGCTCAAACGCAATGCTCACCTTCCCTCCTGCCATCTGGGAACCACTCACTCCCCCTTCAACACCAAGCCAGAAGGTCACCTCCTCAGACAGAGCTGGACACCCTCTTCTTCCAGCAAAGCCCAGTACTTGTCCTGCCTCTGGTCCAGCATCTCCTACAAGGCCTTCCGACTCTTTCCTGGCCTGCCCACTCTGCACCCGACTGTGAGCCACTGGACAGATCACCTTCCCCCAGGGACCCCAGCACTCAGGGGCGTTTGGTCCACATGGACTCAGAGAAACCTTGGATCCTTGTCATGGTCAGAGACACGTGACCAGGTTCCTTTGGGAGGTCGTTTCTCTTGGGTCTCGGTTTCCTCATCAGCAGAGGGGATGACAAGCCTACCTACCAACTGTCCCCTTTACTCTTTCACTCTCACTGTGCATGGGCCGCCAAGGCCAGCATTGGGTCTTGCCCCCCCAAAAAAAGGAGGAACAAGTAAGACTATAGCTCTCAATCCGGGGCAGAGCTTAACCCCATTTAGAACCACTCACCCTTTCAGGAAGACTGAATTATAAACCCCTGAATGAAATCCTTGGAGTGCCCAGGACTTTCCAGGCCCTGAGCTGAGTACACATAATGGCCTATTTCAGGGGTCAGCAAACATTTTCTGAAAAGGAGGGTCAGAATGAGGACGTTCAGCTTCCCAGGCCATGGATAACATGTATGCAATCAAGTGGGCTGTGATCCCACAAAACCTCATTCACAAACACAGGCTGCAGGGGGATTTGGCCCCCTGGTTACAGTTTGTTTAATCTAACTCCCATTGTACAGAACAAAAAACTGAGGCTTAGAGAGATGGGGGCACCCCCCCAAGGGCACCCAGCTAAGATGCAAATCGGCAGTTTTGAACCTGGGCGGGCTGATTCCAGAGCCTAAACTCCAAAATACACTTTCCTCATCCCACAAAAGTGGGCATGCATACAAAACCGTGCACGTGATTTCTTGGGGGTTCACACCCTCTGCCCCCTCTGAAGCCCACTGGCAAAGAATCACTAGTCTAGGGTAGGATTTAACTTTGGCACTGTGGACATTTGGGGCCAGATCATTTTTTGTGGGGGCCGTCCTGTGCACTGAGGGGCGTGGAGCAACCACCCTGGTCCCCACCCACTTGGTGCCAGGAGTGCCCCTGGTCATGAAAGCCACAGATGTCCCCAGACACGGCCCCGGGTCCCCTGACAGGACAAAATCCCTGGTCTACAGAGAGGAAAAGCAGACAAAAATAACCAGTGAGGCAGAAACAAAGGAAAATGGAAACATCACTCAGCGAGGATGCAGAGTGCACCCGCATTTCCTGGCACCTAATAACAAAACTAGCTGTCCTCTAGAAAGCTCTCGACAAGGAGAGGAAAACTAAGTAAAGAATGTTCCACGTGTATTTAACCTCAAAATGCCTATAAGAGGCATGTACTTCTAGAACCCCTATTAGTAGAAGAAAAGGGCTGGTGGAGAGTGGAAGCGATCTCCCCGAGCTTACACAGCCAGCGAGAGGTGGACGAGCTGGTCCTCGACCCCAGATTTCTCCCACCTCCAGCACAGTAGGCAGAGGCCCTCCGTGTGAAATCACACTAACCGCTGCTGCTCCCTTTGAGCTCTCACTTCGCGCTGGGGGCCCTGCGACTTTAATCCTCTCGGAAGCCTCCCACCCCAGGCAGTGGCGGAGACGACGCCCATTTTACAGAAGGGGAAACTGAGGCTCCGAGAAGCCAAGAGGCTGGCTAAGGTCACCCATGTAGAGAGTGGCGGCGCCGAGACAGGAGCCCCGACTTGAACCCCACGAACGGGGGCCCCGATTCAAAAGGACCGTGTTTCCGGAAAGCAGCGGACACCCAGCAAGCGCTCACTATGTGCGGAGCGCTTCGCCTCCCGCTGTCCACCCGCCGGCCTGCGAACCCGCATTTCCCGGGCCTGGGGTCTGCGGGAGGGAGACCCGGGCCGGCGAGGGCCTGCCCGACGCCGTCCGGCCTCAGTTTCCCCTCCGCGCCGCCCACTCATAGTACCCCGCGGACGCGGCGACCCCGGCCCCACACCGACGTCCTCTTACGGAGCCCGGAGCCCTGGGAGCCCCAAGAGCCCCGAACCGCGGACCTCAGGCCCGCCGAGCTCAGCGCCGAGCACCCCCCACTCACCTCTCAGGCAGCCGAACCCCGACCCACCGACGGCTGCGCCTGCGTACCGCGGCCCCGCCCGGTCCCGCCCCCCCCCCAGCTGCGACGCCTGCGCAGAAGGAGCCAGCACCCGCGGGCTTTCATTTTGCGCAGGCGCACCAATTATCTAGGCGGGCGTGGGGGGGAAGTGACGCAATTTAGAGGCTGGGACAAGCTAGTCGTTAGGGCAACTGACCTCTGCGACCGAAAGGAGGGCGGAAATCAGAAGTGACCGGAATGGAGCGGTGCATGGTGGGACAGTGGCGGACTCTTGTGGGTTGGCGGAGCCGTCATGTGGTGCAGAGTCGACCACGTGGTGCAGTTGTGTTTAGGTATCTGGCGACCAGAGAATTACAGGCGTTCTTTGAACATATTTGTTCATTTATTCACCCACCTATCCACCTACAAGTGCGTTCTTTCATTTATTCAATCCATAAGAGTAAAGTAATAGAGATATTTGTTTACAGCAGATGTCTAATAGTCGAAAAATATTTATTGCACACCAACTCTGATGGCCAACAAAATGTTTGCTCTCATTACCTTGTATTGGGGTAGACGGACTATAAACTAGTATACTAGTACATAAATGAACAAATTTTACTTAATGGCAAGCGCTATGAAGAAAAAGTGGGGTGCTGTGATTGTGATGGGCGGGGGTAAGTTGGCTGGGATGATTAGGGAAGGCCTCTCTTTCACACGTGGATTTGGAGTACGGAAGGAAAGCACTCCAAGTACAGGAAACAGCGAAAATGAAGATTAACAGAACTAAACTTGATGTCCTCAAGAGAGAAAAAACCGAGGGTGGGTAACGCGAAATTCCCTAGTAAATTAGCGTTAAAGTTGCCAGAAGCGTTCTCCTAACTCATTTTTATCCTACTTAAAACGCATGCACACGTAACACCCTGGGTTATTTTCATTTTTTTTCAGAAATAAATGAGGTGGGTTTTGGGGCCGGTTTAATTCTCGCAACTTTTTCTTTCTGGGTGTTTTAGACGGTTCAAGGTTTTGTGTTAACCGAGAACCCTAGATATAGGTCAGGTAACTGCACTGTTCCAAAACACCTGTTGTTTGAAGTCGTGGATCCGTTCACTGAAGCTTTCTCAATGATACTTGCTTACATTTCTGTTTTTTAAATGAATGTGTGTTTAATTTAATTGACCAACTGGATTCAGCTAACATATGTGGCGCACCATCTCTGTTCATTAGACGCTAGAAGCTGGCCAGGATGCTGGGAATGGGATAAGAGCCTGAGATATGGGAAGGGACCACGGAGGACCTTAAGTGAGGGAGATAACTTGTAAAACTAGCCAAATACCCAACAAAGGTAGAAAGGAGGCAAGTACAAATTAATACAGGAGCTAGAAGCCCAAGCGAACTACTGGCAGAGAGAACCTAGCGAAGGCTCCGAGGTGCCAGCTGTGTGGGTTTCCATGGAAACGCCTCTCCCCCGCCTCCCCGAAGGCTCTGCCCTCTCACCACTGAGAGCCAATGACGGGCGGGGGTGGTTCCAGCGCATGCTCAGGAGGAGTCAGCGCTCGGGTGCACAGCCTCGGGTTGTGAGCGGAGCTGGGGTGCGCGTGCGCCCTCCCGTCCGGCGCACGCGTCTCCCAGCATTCAGTTGGTGCGCGGGCGGCGGGCACCTCAGTCCAGTAGGCTTCGGCGGTTGAGTGGACGGAGGCTGACGGCTGTTACGCCGACGCAGGCCAGGTGGAGGGAGAGGTCGCCGGTGCACACCCGCCAGCCATGAAGCCCCCCGCAGGTACCGGCCGCCCATTGGTGTTGGCCCCGCTCGCCGGACCCAGGAGCCGCGCGCACCGTCCCTCGGGGTGGCCCTTGGGGCCTAAGAGCGGAGCCCAGTGACTCTTGAGTGACCCGGGCCCAGGCAGGGGAGGGGGGTCAGCGAGCCCGGAACCCCGAACCCTCGGTTGCCGAATGAATGAACAACTTTTCCAGCGCTTCACTCATTCGGCAAACTCCGTGTCGCTTTTGATGAGGATGGGTCTGGCCCTTGGGTGGACTCTGAGGGAGTTCTAGACGCAGTTCCAGAGCCAGAGACGGACGTTCAACAGGCAAAAATTAAGCGAGGGCTTTAGACAGTCGTCGGTGCCGGGGCTGGTGGTGCTTCTTTAGGGAGGGCGGTCCTGGAGGACTTCTCGGTGGAGGTGGCATTTCACTGAGCCTGGACCCCGTGGGGAGAAGCAGCTGTCCTGCGGGAGGAGCGTCCCAGGTGGTGGGACTCGCGAGGGCAAAGGCGGGGAGGCAAGCGCACCAGCAGGGCGTTTGGGGAGCAACAGGTCATTTTAGCTGGAACACAGCTGGGAGTCCCTATTATGGGAAGCACAAAGGGGCGCTATGGAAGGGTTGGTTTTCATTTAGGGGAGCGATGCCACCCGCATACTCTATTTTAGAAAATCGCCCAAGATGTTGAGTGGTGCCTCCTGGAATTTTCTCTTGCCCACCTATCCTCCCTCTGTTCTTTCTGCAGCCCATTGTGATGATGATGATAATTGTATTCATGCTGATAATCATAATTATGGTTATTCAGGCCTCAGGGAGGCAGGAATGTTGTCTGCCTTGTTTGCTGCGGGATTGTTAGCTCAGAGACCTGGGACGTAGGTGACAATCAGTAAATATTTATGAAAAGAATGGGCCTGCTCCAAGTTTTCAAATCCTAGTTCCTCCGAAAGGTTTTCCCGACAATTCTACCCGACTCGGACCTCCCGCCTTTCCTGAGCTCCTGGAGCCCTTCTTTACCACCAGATTTAATGCAGACTCACAGTCCCTCTTGTGCAGTTCTTGAAATCCAGAATGTTCTGCAAAGATATTCTCTAATTTGAAGCAGTCATTTGGCCAGAAAAATCGAACCTCTATTGAGGTGAAGAGGCTCCCCCCGCCACTTAGTGTGTATCAGTGGAAGTAAGCTGCCCGGCTTTGAACCCCACCTCTGTCGCTTGCTGGCTGTGGCATCATGGCAAACTCAGGATTCCCGTCTGTAAAGTGGAGCTACGTAGGGTGCAGAGTACAGAACTGCCTGAGAGTTCAGTGAGGTCAAAACACCCTGGAACACACAAGAAGGTTTTCAAGTGACAGCTGTTGTTTTTCTTTTGATTTATTTATTTATTTATTTATTTTTGGCTGCGTTGGGTCTTCGTTGCTGCGCGTAGGCTTTCTCTATTTGTGGCAAGCGGGGGCTACTCTTTGTTGCGGTGCGCAGGCTTCTCATTGTGGTGGCTTCTCTTGCTGCGGAGCACAGGCTCTAGGCGCGCGGGCTTCAGTAGTTGTGGCACACGGGCTTAGTTGCTCCTCAGCATGTGGGGTCTTCCTGGCCCAGGACTCAAACCTGTGTCCCCTGCATTGGCAGGTGGATTCTTAACCACTGCGCCACCAGGGAAGCCCGACAGCTGTTGTTATAGGACCACAGTCTTGTATCCAAAAACTCCTGGGGCTAGGGACATCACAATAATCAGGATTTGCCCCTCTTTTAGAGAAGTAATACAATACAGATGTTCCAGGTTCCATTCAGGGAGGTTGGGGGTACCACCCTGCAGTGCAGTTATTCTTTCAGTGAAACGCAGGTACATGCCGGATGTCCCGCTCAGCACCGCTGACTTCGGGGGCGGGGCCTCTCCTGGGGGCGGTCCTGGCTGCTGTGGGGTATTGAGCAGCACGCCTGACCCCGCTGAGGCAGGAGCATCACTCCCTAGTGGTGACAACCACAAACGTCCCCAGACATCCCCCAGTGTCCCCTGGGAGCAGGATCACCTTGTGCTCTAGCGGACCAATCGCCCTGTGCGTCCCCAGAAAGCCCTGGGGCCTCGCCATCTGTTCTGGGAAACTGTGGGCTCTCCCCAGCCTGTTACTCTGACCCTGATTCCGAGCCTGAAGCAGACACGCCGGGTGTGGGGTTCTGTTTTCTGGGTCCAGCCTGTGCAGGAGACGCCCTGGACGTGGCGGCACCGTGCTCGGCCATGAACTACCTCCGGTGGGATCTGAGTGCCCAGCAAATCGGGGAGCTCACCACCGAGCTCATCGAGGAGACCAAGCGCGTGTACGACCGCGTGGGCTCCCAGGAGCTCCAAGATGTGTCCTACGAGAACACACTCAAGGCGCTGGCCGACGTGGAGGTGTCCTACACAGGTGAGCCCTGCCCAGACTGGGCGACACCACCTCCTCCCCAGGGGCCCGGTGGAGAAAGGCAGCCCGGGCTGGCCAGCTTGCTCTG
The DNA here is from genome assembly GCF_937001465.1 of Orcinus orca. NCBI lineage: Eukaryota > Metazoa > Chordata > Mammalia > Artiodactyla > Delphinidae > Orcinus > Orcinus orca. The sequence continues at coordinate 979,317 of NC_064561.1, read as the reverse complement.
TCCCCGAGGGCCCAGAACGGCAGCGTCAGGCAGTGCCTGCCAGTTCTCCTCTTGGGGAGCTGGCTCACATGCCAGCCTTGAAACTGGAGCCCCTTCTCACCCCTGCCCGTGTGCCTGCCCGGGGATCTGTTTGTTTTCTCTGAGCCGCTGAACTTGGTCCCCTTTGGTTTTCTCCTCCCATGGCGCCCTGGGTCCCCTGATACCCTGAGGCGTCCTCATCGCCACCCCGTGGGTCCTTCCCTCTTCTCCTCCACAGTCTGTCTGCTGCCTTTGTATGTCAGATACACAGCTCGCCTCCCAGAGCCCCCTCTGCAGAGGTTGATGAGGCAGAGAACTCTGAGCCGAGGAGGCCCCCTGTGCCCGAATCTCTAGAGCAGCTGTTTTTCTGCGAACCGTCTAGAATCCCTGAATTCCAGCTGCGGGATTCTCACATGTCCCTGACGCCTCGCCGTGCAGGGTCTGCTTGCCCCTGGCCTGCAGGCTTAGACTCCAGAGGGTCCGCCCTGGGGGGACCCAGTGTGCCTTGGGCCCAAGGGTAAGGGCTGCGGCTCAGGCAGCGGATGGAGAGCCCGCAGGCCGGCTCTGCCCCCCAGTCCCCTGCTCTGGCGGGACAGGGGTGACGGGCTCAGTCTCCCCTCTCATTTGTGGCAGGAGGCTCTGGAGGGTGGATGATGCAAATTCCCACCTCGGGAGGGACCCTGCCAGACATGATTTGGTCTCTCCTACTCCACTTCTGTGGCCTTTTCTTTCCATCTCCCCTCAGTAACCTGAGTAATTTTAAAGAAAACTAGAATTGGACCATGGCACTCCCCTCGACCAACTCCGGTGCCTTCCCACTGCCCTGGGGGTCAAGGTGGGAGCCCTCGACGTGGCCTCTGGGGCCCAGCCGCGCGCCGCCTTGCCCCTCATCCTGCGCCCCGTCTGGGGGCTTCGTGCCAGCCGGGGAGCCCCTCCCCTCTGCTTGGCCGGGCGTCGGGTTCTTTGAGCACAGATTGAGCTCCGCCCAGCGCCCCTTCCTGTGCCCCGTCTCCCCACACCAGCCACCTGGACTAATCCCACACTCTGGTGTTTCGTTGTCATACTTGGTGCAGTCACAGCCTGCAAATCCCAAACGGACAGAAAAGGCTGTTTCTGTCCTTTTCACAGCTTGCTCTCGGGCCACCGGCATGAGACCCGCCCAGAGCCCCACCGTGTTTGGCCTAGTCAGCTGAGCCGGTGACTGCCCTGCAGAGGTTTCCACGCTGCAGCTGACCCACCAGACCTGGGCCATCTCGGTAGCCTGGAACCGTGGAAGCCACCAAACTGTGATGTTAATTCAGGTCTCCCCCATGCAAAGTATATGCTTTTTTAAACACTGCTGTGTTGAGATAGAATTCACATACTACGTAATCTGCCCACTTAAAGCATAGACGTCATTGGTTTTTAGTGTATTTAGCATATCCAACCTTCACCACTCTCCAGTTCCAGAGCCTTCCATCACCCCAAAAAGAAGCCCCGACCCCATCAGCAGTCACCCCCTGACAACACTAACCCACTGTGTCTGTGGATCTTCCTGTTCTGGACGTTTCCCATCAATGGGATCACACACTGTGTGTCCTTCTGTGTCTGGCTTCTCTCACTGAGCATCGTGTTCTCAGGATCCATCCACGTGTCAATGAGTGTCGCGGCTTCACTCCTTTTCATGGCTGAGTGATGCCCCCGTATGTGGAGGGACACGTGTCCAGTCATCTGCTGATGGCGTCTGGGTCGTGTCCACTGTTTGGTTACTACGGATCATGCTACTGTGATGGCGTGTGTAGAAGTTTTGGGTGGAGGATGTTCCGTTACTCTCAGGTGTGCACCTGGGGGTGGGTCTGCGGGTCATGTGGTGACTCAGCTGAAGCGTGTGCTTTCACAGCTGCCACACGTTCTGTCTCACGAAGCGTACACGTGTGCCGTGAAGTACAAAATCTTTGGTGAGCTGCAGCGTAGCCATGGGCAGCCATGGCTCTTTTCTGGCACCGAGTCCCTTTGGCCTCTTCCGGTCTCATCCTACTCCCTGTTCCGGTCCCTCTTGACTTGGGGTGTCCTGAGCTAAGTTCCTTCCCTTTTGGAATGTGAGTCCCCGAGGACGGGGGTAACTGCGCCCATCTCTAGCCTGGAACTGGCACCCACCCGTTTCCACCCGGGGCCGTTTTCACACCTGTCCTGTCGTCTCCCTGTTTCAGTCCAGAGGAACATCCTTGACTTCCCGCAGCACGTCTCCCCATCCAAGGACATCCGGACAGCCAGCACGGAGGCGGACAAGAAGCTGTCCGAGTTCGACGTGGAGATGAGCATGAGGCGGGACGTGTACCAGAGGATCGTCTGGCTGCAGGTGAGCGCGCAGTGGGACCTCTTCAGACTGGGTCGTTCCGCTCCCCGGGCTTTACGAGGTGTCAAGCTGGAGGCAGCCCCGCAGGTGGGCAGTGGGCACCACAGGCTGTGCGCCGGGCCTGGGGAAGGTGGTGAGTTTCACGGTGGGGCCGTTGGACCACAGCAGACGACGTTAGAAACGTGACAAAGACGAGTGGGAGGGAGGAGAGGAAGCATAAAATGCCTTCCCGGGTCCACACGTCACCTCACTTTCCCGACCTTGCTGGGCACACCTAGAGGGGACGCCCAGTCTCCAACGTGAGGTGAGGGACGAGTAACACGTGTGTGCACTTCCTGCCTTCCTGTGGGTGCTCCGTGCAGCCGGCCGAGCACTGCTGCCTGTGTCGGGGGGACCACAGATACTTCTCACGTGGCTGGTGGGTGGTTCTTAGAACCCGCTGATGCGTATCCCTCGGGACCAGGGGAGGCCCCTGGGTGCTTTGTGCAGACACAGGGCGGGGGCCTCTGAAAGCGCAGGCAGTGCTGCTTTTAACAGACGTTTTCACTGACAGAATTAATCGTAGGTTCACGTGCAGTTGTAAGAAATGATTCAGAGTGGTCCCGGCTACTTGGCCCCGTTTTCCCCAATGTCACCTTTTGTGAAAGTAAAGTCAGCGTCCCAGCAGGCTCCTGACGTTGACACAACTGCCCGTGTCATGCGCTGCCCTGGGAAGGTCCCCAGCGGCTTTCGGTCTGGGGCTCTTCCCAGTCAGGTGAGCATTTGTGTACAGCTTCTGTGCGGACTTCAGTCTCCATTTCTCTGGGGTAAGTGCCCATGACTGCGGTTGCCGAGTCCTGTGATGGCTGCTTTGTTAGGAAGTTTTGCTTTCTAGGAAACTGGCCAACTCCTTTCCAGAGTGGCTGCACTGTCTTGCACTGCCTCCAGCGATGACTCCCCTGTTCTCTGCTGCCTCGCCAGCACTGGGCACCGTCTCGATGTTTTGCTGCGAGCAGAACTTTGGTTATCTTGTTCTAGGAGAAGGTCCAGAGTGACTCGCTGAGGCCAGAGGCGTCGCGGTACCTGGAGCGGCTGATAAACCTGGGCAGGAGGAACGGGCTCCACCTGCCCGAGGAGACGCAGGAGGTGAGCGCCTGGCCTGGGCCCCGCGTGCCTGCCTCTGCCCATCTTTCTGCCGCCTCAACCCCAGGAGGGAAGGTCCACGTGGACCAGCAGTCCCACTGCACCTGCTCTGCCCTCGGTCCTCAGGGTCACAGGGCTTCCCCAGAGCACGGGCGGCGTGGGCCCCTCTCTGCGTCCCACCTCAGCCCCGCCTCAGCCGGGCCCCCCGCCCCCTGTGGCTTTGCTGGGAGGGTCTCAAGGAAGGACCGCCTCCTCCGAGCCCACTCCACCCTGAGCCCCCGCTCCCACAGAGCTTCCGTCCTGACGCCAGGCCCGTGGGGCTCCCATAGCAGCAGCTCTGTGACTGTCGGGTTTCTACGGTTCAGTTTGGACTCCATCTACCCGGGGTCAGAGCCCGCAGGTCAGGGCTTGGCCCACGCCGGCCACAGGTCCACGTCGTCCTCTGCGCTTGTGGCTGACAGGCTGTGTCAGGAGTTCCCACGCACCCACCCCGAGTTCCATTCGTCGGCTAGCGCGGCCCCCAGAACACAGGCACCCAGTCCACGGACCGGACCACCGGGTTATCATAAGGAGCAGCCAGGTGGCTGGAGGAGGTGTGGAGGCGTGGGGCGGGGCCGGGGCTTCCAGGTCCCCTGCAGGCGCCCACCCGGCAGCTCTCTGAGCCCCGAGTTTACCGAGATTTTGTTCCATGAGCACGATTACATCGTTGGCCATGGGCCACTGATTCACGCTGCAACCCCTGTCCCTCTCCCCTCCCAGGAGGTGGGCAGGTAGTGGGGCTGTAAGATGCAACCCATCCTGTGGCTTTAGGTTTAGGAGCTGTGTGCCAGGACTGGGGGCCAAGATCCGACGCGTTTCTCCTGTAATTCACAGCGCGGATCCCGCTGGGCACGGAGGCTGGGGGTGATGGGAGGCTGACGAGCGCGTCCGCCTTCACCCCCTCCCTCCTCTCTGGGCTGAGCCCTGTGGCCACGCAGGTTCCCAGTGGGCCCAGCCCCCCGGGGCCTGTCCCTTCAGGTCCTCCCAGTTACCTGACACCCCTCTGCCCCCAACGTGGACCCCAGAGCCCTCAGCTCTTCCCACCCCTGGTCCAGCAGGACGGGGTCCCTGCAGCGCCCTGGCCAGGCGGGCGATGGGCAGCCCGGCCCCTCCCGGGAGGCAGCCTCGTGGGGTGGGGAGGGGGGCGGGCACGGCGAGCCACCGATGGTCGAGCGCGTCACCTCGGTGGGGGGTGTGTGGCGCCGTGGCTGCACGCGTCTTGACCTCCAGGATCAGACCCAGCTCTGCCACCAACCGGCTGGGTCCCCGGAGGCCGGTCACTAGACCCCGTTGTCCCTGTTCACCCTCTGCAACGTGCGTGACCGGAGGACCCCCTCACAGGTGGTCGTGAGCGCTGACCGAGTCGGTTTGTGTGGAGGACAGAGAACAGTGAGGCCAGCAGATGAGGAAAGAGCTTGTCAGTCGCGGTTCTGGGCAGGGGCCCGCCTCATCACCTAGGGCCTCCCGGGAGCACGAGGGTTCAGCAGCAAGGAGGGGAGGGGTGGCTGGGGACTGGAGCCTGAGGTGTGGGTCCCCGGTAGGAGCAGCTCAGGATCGGCTAGAATGACCCGGGGCTCCGGGCCTATGATGAGCGCAGGGGGACGGTGGCCCCGAGTGTGGGAGCCCCGTACAGAAGGGGCTGGGGTGCATCCCTGCGCTGGCTGGTTTGCGTCAGAAAGTGACAGAAGCGGTTAATGCAGGTACCAGGCCCGACCCAGGGCTCAGCGACAGTTCTCGTTACTCAAGAAAAACGCTGTCCCACTTCTGCCGGTGCTGTGCCTTGTGGTGGAGGAAACCAGGACTCGGAGGACTGTGGGACTCCAGCTTCCAGGGTGGGCCGGGCGCGGGGGCCCCGAAGTCCTGCGGAGCGGCAGGCGCGTGGAGCTTCGAGGCTGGGGGAGGCAAGGGTGTGCACGCTGGGGCTGCGCAGACTGCCTTGACGCTTGAGAGCCACTGGCCGTAGGGACCACGGGGACGCCCGGGGAGGAGGGCGCCCAGGAGAGGCGGCCTGCTGGCACGGGGCGGGGTCCTCAGTGCCGCCCCGCCCTCTCAGGGCGCCCTGTGCTCCTGCCCAGTCGTGGCCCATGGGGCCGTGAGGCTGCAGGGAGGCCAGTGTCTGGCACGGCGCCTGCTGCCCGCAAATGCCCGGCGTCCCTCGGGCTGCTTCTGAGCCAGGCGTGCCCGACGAGCCCCTGCTCCTGGCAGAGCCAGCGGGCACGCTCCCCCAGCGCCCCTCCTGTCCTCCAACAGGCATGGCTGTTCAGCCCGGGAGCGGGGCGGGCGCACTGAGTCCTGGGCCGGGCAGGGGGTGCAGCCTGGGCAGGTCCTCGAGGCGCTCCGCCTGCTGCTGGCCCGGCAGGGGCCCCAGGGAGCCGGTGCCTTCCTCTGCACCCCACGTTGCTCCCTCCCCCAGGCAGGTCCATTTCTCCCTGTTTCTGAAAACCAGATAGACCCTGAAGGGGCAGAAACTTAGCTCCGTTGAAATGGCTGAAGCTTAGGCTGTCACCTTGGGGTAACTCCTGAGGAGGGTCCTAACAGTTAGAACCCGAGGCCCTTTCTCTCCCATCTCCCTCCTCTCATCCGCCTCTTCTGCCTTAACCCCGCTCCGTGCCCCCGCCCCCCGATCTCACGGCCGTCTTCTTCCTTCAGAAAATCAAGAGCATCAAGAAGAAGCTGAGTCTCCTGTGCATCGACTTCAACAAGAACCTGAACGAGGACACCACCTTCCTGCCATTCACGCGCGAGGAGTTGGGTGCGTGCGGGCCCCGCACGGTGGTGGAGAGGCGTCTGTGTGCCCCTGGCCCCCGGGAGGGCCTTCTTCCGCTGGAGTGCTCAGAGTGTTTGGGTCCCAATGTTCTGGATCCTTCCTTGGGGGCGGTTGCGGTCTGTCTACCGAGATTCTGCCTCAAAGGGAGTTGTCCCCCAAGACCCCACCCCCACCCTGCTCTCTGTGATGTTTCTTTAATCTCACAGGGTCCTCCCCAGCCTGACCCGGCGTGGGGTCTTGAAGGGCTGGGGCCTGGGCGGCTTTTGCAACTTCTGCCCTCTTCCTCGAATGCTTTATTTTGAAAACTTCACACCTGTAGGGAAGTGGCAAGAATAGCACCAGGGAGACCCCGTGTGCTCCCCGGGCCCGGCCTCCCTACGTGGATGCCGTGTGTGCTGTTCCTGCGCCAGGGCCTCCGGACATGTCTCTAGGAGCAAGGGCGCCTCCTGAGTCCCCGGGTGCAGGCAGCCCTCGGGAAGCAGAGCGTGGAGCGGTCCCCCAAGCCGTCCTGATGGCAGTCTTCACGTTTCTGGCCCCATCTGGCTTGAGCCAGGCCTCAGGCATTGCATTTAGTTCCTGTCTCTCCAGGCTCCTTCCCTGCTGATCGGTTCCTCAGCCTTTTACAAACTTGCTTCCGTCTTGCCCACGCTGATAGTTTTGCAAAATCTAGGCCAGGTGGGCAGCGGCCTGTCAGCTCTGCCCGGGGTTCAGATGGGGCTGAGCATCCTCACCAGTTCTGTGTAACAGGCTGTTGCATAAGATGTGACACCTCGTTCGCCTCTGGGCGGGTGGGTTTTGGGGACACCCACGGATGCACGCTGACCCAGGCAGGTTTTTCAGGTCCATCACGCCAACCTCTGCTGCCCTAACTTCTGGTCCCCAACCCCCTGTCCTGGGCAGCAAGACCCACGTGGCTCCTGGGGTTCACGGGCCAAAGGGTGATCCCAGGCCTCTGGAAACTGGCAGCTGAATCTGCTGGCACAAGCTGTCCTGCGGGGCTGCTTTCCCCCCATCTGTCCAGCCCAGGGGCCCTACTGTCATGGCCCAGCCTCCCGGGCGAGAGGGTGAACCCCAGCTCCATGGAGCAGACATTCAGAGCCCTGGTGACCCGTCTCACAGGGCTGGGGTGGCGGCTGGACACGTGTGGCCAGCCTGGTGGGGTTTGACCCCGTCTGCAGTTTCAGTTCCAGCTGAGCAGGAGCCTCGCTGGGTTATTTTCTCCGGTTGCGGAAGGATCCCTGGTGTCATTTTACAGAAACATAGATGGTGTGTTCTTTCTCTGTTTTCTCCCTGCTTTCTGTCCTCCCTCTCTCTCCCTCTCTCCCTCTCCCTCCCCCTCCCTCCCTCTCTTTCTCTACCTCCATCCCTCTCCCTCCCTCCCTCCCCCTCCTTCCCTCTCCCTCCCTTCCCCTCCCTCCCTCTCCCCCTCTCCCTCCCTCCCTCTCTCCATCCCCCTCCCTCCCCCTCTCGAGAGAGAGTCATACACATACATAACACTTTGGTTTCTTTCCCTAAATCTCAGTCCTAAGGCAATTTCCTCTAGGCGTCTTCTCTGTAAAGGCGCCATTCTCCGTTCATAGTCAGTCATTTCTCCAGAGAAGCTTGGAGGTTGTTTTCTCTCATTTGTTTTCACCCACTAGTCCTGTGTAATCTCTTAGTTTGTATCTTCTTGTAAGTCAGAACTCACCCCCCCGCCCCACCCCACCCCCCAGTACTTGCTGACCAGTGTCTTTGTATGTGTGGGCTTCCAGGTCCTGGTCTTCCTGGTGGGGTGCGGTCCCCTGCTGTCATCACTTACTTAGATGCTCATTGTCCCAGTGTGGCCTCGAAGAGCCCCTCAAGTGGACGTGTCCCTGTGATTCTTCAAGCACCTGCTATTTGACACAGGGTGGGCCGGGCTCACTTTGTCCTCTCCCTGGCCCAGCCCGGCCTGGCCCTGACGGGATAGTCAGAACGAAGGTCTGGCTGCTGGGTGTGCGCCCAGATGCTGGGAGCTATTGCTTCTAGGCCCCCTCAGCTGACGAGAGCTGTGTGCACACACGCGTGCAGACACACATCCACGAGTGCCTACCAGTGCCTTCAGCTCAGGTCGAGCAACTAGGGATTCGCCTCGTGGCACCCCTTCCATGCTTTCACCACCTTGTCCAACAGTGAGAACCGGCTCCTGGGTAAGTGTGAAGCTGAGAGAGAGTCACAGGGTCTTCCAGTCCCAGTAGGGAGGAAGAGCCGGTTCGGGGCGAGGGTGGCTCTCCCTCAGCTGTTTCTTGTTGGGTTAGGGTTAGCGTCACGGGCACACCTGTTGGGGCCTGCCGAGACGGCCCACCTGAGGGGGATCCTCTAGGGTTCCTCCACCCCCCCCTCAGCTCCCAGGCCCCAGGGCTGAGCTGGGTGGCGAGGCTGGGGCATGAGGGGCGGTGGCCTTGCATCGCCCAGGCTGTGAGGCACAGGTCCCTGGAGGTTTTAGTCTAAGGGCGATGTACCCGGGTCTCCATGCTAAGAGGACAGGCCAGGTTGGAGGCCAGCCATTGCAGCAGTGCTGACAGCTGGGATGGGGCAGGGGCACCGCCCAGTCAGGGCTGCCTGGCGGGTTCTGCCTTCCACTGGTGCCATCCACCCAGAAAGGACACAGAGGAGACGGCAGCCCATGCCATCCCGGGGTGGACGCCATCCCGGGCTGGAGCCTGTCCCGGGGCGGACGCCGTCCCAGGGTGGACACTGTCCCGGGGTGGACGCTGTCCCAGGCTGGAGCCTGTCCTGGGGTGGACACCGTCCCAGGGTGGACGCTGTCCCGGGGTGGGCGCTGTCCAGGGGTGAACGCCGTCTTCAGGTGCAGGCTGGCCTGGGTGGAGCTGAACATAGCTTTTCCTCCCCGAGGGCGTCCTGATGAGGAGAGCAGCAGCTGTCTGAGGCGGGAGAGCCCTTGACGTGGCTCCTTTGGGTGCAGAGGTGGGAAGTGGGCGTTTGGGTAGGCCGCACCGGGCACTGTGCTCCCTGCTGGCTCCCGTTCCTCACTTCCCACGCGGGAGGGACGCCCTCCCTTCCCACCTGGGTCGGGCAGCCCACGGGTCCTTTCAGAGCTCCCCGATTTGGCTTCCACAGGAGGGCTCCCTGAGGATTTCCTGAACTCGCTGGAGAAGACCGAGGATGAGAAGTTGAAGGTCACCCTCAAGTACCCGCACTACTTCCCCCTCCTGAAGAAATGCCACGTGCCCGAGACCAGGAGGAAGGTGGAGGAGGCCTTCAACTGTCGGTGCAAGCGGGTGAGGAGCCCGCCTCTGCCGGCTCAGTGCCCGGAGGGGCCCACGAGCTCGCTCCGCCCCTAGCAGGTGTCCGCGGGTCTGCCTCCGTCCCCCAGGCTCCCCGGGGCAGGGGTCTGAGCCTCTTCCTGAGCTCGTGCTTCTGCTCCCTCGCTCTCGAGCCTTAGCCTCAGGTCCTCTCCCTCTCGGGTGTTGCCGGATGCCCGAGGAGCTCGGATTCGCAGAGGTCCCCCCCATCCCCTCTCTGTGCCTAGCATGTGGGCTGGGCCTTCTCGCTGTGGCCCGGGCACGGCCTTGACATTCAGACATCGGGTTCTCCAAGGACACTTGTGTTTGGTCCATACTGCGTGTGGCTGCAATCTGTGCTTCTCCCATTTAGCATCTTCAGTAGATGGGGGCTGTGCATGAGCCCTTCATCTTCCCCGCAGACACCACTGGTGCTCGCTCGGCCTCGCAGGGGATGCGGGGGGCACGGGGGACAGTCCTGTGTCCCCGCCTTCTCGGCCTGCAGACAGGCCACGTTGGTCCTGTGGTGACTGGGGGCTCCCAGGAGAACCCCACCGCAGAACCGGAGAGGTGGCCCCAGAGAAGGTGGCATACGCCTGGGGCCGGGCCTCAGCGGCCAGCCACGGGCCACCTGCAGCAACAGGTGTCTCACCGTCCAGGGGCTGGGTGTTCGGGCGCCGTGGGGATGAGCTGCTGTCTGCACAGCAGCCATGTTTGTATTGTTGAGCCTGGGGAGGCCCCTTGGTGGCTCCTGGAGAGCCTGGCCGCATTGCTTCCTGCCCTTGGCCTTAGAGCCCATCACGGTTCACGACGTTTCTGGTTCCGAAGGACCTGTTTATAAAGACCACATGGTAGGACAGCACCAAAGTGTCTAGAAATCTGGGCCAGGACAAGGAGGGAGGGGTATTGGCTGTGTGCGCCAGCAGCCTGAGAGCCCTGCCCACCTGCAGAGACCTGGCCCGGGGCCCCACGGGGAGGGCATGGCCCATGGTCCCCAGCGCCGGCCGTCTCTGGGTTCCAGGAGAACTGCGCGATCCTTGGGGAGCTGGTGAGCCTGCGGGCCCAGAAGTCCCGCCTGCTGGGGTTCAGCACGCATGCTGACTACGTGCTGGAGATGAACATGGCCAAGACCAGCCAGGTGGTGGCCACTTTCCTAGGTAACCCTGCCTCCCCCTGGGGCCCAGTGGGGAGCGGGGTGAGGCGGACCTGGACTGGACGTGGTGCTGCCTGAGACCCCACTGTGTCAGCCTGGGGGTCACCTTCCCAGACCCTTCATTCTGCCTCGAGGGGCGCGGGGTTGGGGGCGGCTGGGGAGCCGCCCCAGGGACGTAGCCGAGCCTCTCCCCTCCGCCCGCAGATGAGCTGGCCCAGAAGCTGAAGCCCCTCGGGGAGCAGGAGCGGGCCGTGATCCTGGAGCTAAAGGAGGCCGAGTGCCAGAGGCGGGGCCTGCACTTTGACGGGCGCATCAACGCCTGGGACATGCGCTACTACATGAACCAGGTGGAGGAGACGCGCTACCGCGTGGACCAGAACCTGCTCAAGGAGTACTTCCCCATGCAGGTGGTCACGCGCGGGCTGCTGGGCATCTACCAGGAGCTGCTGGGGCTGACCTTCGACCTGGAGGAGGGCGCCACCGTGTGGCACGAAGATGTGACGCTCTACACGGTCCGGGACACGGCCTCGGGCAAGGTCATCGGCAAGTTCTACCTGGACCTCTACCCTCGGTGTGTGCTTGGGGGAACGTGTCGGCCATGGGCCGGGGATCCTCTGCGGAAGCTGGGCCTCACCCCGCGTCCCTCCCCAGGGAAGGGAAGTACGGGCATGCGGCCTGCTTCGGCCTGCAGCCGGGCTGCCTGCGGCAGGACGGGAGCCGCCAGATCGCCATCGCGGCCATGGTGGCCAACTTCACCAAGCCCACGCCCGACGCACCCTCCCTGTTGCAGCACGATGAGGTGGAGACCTACTTCCACGAGTTTGGGCACGTGATGCACCAGCTCTGCTCCCAGGTGGGTGCGGGCGCTGGGCTGCGGGCAGGAGCGGGGGAGGGCCCGGGCGCGCGTGGTCCTCAGGCATGTCCTCACCGCGGGATTCTTCAGCTGACGTCACCCCGGACGTGGCGACGCCCTCGGTGTCAGCTTCCATCATCAAACCCCACTCACTGAGCACGTAAACAACGGAAATGGATGTCCTGGAGGCTCTGGAGGCTGGAAGCCACTGATCAAGGTGTCAGGGCTGGTTCCCTACATGTTAAATACATGTACTCAAGAGTTGCCTTTAAAAAAGAAAAAAAAAGGAACGTTGCCTGGAAGTCTGGTGACAGCCAGTGATGAGAACCAGACGGAAGGCTCTGGGGCCGGGAACGCCGCGCCCAGTGAGGCCCTGGGGCTGCTGCCAGTCTCGGTGGAGGCTCAGCAAGTCCCAGTGACTTCCCCACGTGGGGCCCCCAGCTGAGCGGCCGGGCCCAGGACCCACTGCTCGCTCAGTCTTCCTGCGGTCAGCCCTCCGTCCCGAGAGCGATGCTGTCACAGGCTGCACCGGAGCATGTGGGGACAGTTCACTGAGCTGTGCAGCCGTCACTACTGCCATGTTTTGGAACATTTCCATCACCCCGAAAGTGTCCCACATGCCCTTAGCTATCACTCCCTCCCCAGCCCGTGACAACCAGGAACCCACTCTCTGACTCTGTGGATCTGCCTGTTCTGGACGTTTCCCATTAGTGGAGTCGCATCCTGTGTGTCCTTCTGTGTCTGGCTTCTCTCGCTGAGCATCGTGTTCTCAGGGTCCATCCACGTGGTAGCGAGTGTCAGGGCTTCACCGCTGTGTGGCTGAGGGATGTCCCCGTGTGTGGAGGGACCTCTTATTACTAGTATGTTTACGAGCAGAAGGTTTTGACTTTGAAGTTCAGTCTATTAACTGTTTTCTTGCACGTTTTGTGTCCTATGGAAAAAATTATTCTCTAACCCGAGGTACTGAGTTTATCCTGCCTAGTTTCTTCTGCCTTTTCTGCCTAGAAGTTTTGTAATCAAGCGTTTAATTTTGTTGTTGTCCACTATGGTGGAGTGTTGTCTGTGGTGTGAGGCTGGGGGTCACCCTCTGTCACCACGTTGTCGCCACCGATCCCCACGCAGCCACATGTGATGTGTATTTCTGTTTAAAGACACCTGGTCTGATAGCAATTGTTGATTCACTCACGGCGGGGTTGTAACCCTCGCCTGAAGGAAGCTCATCTGACACACGCACTGCCCCCGTGAGCACGTCACCGCCCTCCTGCACTTGGGACACCAGCCAACACTTCAGCTCTGTGCTCGGAGCCATGTTGAGCAGAGAAATCACCCCAGAAACAAAAATGCACACATTGGAGCATTCAGCAGACCGTGAGAAGGACGCTTGTTTGCAATTGGGGCTGGAACCGGAAGTTGGGGGTCAAGTGACCCAGGAGTGAGGAGGCAGCGTCTGCCCTGCTCCCTGGGGCCTGGGAAGGACATGCCGGGGTCACTGGGCTCGTGTGGACCCACACCTGCCGGGCCTGGGTTCCAGCCGCACTGCGTCAGGCGCCGTGTATTCAGGAAGAATTTCAGGCACGAAAGAGGAGCAAAGAGCGACTGCCAACGGCCGCCATCCAGTTGCGCCGTGTCCGCACCTTTGCCTCCTGGGTGCGGGGCTTTGGCTGGAGAGTGTTGGTTCCATGGGTGGGGAGGGGGCGCGGTGATCCACGGGGTGGCGGGCTCTCTGCACCCCTGTGTTCCGGGCAGGTCTGGGGTCCGGGGTGGGCCCTCCTGCAGCTCCACAGCCTGCCTTGCAGGCCGAGTTCGCCATGTTCAGTGGGACACACGTGGAGCGGGACTTCGTGGAGGCACCTTCGCAGATGCTGGAGAACTGGGTGTGGGAGGTGGAGCCGCTGCTCAGGATGTCCCAGCACTACCGCACGGGCAGCGCCGTCCCCCAGGAGCTGCTGGACAAACTCATCAAGTCCCGGCAGGCCAACACAGGTGCGGCCGGGCCAAGGGAAGGGAAGGGGGCTCCCAGACCGCCCGGCTGGAGAGGGCGGCCTGGACACAGAGCCAGTCCCACGTCTCCTTCCTCCTGCCCCCCAGGCCTCTTCAACCTGCGCCAGATCGTCCTGGCCAAGGTGGACCAGGCCCTGCACACGCAGACGGCCGCAGACCCAGCCGAGGAGTATGCTCGCCTCTCCCAGGAGATCCTCGGGGTCCCAGCCACGCCAGGTAGCCACGCGCGAGGCAGGCCCACCTTAGGGGTTGGGGTGGCGGCCACTGCCCGGGTCAGGAAGATCGTCTAGTGGTGTGTGAAGGGGGACCGACCAACACCCTCCGGCCGAGGCCCTCGGACCTCTGGCCTCTTCCCGCCTCGGTTCTTGGGCTGGTCCCTCCCGCTGTGGCCCGTGGAGGCCAAGGGTGGGGTGGCCGTCTCAGCAGGTGCTTTCTGGAGAGCCTGGAAGGGGCAGGAGAGGGCTTTATACCCCGGACGGAACGCGTCCACAGGTTTGCACGTGCATGTCGGTGTGGACACGGGTTCACTCCCTCGTGAGTGCTTTAATCTGCGCTCTCCCCGTGGCGGAGGGCGAGCCCTGATTCATCCCTCAGAGCCTCGGCAGCTGACCTTGTAAGAGGCTTAGAGGTGAACCCTCGTGAGCTTCAGCAGAAAGTGGGCAAAGATTTATTTGTGTCCCTCCACTGAGTTGCCTGCAAGGTCCCTGTTTTCTTGAAGTGTTGGGCCAAGTCTCCCTCTAGTGGCAGGGGTCTCAGACAGGGCTGCTTTGAGGCCCCCGCTCTCGGGAAGGGGCACTGAGGGGCCAGGGGGCCGGGCAGGAGCCTCTCCACGTGTGTCCCAGGGACCAACATGCCCGCGACCTTCGGCCACCTGGCAGGCGGCTATGACGCCCAGTACTATGGCTACCTGTGGAGTGAGGTGTACTCCGCGGACATGTTCCACACACGCTTCAAGCAGGAGGGCGTCCTGAGTGGCAAGGTGAGAGGCCGGCCTGCTGCGCAGACCAAGACCGCGGTCCTCGGCCTGGGCCTAGATGCCTGTGCCACCCGCCTGGGCCTGCCCGGCCCTGAGGACCCTGCCCTGGTCCTCCTGCTCCCCTGCCCTTTGTTCAGCCACAGCAGAGGTGGCCACACCCACACCCCCAGATCCCCTCCCTTGGATGCTGCTGGCCCCTGGAGCCAGGGGTGGGGGTACTCCACCCTCCTGCAGCCCCGCCCCCTCTCGGCAGGTGGGCATGGACTACAGAAGCTGCATCCTGAGGCCAGGCGGCTCCCAGGACGCCAGCGTCATGTTAAGGCTCTTCCTGGGTCGGGACCCCAAGCAGGACGCCTTCCTCCTGAGCAAAGGGCTGCAGGTTGAGGACTGCGAGCCGCCAGCCTGCTGACGGCACAGGGTTCTGCCCACCCCAGTGGGCCGGGTGCCTTAGCGCCCCGCCGGGGTAGGGGAGGGGCCGCGTGTCCCCCCAGCCCCTGAGTCCCCGGCGGCCGGCCTGGGCCAAAAGTCTCCACCTGGATGTGTCTAGAGAGCCTGGCGTCAAGGCTCCCACTTGTTGCACTAATACAGCCCCTTCCTGGGGAACTTTCCTGGTTAAAACACGGTTCTTTGAAACGGAGGCATTAAAAAAAAGGCTCTAGTCCTGGTCTCTGACTGCCATCCCTTCCACCACAGGAGTGGCATGGGGGCCATCACTCTGGCGGGAGTTCTGACCTTGGTCGGGTTCGGCCCTGGGGCCGTTGAAGGCTGCTCTCCGCTGGTGACATGTCTGGGTCACTGGGAGACGGCTGAGCTGTGGGGTGAGTTCAGACGGGGATGGCCCCCCACCCTCGCCGGTCCGGCTCTCCAGTGATGGGGTGTCAGTCTCCTGCCGGCCTCTCGCCCGTCACTATTTGGCATGTCGGGGGCTGTGATTGGCGGGAGCTGGTTCTGGCGGTGGGCACAGCTGCGGGGAGCCCGGCCGTGGCTGGCCCTGTCCCCGTGCCCTGTCCTGCTCACGGCCGGCCGGCTGGCTCCCTCTGGTCGCCGGCAGTTCGTGAAGTCTGGGCCACAGCAAGGGGCTGTCTTCCTGGGTCCTAGCAGTTCTTCCCAAAGGCCTTAGGAGGGTTTTTTGGTGGCAGTAGGAATTCAGAGAGGGTGCTGCACCACTGGAGCGGTAGGGTGGGCTGGACCGTCCTGTGTGTCCTTCCCTGGCCTTTGAGCTCCTCGGGAGCCCTGCCTCCAGCCCTTTGTCCCCACAAAGGACGCCAGGCAACGGAGCGAGGGCGCGGGCAGCGCCCTGACCTTCTCCCTGGGGCCCAGGCGGGCAGGCCGTGCCATGCTCTGTCCTCCCCTCAGCCTGCCCGCCCGTTCTCACCCGCCCTGGGCCAGTCGGCTGTGGACCAGGCTGTGGTGTCTGCCCTTCTGCAGCACTGGCTCAGCTCCCTGCACCCACTTCTGTGCCTTCTGTGTTCTGGGCTGGTCGCTGGCCCAGAGCCGGTGGGTGGGTGCCCCGTGGCCAGGGCTGTTCGTATGAATTACCTGGGGCTCGAAAAGGAGCACAGCCGGCCTTCCGTCCAGGCACCTCTCGATGGATATGGAAGTGGCGTGTCGGGGCCTGGGGGCTGCTCGTCTTCCCCCGCACCGAGCCCCCAGATGGTCCCCGTGCAAAATCCAGGTGTGGCGTTGGCACCCCAGCTGTGCTCTGGGCAGTCCGTTGCAGGGGCCACAGGCCTCGGGCTGGTGGGCCACAGGGTTCCCAAGCGGGCAGGTCAGGACCGAGAGGGTGAGGCCTTTCCCCAGCTGACTGAATGCCAGCTGGAGGCCCATTTGCTCACTGCCCACCCCCCAGCCCCTGCCCTCACATCAGCCCCCAGGGCTGAGCTCAGGTGTTTGATGCTCAGGCTCCCTGGCAGCCCAGCCCATTCCCAGTCCTTCGTGGTCACTGAAGGACTTGGAAGCAGGTTGCTCCACAGAGACTGTTGTTCTCAGAGCCCTGGGCAGGGGGCAGGGAGGACAGGCACAGAGCCTTGCTGGGGTGTGGTCGCCAGGGCAGCCAGAGCAGCCTCCACACAGTAAGTAAGGGCATCTCACCAAAAGCAGTGCGTTTCTCCAGCCACCCTGGGAGCTGAGCGCAGGTCCTGGCGCAGGAAGGGCCAGCAGTGCAGCTGTTACCTGTCACTAGGGGGTCGTGCCACCTCTTAGATCCTCCCCCGTCCCCTTCAGGGGTTGCGACAGGACCCCTGCAAATCGGGTTGTCACTCCTCCCCATCCCCTACCCCTCCTCCATGAGGGTGGAAGGAACACATTTTTAAAAAGGATGGAGTTTGGGTTTCTGGTGGCACAGTGGTTAAGAATCCGCTTGCCAATGCACGGGACACGGGTTCGAGCCCTGGTCCGGGAAGTTCCCACATGCCGCGGAGCAACGAAGCCTGTGCGCCGCAACTACTGAGCCTGAGCTCTAGAGCCCGCAAGCCACAACTACTGAGCCTGCGTGCCACAACTACTGAAGCCCGCGCACCTGGAGCCCTTGCTCCGCAACAAGAGAAGCCACTGCACTGAGAAGCCTGCGCACCGCAATGAAGAGTAGCCCCTGCTCACCGCAACTAGAGAAAGCCCGCGCGCAGCAACGAACACCCAACACAGCCAAAAATTTATTTACTTATTTTAAAAAATTGATGAAACAAGCGTCTATCCAGGGATGGTTCGATACAAAAAATCTAGTCCCTCCACACGCGGGAGCATCACTTCGCCGTGAAAAGGAGAGAAACACTGACACTCGTTTACAACGTGGATGGACCTTGAGAACACGATGCTCAGTGAGAGAAGCCAGACACGTAAGCAAGCTGTGACGTTAATTGTAGGTGTCAACTTGACCGGGCTGAGGAACGTCTGGAGAGCTGGTAAAACATTTCTGGGTGTGTCTGTGCAGATGTTTCTGGAAGAGATTAGCATTTGATTCAGTAGACTGAGAGATCCGCCCTCACCCATTTGGGTGTCATCCGACCCATCAAGGGCCCAAGTGGAACAAAAGGACAGCAAAAGGGCAAGTTCCTTCTCTCTTCTTGAGCTGGGACGTCCCTCTCTTCCTGCCCTGGAGCTCCTGGTTCTCGCGCCCTTGGCCTCGGACTGAATCACACAGAGCCCTCCATAATTGTGTGGCCAATTCCTATGGTAAACCTCTGCTATTATGCTCTGTTTCTCTGGAGAACCCTGACTGCTGTGGCCACAGTGTCTGATTCCGTGCATGTGAAATGTCAGAAGGTAAATCCGTAGATGAGTGGTTGCCAGGGCTGGGGCTGTAGGGGGCTTGGGGGTAATGGCGCAAGTGTAAGGGGTTTCATTTTCTGGACGATGATCATTTTTTTGTTTTGGCCACGCCGCCCAGCTTGCGGGATGTATCTTATTTCCCCAGCCAGGGATTGAACCCAGGCCCTCAGCAGTGAAAGTGCCAAGTCCTAATCACTGGAGCACCAGGGAATTCCTGATAATGTTCTAGAATTGATGGTGGTAATGACTGCACAACTCTTTAATTTACTAAAAAAAAACATTGAATTATGTACTTTTAAAGGGTGCACCTTAATATGTGTACATTATATCCCAAATTTTAAAAATAAAACAATATCAGGGGGCTTCCCTGGTGGCGCAGTGGTTAAGAATCTGCCTGCCAGTGCAGGGGACACGGGTTCAAGCCCTGGTCCGGGAAGATCCCACATGCCGCGGAGCAGCTAAGTCTGTGTGCCACAACTACAGAGCCTGCGCTCTAGAGCCTGCGAGCCACAACTACTGAAGCCCGCGCACCTAGAGCCCGTGGTTCACAACAAGAGAAGCCCCTGCAATGAGAAGACCGCGCACCACAACAAAGAGTAGCCCCCACTCACCGCAACTAGAGAAACCCCGCGCCCAGCAACGAAGACCCAACTCAGCCAAAACTAAATAAATTTATCAAAAAATTATATATATATATATATATATATATATATATATGTATGTATCAGGGGTTCAGGGAACCTGACATCTGTGCACAGATCCTGGCCGGCCCTAGAGGTGTGGGGAGCCAGCTTGGCGGGAAACAGAGGGTCCCTGGCAGCCTTGGGGAGACCAGGCAGCCCACACGGGCCCATGAAGGAGCCTGGATGCACAGCTGCCTGGCCGGGAGTCTTTAAAAAATGACAAAAATTAACTTAGGCCGAGTGCAAAAAACTCACCCCACAAGGGAGTACAAAGCGATTCCCTGGACTTCCTGGCGGTCCAGTGGTTAGGACTCCGAGCTTCTACTGCAGGGGGCACAGGTTCGATCCCAGGTCAGGGACATTCCATGTGCCGCGGTACAGACAAAAAGGGGGGAAAAAAAAAAAGATTCTGTTTACGTGAAGCCCCAGAGGAGGCAAAACTGGTCCAGGTGACCGACAGAGAGGGGAGAGCCAACTGGGTCCTGCAGCCACTCATCTGGGCAGGAAGAGCTTATGCACAGGGCAGTGAAAGCAGGTGCCTTTCATTGCGTGTAAATTTTATTTCAAACCCAACTCAATTCACAAAAGTAACCATGAGCCCACTCCAAAATCAACTGCCACAAGCACATTTTAATAACTGGAGGAGGAAGACTGAACGTGGAAGTGGTGCAGGGAAGGCAGTTTTGTGGTTTTATATTCTTTGGCAACAAAGTTCTTTTCCTTGACTATTATTCTCCCAAAACATGACCTTGGATGAGGCACCACTGCCACCCCGCCTTGGGCAGTGCTGGAGGGGCGCTCAGCAGCAGAGCTCAGACCCAGGCCCCCACCGAGCCTCACTGGCCGTGGTGTTTTCATCACAGTGTTGCCTCAACACGTTTAAAAACTAATATGTGTGTAGCTAAAAAAAAAAAAATCACTGAAATTCCCATCATGGAAAATAGCCATGCCCAGCCCCATGCTCCCCGGACCAGACCCCCTTTCAGCAATTTTGGTGGCTTCTGGCATTTTCCTCCGTGTCTTTAAAGTTATTTATGACGCTTCTCCCCTTCCTCCTGTTTTTTTTTTTTAAGAAATTTATTTATTTTTGGCTGCCTTGGGTCTTCATTGCTGCGCGCAGGCTTTCTCTAGTTGCAGCGAGCGAGAGCTACTCTTCGTTGCAGTGCGTGGTCTTCTCATTGCAGTGGCTTCTCCTGTTTCAGAGCACAGGCTCTAGGCGCAGGGGCTCAGTAGTTGTGGCTCGCAGGCTCAGTAGTTGTGGCGAACCGGCTTAGTTGCTCTGCGGCATGTGGGATCTTTCCCCACCAGGGCTGGGAATCGGTGTCCCCTGCATTGGCAGGCGGATTCTTAACCACTTCGCCACCAGGGAAGTCCCTGAACATAAGTTATAATGAAATAATTAATACTTCCGAGCGAGCATTCAAGCACACAAAAGAGAAGTCCAAGACCTTAAGAGAGGAACTGGGGTCCCTTAAGAGAGGGGGAGGGGCACCTGCCAGGGAAGACAGAGTTCGTGAAGAGAGGTGACGAACTCTGGGCCATCCAGTCGTGGACAGCTGTGGCTGAAGGACTCCATGGGGTGGGGGGCAGGTACCCAGGTCGGGTGAGGATGGCAGTGGACCAGGTGAGAGGTCAGTGCTGGACAAAAGGGGCGGGCTGCCCCCTCTCCCACCCAAAGAGCCCATGCAATTGGCCTGAGGTCCCGCAGCCAAGCAGGGACTAGGTCCCGGGTCCCCTCGGAGACCGGGTAGGACAACCTGGGTGGGGTCGATCCCAGCCCATCCATTCACCAAAAGAAATCCCACAGGGGGAAACCGGACGGCTCCTTCGCCCCAAAGGAAAAAAGAAGGCCCTGAAAGGCCGCTGGAGGAAGGGCCACCGGGACAGGCTGGCTTTAGGCGTGGGCACGCTGGGCTGCTCTCTGAGCATTAGAGGGCGGTGCTCACGTCCGAGGGCTCTGGCGGGTAGAAACCAGCCCAAGCCGGGAAGCACCACCACGTGGCGCGATCTCGGCTCGGGGCACTCTCCCGGGATGGGGGATGTGGGTGCCCGAGACCTCCCGGGGGGGCCCTAGAAGCCAGGTGCGTGCGGGGATCGCGCGGGGGAAGGGGGGCGGAGTCTGGAGGCCAACCCCGGCGCTAGGGGCCTCGGGAGAGGGACACCGGCCCAGAGGCGAGGACTGGGGCGGGGCGCCTTCGCGCCCCCAGGGCCCGGGCCGCCTCGGGCACCTACCTGCGGCCGCTCCCGCACGTGCCACAGCGCCCGGCCCGCCCCAAAGCCCGTGGCGGGGGTGGCCGCGCCACGTGACCGCCCCGCCCGTCCCGCGCGTGCGCCCTGCCCGGCGCCCCATTGTTGGCGGCAGCCGCGTCACGGGGGCGGGGCCGGGGCGGGGCGGCCGGCGGCCGGAGGGAGGCGGCGGGAGGGCGGAGGGAAGGAGCGTCCGCGCCGCCGCCGCCGCCGCCGCCGCCGAGGAGCCGCCACCGCCGCCGCCTAGAAGCAAGCCGAGCCGCGCCGCGCCGCCGCCGCCCGCGCCCGAGCAGCCCCGCCGCCGCCCCGCCCCGCCGCTGGATGCCGGCGGCCGGCGGCCGAGCTCTCAGAGGCGGAGGGCGGCGGCGCGGGCGGCGGCGGCGGGGGCGGCCGGCGGCCGAGAGGCGGGAGCGCGGGCCCGAGCGCTAGCGCCGCCATGCCCAGCTCCACCGGACAGCCCGACGGCGGCGGGGGCAAGCGCAGCGGCGGACCCGGGGCGGCGGTCGGGGGGGACCCCAGCCCGGGCCCCCCGCCGCCGCCGCCGCCGCCGCCGCCGCCCCCGCCCCCGCCCGAGGGCGCCGAGGAGGCCGCGCCTGCGCCCCGGCCGCCGCCCGAGCCCGACGACGCGGCCGCCGCGCTGCGCTTGGCCCTGGACCAGCTCTCAGGGCTCGGTCTGGGGGGCGCGGGCGACCAGGACGAGGAGGGGGCGGCCGCGGGCGGCGGGGACGGAGCGGTGGCGGCGGCGCGAGGCGCAGACTGCGGGGCCGCGGCGGAGCCCGCGCCCCCCGACGGGCCCGAGGCGGGCGCGCCCGGGGTAGCCGTGGCCCCCGGCCCGCTGCCGCTGCTGGAGCCCGACGTGAGCCCCCCGCCGCCGCCTCGGCCATCGCCGCCCGACGTGTTCGCGGGCTTCGCGCCCCACCCAGCGGCCCTGGGTCCCCCGACGCTGCTGGCCGAGCAGATGAGCGTGATCGGCAGCCGCAAGAAGAGCGTGAACATGACCGAGTGCGTGCCCGTGCCCAGCTCCGAGCACGTCGCCGAGATCGTGGGTCGCCAGGGTGAGTGGCCGCCGTCGGGGGCGCCTCCCCGGGGGTTCCCTCGCGGCTCGTCCCGGGAGGGGCCACCCAGCCCAGCCCGCGGCTGGACACCAGACCCCGGCCACGCCCCGCGTGGGCTCGGGCCTCGGTGGCCGCCTGTGTGCCTTTGTCCTGCCGCTGGCCGCGGGAGAAAGTTGGGCGCAGCCCGCGCTCCTCCCCTCGGCGCTCCGGCCCCGCTGCCGCCTTTGTCTGGGCGCCTGCAGCCGGGAAAGGCCCCTGCGTGCAGCTCACTGCCCGGGCCCTGGGCCGCCAGCGGTGGCATCCCGGGGATAAGGGGGCCGGGCTGGGCAGTGCCCGCTCCACACCCAAAACTGGCACGGGGCGGGGTCGCTCGGGTTTGGGGGGTCGCTGGGGCTGGGGGCGCGGGCGCTCCGGCAGTGTCGAGAGAAGTTTGGCGGCACAGAGAGGGTGCATCGAGACTTGCCAGCCTGGGCACCCTGCTGGGGATGGGGAGCAGGACAGGATGAGAGAGGATCCCTGCCGGGCTCTCCGCCCCCAGTCAGGGATTTGGGGGATGCACAAGGACCCCCCCCGTAAAAGCCACTTTTGGGGTCCTGCCCCACAGCCCTCCCCTGGCCAGGTGGCCAGCAGCAGACCCAGGGTGTGCGGGTCCCGGAGCGGCATTGTCGGAGTGTCCCTGTGGCTGCCCCATTGTTCTCTTTGTTAGAGAGCCAGGCTGAGATTTGCAGGGTGACATCAGGCCGGCGGCCGCTCATTGGCCCTGGAGCTGCGGGGCGGGCGGGCTGGAGGGTGGTGGGCAGTGCCCGGCCCAGCACACACCCACCCACCCTGTTAGCTGCCTGCCCACCAGCCTCAACTTTCCTGCCTTCCTGCCCGCACCTCCGGGCTCCCTGCTGCTCAGCCAGGTTCTAGAACTTGGGGTGGGGCCTGGGCGGGGCTTGAGGTGGGGCTAGGGGTCCCTGCCTCTGGACCCTCGGTAACAGGAGCTAGAGAAGGGTGTTGGGGGGCTTGGGTCTCAAGGTGACCTGTCGCCCTAACTGCCACAAGCAGAGGACCGCAGGGATGCCCTGGACACCGCTCTCTACTAGTTCTGGGTGGGTGGGGCCAGGGGGTAGCAAGCTCTCTGGCTTTGGGTGCAGGTACGTTCAGTCATTCATTTGTCCTCCCCATGTGTGGACACAAGGAGGACCAGGCGTGATGCTGGGCCCGGGGACCCGCTGTTAGGAATGGGAGCCGGGGGGAGGGGGACCCGTAAACCATTCTCTGGGCCCTGCGGCTACCCGCAGGCACCATGAGACCACGATCGGACGTTTCCCCTCTGCCACCCAGTTGCCTCCTTCCTATTCAGGACATCACCTCCTGCCGCCCCTGTCCCCAGTAACCTCACTGGGACCTGTAACAAGACAGCTGCTTCCCAGCTGAGTGTCCAGGAGCCTGTGGAGACTGAGGCTGGGGGCTGTCACCCGAGGTCATGAGACTGATCCACCTGGTGGTGGAGCCTGAGGACAAGTCCCATGTGAATGCGCGTGTCAGACCCCCGGGGGTGCGGGCCGCAAGCAGGGGGCACCAATCCCTGGCCTACATGCTGAGCAGTCTGGTGGCTGGGTCGCCAGGCTCCACACTGACCACTGGCACCGCGTGTCCCTCTGGTACCCGCTGGTACCCAGGGTATCAGCCTGGATTCCTGCGGATGGCAGACAGCAAGGCAGGCTCTGGGGGTCCCTGGGCCCTGACAGCTCTCCCTGCAGACTAGGGTGGCCCTGTGACTCTGAGCACAAGAGCCCCTCTCTGTGACAGGGGGGAGAGCAGCTCCCTTGTCGTGAGGATTCTCAAGCCAGATGCTGGTTCTTATCCCAGCACCTGGCCGGCACATTGTAGCCACCCCGGGGTGCAGGGGTGAGTGGGGTGCAGGGCACCAGAGAGGGGAGTACGAATGCCAGGACAGGTTGGCAATTGCAGCAGCCCTTGTGTCTCCCCACTCTAGAAGCATCTGTGGCTCCCAGCTTCTGCCACCAGTTCTCAAGCACAGCCTGGAGGACTCTGTGCCCTTCCTCCGGTTACCCACCCTGCTGTCCACCCTGTGGGTCCCTGGACATGGAACCTGTCCCTTCTTACTGCCCTGCTGTCCCTAGGGCAGGGGGCACGGCCTACCCTGAACTTATTCTTTTCTGTCTGACCCCAGGCCCACGGCCACCCCCTTCTCTGGAGTGCAGGGTCAGGGGGTTCACCTGCCCGACCTCCTGTGCTGACGAGAGCCACAGACCCGGGCTCGCCCTTTCCTGGACACCCCCTTGCTGCTCTGTGAGCCTCGGTTTTCTCAGCCCTGAAATGGGTCCATGCACCTTCTGGGCACAGGCAGGAGATTATAGCCC
Source organism: Orcinus orca (assembly GCF_937001465.1). NCBI lineage: Eukaryota > Metazoa > Chordata > Mammalia > Artiodactyla > Delphinidae > Orcinus > Orcinus orca. The sequence continues at coordinate 955,166 of NC_064561.1, read as the reverse complement.
CTGCGTTGCTTTCTCCTCCCGGAGGCCGAGGGGCCCAGAAGGTGCCCTGGACCCACTGAGAGGCAGCCTCAACCTGCCCTGAGGTGTCCCCCAGAGAGGATCCTGCAGCCTCGGGTCACAGACGGGGAGGGAGAGGCTGCAGGAGCGGAGGTGCCGCCAGAGCTGGTCGGCAGGGCCCAGATATGAACCCTAGTCTCCTGGCTCTTCCTGCCCTGCAGGGAGCAAGGGTGAGTCAGGAGAGAACCTTCCACCTTCCAAAGCTCCAGGGCCCCCTTCTACAAACAGGAAAAGTGGAAACTCAGAAGGGCCGGTGGAGAGCCTGTCACCCCAGCTGGTCATCAAATGTCAGGGGGCTGGCGCCCAGTTCCTTCTGAGACCCTCCCCTGCGCCCCCCGCATTGCTGCCTTTGCCCCAGTTGGCAGAATGGCCGTGGGTGGGGTGGCCGGGGTTGGGTCTTCAGAGCCAGGCCTGGGTCTGCAGCACACTCGGCTCACGGTCGGGAGCGAGTGACCTGCCAGCCAGCCAGGGTCCCTTCCATCATCCCTCGCGCTCGCTGTTCTCTCCCTTGTGCGGGGCCCCACCCCTGTGGGACGCTGCAGGCCTGTCGGGGGCCCCTGCCTTGACGTTCTTACCTACCCACTGGGGGGCGTAGGAAGAACGGGGCCCCCGGGTGGCAGGTCACACCCTTCCGTGCTTGCTGCACGGGGCTTTCCCTGGCCCTGTTTCACAGGTGAGCCAGCTTTGCCCCCAGACACGGTACTGTGACTCAGCCTGGCCCTGGGGACAGCACCCTGCTGTGTTGGGAGTGGCAGTATATCGGGCTGACTTGTCCCAGCCCTGGCCTGCTGGAACTCTGTCCCTGCTGTCCGCTTAGCCAGCGGTGCTCCCCTGGCACGCAGCCTCCTTCCCAGGGCGGCCCCTCAGCTCCCCGCACACAGCCTTGAGGTTCCCTTGATAAGTGTGGCCTGTGGTCACCATGTGGGCTCCTTTGGGGCAGAGCCCATGTGGCCTGGTTCCCTGAACGCCCAGTGCAGTGGTGCCTAGACCCCAGTACAGGGTCACGAGCAATGGGAAGCGGGGTTGCCTGCATCTAGGCCCCCCATGGGGACCCTTGGCCCTGCCCCTCTTGAGGAGGGTCCGGCTGCCGCAGGGTGGGGCCTGCTGGGGCCTGGGGCAGTCAGCCACCTTTCCCAGTTATCTGAGTTGGAATCCTGGGGCAGGGCCCGGGAAGCTGCATTTCTGCTGCACCCACCAGTTGGCGGTAGCCCCCAGGGTCACTCCTGGAAACCCAATTTCCTGGCTTGTGCAGTTCCACTCCCCACCCCACCAAGCTCTGCCACCTCTCAGGGTCTTAGCGTGGGTGGGGTTTGGGGGATAGTGGATGTCACAGCTGAAGTCTGGATGGTTAATTGGGCTCTACTTGGCCACTGAGGCCTCCATCCAAGGCTGCTCTCTGGGTCAGGGCAGGATGGGGGCCGGCAAGCGGGAAGCTGCAGGGTCCTTCCCCAGCCCTGACCTGCCCAGGGGTCCCTTCCCCACCAAGGCTCCCCCATGAGGACAGGCACCGGTCTGGGGCCACTCTCCAGTCTGTGGCCGGTCAGGTCCTGCCCCAAACCTGTGAGGCTGGGTGTGTTTCTGCCCTCCTTTGGCAGGTGAGGAAACTGAGGCATGGGATGGTTCCTTGAGTGCCCAGGGCAATCCCAGTCCACCGGCCCTTACAGCACAGTCCGCCAGCCTCGGGGAGTCCAGAAAGTCAGACTTAGGGTGTGAGGAGAAACTCTGAGAAGTGTGTGCTGGGGCCTGGCCCAGCATAGTCAGGGCGGGTTTCCTGGAAGAGAGGGTGCCGGGCTGTGATGTGATGCAGAGAAGGGAGAGGATGGTGGGGTGCAGCAGTGAGGATGACGTGACAAATGGGAAAGGTCAGGCGCAGGGGAACTGCAGGAGGGGCCTCCCCAGCCAAGTGGGGAGGAGACCATCCAGGCAGGAGTGGAGGCAGCCCAGGTCAGCAGCCACCGACGGGGAGGACGCCGGGTGCAGTGGGGATGGCTGGGGGCCAGGAGGCGAGGCCGGGAGATGGGAGGAAAGCAGTGTCTCCCTGGGAGATTTCAGACCCCCACTCAGCTGGCCCCCTTTTATTCAGCCATGGATGGGGGGCTCCTGCCCTCTTTGCGCTGGGGGTGAGGCTGCCCCCTGCCCAGGCCCCGTGTCTCTGACTTCCTTGGCTGCAGGCAGACAGCTCGTCCCGCTAACTTTGTATTTTCCCTCGCTGAGAAGTTAGCCACGCTGTTATTCCACTCAATGCCGCGCTCTGTTTGCACTGCAACAATATCCCTGTGTCCCTCTGGCATCCCCAGAACTTGGGGGTGGGGGGTCCTCCCAGACTCCTGGGTCCGGACTCAAGATGTGTCAGAAGGCCCCTGGGCGGGGGGTTGGGTGTCAGGGCCCCGGGCCGGCCACGCCTGGTGTTTAGATGTCTCAGGGGCAGCTTCCAGTCGACCTCGGGAGGGCCGCCTAGGTGGTGGGAGAGGCACCTAGTCAAAGAACCTGCTTGACTGACCCTCTCCCCAACGGCCACCCTGGCCCCCTTCCGCAGGGTCAGCCCCCTAGCCCAGCCCAGCCCAGGCAGCAAGGATGAAGCCACAAGGCCGTGTCCCCGAGCTTCCCCTCAGAGGCTGGGACCACTGAGGGCCTTTGGAGGCGTCCTGATATGGGGCCCAGGATCTGCTCTTGGGGGAGGGTCACATGGTCAGGAAGAAGTCGTAGGCCATTTCCACAATCCGAGCCTCAGTTTCCCCTTCTGTCAGGGAGTTGGTGTCAGAGGGTCTGCATTCGTGTCCTAGATCTGGTAAAATGAACTGGATGGCTTGAAACTATAGAAATGAACCCTCACAGTTCTGCAAGGTGGAAATCAGGGTGTGGGCAGGACCATGCTCTCTCCAGGGGAGAATCTGTTCCGGCCTCTCCCAGGGCTTCTGGTGGTACTGACTGACAGGCCTTGGCGTTCCTGAGCTTGTGTCTGTCTCAATCCAACCCTGGGCTCTGTCTTCACAGGGCCATCTTCTCTTGTGTCTTTACATGTCCCTCCTCTATAGTGACACTGGTCATTGGATTCAGGGCCGCCCTAATCCAGCATGCCCTCACCCTAACTAATTACATCTGCAAAGACGTTATTTCCAAATAAGGTCACATTCTGACATTCCAGGTGGACATGGATTTGGGGGGACGCCTTTCAACCTAAAACAGGGTCCCTCCTTGCCTTTGGGACAATCCCCCTGTTACAGAGCCGGGAGTTGCAGAACCAGAGTGGACACTGACGCCCAAGGTTGGAGGGAGGGACGCCGAGTGCCTGAGATCACAGCCCGAAGGTGGGGCCTCCTAATCCAGTGCACCGGCTGGCCCCTGCAGCTGCTGCCCAGGAGGAGCTGTCCTGGGGAGGGGTCCCTGCCCTCACTGTGTCTCCCCGTCCCCCACCACAGGGTGCAAGATCAAGGCTCTGCGCGCCAAGACGAACACGTACATCAAGACACCGGTGCGTGGGGAGGAGCCGGTCTTTATCGTGACCGGCCGCAAAGAGGACGTGGAGATGGCCAAGCGTGAGATCCTGTCGGCCGCCGAGCACTTCTCCGTGATCCGCGCCACGCGCAGCAAGGCAGGCGGGCTGCCCGGTACCGCGCAGGGCCCGCCCAACCTGCCGGGACAGACCACCATCCAGGTGCGCGTGCCCTACCGCGTGGTGGGGCTGGTGGTGGGCCCCAAGGGCGCCACCATCAAGCGCATCCAGCAGCGGACGCACACGTACATCGTGACGCCCGGGCGCGACAAGGAGCCGGTGTTCGCTGTGACGGGCATGCCCGAGAACGTGGACCGGGCGCGCGAGGAGATCGAGGCCCACATCACGCTGCGCACGGGAGCCTTCGCTGACACCGGCCCCGACAGCGACTTCCACTCCAACGGCACCGACGTCTGCCTGGACCTGCTCGGGGCAGCCACGGGCCTCTGGGCCAAGGCCCCCAACCCGGGCCGCCGGCCCCCCGCGCCCACGGCCAGCCTCCGGGGGGACGCTGCTCTGGGCACCCCGGGGGGCTCCGAGGCCTTCTATGCGGGCGGCCGAGGGGGGCCGACCATGCCGGTGCCGGACGCGGACCCCACCAGCCCCTACGGCGCCTCGGGCAACGGAGGCTTCACCTTCGGTGGGGACGGTCCGGGGGCCCCCGCGGGGCCACCCGCCCCCGAGGACTGCGACTTCGGCTTCGACTTCCTGGCGCTGGACCTGACCGTGCCCACCGCGGCCACCATCTGGGCGCCCTTTGATCGGGCCCCGCCCCTGCCCGCCTTCAGCGGCTGCGCCGCCGTCAACGGGGCCCCCGCGCCGCCCGCCGCGGGCGCCCGGCGCAGCAGCGGGGCTGGCACACCACGACACTCGCCCACGCTGCCCGAGCCCGGCGGCCTGAGCCTGGAGCTCCCGCTGGCCCGCCGCGCTGCGCCCGACCCGGTGGGCGCCCTGCCCTGGCGGCCCCCGCAGGGCTCCCTGGCATCCTTCTCGAGCAGCGCCAGCTTCTCCACGGCCACCTCGCTGCCCGGCAGCTCCTCGGCCTCCTCGTGCTCCGCGCTGGACTCGAGCGCCTCGGAGAGTGGCCGCAAGCCCCAGGCGGCCCCGGCCCCCAACGCCCCCGCTTCCGCGGCTCTGGCGCGGGAGTGCGTTGTGTGTGCAGAGGGTGAGGTGATGGCCGCGCTGGTGCCCTGCGGCCACAACCTCTTCTGCATGGACTGCGCTGTCCGCATCTGCGGCAAGAGCGAGCCCGAGTGCCCAGCCTGCCGCACACCTGCCACCCAGGCCATTCATATCTTTTCCTAGCCGGTCACCTCGCCGCGCCCGCGGCCCTCAGGGCCCGTCCACGGACGCGGGGTGGGTGCTCAGGGCCGGGTGGGGAGGAAGGGGAGGGGGTGGGCGGGGTGAGCGGCGGGCTGGCCAGTGTTTACAGACGAGCTTTAACTCCAGTCCCAAGCGTGGAGACGGCGACCCGGTGGCCCAGCGACACCTCAGTTCTTAACAAATGACAGTATTGAGTCGACAGGTTAAAATAAACCAGAGAGAAAAGGCCTGCTTGCACTTTTTATTTAAGACACCCCCCCCCCCAGGGTGATCTTTTTAAGGAAAAAAAAAAACAACACGATTTTTACAACTCTCCCGGTTGTCCTTTTGTACGTAGCTGATATCGATTTGACAGTGTTTGTTTTCCCACGGCCTCAACCTCTGCAGAAACTTCCAGAAGGACGGCTCCCTTTTTGGGGCCAACTGGTTACCCTTTAGTATGTAAGCCGCGCGCAGGCTGGAGGGGGGCGGGGGGAGGGGGCGTCCAGAACTTACTTTTTTTTTTTTAATTATTAATCCTTTTTCTGCTGTGGTTTCTGTTGACCGTTTTTTAATTTTTTTGTTTTTTTAAACTTTTACTTTTTACCTCTTGTGTATATGTAGGGAATTTATAGGGAAATATGTACTTTATGGAATAAATTTTAAGAAAACTAAAATATATTTTATTTTAAATAAAGTAACGGACCTTTAATCTTACACAGCTAAATTACTGATTATATATTTGCTGAGCTGACCTAAGGGTTCAGAAAATTGTATCAAGAGTTTTATTTTTTGACTTCAAAGCCTTCTTAATAAAGTCTTTTTACTACACGTGAGCCCTTGGCCTGGTGTGGGGTTGGTGGGCATGGGGGAGGGGTGGGGGGAGGGCTCAGATCCAGCCCCTCCCCCTCAGTCTTCCAGATACAAGAGTTAGAGTTCAGGATACCCCAATTCCAGGCTTTTCCACAAGCCAGGTGCTGTCGGCATCGGGGCTACACCGAAAGGTGGTCCAGCCAGGTCCCCTTTTCCTGAGGCTCAGGACCTGACATCCCAGGGGACAACCAGCCATGGGGACGACTATGACCCATGTGGAGGGGATGGTGCCAGGTGGTTACTTCCTAGGGCATCGGCCTGCCTCCGTGGTGTGTGTGGGACCCCCATCTCCAGTAGGACGGGGTCTACCTGACATTGTACAGACAGGGAAACTGAGGTCTGCAAACCTTCCTCCGAGGATGACTCCTAACACCTACCAGTCCCCAAAGAACATCTGAGCGATGAGCCACAGGTGGTGTCCCCCTGTCACCTAGTTGGGAGCAGAGGACCATGGCCCGTGGGGCTGCTGGACACATTTCTTCAGGACTGGGATTGGCCTGGAGTCGAGGACTGGGGGACCATGGGTTGGACCGTGGTCAGCTGGCAGTTGCCACAAAAGTTCCAAAGGCGGGGAAGGAAGTGCTGGAGTGTGTGGAGGATGGGGTGTGGTGACAGGGAGGGTCCCAGGACTGCTCCAGGGACAAACCCAGGGGCCAGGTGACCACAGGCTGCTGGCTTGAGGAATGGGCAATGAGGGGTCTGGGGGACACAGCCCGCTAGGAAAGCTAGGAAGGCATAGCAGAGCAGCCTGGAGGGCTTCCAGGAGGAGGCCAGGGGCTTGGGATGACAGGAGCGTCTGATGGGGCAACAGGGATGGAGAGGAAGTAGCCAGAGATGGACAGGGCACCCCACGAGCGAGTGACGGCCACATCAGATCCTCCAACTGAGAGTAGTAGCCCCAGGCTGCAGGGCCGCAGGTGGGTCTCAGGAAGGGCCACATACAGGCAGGGTTCCAGCCTAGCCCTGCTGGAATTTCCCCATCTGTAAAATGGGCATACACCTGGGACTTCCCTGGCGGGCCAGTGGTTGAGACTCCATGCTTCCACTGCAGGGGGACGGGTTTGATCCCTGGTCGGGGAACTAAGATCCCACATGCCGCACAGTGTGGCTCAAAAGCAACAAAAAAATGGGGATACACCTAGGTACAAGCAACCAGCTCTGATGAGGCTCGGGGTGGAGTGCATTGATTCGTGGCCCCCAAAAGATACACCCCTGGAACCTGTGGATGGGAGCTTACAAAAGGGTATTTGCAGGGACTTCCCTGGAGGCGCAGTGGTTAAGAATCCACCTGCCAATGTAGGGGACACGGGTTCGAGCCCTGGTCTGGGAAGATCCCACGTGCCACGGAGCAACTAAGCCCGCGCGCCACAGCTACTGAGCCTGTGCTCTAGAGCCTGTGAGCCACAACTACTGAGCCCGCGTGCCACAGCTACTGAAGCCCATGTGCCTAGAGCCCGTGCTCTGCAACAAGAGAAGCCACCGCAATGAGAAGCCCGCGCACCGCAACGAAGAGCAGCTCCCACTCGCCGCAACTAGAGAAAGCCCGCGCACAGCAACGAAGACCCAACACAGCCAAAATAAATAAATAAAAATTTTTAAAAAGGGTCTTTGCAGATGTAATTAAGAATCTTGAGATGAGATCATCCTGAATTAGGTTGGCCCTAAATCTAATGTCCTTATAAGAGACAGAGGAGGAGACTCAGACACAGAGGGTGAAGCTGTGTGAAGACGGAGGCAGAGGCTAGGGTGATGCAGCCTCAAGCCCAGGGATGCCTGGGGCCACCACAAGCTGGAAGAGGTCGGAAGAATCCGCCCCCCCCCCGCCCTCCCCGCCTGCCCCGCAGCCTTCAGAGGAATCGCGACCCTGCCACACCTTGGTCTCCGACTTCTGGTCTCCAGAACGTGGAGAACAAATACCTATTACTTTGTGGTAATTTGTTACAGAGCTTCAGGAAACCAGTATGGGTGGGTGGGAGGGCGATGCTTAACCCGGGGCCGGCCCACACTTCAGTGGCAGAGTAGTGGTGGCGCCAGTGGCCCCAGCTGACCTGGAGCGAAGTCAGGCCATAGAGGGTTACGGAGGCAGCAGGGACTTGAGGCATGGAGACCACCCCCCTGCAGTTTGGCCCCAAGAGCAAGAGGAAGAGCTGTGGCCGACCCCCACCCCGGCCAAGGGGTCTATGGTGGTGGGCGTGCGTCCTCGGGAGGGAGGTGGGACCTGGAGCCTGAGCGAGGGTCCCGACAGGGGTGGGCAGAAGGGGTGTTGGCCTGGTGTCTGTAAGGAATTGAGGGGTCTCTGGGGAGCTGCAGGGAGTGGGCTTGTCAGTTTGCTGCTGAAATAAGAGGAGAGAAGGGCCTCAAAGGGCCCAGGTGCCCGGGAGCTTGGCAGGGGATCGTGGAGATGGGGTGGCTGAAGGACCCACCAGGGGAGGGTGAGGCCCAGGGCCGAAGCCCAAATCCAGAGCAGCCAAAGCCAGCCCCCTGGAGGGGTTTCTGAAGACGCAATGGTTAACCGGGTGGTCCCCCAAACATGGGCAGGGCTGTCACCTATGCTGGTCTGAGGAAGTACTGTCCCAGGACTTTCCAGAAACACCTGAGGAGACTGCTTACTGCTGGGTACAGGGTTGTGAATATTGTAAGTGTGAGGCCAGAGACACTGCAGCCCTCGGGGAGAGAGAGGACCAGGCCAGGGTGAATTCCCTACCTTGCTGTGAGAGGCCCTGGATGCAGCCCTGCCTGAAGGTCATGGGTCCCAACCTCTCAGTTATAGGCACCGATAAGCTCTTCTTCTTTGTTTCAGCCACTGTGAGTTGGAATAACTGAAACTCACAAAAACCCAGAGGGACCACATTCTCAGTCAGGGAGCTGGAAAGCATTTCCGGGGGCGTGGGGAGGGGAAGTCCTGAGGGCAAGCTCTCGTCCCCCTTGGCAATTGGCTCTCTTGGTTCACAGGTGCAGCACATCAGGGTGACCCTGGTCCAGTGTCTTGTCCCGGCATGACATGGGTCGCCATCTTCCCAGCCTCCAACACCTGTGTCCTCACTGCCCAGCAGTTGAGCGAATGTTCCATATTTTAGACTTTTGGTCATGGCAGAACCCCACTCTAGTAAGAATTTCTGTGTTGGTGAAAATCTGGCCTGTCTCTGCCACAGGAGCAGTGGGCTCAGATCATGGTGCCCCCTTGGCAAAGCTCCTCAAACTCCCCCAAAGAGAGGCCAACGGCAGGCTGCAGAGTCAAGTTTACTTTAATGATAAAAGAACAATTCCAAACACAAGTCTGGGTTGAACAGTCATGCCACGAGGCCAGGACCCCCACCTCCTATACCCCCTGCATGCTCCCCCAGCTGTCCCCAAGGACGTCCCCTCTGGGGGAGCAAAAGGGACAGAAAGGGAGCTTGGGTCCTGGGCATCAACATGCAGAGGTCCACCTTGACCCTCAGGGAAGCTAGATGCTCTGAAGCATGTGGATCGCATGCTGAAGGTGCTGGCGGGCAGCCGGAGCACAGCCGTGGCTCCGCAGGACGCCCAGCGGGTAGGAGGTGCCAGGCTGGCCCTGCTCCCAGACCGTGAGCCGCAGCTCTTCACACCCACCACTCAGCACGAGTTGAGCCTGGTCTCCGCTGCAGCTGACCTACCAAGGCGGGAGGAGCTGGGTCCGAGGGGAGAAGGGGCCCTGGCCCTCGGAGGACAAGTGGATAGGAGACTGAGGTCCCCCTGATCTGAGTCTCAGTGGCTGCCCCACCCATAGGAACTCAGGGTCAGGAGCCCAGGGCTCTACCACACAGACAGGGAAACTGAGGCTCAGATGGGACTCCTCCACCCAGAGCCGCCCAGTGAGACCTCCTACTCTTAAGCCTGTGCCCTGGGGAACAGCAGCTCCTCATGGGTACCAGCTTCCACAGCTGCTGGGCAGGGCCATTTGAAGACAATCCTCTAAGACCCGGCCCAGGCCAGGGTACTCTGGTCTGAACGGAGAGGGGATTTTTACTATAAAATAAAATCATACTAATTTTTAAAAATAATAAGTATTGTATACTAGTGCGTTTGAAATCTGTTTTAGGAGTGGCTATGATGTCCCAGGGATTGCCAGGACTGCGCAGGAAAACCTAAAAATGATTCTGCAACAAAATGACATTTCGACAGCTGCTACAGGTAACCACACAGGACGATGACCCTGAGTGACATTTTGCTGTCATTCAGACACATTTTATTTCCGATTTTCTTGGGCTCCCCCCAGAAGTGTGCAATGTAACAGCCCTGTTTGCGGGGGGGACCCTCACTCACCTGCACCGTCCCATCACTGAACAGCAGGAGTGCGGCCCGCTCGGACACCAGGAAGCGCAGCAGGCAGAGGCTGGGGGCTGCCGGCCAGGCGGCTGTGGACAGGCCCCCCTCCTGTGGACAGACCCAGCCACAGGGCCTCAGGGCCGAGGGCTCCCACCGCCTGGCACACCCCCCAGCCCCACCCAGCCCTCACCTCTCGCAGCCGCCGCTGCATGTATCGGGCAAAGAGCCGAAGGACAGCCAGCTTGGCACCCAGCAGGGTGGGCACATCCCTCAGGGCGAACGTCTCCAGCCTTCCCCGGTCAGGCATGTAGATGACTTGGCTGATGGGGGTGGGGGGTTGCACAGGGCGGTGCCAGCTGTCAGGACCTCTATCCTGGACACCTCACACCCGAGGACACCTTCTCACGCAGCCGTGTCTCTTGGACCATGATGTGAAACCAGCTCTGCACGGACCAGCCCTCTCTGTTCATCCAGCCCCGGCCCCTCCCCTGAACTCCAGACCCTTGGAGCCACAGACTCAGCCTGTCCACGCTGAGATCCTGACGGGCCGCCACAACTACTGAGCCTGCACTCTAGATCCCGCGAGCCACAACTACTGAGCCTGTGCGCTACAGCTACTGAAGCCCACCTGCCTAGAGCCTGTGCTCCGCAACAAGAGAAGCCACCACCATGAAAAGCCCGTGCATCGCAACAAAGAGTAGCCCCCGCTCGCCGCAACTAGAGAAAGCCCGCGCGCAGCAACGAAGACCCAACACAGCCAAAAATAAATTAATTAATTTAATTAATTTTTTTAAAAAAAAGTGTGAGTCTGACCCCTCCTTCCCGCCCCAACCCCAACAGTGGCCTGTGAGGCTCTGTGACTTCATGTCCTTCCCCTCTCCCTGCCATTCCTCAAACCCACCATGCTCAGTCCCATCTCGGGGGCTTTGCACATGCTGTTCCCTAGGCCTCAGATGCTGTTCCTGACGGACTCTTTCTCATCATTTCTGTCTCGCCTGAGCGTCACTTCTTCAGAAAGCCCCTGCTTCCACAACCACTCTGTTGAGAGTCGTCTCCACTTCCCCAATCTGTCACCTCACCTGTTTCGTTTCCTTCGAAAACTGCCACCTGAAATCAACTTAGTAATTCATTTGTTTAGCATTGTTCTCCCCGACCAGGCAGTAAGCGCCTGTAGGTGTGCACAGTAGATGTGTAATAAATCTGTGAGGAGTGAATGAAGAAAGGCAGGGAGGAGGGCCTGGCCTCCCAGGGGGAAAGGAACTCCACAACTTACCCCTCTGCGGGACGCAGGGCCATGTGGGTGCCATCCCGAAGCAGGACACCACTGCCCCCGTCTGACAATTGGTAGCCAAAGCCGTACTTGCTGGAATAATCCACCCACTTGGGGGCCCAGAGGATGGGCCGCTGCTCTCCTGGGGGGTCCTGCGTGGCTGGCACAGGATGAAATGAAGTGAGCAGGGGTCCTGGAAGGGGCGGGAGGAAGGACGGCAGAGGCACAGGAGATGGAGAGTAAAGTCCAAGGAATAGAACACCAACTCTTGGGACTTCCCTGGCGGTCCAGTGGGTAAGACTCCGTGCTTCCGCTGCAGGGGGCACGGGCTCAATCCGTGGATGGGGAACTAAGATCTCACATGCGGCCAAAAAAAAAAAAAAAAAAACCAACTCTTGCCTTGAGGCGGGAGGACTGGCGGACCCTGGGATCACAGCTGCCTCTGGAAATGAGTAAATCTGAAAAGCTTGTAAGGTCCAAAATACCGTAGGGCTTTGCTTTATTTCATTAAACATTTTTTGTATTAAAAAATAAAAATTGCTCAAGGCCATGTGGGATCCTAGATTGGATTGCAGAAGAGAAAAAGGGCAATCATGGAAACCCTGGGAAACTCCAGTGGCCCAGGAAGCTGGGCCACAGGAGAAGCTGGAAGTCTGTAATACAGTTGCCAGCTATCTGTGCTGCTCCTACCTGGGGTGCCAGAGTCCAGGCAAAGCTGCAGGCTCCTGATGGCTGCCTCTACCTCCTGCCTCGGGCTCCCCTGGGGCCCTGGGGAGACAGATCTCTGTGGGGGACAGATAGGCCAGGGCCCCTCCAACCAGCCCCGCCCCAAACTCCCACATCCGGGAAAGTCCTATTTTCACCCCAGAAGGATTCCAGACATCACTGTCATTTTACAGGTGGGAAAATTGAGGCCGGGAGAGGGGACGTGGTCCTGGCAAGGTAGGATCTTTGCCCCCCACTTCTCGACCCTCAGTCCTGCCCACAGCTCCCACCTACGATGGAGAGTCTGCTCACCCGCCGGGTCACTCCCGAGGGTCCCCTGGCTGAGCAGGTGGACAGGGCGCTCAGGGCACGGAGCCCCTCCCTCTGACAGGGAGGCCTGGGGAGGGAGCAGCAGGGGTTGGGGGCTCTGGCCTCCCCCCCCTGAAGACCCCCTGGCTTCTCCCTCTGCCCAGCCTCCCTGTGAGGATGCCCTCCACATTCCCTACCATGCCCCCCTCCCCGCGCCCTCACCTCACTACCACACTCCATGGAGTCAGGGTCAGGGCCGTCTTCTGCTGGACCTGAAGCCTCCTTAGGAGTGAAGGGGCCTGCAGGAGGCACGAGGATTGGGGGGCGGGCAGAGCCTGACCCCATGCAGGGTGAGACCTCTGCCACCGACATCCGCCTCTGCCGTGGCGGCGACATTTCAGAGCAGGTAGGGAGGAGGACAGGCGTGTGAGATGCGGGGTGCAGGTAGGAGCAGGTGAGGGGGCGGGGCGGTACTCACAAGGCCTCCGGCACTGGGGCAGCAGCAGCCGGCCCACCCTCCAGAAGAGCCTGCCCAGAGGCTGGGGGATGGAGAAGATGGGCAGGCTGTGGCAGGAGTGGGGCGGCAGCCGGTCCGGGGTGAAGCCCTTCGGAGTGGAGAGCTGGGTGTTAGCACGCCACTCCTGAGTACCTGGGCTAGCTGGGGGTCCTGACCCACACCTGGGTCTGCTGAGACGCCCCAGAGAAGGGCAGCCCCGACCCGCTGACACCCCACACCTGCGTGAAAAAGTCATCCTGCAGCAGGTGGTCCAGGCTGGGCCGTTCGGCCGGGTTGGGTGCCAGCAGGCGGGCGATGAGGCGGCGTGCATTGGGGGACAGATGTGCAGGCTCGGGGTAGCGGCCGTCTCGGATGTTCTGGTACATCTCCGACAAGGGTGCCGCCACGAAGGGAGGGGCGCCAGTCAGCACCATGTACCTGGGCCGGGTCGGGGGCAGGAACCTGGGTGCCTGCTTGCATCTGTCCTGGGCATCCAGGGTTGCCTCACACCTACCTGTGCACACCTGGCCACACCTTCCCACACTTCCTGACTCCGTACCCACGTCACATCCACTTTCTCATAGCTGCCCTACATCTGCTCCCACCTGGCCATTCCTGTCTGCTCAGGAGACACCAGCATCTGTCTGTACACCTGCCTGCTCCTGGGTTATACCTGGACACACCTGCATATACCTTTCCGGGTTTAGTTTATGCATGCTCACACCTCATACCTGTACATATGCCCTCATCTGCCTGTGTATCTGCCACCTGCACACACCTGTCCACACCTCTGTGCACACTCAAAACTATCATCCCGCCATATGCCCTATTCATACCTGCACGCTCAGATGATGGCAGGTGTGTGCTCCCACCTGCCCCCGAGCTGCACACACTGGTCCTGTGTTTGCTCATACCTGCCTGTGCCCCCACTCAATCTCCCCTGTACATGCCTACACCTGTCCTTACCTGCCGGCGCCCGCTCCCACCTGCCCACACCTGGCCCCAGCTGGGCAGTCCTGCCCCCCTTCCCCAGGCCCGGGGCTTCGGGGGCCACTCACATGACGCAGCCCAGAGCCCAGATGTCTGACTGGCAGGAGTGCCCGTTTCTGGACACGACCTCCGGGGCCAGGAAGTTTGGGGTCCCACAGAGCACTCTGGGGGGCATAACGGGGGCTCAGGAAGGCTGGGGCCAGAGCCGGCCCACCCTCACCCACCCAGAGAGCCCGCTCAGAGCCTCCCGGTCACCTGTGGCAGCGGCCTCCTGGGCCCACCCTGGTGGCCAGCCCCAGGTCTCCGATCTTCACCTCCATGTTCTTGTTCAGGAAGAAGTTACCTGCCGGGGCCCGGGGGCGGAGGGGATGGGAGGGGGAGGAGCACGGCGTGTGGGTGGAATCCCCGCCCTCGCCCCGCCCCCGCCCCGCCCCCGCCCCGCCCCCGCGGCCCCTTCCGCGTCCTCACTGAGCTTCAGGTCCCGGTGGACGATGCGCCTCTGGTGCAGGTAGCGCAGGCCGCTGACCAGGCCCCGCAGGTAGTAACGCACCTCAGGCTCTGTCAGCGTCTGCCGCGCCTCCAGCACGTGGGCCAGTGACTGCAGGGGACCGGCAGGTGCAGCACCGGCGCCGAGGAGACACAGGTGAGCCCAGGTTAGGCGGTACAGTGAGTTCCAGGCACCCAAGAAGGCAAAGGTAAATTCAGCTCTCAGGTGGATGTGGCTGATTGTGGGACAGGCAGAGGTGAGCTCTGAGCCCCAGGAGGAACGTACGAGTTCAGATGGGCCGAGGGGGCCACAGTGAGCTTTTCGGCAAGAGACGAACCCAAGGTGGGTACGTTCTGGGCAAAGGAGAGCTCAGGTGTATTTAAGTGGGCTCAGGCAGTTCAAGGGGTCTATGAAGGTGCAACTAAGTCCAAGTGGGTTCAGGAACAGGCATTCCTGCCTGTCGGACATCTGGGCTCTGGGCTGCACCGTGTGAGTGGCCCCAAGGGCCCCGGGCCTGGGGAACGGGGGCAGGACTGCCCAGGTGAGGCCAGGTGTGGGCAGGTGGGGCCTGGCTGAGTGCAGGAGGGGCACAGGTGGGCATAGGTGTGCCGAGGTGAGTCAAGAGAGCCTCTGGGTGGGCAGGTGGGCACTAGAGCATTAAGGGTGAGCAGAGGTGGGCCTAGTGTGGTCACAGGTAGAAACAGGTAAGGAGAGACAGACATGGGAGGGGGCCACAGATGAGCACAGTGGACTGGGGGGGGCATGGCTCCCTCTAGGCCCCGCCCCCTGGGCACCTGGCGGCTGCAGTATTCCAACACCATGTACACGTGGTCACGGTCAGCAAAGTGTCCGTGGAAGGCCACGATGTTGCGATGTCGCAGGCGGCTGTGCAGGGCGATCTCGCGCTCCACCTGCAGGCGGGGTCCCACGTGTACACACCCGGCAGGTGCCCACACCCGAGGTACCCATGCCCCCACGGGCATGCTCACCACCCCCAGGGCAGGACGTCTCTGCGGACCCGATTTGGTCACAGCGCCCCTGGGCACTGATGCGCAGAGCGTACCTTGTCGCCGGGGCACAGCCGTCCAGCCCCACCACCGCCATGAGGCACCACTTTGAGCGCAAACACGGAGCTCGTGGACATGTCGGTCAGCTTGTAGCAGCGGCTGAAGGCGCCCTGCGGGGCAGGCGATTCACGAGCTCAGGGCACACAGGTGTGGGGACAGATGGCCAGACCTCTTCACACACAGACACGCACACACACACACACCCCTGAGACGCATGGATGCATAGCTCACATCCTCATACCTGGATACCCAAGGCAACACAACACACAGAAGTACACGAAGGCACAGGGACACATACACTCAGACACACAGACACATCCACACCTGGATATATAGAGCCCACGGACCCTAATACAGTCCCCGGACACACGGTACAATGCCCGAACACAGAAAGCACAGACCTATGACACATTCAGACACATACGCACAGGGACAACACAACAGAGTCTGGGTCCGCACCAAGGCTCCAAGTCGCAGAACACTTGGGCGCACACCCACACCCTAGACACACAACACAGCACAACGTGCCCAACACCGGTTCCCGCCACACGATGCACGCAGAACAGCGGGTACATCGCAGACCCGGGCGTCCACCCACGCCAGCCCCAAACTCGCGTGGACACGCGACACACGCAGAGACAAAAGCCGGGGCGCACGCTGGCTCGTTTGCGGTCGCGATCGCGCGAACGCGCCCCGCCCCGCCGGGACCCCTGCCCGGCCCGGCCCCCTCGTCAGCGGACTGGGGGTGCCGGGGTCCCCACCTTGCCGATCAGCTTCCCGCGCCTGTACACGCGCCCCGAGCTCGGGTCGCGCAGGAAGACGGAGACCAGCGGGCGGCAACTGCGCCGCCGCCGCCGCCGCCGCGGCTCGGGCTCCATCCCTCCCGGGAGCCTGGCGGGGCGGGCGCACTGGCGCAGCCTCGGCCGGGACCACCGCGCGCGGCGCTGCTCTGGGGGCCGCGCGCTGCCTGGACGCGTCTTATTGGCCGAGGGGGGAGGGGTGGAGTCCAGACGCTCGGGGCGGCCAGCGCGGGAGGGGGCGGGCGCGTGGGGGCGCTTGGGCGTGCGGGGACGCGGGGCTGGCGGGAGTTCAGGGACCAGAGCGGCGCTGGCACCCTGCATGCCAGCCCAGCGCCAGTCCCGCGCGCGCTCAGCTCGCTTGCTCCTCCAATCCTGCGCCTCCCGCCAAGCTGTGAACTGTCAACACGCCCATTTCTCTGACCAGGAGACTGAGGTCAGAGTGATTGTCTCATTCTCTCGAGGCTTCGAGGGGAAGGGTGGGTGGGAGGGAGGGCTTGGCAGGGCTCTCCCCAGACTGCGCTTGAGGTCTGAGTCTAGTCGTCCTGAATACGTGTGACTGTGGGTCCTGGCAGGTGGGTCCCCGGGCCCCATATGACAATGCACGAGACTTGATTATCTTGGCACTAGGGAGCCACAGCAGGATTCAGGGAGGTGGGGAGGGGCGTGAAGCCCAAAGGGGCACTGCTGGGGTTGGGAGGCTGGCATATATGATGGACACTCAGTGGAGAGAAGGAGCAGGATTTGGGTACTGATGGACAGACACTGGGGGTTGTGACTCCTGGCTTGGGCAGCCAAAGAGAGGCAGGGGAATGGAGAACAAGTGGGCAGGCTTGGGCCCCCCGGGAACCATGGGAGCATCTCTGAGCTGTTCCCCAGACTCAGTTCCCAGCTTTTTCCTTGTATTGTCTCAAGTCACCCTTTCACCGATTCTGAGATGCAGGAACGGGCCTTGTCCCCATTTTACAGATGAACACACTGAGGCCCAGGGAGGTTAAGTCGCTTACCCAGCCAGGAAGGGACAGTGCTGGACGTGAATCCAGGCAGCTGCCTCTGGATGCCTCGGTATTAATCCCCAAAAGTTACATAACACAATGAATGGGGAGGGGTTAGCAGGGCTCCGTGGGGCTGGAATCAGGCCTCGGAATTTTCCAGAGACCAGATTTCGGAGTTCGGCCCAGCCAAGCCACCAGGGATAGGAAACACCTTCTGCGTTGTCACATGTCTGCCTGGCATGTCAAATGGGGGCACCCAGGGCATGGGGGACTCTGCGGGGGCCCCAGTGCATTGGATGGAACCATCCTCTGGTACCTTTGCGGGGGGCCGGCCTCAGCTCCAGGGCCAAGGATTCCATCCAGGCCAGTGCAGGGGGCCAGCTGGCTGCGGCCGGGGGAGCCCGAGTCCTCTGCTAATGAGAACCAGGTGCGGTGTGACAGAAGGCAGGCAGCTGGGGGGCCCGGGGGTCTGAGCTGTCACATCATTGTCACCTTGGAATCCACATTGGCAGGCAGGAATCCAGGTTCTTCTCAGTGGCACGCCTCTGCTGCCTGCGAATTCAGGTATTTGTTCAGCACTTGTGCCCAAGACAGACCCACCCGGCCCTCAGGAAACGGTGGAGAGGAGATCACCCAGAATTAACCAAAGCCAGGGGTCTGGGCGGGTTCTGGAGGCCAACGTCAGAAAGCCAGACCCCTTCCAGGAAGTGGCTTATCCCAGAGGTCGGTGCTCTTCTTAGCCCCACGTTATAGATGAGGAAACTGAGGCTCAGGAAGGGACATGCAAGCCAGAGTCACCAGACTGTGGCCGAACCTGGCCTGCAGTGCAGGTTGGTGCGTCTGGAGCCCCTGCCCCCCCAATACTGCCCCCCAGGCCTCTCCTCCAGGGGCTACGGGAGCATAGGAAGAGCCCTCACGCTGCAGTAGGCAGCTGAGCCCACTGGACCCCCAGAAGCCTCCTGGGGGAAAGAAATCCAAAGCTCCTGGCCCAGTGCCTCACAGCAGGGCTGTCAGCTGACACCCTCTGCAGACACCAGCTCTGCCCCCATCTCCCGGCAGCCCACTGTTTTCCTGGCTGAACCTCCTCCACGGGGCTGGGGAGCCATCCCATTGCCAGCCTGCACCCCCTCGAGCAGGGATGCCCTCCCCCAGCACTCTAGAATGGAAAACTTTATAATAAAAGGAAAACCTTAGATGTTCATAGCAGCTTTCTTCACAACAGCCAAAAGGTGGAAACAGTCCGGGTGTCCATCGACTGATGAGGGATAAACAAAACGTGCTCCACCCATACAGTGGAATATTATTCAGCCTTAAAAAGGAAGGAGGTTCCGACACTTGATGCAATGTGGATGGACCTTGAGGACATCATGCCCAGTGAAATAAGCCAGACACAGAGGCCACACTGTGTGTCACTCCACTCACAGGAGGTCCTGGGGGAGTGGCATCCACAGAGACAGGAAGTAGATGCTGGGGCCGGGGCCTGCGGGAGGGCTGGGGAGTCAGGGTTTCATGGGGACAGAGCTTCAGTTTGGGAAGATGAGAAAGTTCTGGAGATGATGGTGCGGATGGTTGCCCAACAATGTGAGTGTGCTTAATGCCACCGAGCTGTGCGCTTAAAAATGGTGAAGATGGTGAATTTTGTGTGATTGTATATTTTGCCACAATCAGAAAGTGAAAACCGTTTTAGCTTCCCCACCCCCCTAAAAACCACAGGCCTAGGGAGCTAATACCCCCATTTTACAGATGAGCAAACTGAAGCCTAGTGTGTGTAGCAAGCACAGGATCGCAGTTTTGCAAAGGGGCAGGCGTTGAGGGGGGAACTCAGGGGGGCTGCCTGACCCTCCCTGCTGACCCCTGCCCAGGGCTCAGGAGGCCGGGGTGGTCGTGGACTGGAGCCCCAGCCTGGCCGCGCGGTCCCCTGAGCCCCCGTGCTCCAGGCCAGAGGCTTGATTTGTCTCCAGTCTGTTCTTTCCCTGACCTGAGATAACTCCCCAGACTCAGCAGATTTCCCAGGAGAAGTGCTGGGGAGCCTCGCTCAAAATACCTGCCGCAGGTGGAGGGGGCGGCTGCTGAGACAGCGCCCAGGCGGGACCCTGGGAGGCCTCCCTCAGGCGGCTGGCAGGTGGGCTGGGCGCGGGGTCCTCGGTGGTGCAGCCCCTCCTTCCAGGACTGGGGAGGGAGCAGGCAGGCAGGCGTGACTCAGCCCGGCTCCTGGGTCCCTCTCTTGTCTCCTGCCTCCTGGACTTTGAAACGCAGTGGACTCCCTGCTGCCTGTCTGTACTCCGGAGCCCTCGGCCAGACCTCTCAGGTCCCCAGGGACGGGCCCCGTGAGCAGAGCGGGCGGGAGGCCACCTCATGACTGCAGTGCCCACTGCCTCAAGACTGGCCCAGCTGGGGCTGTGGGGACCTGGGTGCCACATTCCCTGAGCTTCCATCCTCCGGGAACAAACCTTGCCCTTGCCTCTCCTGCCTCTCAGCACACACTGTCACTGGCTCCTTCTAGAAGCTCTGTCCCCTCATGTCCTCTGGGACACCTCTTTGTAGGCTATTCTCCCACCTTTCTTTTTTTTTTTTTTTTTTTTTTGCGGTACGCGGGCCTCTCACTATGGTGGCCCCTCCCGCTGCGGAGCACAGGCTCCGGACGTGCAGACTCAGCGGCCATGGCTCACGGGCCCAGCCACTCCGCGGCATGTGGGATCCTCCCGGACCAGGGCACAAACCCGCGTTCCCTGCATTGGCAGGCGGACTCTCAACCACTGCGCCACCAGGGAAGCCCCTCCCACCTTTCTTGTTACATCTTTTCGGTTCTCCTTTGAGGCTCCTCCTCCCGGTGCCCACGACTCAGTTCAGAGCCCCCCGCATCCTCTTTGTCCACTCCCTCTCGCTGATGTGGTCCAGGCCAGCAGGAGACTGACGCAGGGGGCTTGTCTCTCCTCCCCTGTCTTAGTCCGGCCTTTGCCAAAAGCAGACCCTGAAGCAAGGGTTTAGTGCTGTGAGTTGATCTGAAGAGCAGGACTGAGGGGCCGGGAAGGATGGGAGGGGAGGACGAGGGGCGCGTGGACCCCTGGCATCCACCCCCCGTTGGCCGGGGCCTCCACCTTGGACATTAATTATCTTGTACACCCAGCTTGGAATGGCTCCCATACATGGTCCAACTGCAGCTCGGAGAGCGATGGAGTGAAATGTGGGACAGGAAGGTATGTGGGTGGGGAGCTCTGAGGGGCTTGATGCCCCCCCCAGAGCGGAGCAGAGCCTGGGCTCAACCACTCCAACTTCTCCCCTTTGGCCCGTGACACTAGGACACATGTCCACAGTCAGGGTGTGGGGCGGCAGACAGGGTCCGGGAGGGGAGGTCCAGAGTGCAGTTTTGGGGACGTTGCCTTCAAGATGCCTGGCAGGGGAGCCCAAGGATGATCCAGAGGAGGAGATGGGACTGAAGACACCACGTGGGGCCTCCCTGGCACCATGCTCAGGACCAGCCAGGGCCCTGGGTCAGGAGCTTTAAGGACAGCTATGGCCAGGTCGGGAGGCCACGATGTATTTGGGCCCTCAGAGGCTCACAGAACCAGGGGCTGCCTGAGAACTGGACTCAGGGGATGCTGTGGGGCTCAGGGACAGTCCAGCCTCTTCCTGACAGCAAGAAGCCTTCCAGAACCAAATCAGATCACATCCAAAGCCTGCTAGTGGGCCCCCATGGCCTTCCCACACACCCACTCGCTCACCCTGGCCCAGCCGCCCTGGCCTCTCTGTTGGTCTGAGATCCCGTACCAAGCTCATCCCAACCTCAGGGCCTTTGCACATGCCATTCTCTCTGCCCAAAGGACTCCCCACCCCCCAGTCTTCGTCCAGGAGCTCCTTCTCATCTTCTGGGACCCAGGCAAGGGCCCCCCCCACCCTATGAGTCCCTCTGCAGTACCCTCACAACCTGCAATCGTGCCAT
Organism: Orcinus orca; assembly: GCF_937001465.1. Taxonomy (NCBI): domain Eukaryota; kingdom Metazoa; phylum Chordata; class Mammalia; order Artiodactyla; family Delphinidae; genus Orcinus; species Orcinus orca. The sequence goes on along the minus strand of NC_064561.1, from coordinate 934,098 downwards.
TTCCCTGCTAGTTCGCTGACTTCTCTCCTACAGGACTGGGGGCTCCATGGCAGAGACAGGCTGTGCATTTCCGTGCTATGTCCCGTGTAGGTGCTGACCCACTCACTGGGGGAGCCTTGGGAAAGTCCAAACCCTCCCCCAGCTGCCTCAGACTCCGCCCGCTGGGTGGGCATCCTCAGGGTCCTGAGTGGGTGCTGCCCCTCCGGGTGGACGCTCGTCCCCCAGTGTCCTCAGCTGGATGCCTTCTCAACCTCTGTTTGGGGACATCGGTTGACTCGGCTGCATGCAAAGTACTGGGTGCCATCAGAACCAGCCAGATTTCCAGAGGAATAATCTGTATTTCATCTGCTTGGGTCTTTTGACCAATTATGAGAGAAGCAGCTCAATGTCATGTGGGCTCCTGGATGAGATCCTGGAGCAGAAAAAGGAAATTAGTTGGGGAAAAAGGAAAAAAAAAAAACAGCAACTCGTGGAATCCAAATAACGTTTGGAGTTTGGTCAATAGTGATGGTAATTACTAATATTATCAATTAGTAATCATAATATACCAACGTGAGTTCCTTAGATGTGACAAATAGTCGTTTCCTATGGCTGTTGTAACAAATTAACACAAACTTGGGGGCTTAAGAAAATATATATTTATCACCTCACATTCTGGAGGTCAGAAGTCCTAAAATCCAGGCGTGGGCAGGGCCGGTCCTTCCGGAGCCTCCAGGGGAGCATCGGTTCCCACCTTTTCCAGCTTCTAGAGGCGCCGCATCCCTGGCTCTCAGCCCCTCCTGCATCTTTACAGCCAGCAGTGCAGCATCTCCCGACTCTCTCTGCCTCTGACCCTCCCACCTCCCTCTTATAAGTACCCTGTGACGATGCTGGGGCCCCCGGGGAATCCAGGGACCTCCCCATCCCAGGGGCCTTAATTCCACCTGCAAAGTCCCCTCTGCCCCGTGAAGTGACACGTCACAGGTCCCAGGACCAGGACATGGACATCTTGTGTGTGTGTGTGTGCGGGGGGTGACATTATACTACTGATGACAAAGGATAGAGAGAAACTTGCTGTAACATCTTTGCAACTTTCTGTAAATCTAAAATTATTCCAAAATAAAAATTCTCTTTAAAAAAGAGAATTAAAAGACTACAATAAATTAAAACCTAAAAGGCAGTAACTCAAACTCACCCCAACCCCCTCCCCCCCACCCCCACCTAGATCATCATGCTCGACCGTGAGGGTTTATTCCTGTCCACTTCCTGTCTGAGTTTATGCTAACATAGGTACTTTTCCTTTTATATAAACGGCATCAGATCATGCATAACTTTTCCTCCTCACCTAACACTTCTTGCCGTTTCTGAATAACCTTCCCATGCTCCCGGTCCCCACAATATGCGAGGCCCCTGCCGCCTCTGGCCTCATGTTCACTGCTCTCCAGCTACACAGGCCTCCTCACTGGGCTGGTCCTCACCCTGCTTCTTTGGCCCCCTGTCCTTTGCACGTACTGTTCCATCTGCCAGGAACACCCTCTCCCTCACACCCTCTTCCGTCCGGTTCCCCTTCATTCTCCAGGTCCTGCCTCAAGCATCTCCCCACTCAGGCAAGTCCCCCCAGCCCCCTGCCTCAAAAGGAGCTCAGGACACCCATTCGGATGTGACTGTGAAGCTATCCCAGGCCCTCCAAGTCTCACTGCGTGTGACTCTGCCCCTCTGCCCCCCCAGCATCCCGACCCATGAGGTGGGGCTGAGGATTCCTCTCACGGGGGCAGCTGGGGGGTCACATCAGATATGGAGGCCTCCAAGGTGGTGGTGATATGTAGAGGTGAAATACTGCATCACAGGATCAGTGGCCTAAGAAACAGGACCTGTCCAGGGGGGTGAGGGTGATGAAAAAGATGCTGTTCCCTATTTGAGAGGACCTCCTGATAACAAGTCACAGAAACTCCAAATTGCTAAAGTGAAAAATAATGGATGGATGGCTTCAGGTGCAGCTTGATCCAGGGACTGAAACAACCGTCTCAGAAATCTCGCCCTCTCTGCTTCCTGCTTCTGTTGGCTTCTCCCTGGGGTGGAGAAAACTACCATCCCAGCTCACATGGGCGACCCTGGCCATGGTGGGTCCCCGATCCTGCTCTATTCATGCTCAGGCCCAGGGACAGCTGGGCAGCTCCAGAGACCCGGGTTCTGGGGTTGCAGGACCCCTCCCACCCCATCTACACAGGAGACTGGAGTATCCTGTGGACCACGTGCCCAGGCCTGAGGGATCGTGGGAGGCCATAGTGAGTTGAGGAGGGGGGCAGGGGGAGGCTCAAGGCTGTGAGACCACAGAGGGAGCCTAGGCTGACCCACATCCATCAGGACTCGTGCCCACTTGGCCTGATCCTGTCCAGGCCCAGTGTCAGGGATGCGGTCCAGGCCGGAGCTCAGCGTAGGGGGACCCTGCCGACCCCTGGGCTTGAGTTCAGACCAGGGCATGAGTTGGGGGGGAGGTGAGATGCCGCCGCACCTGGAGCCTCCAAACCTCACAACCACCCCTCCACCTGCAGCAGGTATTTCGAGCTGAGCTCTCCGCCTCCTCTGGGCATCTGCTGAATCCAGTTGAGTTAGCTCCTGCATGGGGATGGGAGGCTGGAGATCTGCAGGGTGACAAAGACTGGGGAGAGGGGGCATGGGTGGGTACGGGACTCCACACCTTCACCCCAGCCCCATCTGGCCATCCCATAAGCATTAGGGCCCCCATGCGGGGCACAGTGCCTACTGTATGCATTCCCTGCAGGACCCAGTGCCTCCTGTGTTTTGTCCCTGCACAGGGACTGTTGTATGCACTTTCTATAGGACTCAGTGCCTGCTGTATACACTCACTGCAGAGTACAATGCCTGCTGTAGACATTCTCTGTAGAGCATGGTGCCTGCTGTATGCACTCCTTGTGGGACATAGTGCCTTCTGTATACCCTCCCTGCAGGGTGCAGTGACTTCTGTATACACTTTCTATAGGCTACATTGACTGTTGTATACACTCCTTGGGAGGGTCAGTGTCTACTAAATGCATTCCTTGCAGGGTGCAGTACCTACTGTATACACTCCCTGCAGGGCCAAGTGTCTACTGTATGCATGTCTAGGATGCAGTGACTGCTGCATACATTGCCTGCAAAGCATAATGCCTGCTGTATATGCTCCATGCAGGACACAGCGCCTGCTGTATGCATTCTTTGCAGATCACAATGCCTGGTATGTACACTCCTTGCAGGGTACAGTGCCTTCTGTATATCGTCCTGCAGGGCACACTGCCTGCTGTACGCACACCCTGCACAGCACGGTGGACTGGGGCTTGGGGCATAAGGCACATGGGGGTGGGGGTGCGGGGGATGAGATTGTCCACTTGGTGGCACTCCTGGCCAAGCCTGATTTCTCTCTGATGCCGCCCAGGCCCGAGGCCCCAGCTCAGCACACAGTAGCTGCTCTGCAGAGGGTGCCTGCCCTCACCATCCCCCTCTCTCTCCTGCTATCCTCTCTCGGAGCCTTGTTCCCCCAGGCTGAACCTTGTCAAGGTCACTGCCTTCATTGATGCTGATCCGCTGGCCACTGGTCCATGCTCTATCCTCATCTTACCCACTCAGGCTGCCCCTCCTCCTCTCGGAAGCCCATCCTCTTGCGACCTTGGGGGACCCCATGCCCACCTCAGCCTCTGACACTCAGGCCCCAGTCTCCGTTCTGTCCACACTCTCACCCCATGACCTCATCGATGACTCTAAGCACCCCTGTGTGCAAAGGATGCCCACATGTCCATCCCCAGCCAGACGCGGCCCCTGGACTCCCAGCTGTCCTTGCCTCACCCTAGACCCATCCTAGTAGGTGACCTCCAGACTTGTGCCTCTCCCTCCCCCGCAGGGAATGGGGCGCCTCCCGTCACTGGCTGCTCAGCCCAAGCTCCCACCTGCCTCCTCCCAGTGCCTCCCCCGTGGGATCTGTCCCAAGGCCTGCAGACTCCACTCCAAACAGCTGGGAGCTGCCCAGGGCCCTCCCCACCCCCCACGCCCCCAGCCCAGCCCCTGACCCCAGCATGCTTGCCACTGCCTCCCCACTGCTTTCCAGGTCCCCTCTCCTGCCCCCATGACAGCCAGAGGCAGCTGTTCCCAAACCAGAGCACCCCCTCCCACCTCCCAGGGTTGCCATCCCCCTGGCCCCTCTCTGACCACATCCCACCCCCAGGCTGGCTACTGGCTCCACCCACCCCAACCTTCCCACTGCCCCTTATTCCCTTTTCCAGCCTCAGGGCCTTTGCATGTGCTGTTCCAGGCAGACTGGGCTGCCCTTCCCCCACCTCCCTGCGGCAGTGACCTCCTGCGTGAGGGCCTTCCTGGCCCCCCACCCCATCTGCCGTGGGCTTGGGCTATCTCTGCAGAACGTCCTGATGGGAAGGTAGCATGGTGCCCTCGTAGGGCACTGTCTCCCCTCACTAGTCGGATTCACAGCTGTAGCGGCACAAAGTAAATGCTCAGTAAGTGCTGGATGAATGAACGGCGTTGGATGGCCCTGCCTTGAGCTGCTCCAGGCTGGAGGACAGACAGAGCTGGACCGGCGGTACCCCCTCCCTGTGGTCGGGGCTGGAACACCTCACTGCGGGCTCCCGGGAGAAGGGGGCACTCAAGCTGAGCCTGGGCCGAGCCCAGGGAGCAGAAGAGCTGTGCACCCAACGCCCCCCTTGGTGCCCCCATCTCCTCAACCCGCTCGCCAGGCAGCATCCTGGGGCCACAGCGAGGAGCCAGGGGAGGGGGCGAGCGGAGGGTGCCTGCTGCGTCCCTGCTTGGGCGGGGGATGAGGGGTGGGGGGGGCGCGCAGATGCTAAACCGGGGAAAGGTCTGGTGGTGGGGAACCCTGGGGTAACCCTGTCCTTGCCCGTCCGCGCAAAGAGCTGAGATCCACCTGGAATTGTCGCTGTGGAGACCCCCGCCGGCCCCATTGCCCGGATGGGGAACTTGAGGTCGGGGAGGGTGGGGCCACAGTCGCGTGGGAGGCGGACCTTCTGGACCCGGGTCTAGCTGCGAAGCCACGGCTTGCAGCCTGGGGCCGGGCAGGGAGGGCGGGAGGCGGGGTGGGGCGCGTCCTCTGGTGACAGCAGCGCCCGGGAATGCGCCGGGCTGGGAAGGGGCTCTCCGCCCCCCACGCCAGGCCCCTGGGACTGAGCTTCCCCCCAGTGCTCTGGGGCCCTGCGCTGGGGGTGGTCGGGACCTGGGGCGGGAACCCAGGCGCGCCGGTTCCTGAGTAGGGTGACTTTGAGGGAGGGGTAGGGAGAGGGATTTGGGGAGGGGTAATGGCCAGGAAAGGGAACCTTCGTGGGGACGCGATCTGGGCGTCGGTGGGGAGAGGACAGCGCCCTCCTGGAGCCTCAACAGGGCGACCTCGGTTCGCTCACATTCCCGGGCCCTGAGCGCGGCGCCCGGAATAGCAGCCCCGAGGTGGGGGTAAGGGCGGTCAGTCCCCGCGTGGCTCCCCCGCCCTGGGCTTCCCAAGGTCACCGGGGCGCGGACGGTCGGACACCAGGCCGCATTTCTGGGGGGCCGCGGCGCGTGCGGAGCAGTCCCCTGCCGCAGATCGGCGCCCAGGCGCGCAACGGCCGCGCGGGGGCGCACGGCGCCGCCGCCCCTCTGGACCCCGGCCGGGGCGCGCCCTGGGAGGCCGGGTGGGAGGGGCCGTCCTGGGTTCCCCCCGCCCCTCCTCGCGGGCCCCGCGGCTTCCGCTCGCCCACGGGCAGCCCTGGGAACCTGGACGCGCCGCCTGGGCTCTACGTAGCCGGTAAGTCCCTCTTCCTATCCCCCCACTATCCCGGCCGGAGTCTTCTCCCCGTCCCTAAGCTGGGGGTTGGCGAGGCAGCAATCCCCAGGGTGGGAGAAAGCTCATCCCCACTTCCTCCTTGGGAAACTGAGGTCCAGAGGCGTGGCTTGCCCTGAGATCACACCGAGACGAGAGTCAGGACTGCAGCCTAAACGGGGGGTGTGTCCTACTCCTCGGGCAGGGGGCTCTGGAGAGTGGGAATGGTGATCCCTCAAGCCCCTCATTTTGCATCACCTAGACCCCCACCCCACAAGCCAGTGCTAAGAGGGGAGCGGGTGTCCGAGGGTCAAGCCCCCTCCCCCTACCTCTGCTCTCCAACCCGGACTTCTTCCGGCTTCCTGGGCCAGCCAGTGCTGGGGTTCAGAGATGCAGCCAGCCTCACAGCTCTGGTCAGAGAGGCGGGGGTGGGTCGGGGGGGACCCACCCCGTGGTCCCCCAGGTTCTCAGCATCTGGAGCCACCTTGGCCCCAGACCCTTGGTGTCCCAGGTTTGAATGTCAGAGCCAGGAGAGCCTGATAACCAGGGACACTGCTGCTCGAGAACATCCAGTGGGGCCCTGCCTTCCCCCATCCGCTGCCCAGGACCTCCAGGACTGGAGCCCTCCAGCATGGCCTGCGTGTCCTTTGGGCACTGCTGACCGCTGGGCTCCATGGCCCTAGCCCGCCACTTTCTCCACCAACGCCATGGTCATGGGGAGGGTGGGGATGGCAAGTGACTTCATTCTTCCCCTGACAGATGGGGAAACTGAGGCCCAGGGAGGCAAAGCCTCCCAGCCACCCTCTCCCCCGCCCCCACACAGCCACCTCTCTCTTCCCTGGGTCATCCTCATTGGCAGCCCCTTTCCCTCTGCAGGCGGCTCTGGGGTTCCATCCCACACCCTCTTCACATGAGGCCATGAGGCACCCACTGGTCCGGGGCCAGGTCACCCTGCCCCGTCCCGCCCCCCATCCGGGAGCTCCTGGCTGCTGCAGGTCTGGGAGCTGAGGGGGCCCTGGAGGCTGGGGCCCGCCCGGGCGTGGGGTGGGGGGAGCTCTGCCAGGCACCAGACCCAGCCACCACCAGCCACACCCTCTGCAAGGTCCCATAGAATCCTGGACTGTGCCCAGCTGGTCCCCACTGCACAGATGGGGAAACTGAGGCAGGGGGAAGAGGAGCACCTGGCCCCCGGCCACACCGGAAGGTAGGAGCAAAGATGGTGGGGAGATTGGGGAGGGCCCTAGGACCCTGGAGACACCTGTGCACGCTCCTGGAATGATTCCTTCCATCATCAGACGCTGAATAAGCACCTACTACGTGCATCATAGACAGTAAACAACCAATAATAATTACTTGAGTTTTCTCTCTCCAGACCGGGCTCTGTGGCCCCCGTTTTCCTCACTTAATTTGACGAACCCCTCAAAACTCTCCTATTAGGTGGGCTCTATTATGACTTCATTTTTCAGAGATGAGAAGGGAGGCTCAGAGAGGTTGAGATACTGTCCAAAATCACACAGCCAGTCAGGGAAGAGCTGGGGTGCAACCCCTGGCCTGCTGGCCCCCCCACTGCTGCGCCCCCTCCTGTCCCCCAGACCCCGCCCACTCCAGAATCTCCTGCTCCTGCTGTGGACCCTCCTGAACTGTGGTTTGGGGGGCAACGCTCAGGTAAAGGGGGACATGAGCCCAGGGGGCAGTGGGCATGGGAACCCAGCTGGCAGTGTGGGGGTCACCAGCCTCCCTTCCAGGCTGACTCTGCCTCTGTCTCCCCAAGTAGGGTCCGGGTGAGTGGACTCCATGGGGTTCCTGGAGCCGCTGTTCTAGCTCTTGCGGGCGAGGGCTCTCCGTGCGCAGCCGGCAATGCATCCGGTGAGGAGGCTCCTGGGACCCGGCTGGGTGGGATGGGAGGGGGTCCCTGCCCCTCCTCTCCTGTCAGGCTGGCCCAGCCCCTGGCCGCACCCTCGACCTGCCCACACAAGCTGTGCCTTTTAATCCCACTAATCCAGCTGGAATGTGGGTGGGGTTAGCGGGGGTGGATGGGTGGGCAGGCTGGCTCTGGGGAAGGGTTTCTGGAGGTGCTGACCGCAGTCTGGCCACCCTGCTCCTCGAAGGTTTCCCAGGGAAGAGCTGTGCTGGGGGGACACCCACGAGTACCGCCTCTGCCAGCTGCCCGTAAGTTCTATCCAACCACCCCCAAGACTGAGTTCTCCCTGGAGCCCTCCTGCTTCCCTACTCATGCCCCCAAATATCCTTGCCACCATGCCAGATTCTCTGGGCATCCCCGGGGCTGTCCCAGCCTCTGCTCCACCGATCTGTGTCCCCAGGAATGTCCCCCAGGGGCCGTGCCCTTCCGAGACCTCCAATGCGCCCTCTACAATGGCCACCCTGTCCTGGGCACCCAGAAGACCTACCAATGGGTGCCCTTCTATGGTGGTGAGTAGCCTATGCTCCTGTTAGTCCAGCTCCCTCAGAGCTGGCAGGGAAAAGTGGCTGCTAAGAAGGAAGGGGGACTTGGAGGGGTGCAAGAAGGGGGCATTGGCACTGGGGCTTTCAGGGATATGTAGGAGTTAGTGAAGTGAAGGGTGGAAAGCAAGTGTGAGTTGTGAAGAGGGGCAGAAGGAGGCAGGGTCTATTCTGCACAGGGTCGAACACGAAGCTGAGGATTTACTGGGAGCTGTATCCAGAGGCCAACATTTCTCAAACTTACACCAGTAGCAGGAAATATTGTCGCACTGAGCTGAAAATAGAGAGTTATATAATTGTGTGCCTGGGGCAGTGCGCCTCCAGATTTAAGGGAAATAGGCAGCTTCAGACGCCACGGTGGGGGTAGACACAGATAAGAAAATCCTAGAATGGAGAAAGTTCCAACCATCAACCTCACAGATTTTTATTTCCTTCACCCTAAGAATTGGCGGAAACTTGCCATGATTTCACCCCCACAAAGGCCCGCCAGGGCCAGCTCAGGCTCTATTCCAGGCTGGGTCTGCCAGCCAGCCTCAGGGCGTCGTGAGCCAGAGGGAGCCTGAGCAGGGGGAGCAGGGATCAGGTCTGTGGGCCTCGGGTGTGGTCAGACTGTCCCTTATGCCCCACTGCCAGGCAGAGGGGAAAACTGAGTCCCGGGGAGGGCCAGCAACATACCCAGGCTATGCAGGACTCAGAACTGGCCAAAACCTTTTTGGGGGCACCTTCCGGGTGCAGAGCCCAAGTGCCGAGTGTGTTCTGCCCACCTCTGTGCCCCAGAGCCTAGAACATTGTCTGGAAAATAGTAGGTGCTCGATGAGTGTTTGTGGAATGAACGTATGGAAGAATGAGTGAAGAATGGGTGATGATGTTAATAGTGGGCCCCTAATATTAGGACTGAACATGAATGAATGAATGAACGAATGAGTGCAGGCCCAGGATACTTGCCTGGGACAGTCCCAGCGAACAGGAAGCAGAATGCCTAAGTTCCAGTCCTGGCTCTGCCTCAGCCTCCATGTGTGGCTTTGGCTGAGTCTCTGGGCCTCATCTGCCCAAGAGGATGGCTGCCTGAGGGGAGACTGGCAGGAAGGGGGCTGGAACTCAGATATGTCCCCCACTGCCACCGACTCCTCCCATCCCCAGCACCCAACCAGTGTGACCTCAACTGCCTGGCGGAGGGGCACGACTTCTATCACAGCTTCGGCCGCGTGCTGGACGGTACCCCCTGCAGCCCGGGCACCCAGGGACTCTGCGTGGCTGGCCGCTGCCTCGTAAGAACTCCAGGCCCCGCCCCCATCCCTGCCCCTCGTAGGTTCCACCCGGCCTATTCCCTCCAGGCCCCGCACACAGACCCCGTTCACTAAGTTACTGGTCCCGCCCTCTTCCCTAGGCCCCGCCCCCTACCGAGTCCCCGACCTCCCCTGCCCCACCTATCACTAGGCCTCATCCCCAGCCTCCTCCCACTAGGGCCTGCCCCCCAGGTTCCATCCTTTTAGTTCTTGGTCCTGTCTTCTTCCATGGGCCCCGCCCCCTCGACGGCAGGGCCCGTCTGACGGCGCGCGTGCCCTCCCCATCCCTTTAGAGAGCCGGCTGTGACGGTTTGCTGGGTTCGGATGCCCGCGAAGACCGCTGCGGCCGCTGCGGCGGCGCCAACGACTCGTGCCTCTTCGTGCAGCGCGTGTTCCGGGATGCCGGTGACCGCCCTCCCCATCCTCGCGCTCTCCCAGAGCGGGCCCTTTAAGACGCCCCGCACTGATTGGGTAGTCTGTGGCCCAGCCCCCCCCGCTCAACGTTCTGATTGGTCATTGCTCAGCCCCCCCCTCGCTCATCGTTCTGATTGGTCATTGCCAGATTGTCCCGCCCTTCCCAGAGCAGACGGGGGTTTAACTCCTTTGCTGCCGCACTTAAGTGATAATCATCGTAACTCCAATCCTTTAGGAAGCGTTTTCGAAGTACCAGGGCCTTGGCTAACCTTCTTACCGCAGTATCCCACTTAATCCTCAAATCATCCTTCAAATACACCCCACCTACTCCCCAACGCCGTCCTTCCCTCCCGCCCAGGTGCCTTCGCTGGGTACTGGAACGTGACCCTGATCCCTGAGGGCGCCAGGCACATCCGCGCCGCCCACCGGAGCCGGAACCACCTGGGTATCGCAGGATCCGAGGGAGGAGGCGCCCTGCTGGCTGCCCGAATCCAGCGGGGAGGGGGGCGACAGGGTCGGGAGGCGGGCGGGGCCGCTTCCGGGGAGCCCGGGCTGACCCTTCCCTTGCAGCGCTGATGGGGGGCGACGGGCGCTACGTGTTCAACGGGAACTGGGCGGTCAGCCCTCCCGGGACCTACGAGGCAGCGGGCACCCGCGTGGTCTACACCCGCGTCACAGGGTCAGAGGAGACGCTGCGCGCCGCCGGGCCCACCTCCGAAGACCTGCTCCTGCAGGTGGGAGCGGGCCTCTGAGAGGGCGTCTGGGAGTGTGGGGTTAAAGAATCCGTTGGGAAGCAGGGGGCGGGGCGGGGCGGGGCGGAGGGGGGCTGGGTAGAGTGTGTGTTGGGGGACGCTGGGCCATCAGGTCCGAGGGCAGCTCACTAGTATGTGACACCCCCCCCACCCCCGCCGCCCAGGTCCTCCTGCAGGAGCCCAACCCCGGCGTTGAGTTCGAGTTCTGGCTCCCCCGGGAGCGCTATGGCCCCTTCCAGGCGCAGGCTCAGGCCCAGGGCTGGTCCCTGCGGCAGCCGCAGCCTCGGGAGGTAGATCCTCAGTCCCCTGAGTCTCCCGCTGCCCCCACTGTTATCCCCCCACGGACCCCAGGCCCCACCCCAGGTGAGCTGGGGACAGCCTGGGCGGGGGCGAGCAGGGAAGCAAGGCCTGTGCCCCTGACTGCACTGCCCCCGCAGACCCCTGCCCACCCTGCCCTGACACCCGCGGTCGTGCCCACCGGCTGCTCCACTATTGCGGCAGCGACTTTGGTGAGAGGCCCTTGACCCCATCCCTCACCTGGCCCCTAACTGACCTGAACTTGACCCCTATCCAGCTGACCTCTGACCCTGGTCAGACTTTGCCTTTCACTCCTTGACCTGACTCCAGCTTGACCCCTCCTGACGCTAATTTGACTCCCTGATCTAATCCTTTGCCCTAATCTGACTCCTAACCCCTCACTGATCCTTGAGCTGACCCTTACCCCAGGCCTCAGCTGACCACAGTCCCCAAAGGCCCCCAATGCCCCACCTGACCGCCAGTTCCCTCGTCTGGAAAGGGGTGTGTGGATGGGCCCCGGGGCTGAGTGTCCAGCCGGGCTCAGCACCACCCTGCCCGCAGTGTTCCGGGCCCGCGTGCTGGGCCGCGTCCGGCAGGCCCAGGAGACCCGATATGAGGTGCACGTGCAGCTCATCTACAAGAACCGCTCGCCACTGCGGGCCCTCGAGTATGTGTGGGCGCCGAGCCGCTGCCCCTGCCCACCGCTGGCCCTCCATCGGGACTACCTGCTGGCGGCCCGGCGCCTCATCAGCCCCGATGGCACTCAGGACTGGCTGCTGCTCCCCCATGCTGGCTACGCCCGGCCCTGGAGCCCCGCCGAGGACAGCCGCGTGCGCCTGGCTGCCAGACGCTGCCCCCTCTGAGCCCCTGGACCAGACCTCGGCCACACACGGCTGACCAGGCTCAAAGTCAGCATATTTCCCCTATTGCCATAGCTTCCAGGGAGCTCACAACTATCTCCCACCTGCAGCTCTGTGACTCCCCACCACACACACTCAGACACCCCTGCACTCAGTCAGATCCACTGTCGGAAGCAGGCACGCACTGGTGAGGATACACTAAATGGACTCTTTAGCTCTGATTTCCTCTCTCACCCTGGAAACTCATAGTTATTTTACTCTCAGAGACTCTGTGTCTGCTTTTATTCCCCTTGCCTCACACTCATTTGCTGGGAGACACTGTCACACACAAGCATGACCCCGACGAAGACATGCCTAAGGAGACCTTGTAATGTATCCCTTTCCCCTCTTGCCCTGGCTACCAGGAAGCTCACCACTGTTTAACCCCCGACATTCTGTCTCTCCCTTCTCATTGCCACTTAACACACGCACCCTCACGTATTCAGAGACACTGTTAAAAACAGGCATGACCCCCTAGTAAACATGCCTACCCAGGCACTGTAACGTACCAATTTCCCCTTTTGCCCTGGCTACCAGAAAGTTCAGAGATAATCTTGACAGCTTCCGCAATTCGGGGGGAGGCGGGAGGGTTCCCTCCAGGCAACACTGCTGTTCACCCCTTTTTAATTCCTATTTAATTTTTTTTTTTTTTTTTTTTTTTTTTTTTTTGCGGTACGTGGGCCTCTCACTGTTGTGGCTTCTCCCGTTGCGGAGCACAGGCTCCGGACGCAGAGGCTCAGCGGCCATGGCTCACGGGCCCAGCCGCTCCGCGGCATGTGGGATCTTCCCGGACCGGGGCACGAACCCGTGTCCCCTGCATCGGCAGGTGGACTCTCAACCACTGCGCCACCAGAGAAGCCCTATTCCTATTTAATTTTTACAAGCAGTTTTTTTTTAACAAGGGCACCCCAGTTTCACATACTTGGCTGCAGACACTTCAGGATGCCCTGTTACTCAGATCCACAGCCACGTTGTCACCACCTGTACACACGCAATCACGTGCACCTCATCCCCTCCTCCTGGTCCAGCCCCCACCTCCCCCCAGTGTGTCTGACCCTGGGGCAACCGTGAGGACGGGGAATATAAGAGGATGGGGGAAGGCGGGACTTTCTGAGGTTCCAAGCCCCCTCCCGATGCCCCTTGGGGCCACGTATTCCTCTCAGGCCGAGCAGAGCAGGCAGGTCAGAGCCCCCGCCCTCAGCGTGTGCCCTGCCCTCATGTGTCCTGGATGTAGTCTCCTCATAGATTCTAGAGCCAGGAGGGCAGGCCTAGATCATGTGGGGATTGGAAGTGTCAGTGGGGTGTCACATAGTCACCCAGCAAACCTCCCCTTCTGCCTCCCCATCCTGCGTGGGGTGACTCACACCGTGATCTGGGACAACCTGCTCGTCTGTACCATCTGTGGTTGTGTCTTCCTCTGGGGCGTGGGATAGTGGGAGTGTGCAAGGGGTGCTGGACATGTGGGTCTCAATGGACTCGGCCCCTGACTTTGGGAGTGACCTCAGGCCAAGCCCTGCCCCTCTCTGGGCCTCAGTTTCCCCATCTGTGTATACCCTTTCAGCCCCTCCCGGCCCTGACCTTGGGAACCTCACTCTTCCAGACTCCTTCCCTAGCCCTTCTGTTCATTCGTGCATTCCTCCAAAGAGTATTTATTGAGCACCTACTGTATGCCTGGGACCCAGCAGCGCCTGGGGCGGCCCCGGCCTGGCCCTGTCTTCTGTAACAAGTGCTGAAGCCGGAGGATCTCCCGAACGCCCCCTCCCTTGGGGCAGAGTGGGGCACAGTTCTGGAGGGAGGCGTGGGGTCTGGGCGCCCCCTGGTGGCAGGACGGGGGGGAGAGAAGGAATTCAGCGTTTCAGGTGTTACCTGCAGCCCCCAAGGGCTTCAGGTCCCCGATGGCCCCAGATGGTCCCCTCTGCCTCACTGCAGTGTGGGAGTGTGTTCAGTGTCTGGAAATGGGAGCCTCCGGCCTCTTCTTCCCCGGAGCTCTGTGGGGCAACCCTGCCATCTACTCCCCAACTAACGGGACCGCTTTGCAGGGGTGAGGTTCCTGCCGGGGCAGAGGCCAATGCAGGGCCCACTCTAGCAGACAGGATGGCCTGAGGCCACAGGAGCCATGATTTCCCACATGCCGTTCTCCGAGCGGCAACATTGTTTCCGGTAATGGTCATGTAACAAACAATCAATGGAAGCATTTAAAGAGAGAAGAAAACATTGCAATTTTAAAGATACTCAAAATCAGCCACCCAGTTGAAGGTGGGACTAGCATTTGCACTTACTTGCCCAGCAAAAATTCCACGCTGCTTTGATGCTTTACTTTTAAAGACGAATAAAAACTCCAGGTGCAACAACGGAAACGGAGAGACTCGAGATCTGTATCTCTGTGTCTTTACAATCCCTGGCTCTGGGGTTTTATTATTTACTGTGTCCCTGTAGGAACACGCAGGGCCCATTTGGTTTAGAGATTGGATTGCTGCCCGAAGACACCGCAGGTGGTTACAGACGGAACCGCTTCTCAGGGGAAGCGCTCACAGCTGAGTCCTCAAGGGTCCAGAACTGGGAATTCTCCAAATGGACTTCCCGCAGGAAGCGATGTTTATTAAAGGATAAAGAATGAAAACGGGCAAGCTTGAAACTTGTGTCTATGTTAATAAAACAATAGTAATCACGACAGTTCTTTCATCAACCCCACAAAATATTGTATTCAACAAACTTGTGGAGTACCAGCTCTGGGGGGTGCGATGCTTTTCTTACTGTTTTGAATCCTCTGCAGACAGCACCCCTCTGTTGTCTGCGCTTCTCTCTCACCGGCCCTGTACCAGTTGGCTCACCCACAGGAGGACATGAGTCCGGCTGAAGGGCTGCTGAAAACCCCTGGACTGTCTCACACCCTGAGGGTTAGTTGAGGGTTACAGTGGCTTGACCACCTGGGAAAACAGTTTGGCTATTTCTGCTACAGCTGAACGCACACTCCTGTACAAGTTTGAATAATCATGTCCATGCCCTAACCCCTGGAACCTGTGAACAGAACTTTATTTGGAAAACGGACTTTTGAGGATGTAATTTTTGTTTGTTTGTTTGTTTTTTGTTTTTGTGGTACGCGGGCCTCTCACTCCTGTGGCCTCTCCCGTTGCGGAGCACAGGCTCCGGACGTGCGGGCTCAGCGGCCATGGCTCACGGGCCCAGCCGCTCCGCGGCATGTGGGATCTTCCCGGACCAGGGCATGAACCCGTGTCCCCTGCATCGGCAGGTGGACCCTCAACCACTGCGCCACCAGGGAAGCCCCTGAGGATGTAATTAAGAGTCTCAAGAAGATCATTCTGGAGTATCCAGATGGACGCTAAATCCAGTGACAAGTGACTTGTAAGAGACACACAGAGGAGAGACAGACGACACCCGTGTGAAGACAGAGGCAGAGATCGGAGGGATGCAGCCACAAGCCCAGGGATGCCTGGGGCTCCCAGAAGCTGGAAGAGGCAGAGATCCGAGGGACGCAGCCACAAGCCCAGGGATGTCTGGGGCTCCCAGAAGCTGGAAGAGGCAGGAAGGACCATCTCCTGGAGCCTCCAGAGGGAGCACAGCCCTGTGACACCTTGATCTTGAACTTCCGGCCTCTGGATGGTGAAAGGAAAAATTCCTGTTGTCCCAAGCTACCCAGTTGGTGGTGACTGGTTACGGCAGCCCCAGGAGACTCAGAGGCTCACCCTACACCCTGCAGTCTCTGACAGGTATACGCCCAAGACAAATGAGAGCTCCGCTCACCAAAGGCTGCTTCTAGAATGTTCCTAGCAGCTTTAGTCCCAATAGCCCCCCACTGGAAACAACTCTAACACCCATCAGCAGTGGACTGAATCATTCTCTGGCCCTCACAGAATGACATGCTCTCTGCCAACGAGAAAGAATGATGCACCAGTCATTCCCGCAGCAGCGTGGTGAGTCTGAGTCAGACAGGAGGGGACAGAAGACCCCGTGGACATAACACAAGTGACCTTCAAGGCCAGAGGCAATGGAGGCAGGATGGGGGTTACCTTGAGGGGGAAGTGACTGGGAGGGGCCGGCCCTGTTGTGAGACTTGCCCCCAAGTCGCGGGTTACACTTTTCTGTACATTTAAATTAAAACCAAAACAAATCTGAGGGGCTAAGTCAACGTCACTGCTTCCACCTGGGGAGACAGGTGTGTGTCCGCTCACCTGTGCTCCCAGGTGACCTGACCTGGGGGGGCGGGGCCCAAGGACAATCTTCAAGGGGCACAGGGGGTGGGGCAAGGCCCCGTCTCCTGCCCTGGACCCAGGCCACACCACCTGCTTCAAACACCTGGGCCAGCAATAAGCAGATTAAGGGATCACTGTCCCCAGAGCCCAAGTGGACTTCTCAGCAGGGTGGGGGCTCATTAATAATTACCCTCGATCCTTTCCTCCCAACAAATCCAACATTCTCAAGTAAAAGCCAAAGTCCTCACCACACCTTCCAGGCAGGCACCTGCGTGGTCCACCCCCAAGACCCACCTCGTCTCTCGCCCTGGCCCATGTGGTTCCAGCCACACCAGCCTGCCTGCTTTTCTTCTAACCCAACAGGCACGGTCCTGCCTCAGGGCCTTTGCAGTGACTGATTGAATGAACTGGACCCACTGCTCACCAGTAGCACTCGCTCCGTGCTTCTTCCTCTCTCGCTGGTGTTCTCAAGGATGAGGACACAGGGCTGCCAGGTTGGCAGCTACCCAGAGCTGCCTCCTTTTCAGGAAAACTGTCTGTGATGGACAGGGTCACCACCAGCTGGGGACAAGCTGGGCCGCTCAGTGGGGAGAGGGATGACACGTCAAAGGATTGCAGTACTTGGCTGATGTGTTCGGGCAGGAATCAAAAGTGTCTCCAGATATGGCCCAATGGCCCTGGGACAGAATCACCCCCGGTTGAGAACCACTGACTTATGGCCTTGAAAGCCACTGCCCTCCCCTTGTGTTGGGCCCAGAAGTTGTAACCAACCAGAATCTGGGAGAAGCAGAGCTCGGGTGTGTGTGGGCAGGGGGCGGAATGTGATGGGCGCTACAGTGTCCTCCCAGCTGTGGCTGCAGATGCCTCACGGGAGATTTGTCTCTGGGCGACGGTAGCTGCCACTCGGAGATGCCCGTGGGGTTAAGGCCCCCTCCCAGGGGTGGGCTGAAACCAGTGACTGACAGATGTGGAGGCACAAAACACGGGCCCCTGGGCTCCAGGGGGGCCGATTCCAGGTGCAGTACCAGCTCCAGACCCCCCCCCCCCCACTGCTTCACTCAGCTCCCCCCACCCCCCAGCTTCCAACTCAGGCTGTGCTTCCGGGGACATGAAGTTGAACGGGGCAGTGGGGGCAGAGTGTTCTGGTTCTTCATATCCTGTTGGGTTGGATTTGCTATTTTTTGCTTAGATGTTTTTGCGTCTATATCCACATGACAGATGCATCACATTCCTTACTTATTCTGTCTCTGCCTGTTTTTACAATCAGGGTTGTGCTGGCCTCACAAAGGAAAGCAACGGCAGGTCCTAGGAGGTCCTGTCCGTGCCCACCCAGCTCCCGCCTCCCAGTTTCCATGAAGGCCAGGCTGACGTCCACGGCCAGCCTCCCGGGGCCTCTTTGCTGAAGGCTGCCTGGCCCTGGCCCCTATGCTGCCTGCGGGGGCGCTGGGTGGAGTGAATGGACACCGCTCCCCCCAGTGACCGGCAGGGTGGTGGATCCAGCCCCTCAGCACCTGGACAGGATAAGTCTCAGGTGTGCATTCAACATGGGCGGGAGAGCCACGGGCTGGCAGGTGTGCTGGGTTTAGCCACACCTGCTTTATTGGCTTCTTTCCCCTCCCACCTCAATCTTCTCCCTCTCGGCTCTTCCTGGGATCCCTCCCACGTAAAGGACTTGTACTCAAATTCCTGCCCCGCCATCTGCTTCTAGAGGGAACGCAAGTGAGGTGGGGCTATTGCCTCTAGCTTGCTTGTCTGGAAGAGTTTTCACAACAAGGGGATTATGGGGACTTCCCTGGAGGTCCAGTGGTTAAGGCTCTGTGCTTCCACTGCAGGGGGCATGGGTTCGATCCCTGGGCAGGGAACTAAGATCCCGCATGCCGCACGGCACAGCCAAAAAAAAAAGAAGGGGATTGTGGTGAGTGGGCCTGAGAGCTACCCCAGGAGGGGAGAGAGAAAGCGTGAGGACAAGGATTGCCCGGGCTCGTGTCCTTCTCAGCCACTTGGTGAGACCTCCATTCTGAACCTCGGTTTTCTCATCTGTAAAGTGGGGCTGCCCAGCACCTGCCCTGGTTGGAGGAGACCCTGTGCCCAAGAAGCCCCGCCCCCTGGAGCCCAGCGGACAGAAGGTGAGATAAGGCTGGTCCAGATGAGCTTTACTGAGCCCTCCCTAGCAGGCCAGGTGTTTCAGCCGCCAGCAGTGCTGCAGGTAGTGGAATCCGTGTCTGTGGTGGGGCCAGATGCACATGACTTCAGTGCTGGACTCGAATTGGCAGGAGACAGGCAGCTTGGGCACCGAGGTGCTGCTGGTGGCTTTAGTTATGGGCCGTTTCTGATGCCGTCTGCTGGACTTGGGGGCTGAGGCCTCTGGTCCATCGGGGGTCTTGTTGGGGGGCTGAGGGGGGATGGTGATGCCACTGGAAGACTGCACAAGGTGGGGTCCCTGGCTGGAGGAGGTGCTGGGACGCTGTGCAGAGCCTGAGGACTGGTGGGCCGTCTGGGAAGGGCCAGAGGAAGTGATGGAGGGCGGGGCGCGCTGCTGGCCGTGGACCTGGGGCTGTCGGGGGGACTGGGACTGCCCGGGAGCCTGGGGCTGCCCTGGGGCCTGGGGCTGGCTGGAGGAGTTGGCTCGAGACAGAAGCCCACCCCGGAGCTTGCTGGGCAGCTGGGTGCCATTGGCAGAGCCAGTGGCAGGGGATTGAGGCTGGGAGTGGCCCAAGTTGGTGGAGCTCCTGAGGGCTGGCTTGCTTGGGGACGAGGGGCTGGTGGTGGACTCCACTGGGGAGTCGGCTGGGGAATCCACGGAGGACTTGGAGTGTAACGCGTCCTCCAGCTGGCCGGCCGGCTTTTCTGCACAGGGGCTGGGCAGGGACTTCACCTGTTCTTCGGGAGCTGAGTCACGCTTGCTTTGACTGTGGAGAGAGCGCCCTGAGGGTGAGTGAGGCGGGTCTGGCTGTGTCCAGGGGCCCAAGGGCTGCGCTAAGCCGGTGGAGACTGGGTCAGAGGCTGCTGGGGACTGCCGGGGGCCAGCTTCACTTGAGTGGCCAACAGCCGGCCTTGGCAGGGAGAGAGGCAGGTGCCGGCACTCACACACACACGCATGCACACACGCACGTGCGCACACACGTGTGGGCCCTCCCTACCTCCCAGGGGCGGGCATTACGTACAGTCGGCTCCGAGGGCAGTGAGGGGCCCACTGCCGCAGCCGCCGGGGTGATGAGAGCCCGGCTGCGGGCCAGGGCCTGCAGGACTGGTTCCGGAGAGCGTAGGAGACAGAGGCGGACAGTGAGAGGGGAAGATTTAGCGAGCACCCAGCGGAGGCGGTCCAGACGCCAGACAGAGCCCAGTCAGAGTCAGGAGGACAGCAGGCAGGAATGAAGGTGAGTAGGGCAGGGGGAGCCGGGAGACAGACAGACAGACAGAGACCGGAGAGACAGACACCCCTCGCCCTGCGAGCACGCACTGTCCCTCGTTATGCCGGCCGCCACGTCCAGGGTCCGCCCGCTGAGGTCACTCGCGATGCTGTCCACGGCCTCGTGATACTTTAGAAACAGTGGACGTATGACGCGATGATACAGCACGAGAGCCCCGTTCCAGGGGCCAGGAGCCATGCAGAACAACAGGAAGGCGCACTGCGGACACAGGGCAGGAGTTCCACTTGGCCCCCACTCTGTGCCTCGGGTTGGGGGGGGTCTCCTCCATCAGATGCTGGGCTGGGGTGGACCTGGCCACACTCATCAGACACCTCTGTGGATGGGCCTGGCCTCCGCATCAGACACCCCTGGGGATGGGCCTGGCCTACCCCGTCAGACACCCCTGGGTACCCGCTCCTGGGAACCCCAGCCACCACGGTGTGTCCCGGGTGGTGCCCACCTTGCCCGCGTAGTAGAAAGGGAACCAGGACAGAAGTAGATCGCTGAAGAACTCGGCCAGCCCAAACAGGCCGTACACCACCCAGTAGGTAAGCCACACAGTGTCGTCTTCTTTGCTTGGGCTTTCGATAGCTTTGATCCTGGGGGAGGCAAGGCAGGGTCAGGGGCTGCTCAGAGCCCCAGACGCCCCTCCCCGCGCCCCCAAACCAGCGGGCACTCACGAAGCATATGCGGGGTATGCAAAGCCGATGAGATTGCACAGCAGAGACGCCCCGTACCCGAACAGAAGATACAGGCTTAGCAGAGCGGCGGCTCCTGCGGAGAGGGGGCTGGGTGTGGGCTGCACGTGCTGAGCCCAGTCTCCAGAGCCCCCTTGGCCTGGCCCATGCAGCCTGCATCCATCACTCCTCCCAGAAGCCTCGGCGGCCCCTCTAGGAGGGGTTATTGCCCTGCAGCACCTGGGCAACCCTCATCGTGGCCCTGAACCCCACTAACATGTCAGTTTCCACCGTGGGACTGTGAGCTCCCCAAGGGCAGGCCGGCACCTTAGGACTGGTCTGTACTGAGTGGCTGCCCCGTGTTTGTTGAATGAATATGTGATCTCTGCAATTATAACCACCTCACTCTGGGTCCTATAGGAGGAGCTGAGCACAAGAGGCTAGAGTTTGAATATAAGTAAATGGGAGAAAAACCGAGGCATGATTCCTGGAGAGCGGAGAAAGGCAACAATTTCTAACTTTTTTCTTAGTCCAGGGTCTCTTCCCCTCACCACTGCTGACTCTGGGGCGGGGGGAACCACCCTGGGCACTGCATCTGGGGTGTGGAGCAGCATCCCTGGTCCCCACCCACTTGATGCCAGGAGCCCCCCACAGTCGTGACCATCAGATGTCCCCAGACATCGACCGGTGTCTCCTGGGGGCTGCACGGCCCCCTCTGAGAGCCCTTGTCTTAGTGGGAGGATGCAAAGCGCCGTATTGAGAGTCCCCCTGACTGAGGAGGGCTCTCACCCACTATGAGACACCTAGCAAGTGTCTCTCTGCTTGCAGCCTCAGTTTCCCCAACTGTCAGTGGGGCGGGTAGTGGCCCTGTCTCCTAGGGCTGCTGTGGAGTTAGCTAAACAAGACTCAGTAGAAGGGACCCCGCCCTACACGTCTAGGGAACCCCTTCCGGTGGCCCAAGCACACTCCCAGCAATGAGGGCTCAGAGGAGAACGGTGTGGGGGATGGGGGCCAGGAGCGTTAGCCACTCTGAAATCATAATGGTCGCTGCTGCATTTATGAAGCGCTTCTTGTGTGCAGGTCTCTGTCCCTCCCTGCTCTGTCTCATTCAACAGCCAGGACGAAACAGAAGCTGGCGGTGGGGGTGGCGGAAGAGGCTCATGCTCATCACTCGGGGAGCCTCTGGCTCCTGGGAGCATTTACAGCCTCTTCCTCCACCTCCAGGCTGTTATCTGCAGAGAGAGACAGAAGCCACTAGTGGACCAAAGGGCAGAGTTCTCTCCACCCTCCCCTCCATCTGCATTAGCCTTTATCCTGGGGGTCTGGGGTCAGGAGAGGGAGGGGAATCCCCAGCTGGCCCTAGGAGGCCTGGTCACTGCCTCTTCTGGGTTTCCTCCTCAGTTACCTGGGAGGGGGTATTTTGGCTGTCTCAGGCCGGTGGGGCCCAAGGGTTCCGACATCTGGGAGAGGGGGGTGGGGGAAATGGCACCCCTTCCCTGGCAATTGCTGCTAGTTGGGGAGAAGCAGCTCTCCCAGGGCCCCTCTCCGCTCAATCCCTATTCCTGCAGCCTCAGCAAAGGGAGGATGACCTTGGACATGGGCGGGGACAGTCCAATCAGCAGCATACGGGGCTGGGGTGGGGTGGGGGTGGATGCTCCAGACAGGGCAGACAGCAGGGGCAGCCTCCCACTCCAGGCCTCGGTTTCCTCCCTGTGACCCCCCAGCCTACCCAGCAGGCCCCTCCCAACAGGCCCCTCCCCTGTGTTCTATGACCTAAATTCCCCGCCCACTGGTATCAGGGATGTTGAAAAACAGGCAGGAGGTCAAGGGCTTGCTCTCAGGGGCAGGTCCCTGGCTGACCCGACACAGATTGGGCACTAGGAAGCTGGGGGGACAGGTTTTGGACCTTCCTTGGGCTGTCTGGCATGGGAATCCCCCAGCTGGCAGGGAAATGGGAGGAAAGGGGACTCTAAGGATCTGTACACAGGGCTCAAAACACGTGGCATGTCCTCAGCCAGAGCTGCCCCCCAGTGTCCGAACAAAGTGTCCTGTGATTCATTCCAGGGGGGCTTCCTGGAAGAGGTGGCAGAGGGCAGTCGGGTCTGAAGCACCAAAAAAGAGGGGAGGCACTTAAGGGACACTTACTGGACAGTTTCAGAGGGTGGCAGGGGCCACCCAAGGTCATTGAGGAAGAAAGGCAGAGGAGGGACTGGAATGGAAGTGACAATTGGGGTGGCTGGACCTCCCTCTCCGTGGGCCCCATCCAACCCTTCTTCAACCCCACCACAGCAGTCAAACAACCCAACTCCGGACGGGGGAGGGGAGAGGGCAGGCCAAGGGCAGGGGTAGCGGGTGATATTAGCAGGAAAACAACCTGAGGGGAGGTGGGAGTGACCCTTCCCCTCCATGTCTGGAGCATCCCCTGGGAAAACGGGAAGATCTCTACACTTGCTTCCATGCTGGAGTCCATCCGGGAAGAGGGTGGCAAGACTGGCAGGGCACTGGCTGCCTACCTGCCCCGTCCTCCCCGGGGGCCAGTAGGACAACTGGAAGAACCGGACTTCTGCCTGGCGGGCACCCAGGGCCCGGAGGGAGGGAGCAGAGGACGGCTGCGGGGCCGAGAGAGGGGGTGGTCCTCGACCGAGGTCGCACAGCGGGGGCGGGGAGGGGCTGCAGGTAGACCCAAGGTCCCGGTCCACGACCCTACCCAGAATCGCAGTCTCCTTCCTGAACTGTGGGCGCGCCCCGCCGCCTGAGCTGGACCCCGCAGCCGGAGCTGGCCGGAGGGTGCAGGTCCGAGGCCCCGGTAGCCCACGGCCTCAGTGTGCCCGTCGGCGAAATGGGGCGGCGGCCCCGAGAGCCCCCCCGACGGCTCACCCGCGGCCAAGTACCGCTTGTCGACACCGGTCTTGGCTTCGAGCGCCCCTAGCGCTTCGGTGGCCAAATTCCTCTGTTCCAGAAAGCTCTCGAAGCGCTGGCGCAGGCCATCCATGGCACCGGCGGGCCCGGGGCTGGCAGCTTGAACTTGACCGCCACCCCGTGCACCTGCCGTAGAGCCTGCGCGCTGCCTTCCGTCCACGCGAGCCGCGCCGCCGGACCCCGGGGCCACTCTCCGCCCCCGGGCTGGTCTCCGCCCCCGGGCTGGTCTCCGCCCCCGGGCTGGTCTCCGCCCCCGGGCTGGTCTCCGCCTCCTGTCCCCCTCTCTGGCCAATGGGAGAGCAGGGAGGACAAAGGAGGTGGGGCCTGCCCCGTCTCCTCCGCCGCATTGCCCCAGGGCTGGCCGCGGCTGCCGCAGCCGCCCCTTTGGAGGAAGGGGGCGGGGCGCGGGGGCTGAGGACGCCGATTGGCCCAGCGGTAGCGGGACGTAACTGATTGGAGGGGCGGGGTCATGGCCGGGGATTATTCGCTGAGCCGTTGTGGGTGGAGCTGGGTGAGGAGAGAAGAGTGCTGGGGAGGCGGAGCTGGTGGGAGGGGCTGGAGAAAGGCCAGAGCTGATTGGAGAAACGAGAAGAGATTTATTAGCAAAAACAGGGAGGGGGCGGGGCTGAACGTAAAGGAGGAGGGACGGAATCTGAAAGGCAGGGTGGGGCGGAGCTAAGATGAGGAGGTGGGACTTATTCGAAAGAGCAATTCTGGTTGGACCAGGGAGGAGGCAAGGCTTATTCTAAGGGAAGTGGTTGTATAGGAAAGTAGGCGGGGCAAAATAAGGGGCGGGGTCAATTATAGCAACAGTGAACCCGCACCTCTGGGTCAGAAGAATTGGTGAATCATTGTACAAATGGGGAGACTGAGGCTCCAGAGGGTTCGAGTCTGCGGAAGAATAGGGTGGGCATGCCTCTCCCCCACCCTGCTGTCAGATCTTCGCGCCCATCAAGTTGGGGAGCTGCAAGGCCCCCTGGGAGTTGAAGGCTTTCAGGGGTTGCTATGGCGCCGGGGGCGGGGCGGGCGCTTGGGCCATCTCGGCGGTTTGGCCAAGAGGAGGGGCTTTTCTGAGGCCACGCCCCCGCCGGCATGCGGCCCGCCCGGAGTGCGCTCTGGCTGCGCCTGACCTTGGCCTTGGGCCTGGCACTCGTTGGCCCCATGGCTGTGGGTTGGGCCTCACCCCGGGCTCCCATCTATGTCAGCAGCTGGGCCGTGCGGGTGTCCCAGGGTTACCAGGAAATCGAGCGCCTGGCGCGCAAATTCGGCTTCGTCAACCTGGGGCCGGTGGGTGGGACCCGGACTGACGGGAGGGGGCGAGGGCTGGACGACCCCAGACCCCGGCAGATGAGAGGGTACCTCGCTAGGTTCCCCAGATATCAAGGACCCCCCAGCTCACTACTGCCTAGACCATCTCCAGATCCTGGGACCCTCAGAGGGCATCTGAAGCTCCCACCTGGGCACCTGGTTGAGGGAAACATAAGGAAGGGGGGCTGGCCCCTGTCCTGGGAGGGACTCCATCAGGGGTACCAGGTCCCAGCCATGTAGCTGCTCCCCTTTATTCCCAGATCTTCCCTGATGGGCAGTATTTCCATCTGCGGCACCGGGGTGTGGTCCAGCAGTCCCTTACCCCACACTGGGGCCACCGCCTGCGCCTGAAGAAAGACCCCAAGGTGAGCCTGGCCTTGAGGCTGCCTCCTGAGGGATGTCAGCACCTCTCGTTATTCTTGTAATTGTAATAAATGTCTGTGTGACCTTCGGCAAGTCACCAGCTCTCTCTGAGTCTTGGTGTCCATTTGGCCCCCTAGTCTATACAGTGGGGAGTCAAATGGGGAAGATCTGTGCAGAGCACTCACCCCAGGGCAGATGCACTGTCAACAATTTCTTGTCACCTCCCCTTCCCTCCTCTATCTCACCCTGAAAGATCAAAGTTCCCAGGTACCCCATAAAGAGGCTGGGTTGGGGGAGGGGGTGCTGATTGGTAAGGAGGCAAGAAGCATGACAGCTGGAAACCCCACCAGGAGCACTGGGACAGAGAGAAGTGGTTGGTTTGAGACGTGGTTTGCAGGACAGAGGCCAGGATTGGATGTGTGGGACAGAGAGAAATCACGATCTGGAGCTGAGAAAACGGGGAGAAGGTGGCCCTGATTGCTGAGATGGGGACGGGGGAATATGAACCAGGTTGCGGGGGTATTTGGAGCAGAACAAGGAAAATGGGGAAAGGGCAAAGGTCTGAGAAAGGGTGGCCTGGGGCAGGCAGAAGGGCATGTGCAAAGGCCCTGGGGTGAGGCAGCCACTGTGGCTGCAGCAGAGGAAGGCTGCTGGGGGCCAGACAGGCAGGGGGCCTTGTGGGCTTTGGAGAGGTGTTGGACAGGCACGGGTTTCACAGAGAGGGTTCCACAGAGAGTAATGCTGCAGTGTGCCAAGAATGGGCTGTAGAGAGGCAGCAGGGCAGGGCTGCTGGAAGACCAGGGAGGAGGTGGGTGTGGCCATACAGGGGTGTCCTGCACCAGGGAGGGTGCGGTTGAGAGAAGTGAATACTGCAAGGGGATAAGGGCATGTCTTGGGGAGAGGGATTCTAGAGCAGGGATGGGGACGGGGGCAGGGGTGGGACCCCAGGAGCCGCAGCCACCCTGAATAGCAGCCACCACATGTCTGTGGGCCACAGGGGATGGGTGCTCTGAGGGCTTCAGTCCCCTCCAGAGGCAGAGCACAGGCACACGGGGACCCCCAAGAGCAGCCCCAGCAAACACGGGGTCCCTGGCCCCATCGCACACCATGTGGGCCCCAGGACAAGTAGGTGACAGCCCAGACACATTAAGTCTCAGCCCCACACCGCTGACCCTTGGCAGATCCAGGGAAGAGGCCGATGCCAGACCCTGGAAGCAGATTTGGGCCCTTTGACCAGGAATTGGTGGAAGGGCTGAGGGCCAGGGCCCTCTAAAGCAGCCTGGTGTGAGGGCAGGAAGCTGGGAGGAGGGTGGGCTGCTCGTGGGTCCAGCCTCTCCCATGGTGTGGTCTCCCCACCCCCAGGTGCAGTGGCTCCAGCAGCAGACGGTGCAGCGGCGGGTGAAACGCTCCTTGGTGGTGCCCACGGACCCCTGGTTCTCCAAGCAGTGGTACATGGTGAGCTGGCCAGGCTGGACGGCGGGGCCAGGCCAGGCCAGAGCCCCACTGACCCCGGCCCCGCCTTGCACAGAACAAGGAGATGCAGCCGGACCTGAACATCCTGCAGGTCTGGAGCCAGGGGCTTTCTGGCCAGGGCATCGTGGTTTCTGTCCTGGACGACGGCATCGAGAAGGACCACCCAGACCTCTGGGCCAACTATGTGAGCCTGTGGGGCTTGGGTGGGGGCTGCCCCAGGTCCCACGGCTGGTCGCAGCCCCTCATGTCTCCACCCCCCAGGACCCCCTAGCCAGCTACGACTTCAATGACTATGACCCGGACCCCCAGCCGCGATACACATCCAGCGATGAGAACCGGTGAGCCCAGCATCCCACAGGGCATGGGGGCAGCCCCCACTACCCTACGAGGGGCCAAGGGGCTGTGACGGGCACCTGTCTCTGTCCTGGCGCCAGGCATGGGACCCGCTGTGCTGGGGAAGTGGCAGCGACGGCAAACAACAGGTTCTGTGGTGCTGGCGTCGCCTACAATGCCCGAATTGGAGGTACTCAGGCCAGGAGGGTGGTGGGGCGCCTCTTGGCCCCACACTAGCCACTGGGCCATGTCAGGGCCCCAGGCTAAGGGTCGGGGAGAGCTGAAACCCCCACAGACACCTCCATCCCCAGGGCGGGGAGAGTGCGGGGCGCAGGCGGGGTGTTCACCAAGGCCGCCTGTGCAGGGGTGCGCATGCTGGACGGCACCATCACTGACGTGATCGAGGCCCAGTCGCTGAGCCTGCAGCCGCAGCACATCCACATCTACAGCGCCAGCTGGGGCCCCGAGGACGACGGCCGCACAGTGGACGGCCCGGGCATCCTCACCCGAGAGGCCTTCAGGCGCGGCGTGACCAAGGTGAGCTGGTATGGGGCACGGAGGGCCTGGGCCAGCATGCAAGGCCCACACCCCGTCCCCGTCTCTGGCCTGGTTCTCCATCTGCAGGGCCGAGGCGGGCTGGGCACCCTTTTCATCTGGGCGTCGGGCAACGGCGGCCTGCACTATGACAACTGCAACTGTGACGGCTACACCAACAGCATCCACACGCTCTCGGTGGGCAGCACCACCCAGCAGGGCCGCGTGCCCTGGTACAGCGAGGCCTGCGCCTCCACGCTCACCACTACCTACAGCAGTGGCATTGCTGCCAACCCCCAAATCGTGAGCGCCCGCCCCACCCGGTGCCCTGCCTTCCCTCCTGTCCCCTACCTTGCCTCTTCCCAGGGCTGCCCGGTTCACGTCTGACACATAGACTGGGGTTCAGGGACCAGGCCCCACGGTTGGCGCCCCTTCACATGCCCTCGTGTCTCCCAGGCAGGGCTGGCAGCTGGGCGGCTGTGTTCACGGCCCCAGACATGCTGTCGTGCTCTGAGGTGCCTCTTCCTTGGAGCACTTGGGCCGTTTTGAACAAGGGCTGGGTTTTCCTGTGCACCAGGCGACTGAGTCCCTCTCTGTGCACCCAGGTCACAACAGACCTGCACCACCGGTGCACGGACAAGCACACGGGCACCTCGGCCTCCGCCCCGCTGGCTGCGGGCATGATCGCCCTGGCTCTGGAGGCCAAGTAGGTGATGGAGGGGTCCTGCCTACTGCCGGAGCTCCCCAGTGTGGCCCCGGCTCACCCTCCCTCACCCACCCCCAGCCCGTTCTTGACGTGGAGGGACATGCAGCATCTGGTGGTCCGGGCGTCCAGGCCAGCGCAGCTCCAGGCCGAGGACTGGAGGACCAACGGCGTGGGGCGCCAAGGTGCGGCAGAACGGGCGGGGTTGGGGACGCCACGCCCACAGGGCGATGACCACGCCCCTCCACACAGTGAGCCACCACTACGGCTACGGGCTGCTGGACGCCGGGCTGCTGGTGGACTTGGCTCGCTCGTGGCTGCCCACACAGCCCCAGAGGAAATGCATCATCCGCATCGTGCACACCCCCACGTGAGCGCCCTCCTCTGCCCCCTGCACGCCCGCATCTAACCCCAGCCACGTCCCCACTGCCACGTCCCCAGACCTCTCCCCCCACCCTGGTGGGTGGACACGTGGAGGCAGGCCCCGAGGTCTCAGTTCACCCATCTGTACAAGGAAAGGGCAGGATCCGAGCCCAGACCCTGCCTGCTGGCCGCCCATCTCCCAGCAGGCCAGCAGGAGGGGCCCTCACCTCACGTGCTGCAGCCCCCAGCCCCATCTTGCGGGTGATGCACGTGAGGAAGAACGTGTCGGCCTGCTTCGGCCACGCCAACTACATCCGCTCGCTGGAGCACGTGCAGGTGCAGCTGTCCCTGTCCTACAGCCGCCGTGGGGACTTGGAGATCTCGCTCACCAGCCCCATGGGCACCCGCTCCACGCTTGTGGCCATCAGGTGCGGGGGCAGGGGACCGGGCCACAAACTCTCTTTCCTGAGTAACCCCACGAGGAGGAGACAAGTGCCCCGTGGGGTCAGGCGGGCTGGACCCCACCCCTTGGCATCACAGACACTTACTGTGCTCGCGGCTGCTCAGGACTCTGGTTGTGAAGCCCCCCTCATCCCCCTGCCTGCCTGTCTGTCCCAGACCCTTTGACGTCAGTGGCCAAGGCTACAACAACTGGATCTTCATGTCCACCCACTTCTGGGACGAGGACCCGCGCGGCTTGTGGACCCTGGTCCTGGAGAACAAGGGCTACTATTTCAACACAGGTGAGAGCCGGGCACAGGCTGGGGCTCGAGCCCCACCTGCCCCATGCTCTGGAGCTGGCGGCCTCCTTACTGCCCCCAAGCCCAAGGCACAAGGCTCCCGCTGGTGTCCTCTGAGAGACTGAGCACACAGGGCTGGCATGTAATTGGTGTCCGGTTACCAGTGCACAGTAGGGGTTCAGGTATTAGGGGCAGGAGGTATCCAGTTGCCAGCGCTTAGAGGGTACTGGGCGACCCTGGGCACCATCTGAGTCTGGGGATCCGGGGAGGGTGTGGGCCCAGAATGTCAGGACGAGGCTGCCGACAGCCTTTCCCTCTTCTCCCCGTGCCCACCACGACCCCTGCCCAGGGACGCTGTACCACTACACGCTGCTGCTCTATGGGACAGCCGAGGACATGACGGCGCGGCCCTCGGGCCCCCAGGGGACCAGCAGCGCGTGTGTGCAGCGGGACACAGAGGGGCCGTGCCAGGGTGAGTGCCCGGTGCCGCATGGCCCACCTGCTGGGAGGCGGCAGGTGGGCAGCGTGCGTGTGCGGCCTGGGACAGGGGACGGGCGGGCCGGGGCAGCAGGTCGTGGCCTCACAGCCCGGTGGACGTGTCCCTCCCTCGTGCAGAATGCCAGAGCCCGGCCTACCTCCTGGGCCACCTCTGCCTCACCTACTGCCCACCGAGGTACTTCAACCACACCCAGCAGGCGGTGACGGCTGAACCTGGGCGCCCAGCCGCGCCTGCCCTGCGGGTCTGCTCCAGCTGCCACCCGTCCTGTTACACCTGCCGCGGCAGCTCCCCGCTGGACTGTACCGCTTGCCCCCCGCCGTCCATGCTGGACGCGCAGCGGGGCTCCTGCTCGGGACCCGACCCCCCTGAGGGCCCCCCCCAGCCCACTGCGACCGCCTGCCCCTGCCGCCACGGCCCGGCCCAGGCCGTGGTGCTGGCCCTGTTGGCCGTGGCCTTCGGGAGCCCCCTCCTCTGCCGCATCCTCCTTGTAGGCTGCCCGCCACCATGGGTGGGACCCCCCGGAGCAGGGGGCCACTCCCATCACCACTCCAGACCCCGCTGCAAGCTGGAACCCAGGGCTGGTTGACAAGGACAGCTAGCGTGCGCCTCCACCCAGGTCCCTGGTGGGCACCGCTGCCCTGCTGTCCAGACGGGCGCCCTGTGGGAACCTGCCCCGGCAAGGCCCTGGCTGCCACCGAGGCCGTGGGCCAGGGGCGGCTGCGTGGGACCCTGCACCCCGGACTTGGCAGGTCCAGGTGAAAGAGGGGGAGAGAGAGAGAGAAGTCTCGTTGCACAGTTTGGGTAGGGAGAGGGTAGGATGGGGCAGAGCCCGGCAGTGACCACCATCCCTTCCCTTTCCGGAATGGGGGAAGCAGGAAGGAGAGCAGATGACACCGTCCAGGGTCTCGGGTACCACGTGCGACCTCAGAGTTTGCAAATAAAGGTTGAATAGGAGGTGCAAGTCTGTGGGCTCCTTTGGGGCACCGGTCCCTTCTCCATGGAATGATTGTGGGAGTCCCCTGCGTATCATGTGGAATCTGCCTTCCCCGGGGCGTCTGTCCCTGGAGAAGGGGTCAGCTGGGGTTCTGGGGGTGGGGTGGGGTAGTGTCCCAAGTGATACCCACCCGTGTGCTGCAGAGCCTCTGAGGCCCCACGATGCAGCCTGGCCCCCTGTGGCTCTGGCTCCTCTTCCATCTTTTTTTTTTTTTTTTAAATTTATTTTTGGCTGTGTTGGGTCTTTGTTGCTGCGTGTGGGTTTTCTCTAGTTGCGGCAAGTGGGAGCTGCTCTTCATTGCGGCACACGGGCTTCAGTAGTTGTGGCTCACGGGCTCTAGGCACGTGGGCTTCAGTAGTTGTGGCGCACGGGCTTAGTTGCTCCGTGGCATGTAGGATCCTCCTGGACCAGGGCTTGAACCCGTGTCCCCTGCATTGGCAGGCGGGTTCTTAACCACTGCGCCACCAGGGAAACCCTCCTCTTCCATCTTTATGCGTGAGTTTCTCTTTAACGTGGAGAACTAACAGAAGTGCAATTTGCAAAGGACAATTCACCGCAGCTTTCCATCCACTCAGCCTGTCTACCAGCTTCCAGTAATTACACCTTTGTCTATTTTCTGAGGTCGTCGGGAGGCTGAGGGAATTGTGAGCTGGGGTACATTGATCTTACTCCTTCAGGCCTTGACCTCCTCATCTGGAAAATGGGTTCTCCACCTCTCTGGAACAGAAGGAGGATCCTGAGGTGCAGGGGTGTGGGTGTGGGGGTGGGGTAAGGCATGGATGGAGTTAGTAAGGGTCCCTCCTCTGTCCTCACACACACCAGTGGGGTGGGGACATGTTCCTCTTGATTTTCAGAGCGGGGAGGCGATTTCCACAAGGAAGTGGAGGCTGGTTGTGCCTTGACCATGGCCTTCACTTGAACTCCTGGTTTGTTTCAGGAGCCCCAGAGACAGCCCCGGTATCCAGTGGCCCTGGGCCCCTGAGAATCTCCTTGGCCACCAGGCCCAGGTTGGCCAGCCTCAAGCTGTGAAGGGAATGGGGCTCTGTCTAGGGCTGCAGCTGGACCCAATGGAAGCAGGTGGCTAGTGAGGGAGGGGAGAGAGCCAGCTGCTCTCTGAGTCCTGCCCACGGCCCCCAGAGTCCCACCAAGCTCAGCTCCTAGTTCTGAAGTTAGGTCCAGTCTGTGTGTCCAGAAGCACATGGCCTCCCTCTCAGAGCCTCGGTGGCTGCACCCGTGCAACAGCATTAAGCCTGGCACCTGCCTCACCAAATACTCTCAAGGATCCAAAGAGGTAGTTTTCCCGCCTGGCACATAGTAAGTGCCCAAAACATGCCATCTTGGGGCAGCCACTTTGGGAAATAGTTCCACAGACAATTAAACATAGAATTACTGTAGGACTCAGCGATTCTGCTGCCAGGTACGTGCCCAAGAAAACTAAAGACACATTCACACAAAAACCTTTGCAAGGATGTTCACAGCAGCAAAAATGTGGAAACAGCCTAAACATCCATTAACAGGTGAATGAATAGATACAGTGTGGTCCCTCCACACACGGGAGCATCACTCAGCCATGAAAAGGAGTGAAGCACTGACACTCCTCAAGACATGGATGGACCTGGAGAACACGATGCTCAGTGAGAGAAGCCAGGCATAAAAGGACACACGGTGTGTGATTCCACTGATGGGAAACGTCCAGAACAGGTCTCTCTATATATTCCCAAACCATTGACTTGTACGCTTTAAACAGGTGGACTTTATGGTATGTAAATTACTTTTTTTTTTTTTTTTTTTTGGCCGCGCCTTGCGTCTTCTGGGATGTGGGAGCTTAGTTCCCCCACCAGGGATTGAATCCAAGCCCTCGTTAGTGAGAGCGCAGAGTCCTAACAACTGCACCGCCAGGGAATTCCCTGTAAATTACTTTTTATAAAGTTGTTTAGAAACGCAAAAACCTCCCTGGGCTCTGAGCCTGTCTTCCCACGCTACCCAAGAGGGGAGGGGCCAAGATCACCGTCCAGCGCTACGCCCCCACCCCGGTGGGGAGGGGGTTTTAGAGACAGGAGAGGTGAGCCTGACGGGGATCTGGGAGGCCGGACCAGACGCGCGTGCTACGCCCCTGGCCACCTCGCTGGGGCTGGCGCAGCTGGCATTCACGGAGCGCTCGCTCTCCGCCCGCCACCTGGCGTGGGCTGCACAGTAACTTTGTTCCCACGACAGCCACGTTGGGGGCCGTGTCCCCCTTTTGCAGAAAACCGGGCTTCGGATGCCTTGTTAGGCAACGAGAAGAGCCGGGATTGGACCCTACGCCCACCCCTTGGGCTTCCAGGCCCGGCGCGTCCTTATTAGCTCTGGTCCAGTCAACTTCGCTGCTCAGATGGTACCCGGAACCTAGCGGGCCCGGCCCCTTTAAGAGGGGCGTGGCTTCGCGGCAGGCGGGAGCCGGAGGAGGCCGGAAGTGCGCGTCACGGGCCTGTAGGGTGGGTCCGCGCGCCAACCGGAAGCGGAAGTGGCCACTGGGCCGCGGCTGCGGGCTGAAGGCTTTACGCAAGGTGAGGAGGCGGTCGCACTGGGGGCTTCAGCGGGAAGCTGGGGCCTGGGTGGAGACGGAGGCCGAACCCCCTGGCCCTGTGCTGTTCGGCCCTGGGAGGAGCGGGGCAGGACGGGCTTCCCCGGGAGCGGGGTTCCGGAGCGTGTGTAGGTTTTGCTGGGCGGCAGGAACGGCCCGGTCCATGCTCCCTTCTCCCACCTGCAGAGATGGGCTCCAAGGCCAAGAAGCGCGTGGTGCTGCCCACCCGCCCGGCGCCCCCCACGGTGGAGCAGATCCTGGAAGACGTGCGGGGGGCACCCGCCAAGGACCTAGTCTTCACCGCCGTGGCCCGGGAAGGTAGGGGGAGCCCAGGTCGGGCGGGGGAGAGGCGGCCCAGAGACCCCAGCAGGAAGGGGAGGAGGAAGCGCCTGGCTGCCTTTAAGACATACTGGCAGAGTTAAGTAGTCAGGACGGAGACTGTCTGGCCCTGCAGTGCCAAAAATACGTAGGTCTGGCCTTTTGCAGAAAACGTGTGCCCGCCCCTTGTTCAGAAGTTTGGAAGCACATGAGTGTCATACAGTTGTAGGGTGAATTTTGTGTTCCACTCAGTGAGGTTCGTTTATTCATTCAACAAACCTTCATTGAGAACCTGTTGTGGGTCAGGTTCTGGTCTAAGCACTGAGGTGGATAGGTGATGAAAAAAGATGGAAGTGCCTGGGACTTCCCTGGCGGTCGAATGGTGAAGACTCGGCGCTTCCACTGCAGGCGCCACGGGTTCGCTACCGGGTCGGGGAACTCAGATCCCTCCTGCTGCGCGGCGTGGCCAAGGGGGGGGGGTGAAAACCTGCGTGCCCTCGGGCCGTTCTAGTGGGTAGAAACGTTCAATATGTAAGGCTTGTGGGACGATAGAAAGTGAGAAACGCTCTGGGGCTTTGTTTGTTGTTGTTGTTTGATTGTTTTTGGTGTCTTTTTTTAAAGTTGAAGTATAGTTGATTTACAGTGTTTTGTTAACTCGTGATGTACAGCAAAGTGACTCAGTTATACGTACATATACATTCTTCATATTCTTTCCCATTATGGTTTATCACGGGATATTGAATATGGTTCCCTGTGCTCCTGAGTGGGACCTTGTTGTTTATACAGTTTGTATATAATAGTTTACACCTGCTAATCCCAAACTCCCAATTCGTCCCTTCCTCGCCCCCCCTCCCCTTTGGCAAGCACAGTTCTGCTCTCTATGTCTGTGAGTCTGTTTCTGTTTCGTAGATAAGCTCATTTGGGTTGTTTTTTTTCTTTTCTTTTTCTTTTGGCCGCGCTGTTCGGCATGTGGGATCTTAGTTCCCCGACCAGGGATCGAACCCATGCCCCCTGCAGTGGAAGTGTGGAGTCTTAACCACGGGGCCACCAGGGAAGTCCAATTTGGGTCATTTTTTTTTTTTTTTTTTTTTTTTTTTGCGGTACGCGGGCCTCTCACTGCTGTGGCCTCTCCTGTTGCGGAGCACAGGCTCTGGATGCACAGGCTCAGCGGCCATGGCTCACGGGCCCAGCCGCTCCGCGGCATGTGGGATCCTCCCGGACCAGGGCACGAACCCGTGTCCCCTGCATCGGCAGGCGGACTCTCAACCACTGCGCCACCAGGGAAGCCCCTTATTTTATTTTTTTATTTTTAAAATTTTAAAAATACTTATTAACAAATATTTATTGAGTATATGTGGTGTACTGCTATAAAGTGAATGGTGTTTTGTTTTTTTAAAATTTATTTTATTTTTGGCTGCACTGGGTCTCCGTTGCTGCATGCGGGCCTCTCTCTAGTTGCAGCAAGTGGGGACCACTCCTCGCACACACACACACACACACACACACACCATATCTTTATCCATTTATCTGTTGATGGACATTTAGGTTGTTTCCATGTCCGGCTATTGTAAATAGTGCTGCTCTGAACATTGGGGTGCATGTGTCTTTTTGAATTAGAGTTTTGTCTGGCTATATGCCCAGGAGTGGGATTGCTGGATCTTATGGTAGCTCTATTTTTAGTTTTTTGAGGAGCCTCCATAGTGTTTTCCAAAGTGGCTACACCAACTTACATTCCCACCAACAGTGTAGGAGGATTCCCTCTTCTCCACACCCTCTCCAGCATTTATTGTTTGTAGACTTTTTTTTTTTTTGGCTGCGTCGGGTCTTCATTGCTCTGCACGGGCTTTCTCTAGTTGTGGCGGGCGGGGGCTACTCTTCGTTGCAGTGCGTGGGCTTCTCATTGCGATGGCACGGGCTCTAGGCACACGGGCTTCAGTAGTTGTGCCTTGCAGGCTCAGTACTTGTGGCACACAGGCTTAGTTGCTCCACAGCATGTGGGATCTTCCCGGACCAGGGCTCGAACCCGTATCCCCTGCATTGGCAGGCGGATTCTTAACGACTGCGCCACCAGGGAAGCCCCGTTTGTAGACTTTTTAATGATGGCCATTCTGACTGGTGTGCGTTGATACCTCATTGTGGTTTTGATTTGCAGTTCTTTAATAATTAGCCATGTTGAGCATCTTTTCATGTGCCTGTTGGCCATCTGTATGTCTTCTTTGAAGACATGTCTGTTTAGATCTTCTGCCCATTTTTCGATTGGGCTGTTTTGTTATTTTGATTGAGTTGTATGAGCTGTTTGTATATTTTGGAGAGTAAGCCCTTGTCAGTCGCATCATTCGCAAATATTTTCTCCCATTCCATAGGTTGACTTTTCGCTTTGATGGTTTCCTTTGCTGTACAAAAGCTTGTGAGTTTGATGAAGTCCCATCTGTTTATTATTTTATTTCCATTATTCATTTATTTATATATTTTGTCTGCGTTCGGTCTTTGTTGTGCCACGTGGGATCTTCATTGAGGCACGTGGGCTTCTCTCTAGTGTGGCGCACGGGCTCCAGGGTGCGTGGGCTCTGTAGTTTGCGGCACATGGGCTCTAGTTGAGGCGCGCAAGCTCAGTAGTTTGCGGCATGTGGGATCTTAGTTCCCCCACCAGGGATCAAACCCTCATTCCCCGCGTTGGAAGGCAGATTCTTTACCACTGGACCACCAGGGAAGTCCCAGTTTTGCTTTTATTTCTGTTGCCTTGGGAGACTGACCTAAGGAAATATTGGTACCATTTATGTCAGAATGTTTTGCCTGTGCTTTTTTCTCGAAGTTGTATGGTGTCATATCTTATATTTAGGTCTTTGAGCCTTGTTGAGTTTATTTTTGTGTATAGTGTGAGGGAATGTTCTAACTTCACTGATTTACACGCAGCTGTGGGACAGTGGTTTTTTTTCTTAATAGTAAAAAAAAAAATTCCGTTCTTTGTTCCATGTAGCCACATTTCAAGGGCTCAGGAGCCCCTGGTGGCTCAGCTGGAGGGCGTTTCCATCATTTGGAACGTCGTGTTGGACGGGGCAGCCCGAGGAACAGGAGCTGTATTTATCCCTGGCCCGCGGCTGGGTCTTCAGAGGCCACTTGAGCCCCAACTTAAGTATCCTGGGCCCAGTTACCCCATGAGCAGTGCCGGGGCCACTCGAGGGCGAGGGGCTTCCCCTGCCGGCCTGTGTTCACATCTAGGACCATACCTGGCCTCCGTGTGCACTGTCTGGCCTTTCCCACCTTGTTACTAAAGCAGATAAAGTGATTTTTAGTTAAATGCCAGCGTTTCTGGGCCTGTTTGTAGACAAGGAAACCAGGCAGAGTGGAGAGGACCTTGACGTATCTCCAGGTGGCCCTGAAACCTGTGCTTTTCCTGCCCTGGTCCCCCCACCCCCCCGCCACGCCCTTTAGGAAGCGTGGTCGTTGGGAAATGTGCGTCCATGCCCTCCTGGCCTCCTCTCACCTCCCTGATTGCTGAGAGCACAGGTGAGGCCGGCCGGCTCATGGTCAGGGTCAAGGCCCTTTCCAGGAGCTGGAGCCCACCCCCAGGCGGGGCCAAGGGACAGTGGAGTCTGGCCTTTACTGTGACCTGTGCCCTTCGGTCCACTGCTTTCTTTGGGGGGTAAACTGAGTCCCCTGTGTGGCCAGCGGGCAGTGATGCTGCCGTGTCCTGTCCCCAGACCCCCCAGCCCCCTCGGGGAGGGCCGAGGACACTGAGGCCCAGCGGGAGCAGCTCTACCAGCAGAGCCGGGTCTACGTGGCCACGAACCAGCGGCTGTGGCGCGCGGGCGCCCAGCTGAAGCAGCAGCGTGAGGAGCTGTGGCAGGCACGCGAGGAGCTGGAGCAGGAGGTCAGCCACGTGGGCCAGGTGGCTCTGCCGGGCACCGCGGCCGCCACCTTCCTGGGCTGACCCGGGGCCTCGGGGCCTCCGCTCGACACCTGGCCTGGCGCACCTCACCTGACACCTGGCCCCTGGGTCCCGGAACCAGGGTCCAGGCTCTCTGATCCGCGGCCTAGGCACGCCTGGCACCCAGAGACCCCGGGGGACACAGCCCGCCCAGGGGGTGGGGCTGCCTCAGCCAGGCACAGGCCCCTCCCCGAGGGTGGGGTCCGGGTTGTGCGCATGCCCCTTGCCCTGAGGAGCCCCGACTGGACTTCCTGCGGGGCCCAGCCCCCGAGGGCCCTCCGTCCATCCTCCCTTCCTTCCTCTGGCGACCCTGCTTCACTGCTCCCCACATCAGACTGAACTGGTGGGACCCACCCCTCTGGTTCTGCCGTCTCCGTGTTAACTGGGGGGCCCCAGGGGTCCCAGAAGAGGGTGGGGAGTTCAGTGTCCTCCCTGACACGTAGTGGCTATGGTTATGTGAGGAGCTGTGGCCCCCCCAGGGCCCAGATCTGAGATGGGGCCTCGTGGTGGGTGCCACCCCTCAGGGCCCCCGGCACCCCGACCCAGGGCCTGGGCGCTCCCCCAGGGCACTTGTCTGTCCGTCAGCTGTGGGGTTCTGTCACATGGGGGCGCCATGAGAGGACATGGTGGTCAGTCCACTGCCCCGGGCCATCACCCAGCTGCCCTCCTGTCCGTACACCTTCGTCTGTGGACAGGTGGGTGGTGGGGCAGGAGAGGATCTTGAAAAGGGCATCACCCTAAAAAACCCATCCCATGAAGACCAGAGAAGCAGTAGGCTGGCGGGAGGTGGCCCCGGGGCCAGGCCCGTCGTGGATGAGCCCAAGTCCCTCTGATGAAATCCCTGTGTGTAGCTGCCTGAACAGTGCCTCCATAGACCACTCCTTTGCAGGGTCCCCAGAAGCTCGGGGCAGTGCTGGGACCCAGCACGCAGGGCCCTGACAAGGGAGACCCTGCGCATCCCAGGCAGAAAGAGTGTCTGCTTCACCCTCAGAGACCCCAAAACTGGAGACTTGACTTTGGAGGCCCAGGAGACAAGCCCAGTGCGGGCTTGTCTCTAGTGGCAGCAGTGGACGCCAGGCTGCCTCCTCCAGGGTGCGCTGGCTAACAGCGGGCCCCTGGGGTGAGCTGCTTCCCCTCTCCCTGCCTGGCCTGGCCTCCGGGTGGGGCCGCCTGTCTTTGGGGCACTGTCCACCCTCCAGATCCCCCCTGGCATCAGGCAGAGACACTCCACTGACTCCTGCCGGGTGCCTCCCCCTGCGCCTGTTCTGAGTGCTCTCCCTGCACCCCCGGGTCACACTGGGGCTCAGCCCTCAGGCGTCCCCTCGCGTCCTCGCGGTTGTGGGGAGCGAGGCTCTGCAGGTGGCATGTGGACCCCCACCCTGGCTTGTCCCCCCTGGAGACAGGCGCAGGCATTGTGGAGCGCAACTCAACAGCTGTTTATTAAAGGTGCATGTGAGACGCCTGGTTCCGCGGCCTCCTTCCGCCAGACGATGGCTTTACAGTTGGGGGGACAGGATGGGACGGGGCTGTACGTATTTACACGTGTCCGGTGGCACTGCAGACCCAGGAGGGAGATGCAGGGTGGAGGGGGAGCCTAGACAGCTGGGCTCGGGCGGCAGCCGGCAGGGTGGCAGGGGTCAGGTGATGCACCGAATCCAGCACCCAGCTCGTGGTGTCCATCTGCTCCTGGGCCCAGGTCCGGGAGTGGGTGTCCTGTGTCCCCTCAGCGGGTGGCCGGGCGGCATCCTGAGGGCTTCAGACTTTGGTCCTCCAGCTCCTGCCGCAGACGACTGTCCAGCAACCGCCAGTGCCTTCCTCCAGGAAGCGCATCTTCTCAGGGCCCTGGGCCCCCATTGGCCTGCTGGGCTGGGTGATGAGGCATGGCTGGCCCCGCTGCAGGGGTTGGAAAAGGCAGAGGTGGCCCTGACAGGATGGCCCCGGCCTGGGGAGAGAACGCCTGGGCCAGACAGAGGGCAGCGGGGGCGGCCGGGGAGGGTCCTCTGCCCCCAGTCACGGTGGCTGCGCTGCTCGCCGAGAGGTAGCTCTGGGAGTTCGCCCCACGGCCCACGTGGGGAGACAGGCACACAGCGGCCAGAGCGCCACCCGGGTCTCCCAGTGCGGGGGGCTCCCACCCCGGCCCTCACGGCTGGGCGAGCTGGGGTGGGTCCCCCTTTTCCAGGGGAGGCTGGCCCATGGTGGTGGTGGGCAGCATCCTTCAGCCCCCATATCTGAGAAGGCGCTCGGAAGACCCCCCAGTCCCGCCCTTCTGGCTACTGATGGGGACTGGGGGCGGCCGGTATCTGAGACGCGTCTGATAGTGATCCGCCTGGGGGCCCGGTCCCTGGCACCCTGCTCAGTCCCCGGCCTCCTTCGCTGCTGCCGGCTGGCCCTC
Source organism: Orcinus orca (assembly GCF_937001465.1). Lineage (NCBI taxonomy): Eukaryota > Metazoa > Chordata > Mammalia > Artiodactyla > Delphinidae > Orcinus > Orcinus orca. The sequence continues at coordinate 894,468 of NC_064561.1, read as the reverse complement.
CACAGGAGGGGCACGTGGTGCAGCCCTTCTCGCGTGCTGCATTCAGGCCCTCAGGCAGAGTCCTGGCGCCTGTCCTGCAGGACGGTGTGTCGGTGTGTCGGGTGTGAGGAAGAGGTTGCAGTCTGTGTGTCTCAGCAGCGGCACGGTGTCCGAGGGAGGGGAGGGACAGTCGGTGGTGCCCGGGGTGGAGATGGGGCCCCTCCAGCACCTCCTCTTGACTCAGCCCTGCTCCCCCTCCTCCCAGAGAAGGGACAGATGCCGGCACAGGGTCCCCGGCCCCAGGAGCAGCTCTGCAGGGCGACTGTGACTTTAGATCCACGGGACGACCGAGAGCAGCCCCGCCCAGAGCTGGGTTCTGCAGGGAGGCGGTGGGCGGCTCTTCGTGCAGGTATGCCGGGGCTCCCCCTCTGCCTCCTCTGGGACCAGCTCCCTCCAGCACCTGTGGGCTCTAGGGCCCCCGCTCCGAGTCCCACAGCTGTGCTGGACCTCAGGGAGGAGGCCGTGCCCGCACGGAGCCCACAGATCCAGGGCTTCCCGCGTCGCAAAGGAGGTTGAGATCGAAAAGGGAAAGGCCGGGGGCCGGGAGCCAGGCGCTGGGCGGGCGCCTCCCGGGACGTCCTCAGAGTGCAGTCCAGGCCCGGCGGCGGTGTGGTCAGCCGGGCCCCGGCCTCCCCTCGGTGCCCCGCCCGCCTCGGCCAGAGCCCTCGCTGCACGCCTGCCTCTCCATGTTCCTTACGAGGATTGCGGGGGTGCTGTGTCCAGACCACCCCCGGCCAGTCCCGGGGTGCTCCAGGCTCCCTACACTCGCCGTCTCGGGTGGGGCTGCCTTTCTGTGGGGCTCAACCACGCCCCTCCCCCGTGCCCCCCGCTGAGGCTGAACAGGCAGGCCAACCGGCTAAGCCCTGGTGAACAAATTACTCAGCCTTGCCCGTAATTACAGGCTTCCTGCTCTGCCATGGTTGCCTGCCAATGCCCCCAGCTGGCAGGCTCCCGTCCCCCACGTCGGCGGGCGGGCACTGTCACCTCCCTGCGGCTCCCCGGAGGGGAGGGGAGGGGGTGTGGTGCTGATGCTGGGCCCGGTGGAGTCAGGAGCCCAGGAGGGCACTGCCGAGGACAGCCCCAGCCAGGAGGGTGGTCTCTGCGTGGGGGCCAGGCTGGGACGGCGCCCTCGTAGGCACCCCCTGGCGGGGACGCAAGGTCCACCCTGCAGCTCACTTTCCTTGCAGAGCCCCCTGGGCATGGAAGCAAGCGCCTACGCAGTGAGGGTGGGGCCCGTACGGGCAGGGCAGAGGCTCAGAGGGCGGGGCCCGGGTGGGCAGGCGGGTGCTGGGACCACCCTCGGGGCAGCCAGACGGCCCTGGGCCGGGAGAGGACGTTCTGGAAGGCCAGCCCCGGCCACTATCCCAGGAGGCCGGTAGGGGCGGGGGCGGGGGCTTTCTCCACGGCAGAGTCAGTGGTGGCTACCACCATGGGGCTGGGCACGTAGTTGAAGGGGGGGACGCGGGCGGAGCGGCTGGGGGAACCGTGTCGGCTGGCGGGGACGAAGGGGCCGGGGGCGGGCGCCTTGGCGGGGCCCGGCCCGTCCACGTCGCTGCCGAGGAGGAGGGAGGGGGTGCTGCCGGTTGTGACCTGTGGGGTCACCCAGCTCTCCAGGCTCGGGGACGTGCTCGAGTTGGTCTTGGTAGCTGCGAAGTCCTCGGTCTGGACCACGGCGTCGCTGGTCTTGCGCTGCGGAGGGCCTGTGGGGCCGTCCTCCGGTGAGGAGCCCAGCAGGGGCAGGGCGCGGGGGGGCAGCGTGCTCCGCAGGATGTGCGGAACGTCCTCGTCCCGGATGCGACGCCACGTGGTGCCCGGCGCGGCCTCCCCGGTGCTGCTGCGGGGTGCGTTGTCTGCCACAGGCACGGGGGCGTCGGGCCCGCGGGCCACACTGATGTGAGGCAGGGAGGCGTAGCGCTTGACCGTATCGGGCCGGGCGGCTGGTGTGCGGACGGGCAGGCGAGACGGGCTCTCAGAGCTGGTGCGCCGGGGCGGCCGCTCGGCCAGGCCGGGCCGGGCCGTGGGGGGCCGCTGGGGGGCGGGAGCCTGCCGGGGGGCCGCCCGCAGCTCATCACAGCGCGAGGAGCATAGGAAGACGGCGGGTAGCGCGGGCCGGCCGCGGCGGGGCAGGCCTGCCTGGGCAGCCGGGGTGGCGGCCTCAGTGGCGGACAGTTCGGTGCGTCGGCGGCGCAGCAGGCCCGGCGACTCCTTGATGAAGGTCAGCTGCCTCCGGAAACCGGAGCGGTCGGAGGCCTCGCTGCCGCTGGAGCGGGCGGAGGCCACGCTGCCGCTGGAGCGGGCAGAGGCCACACGCACGAGCCCTGGGCGGCCCCCTCGGGCCCTTGGACCTGGTTCCGGGGCTGCCTTGGCCAGGGGTGGCGGCCCCCGCCGGGTGGGTCTCTGCATGAAGGGGATCCGCACGGGCGACTTCTGTGTCTTGTGCTGCTTGGCCAGCAGGGCCCGGGCGGGAGTCTTGGTTGCGGGGGAGGCCCCGGGGCCGGGCAGGGTTCCTGCGGCCTGGGTGGCCGGGGGTGACCTCCTCGGCAGAGGCTGTGAGGCCGGGGAGGTCTGGGAGGAGCTCGACGAGGGGGTCTTGGTGAGGCGGGCAGGTGGCGTGGCACTCCTCTGAGGGGGGCTCAGCGCCGCCAGCTCCGAGATCTTGCCGGGTCGGTGCAGGCTTCGAGACCGCTGCTGCCCGGGGCCAGGGATTTTGGCGGGGGCTGCTGGCTGCACTGGACTTGGGACTCCCGTCTTTCTCGGCACATTGCGGGGCCCAGGGGCACCTTTGGGCTGGGCCCGGGTGGCTGGGCTGGGCATGTAGATCACTGTCCGTCCCCGGAGCACGGCTGGCACCCCGGACGCGGCCTTCTGAGTGCCACGTGGCTTCTCCAGGCCGCTGCTGCGCTGGGCCAGAGCCCTGTCCCGTTTCTCTGGCCGCATGGCACTGCCCGCCTGACCCTCTGCCCTTGGCCTTCGACCCTTCCTGTGCAGGGGAAGCTGCAGGGTGGAGCCCACCGACCGCCCTGAGGCAAAGGACAGAACGGAGTCGGACTCAGAGGAGGCCTCGTGGGTGGCTGCCGCCGCTGCCTGGTGTAGCCACGTGACGATGGAGTTGGCCCCCTCCTGGATGGCGCGCCACTCGACGCTGTCCAGGTCTGAGGCGTGGTCCGAGCCCGCTGCCTCCTCACTGTGCTCCCGGGGCCCCTCTGCTGGCCTCTTCTCCTGCTGCACCGCTCTGGACTGGCGGCACCCTGGGCCAGACACCCGGGGCCGGCGCCTGGGCACGGCTGAGCCAGTGCAGCGCCGGAGCAGCTCTGCCTCGGCCCGCGGGCGGGGGGCGCTGTCCCGCCTGCCCCCGGGGCCTGGGTCCTTGGTGACCCCTGGCTCGCGGGCTCGGGGCCGGCTGGCTGCGCGCTCAAAGGGCTCAGGCTCGCTCAGGGAGCTGGCGGAGGAGCTCAGGGAGTAGCATGGTGGCGTCTCATCAGCGATGAGGCTGGGCTGAGCCCGGGCTGGCGGCGCAACCTTGGGCGCGGCAGCCTTGGGCGGCGCGACCTTGGGCACGGCCTGCACCTCCTTCCTGCCACCAGCCGGGTACTCCCTCTTCACCGCGCGGGGGATCGCAGATGCCCGCCGCGGGGGTGCCACCGCCGCTGCCGCGGACGGCTCTTCGTCTGAGTCGTTGCCATAGAAGCAGTACACGGCCTCCTCGGTGGGCGTCGTGAGGCACAGAGACTGCAGGGCCCCCTCCCCACGCGCCTGTCCCGGGCGGGAGCTGTCCCTGTCTCTGCAGGCGCTAGGGGGCCGGCAGAGGGGCAGCTCCAGCCCTGCGCGGCTCCTGCCAGCCCCCCGGGGCTGCTCTGTGCTCCGGCCCGTGCCCCCCGCCCTGTGCCGGTGCCCGGCGGGCTGCCTGGTGGGGGCGGCATGGCCCGCAGCCTTCTGCCCCTGCGCAGGCCCGCCATCCCCGGGGGGTCCCTGCAGTGTCTCCTCGCTGAGGGAGGTGGTGCTGGAGAAGGTGACCGGCGTGCCCTCGGCCGAGTCGGTGCAGGACTCATCCTCCCGTGCCGGGGCGGGCACCAGCATGTAGACGGGCACGGGCAGGGTGCGGTGGCCAGGCACCAGCGCCGAGGCCACCTTGCGGAGCCGGGCGGGCACGGTCCCACCCAGGCACTCGCGCAGCAGTTCCAGGTCCCGGTCGGTGGATGTTGGCCCTTCGAGGCGGCCGCTGGCCTCATCCCGTCGGCGGTGCCCAGGGCCCACGCCTCCCGCACTGCTGCGCTCAGGGCAGGCCGGGGGCAGCAGCCGCAGCTCCACGTCCTTCTGCACATAGAGCTCATGCAGGGCCAGCGCACTCAGGCTGGAAGCACACGAGAAGTTCTCGTCGGGCTTCTCCACGGTGAAGCGCACGCTGCCCGCGTCCAGCTCAGACGGTAGCCGGCAGCGCTCCCGGCAGTCGGCGATGTCCAGGAAGCGCTTCACGTAGCTCTCCCACTGCAGGCTGAACTGGGTGACCTCACGCTCGCCCGGCGGCGCGGGGGCCGGCGGGGGCGTCTTGCTGCGGCTCGGTGGCATGGTCTGCCCGGGGCTGTCGGGCAGCTCGCTGGGGCTGACTGTACCGCTGCCCAGCCCGCTGCACGGATCGCTGGCGACGGAGCTGGCAATGGATGGGCTCTCGAAGCTGCCCAGCGAGCTGACCGAGCTGCAGCGGCTCAGCACCAGTGGCGTCTCCTGTACGCAGTTCTCAGACGAGCTGGACGGCGTGGCGTCCTCCACCCCCAGGCCCCGGCCCCGCTGAGGCACCGGGATGGCCATGGGCAGGGAGGCGGAGCCCGGCCCCTGCCAGGCCCCGTCCAGCCCGGCCTCGCTGGGGCCAGCCTCCTCCAGCCCCTCCAGGGACGAGTCGCTGTCATCCAGGTCCCCGGCCTCACTGGGCCCTGGGCGGCCAGCCGAGGACAGTGAGGACAGGGAGCTGCAGCGGGATAGGCAGAGGGGCGCCTTCTCCACCGCCAGCTTCTCGGGCACCTTGCTTAGGTCCTCTGCGGGCAGCCAGGCCTGTTTCCGGGCCCTGGGGGCCAGGGACCCTGCGCCCGCTCTGGTGGTGCCCTCAAGCAGCGGCACATGCTGGTAGGTGGGCGACAGCTTGATGGTGCACACGCGGGCATCTGTGGCCGCGGTGTCCCGGGCCTTGGGCTCAACCTGGCCGCTGGGCAGGTTGAGGTCAAGCCGGCTGGGCCGCGCCTGGCCGCACAGGGGTCCCTCGCAATGCTCGGCCAGCGCGGCCAGCGAGCAGGGCTGCGAGTGCTCGCGGGGACAGTGCCCGTCGCTGGTGCTGCCGCTGTTAAGACTGTCGTTTGAGAGGCTGGCGTGGGCCGCCTTGAGCCGCAGCAGCGGGTGAGCCCGGCTGCCGGCCTCTCGCCGCCCTGCCTCGGGCCCCCGGCAAGGGGAGCAGGAGTGCGCACGGCCCTCCCGTGGGGCCTCCTGCCCGGGATCCCCAGAGCTGAGGCTGAAGCTGTCGTCAGACGAGGTGTGCAGGGCCGAGATGTCCTCCACCAGCCGGTCGATGCGCGCCACTGCCAGTGCCAGCTTGGCCTTGGCCCTGGCTGCCACAGCTGCCTCCCCGCCGGCCTCCTTCTCGGACTCCAGGCCGCCCCGGCGGGCGGGCGGGGTGCGGGCCAGCGCCTGGCCCTGCAGGAAGGGGCTGCCCAGGAAGAGGGGCAGCACAGCGGGGCTGGCGGGCTCGGTGGTGGCGGCAGCTGCGGTGGCCAGAGAGGGTGCGTCGTCATCATCAAAGCAGCCCGAATCGGAAGCGTAGTCCTGGGCCAGGCCATCCAGGTGGCGCAGGGGCGGCAGCGGCTTCTTGGAGGCGGCCTCGGCCTCGGGCAGGCCTTGCTTCTCCAGGTGGTCAAGTGCCTGCGCCAGGTGCCGCGCGTCCAGCGCAGCCTCCAGCGCCCGCTGCTTGCGCACGTACAGGCTGGGCGCACAGGCGCTGGGGGAGACAGCAGTGGCTGCCGCCTGGTACTTGGCGGGCCGGTGGGCCAGCAGGTTGCGCAGGGCGGCGGCGCTGCCCATGGCGATCATCTTGTGCTTGGAGTGCACCAGGTTGCGCAGCATGCCCACAGCACCCAGGTCCCACAGCAGCTCCTGGTCACCGGCGCTGCGGGCCGACAGGTTCCAGAGCGTGCCACATGCGTTGCTCACGATGGTCAGGCTGTGCGACGTCAGGTGCTGCAGCAGCGTCTGCAGGCAGTTGTGGTCCCGCAGCACCTGCCTGCGGGGGCCGGAGGGGTGAGGAGGGGCGGGAGGTGTGCGTCAGACCCCCGCCAGCCCGGACCCCAGCCCACCGGACACCCGCCCGCCGGCAGGACCGTGGCCACGTGGGGCAAGTCAAAACGGAAGGTGCCCAGGTAACATTGCATTTCAAAGGAAGGGATACATTTTTAGTAAAAGCATATCCCAAACATTGAATGTGCTGTACTTCTGTGAAAGGTTTCATTTATTAATCTCAACAAACTATTTATGAAACAATACTAATGTGTTAACATTACTTATTATTTCTTTTTCTTTTTTTTTTTTTTTCCCCGCTACGCGGCCCTCTCATTGCTGTGGCCTCTCCCGTTGCGGAGCATAGGCTCTGGGCACGCAGGCTCAGCAGCCATGGCTCACGGCCAGACCGGGGCACGAACCTGTGTCCCCTGCATCTGCAGGCGGACTCTCAACCAGTGCGACACCTGGGAAGCCCCTATTACTTATTATTTAAAATGAAATTTCATTAAAACCATCTCATTTTATTTCTTTAATTTTTATTTTACATTGGAGTACAGCTGATTTACAGTGTTGTGTTACTTTCAGGTGTACAGCTAAGTAATTCAGTTATACATGTACGTATATCCGTTCTTTTTCAGATTATTTTCCCATTTAGGTTATTACAGACTATTGATTGGAGTTCCCTGTGCTACACAGTAGGTCCTGTTGATTACCTATTTTATGTATAGTAGTATATAGTATTACTCATTTTAGGGCATCTAAATCTCATGATATTTGAGATATACTAAAGACAGATATCTGTTTGCTTTTAAAAATACTAAGTATTGTTTCTTAATTATTGTCATCACTAGTAAATAAATGTTTTATTTTACTTGGTAAGATCTTTAGCACAAGTATCTCCCATGCAACATTCGGGAATATACTAAAGATAGTGTTTTTAAAAGAAAACAAAAATCTAAGTATTGTTTGTTAATTATTAGCATAATTAGTAAATCAGCGTTTTAATTTAATTGATGAGCTTTAGCACAAGCACATCCCATGCAGTATTTAGGATATACTTTTTCAAAGTTATATGTGTTTTCATATATCTGAAGCATTATTTATTAGTAGTATTAACAAATAATTTTATTTATTTTAATAAAGAACACATTTTTACTATTATTTAGAAAATAATGCTTTTTTGTTTCTTTGTTTGTTTTTGTTTTTGCGGTACGCGGGCCTCTCACTGTTGTGCCCTCTCCTGTTGCGGAGCAAAGGCTCCAGACACAGAGGTTCAGCGGCCATGGCTGACGGGTCCAGCCGCTCCGTGGCATGTGGGATCTTCCCGGACCGCGGCACGAACCCGTGTCCCCTGCATCGGCAGGCGGACTCTCAACCACTGCGCCACCAGGGAAGCCCCTGTTACTTATTATTTAAAATGAAATTTCATTAAAACCATCTTATTTTATTTCTTTAATTTTTATTTTACATTGGAGTACAGCTGATTTACAGTGTTGTGTTACTTTCAGGTATACAGCTAAGTAATTCAGTTATACATGTACGTATATCCGTTCTTTTTCAGATTCTTTTCCCATTTAGGTAATTACAGACTATTGATTGGAGTTCCCTGTGCTACACAGTAGGTCCTGTTGATTACCTATTTTATGTATAGTAGTGTATAGTATAACTCATTTTAGGGCATTTCAATCTTGTGATACTTGGGATATACTAAAGACAGATATCTGTTTGCTTTTAAAAATACTAAGTATTGTTTCTTAGTTATTGGCATTACTAGTAAATAAATGTTTTATTTTACATGGTAAGATCTTTATCACAAGTATCTCCCATGCAACATTCGGGACTATACTAAAGATAGTGCTTTTAAAAGAAAACAAAAATCTAAGTATTGTTTGTTAATTATTAGCATAATTATTAAATTGTTTTAATTTATAAAGTCTTTAGCACAAGCATATCCCATGCAGTATTTGGGAGATGCCTTTCAAAGTTACATGTGTTTTCATACATCTGAAGCATTATTTATTAGTAGTATTAACAAATAATTTTATTTTATTAAAGAACACATTTTTACTATTATTTAGAAAATAATGCTTTTTTGTTTGTTTTTGCAGAACGCGGGCCTCTCACTGTTGTGGCCTCTCCTGTTGCGGATCACAGGCTCCGGACACACAGGTTCAGCGGCCATGGCTCACGGGCCCAGCCTCTCAGCGGTATGTGGGATCTTCCCGGACCGGGGCTAGAACTCGTGTCCCTAGCATCGGCAGGCAGATGCTCAACCACTGCGCCACCAGGGAAGCCCCTATTACTTATTATTTAAAATGAAATTTCATTAAAACCATCTCATTTTATTTAATTTTTATTTTACATTGGAGTACAGCTGATTTACAGTGTTGTGTTACTTTCAGGTGTACAGCTAAGTGATTCAGTTATACATGTACATATATCCGTTCTTTTTCAGATTCTTTTCCCATTTAGGTTATTACAGACTATTGATTGGAGTTCCCTGTGCTACACAGTAGGTCCTGTTGATTTCCTATTTTATGTATAGTAGTGTATAGTATAACTCATTTTAGGGCACCTAAATCTTGTGATATTTGGGATATACTGAAGACAGACTTCTGTTTGCTTTTAAAAATACTAAGTATTGTTTCTTAATTATTGGCATTACTAGTAAATAAATGTTTTATTTTACTTGGTAAGATCTTTAGCACAAGTATCTCCCATGAAACATTCGGGAATATACTAAAGGTAGTGTTTTTAAAAGATAACAAAGGGCTTCCCTGGTGGCGCAGTGATTGAGAGTCCGCCTGCCGATGCAGGGGACACGGGTTCGTGCCCCGGTCCGGGAAGATCCCACATGCTGCGGAGCGGCTGGGCCCGTGAGCCGTGGCCACTGAGCCTGCGCGTCCGGAGCCTGTGCTCCACAACAGGAAGAGGCCACAACAGTGAGAGGCCCGCGTACCGCAAAAAAAAATAATAATAAAAAAATAAAAAAAATAAAAGATAACAAAAATCTAAGTATTGTTTGTTAATTATTAGCATAATTAGTAAATTAATGTTTTAATTTAATTGATAAAGTCTTTAGCACAAGCACATCCCATGCAGTGTTTAGGATATGCTTTTTAAAAGTTATGTGTTTTCATAAATCTGAAGCGTTATTTATTAGTAGTATTAACAAATTATTCATTTTAATAAAGAACACATTTTTACTATTATTTAGAAAGTAATGTGTTTTGTTTTGTTTTGTTTTGTTTTTTGTGGTACGCGGGCCTCTCACTGTTGTGGCCTCTCCCATTGCGGAGCACAGGCTCCAGACACACAGGTTCAGCGGCCATGGATCACGCGCTCAGCCGCTCAGCGGCATGTGGGATCTTCCCGGACCGGGACACGAACCTGTGTCCCCTGCATCGGCAGGCGGACTCTCAACCACTGCGCCAGCAGGGAAGCTCCTATTACTTACTATTTAAAATGAAATTTCATTAAAACCATCTCATTTTATTTCTTTACTTTTTATTTTACATTGGAGTACAGCTGATTTACAGTGTTGTGTTACTTTCAGGTGTACAGCTAAGTGATTCACTTATATATGTACATATATCTGTTCTTTTTCAGATTCTTTTCCCATTTAGGTTATTACAGACTATTGATTGGAGTTCCCTGTGCTACACAGTAGGTCCTGTTGTGCTACACAGTAGGTCCTGTAGTGTATAGTATAACTCATTTTAGGGCACCTAAATCTTGTGATACTTGGGATATACTAAAGACATATTTCTGTTTACTTTTAAAAATACTAAGTATTGTTTCTTAATTATTGGCATCACTAGTAAATAAATGTTTTATTTTACTTGTTAAGATCTTTAGCACAAGTATCTCCCATGCAACATTCGGGAATATACTAAAGATAGTGTTTTTAAAAGAAAACATAAATCTAAGTATTGTTTGTTAATTATTAGCATAATTAGTAAATTGTTTTATTTTAATTTATAAAGTCTTTAGCACAAGCATATCCCATGCAGTATTTAGGATATGCTTTTTAAACGTTATGTGTTTTCCTACATGTGAAGCATTATTTATTAGTAGTATTTACAAATAATTTTATTTATTTTAATAAAGAACACATTTTTACCATTATTTAGAAAATAATGCTTCTGTTTTTTTTTTTTTTGCAGTTCGCCAGCCTCTCACTGTTGTGGCCTCTCCCGTTGCAGCGCACAGACTCCGAACACACAGGCTCAGCGGCCACGGCTCACGGGCCCAACCGCTCCGTGGCATGTGGGATCTTCCCGGAATGGGGGACGAACCCGTGTCCCCCTGCATTGGCAGGCAGACTCTCAATCACTGCGCCACCAGGCAAGCCCTGCATTTTTATTTTTAATAATTTTATTTAAAATTCAGTATATCCCACGCAATATTTGCAATATTCTTATACTTTATAATAGCTATGTATTTTCATACATTAGAATTATTACTAATTATTAATGTTACCTAGTAGGTAATAGTTACGCTAATGAAGAATAAGCATTGTTTTATTTATTAATGTTGCTTAGTGAATATTTTAATAAAGAACAAGTATTTATGATTATTATTTAGAAAATTATGTATATGCTTACTATGTTAATTTACAATTTAGTACAAGTATATCCCGTGCAGTGTTTGGGATGTATTTATACTAAAGATAGTACTTTTAAAGTAAACTGAAATCTAAATATTGTTTGTTAGTTATTAGCATTATTAATAAATAATGTTTTATTTTAATTGGTAAAATCTTTAGCGCAAGTATATCCCATGCATTATTTGGGATATAGTTATAATTTTTAATGGTTACGTATTTTCATACGTTAGAAGCATTACTTAACGTTACCTAGTAAGAAGTTTATATATATATGTTAATGAAGAATAATCTTTGTTTACTACTTAGCGCATAATAGTTTGAAAAAGAAAAAGCATTATTAATATGACTTAGAATGCTACGTATATTTTTACTAAGTTAATTTAAAATGTGGTACGAGTATATCCCAGGCAGTATTGGGGATGTATTTATACTAAAAACAGTCAGCGACCGGGGATGCATCGTGCCGACCCATTCGCAGGTGGACGAGGTGAGGCTCCCCGTGGTTCAGTGCCGAGGGGGAGCCGCCAGCCCCACGCCAGCTGCTCCTGGGCTCCACCTGCCCAGCACCCTCCCCCGTGCCCCCTGCTGACCTGTAGTCCTCACGGGTGGCGATGAGGCTGGACACGTTGCGCAGGATGCCGCCTCCGCTCTCGATGATGGCCAGCGAGTTGCTCTGGCACTTGTAGGTCAGTGTGCTGACCAGGAAGCCCAGGGCGCCATCCACCTGGCAGATGGCGGCCTTGTTCTCCGTGCTGTGCGCTGAGAGGTTCCACAGGGCGCTGAGCACGCTCTTCAGGGTGGACTCCTGGGCACAGGGCAGGAGCAGGAGGGGGGTCAGCGGCGGGTCCCCAGCCCCACCCACCCCCGGGCCCTCTCCCTCGAGGCGCCGACACAAGGCACCCAAATGCCTCTTCGAGTAGAAGTCAAAAGTAACACAACCAGGGGCTTCCCTGGTGGCGCAGTGGTTGAGAGTCCGCCTGCCGATGCAGGGGACGCGGGTTCGTGCCCCGGTCCGGGAAGATCCCACATGCCGTGGAGCGGCTGGGCCCGTGAGCCATGGCCGCTGAGCCTGCGCGTCTGGAGCCTGTGCTCCGCAACGGGAGAGGCCACAACAGTGAGAGGCCCGTGCACCGCAAAAAAAAAAAAAGTAACACAACCGGCCACAGCAAGATGTTTTGGGTTGGAAGCCCCCGGTCTGGACCCGCTGCCAGGCGGCGGGTTGTCCGTCTGGCTTGACTTCCCCCCAAGGTGGCGAACTCACCACCTGCTGCCAGTGCCTCCCAGCCACGTGGCTGGCACCCCGCAAACGTGGCCCCCGCCACCCCGCCCGGGGCCCACCTTGGAGGCTCGCAGGACGCACTGCATCAGGGCCGTCATGCTGCCCACCTCCCTCAGCACCTTCTTGCTGTTGATGTCCGCCCTCCAGGACAGGTTGCGCAGGATGCTGGACACCACCTGGGCGAGTGCAGGACAGGCTGTCTGGGCCCGGGCCCGGCTTCCAGGGTGGCTCACAGGGCCCACCCGCAAGCCCCACGGCGGCAGGTGGCAGAGCCCAGGGTTGCCCCCCACCCCCGGCAGCACCACAGCCCCCCGGGTACCTGGTGCAGCTCCTCACTCTCGGACGCCAGCTGGGCCACGATGGCCTCCATGCAGCCCCGGCGGGCGCACAGTGCAGCCTGTGGGGTGACACGGGAGTCATGCCATGGCGGGGGGTGGGGCGGGGGCACCTGCCGCGTTGACTGAGCACCTACTATGTGCTGGAGCTCGAACCCCACCCCCCACCCCATCTTCACCACCACAGCGGAGGGAGAGCACTCGCCCTGTTGCTCTGATGAGAAGACAGGCTCCGGCAGGCGCAGACACCCTGCCCAGGCCCAGAGGCCCCCGCTCCACAGGGGCGGCAGCAAAGGGGCCAAGAGGATGGTGGCCTGGACCCCAGGCCTCAGTCTCCCCGCCTGTCCCCGCCTCTCAGTGCTGCTTCGAGGCGGGGAGGAGGCCAGCAGGTCTTGGCCTGGGGGATGCTGGCCTACCCACCGGCCCACCCAGGCACCTTGTTGGCGACGTCCCCGAAGGTTAGGTTGGTGAGGGTCATGCCGGCGTATCGGCGCAGGGCCAGGTTGAGAGGGTCCCGGGTCATCTTGTGCATCTCATAGTCAACCTGCAGTAACTCCGCCACGGCCTGCAGCCCACCTGTGTGGACACGGCAGGGCTGGGGGCAGGGGGGCGCCCCTCACCACCCTGCCTGCCCACCTCCCAGCCTCTGCCCGCGCAGCTCACTCTACCTATACGCCCTCCCCTCCCTCCGATCTGCTCTCCTCAAACCCACCTTTGAAGCCCAACTCTGAGAACACCTCTTCCAGGCAGCCTGGCTGGCCCAGCCCCCTGCGTGCCCTGCACCTTCACACCCGCCTCTTTTCTGCCCTCAGCCCCCAGTCACACTTCGTCCGGCTGCCGGGCCTTTGCACATGCTGTTCCCTCTGCCCGGGATGCTCTTCCCCACTGTTCGCCCAGTTTCCTGGGTCCCCTTCTGCTCAAGAGTGACTTCCTCAGGGAAGCCCCCAACTCCCCAGATGAGAAGTTCCCAAAGCATTAGCCAGCAAGCCGCTGAGGGCAGGGCTGGTGGCTGCCCCGCTGCGTCCCCAGGACGGACCAGACGGCGTGTGCTCAGGAGCCACTGCTGATGGCTCACACACGCGACTTTTTTTTCCTTTTTTTTCTTTTAGTTTTTTGGCCATGCCACAGAGCATGTGGGATCTTAGTTCCCCGACCCGGGATCAGACCCGCGGCCCCTGCAGTGGAAGCACGGAGTCTTAACCACTGGACTGCCAGGGAGGTTCCTGCACACACAGTTCTTTACTCACTAGGACAACTGGGTTCTCACTTTACAAAGAGTAAATGGTCGGGACTTCCCTGGTGGTCCAGCAGTTAAGACTCCATGCTTCCAAAGCAGGGGGTGCCCGGGGTTCGATTCCTGGTCAGGGAACTAGATCCCACATGCTGCAGCTAAAAGCCTGCATGTCCCAACTAAAAGATTCTGCATGGGGACTTACCTGGTGGCGCAGTGGTTAAGAATCCACCTGCCAATGCACGGGACACGGGTTCGAGCCCTGGTCCAGGAAGATCCCACATGCCGCAGAGGAACTAAGCCTGTACACCACAACTATTGAGCCTGCGCTCTAAAGCCCGCAAGCCACAACCACTGAGCCCATGTGCCACAACTACTGAAGCCCGTGCGCCTAGAGCCCGTGCTCCGCAACAAGAGAAGCCACCGCAATGAGAAGAAGCCCGCGCACCACAACGAAGAGCAGCCCCTGCTTGCCGCACTAGAGAAAGCCCACGCGCAGCAACAAAGACCCCAACGCAGCCAAAAAATTTTTTTTAGTTAAAAAAAAAGATTCTGCATGCTGCAACTAAGACCTGGTGCAGCCAAATAAATAATTTTTTTTAAAGAGTAAATGGTCAGCGGGAGCAGAAGGGAAAGAACCTGCAGGAACCCAAACACACACAGCCCTTCCCCCTTGTTCGGCAACAGGATCGTCCTCAGGACCCGGGACCGATGAGGCAGCTTTGCTGAAGAGCACGCCAGTGGGGACCACCCTGGGGAAGGGGCTTAGCAACACAAACCTACAAACTTCCAAAGCGAACCTGTACGTGTGTGTGCACAGCAACACGAGTCACAACAGCCAGAAGGTGGAAACAGCCTGAGTGTCCATCACCAGACGATGGAGAAACACACCGTGTCCCTCCACACACGGGGACGTCCCTCAGCCACGAAAAGGGGTGAAGCCCTGACCCTCGCTACCACATGGACGGACCCGGAGAACACGATGCTCAGCGAGAGAAGCCAGACACACAGTGTGTGATTCCATTGATGGGAAACGTCCAGAACAGGCAGAACCACAGACACACAGCATGGGTTCGTGGTTGCCAGGGGCTGGGGAGGGGGATGGGGGGCTGAGTGGTTAATGGGGACAGGGTTTCAGTTTGGGAAGATAAGATTAAAAATGGTTAAGACAGTAAATTTTGTTACATATAATTTACCACAGTTTAAAAAAATGTTTAGGGAATTCCCTGGCGGTCCAGTGGTTAGGACTCGGTGCTTTCACTGCTGAGGGCCCAGGTTCAATCCCTGATTGGGGAACTAAGATCCCATAAGCTCTGCAGCGTGGCCAAAAAAAATTAAAATTTAAAAAATGTTTAAATACGTAATTATAAGTCGGAGTGGGGAGCTTCCAAAGCCTTTTTGCTTCTTAATCTGGAAACGCCACTCCTGGGAACCCACACAAAGGAAAAAAATAACAATAGGGAAAAAGAGGTTGAACTGAACTGTGCGTGGGGCACGTTCACTGGATGAGCCACTCAGCTCATCACGCATCCCTTGCCTGACTGACAGACACCAGTGACATGCCAGCATTTCCATCTCGGGACCCCTGTACACGCTGAACATTTTTTTGAGGACCCCAAAGAGCTCACTTGGGTCACAGCTCAATATTTATGATACTGCCACCAACAACAAAACAAACATCCCAATCGAAAAATGGGCAGAAGACCTAAATAGACATTTCTCCAAGGAAGACATACAGATGGCCAAGAGGCACGTGCAAAGATGCTCGACGTCACTTATTCTTAGAGAAAGGCAAATCAAAACTACCATGAGCTACCACCTCACACCCGTCAGAATGGCCATCGTTAAAACGTCTACAAATAACAAATGCTGGAGAGGGTGTGGAGAAAAGGGAACCCTCCTACACTGTTGGTGGGGATGTAAGTTGGTGCAGCCATTATGGAGAACAGTATGGAGGATCCTTAAACAACTAAAAATAGAGTTACTATATGATCCAGCAATCCCACTCCTGAGCATATACCCGGACAAAACTAGAATTTGAAAAGATACATGCGCCCCTGTGTTCACAGCAGCACCATTTACAATAGCCAAGACATGGAAGCAACCTAAATGTCCATTGACTGATGAGTGGATAAAGAAAATGTGGTATATATAGATACAATGGAATATTACTCGGCCTTAAAAAAAAGAATGAAATCATGCCATTTGCAGCAACATGGATGAGCCCAGAGATTATCATACTAAGTAAAGTATGTCAGACAAATACCATATGATATCACTTTTATGTGGCATCTAAAATATGACACAAATGAACTTATCTACAAAACAGAAACAGACTCATGGGCACAGAGAAGAGACTTATGGTTGCCAGGGGGGAGGGGGTTGGGGGGAGGGATGGAGTGGGAGGCTGGGGTTAGCAGATGTAAACTATTATATATAGGATAGATACACAACAAGGTCCTACTGTAGAGCACAGGGAACCATATTCAATATCCTGTGATAAACCATAATGGAAAAGAATATAAAAAAAGAATGTATAGGTAACTGCATCCCTTTACACCTGAAACTAACACAATATTGTAAATCAACTATACTTCAATAAACAAAAAATATTTACCACACTAGAAATGAAAACGGAGAAATCTTTTAACCCCAGAACGCACAGCCCAGCGGTCCTCAGAGTAGGAGTGCCTGGAAAAACCCCTCTGAACACACATGCGCACGAGAGTGAAAAAGGCAGATCGCATCTTCGTGGAATTATCAACATAGCACTGAGTGTGCAGGCCTCTCGGAAGGAGCTTGGTAACCTCCAGCCGTCCCTGGACCGGCTGGCGGAGGAAGGACTCCAGACCTGGGCCCTCTTGTAAAATGTCCGGCACTCCAGATGCCCCTCCCGGAAAGGCTGCTCCTGGGCGCTCCCCCCCACACCCACATTGGGTTTCGAGCGCCCGAGTCTATGTGGCCGGACCACGTGAGACCTTACAGAACCTTTGGTTTGACCATCTGCTGGGTGAGAAGTAGTGCCTCGTTTGGCCCTTGATGTTTCCTTTCCCCATGTTTTGATTACTTTTATGCGGAAAAGATGCTGCAGTACTCCCAAACCTAAAACTTCACAGGGTCGCTCCGCCTCGACCACCCAGTAGCTCCGATTCACCTTTTCTCCTGCCTTCCCGGCCTCTCCCCTGTTCTCTGAGCCCCAGGACCACTAGTGCCGAGAATCTGCCCTGCACTGGGTGAGGCCCGGAGGCCGTCCAGATAGCTCCAGCTCGCAGGGGCGGCGAGGGGCACTCACCCAGCTCGTTCATGGCACGGCGGTATTCCTCGTCGAAGGAGAGCTTCATCACGGCGCAGGTGGCCTGGCAGATCTGTGGCTCGATGGGGACCGGGGCTGTGGGCAAGGGGACCGGGTCAGAGCCCTTCCACTGCAGGAAATGTCGCCTGGTGGGTCCCCGCCCCTCCCTGCAGTCTCCACCCTGCAGACCTGCCAAGACCTGGAGCTTTACAAAGTGCTGCCCGCCGGGCGCGCGGGGTCACCCCCAGAGCATCGGCCCCTCTGAAGTGAACGAGGAGGGGCCTGCCTCACCCAGCCTGGTGCTTAGCATCTGATACTAACTTTGCAGGCGGCCCCAACAGCTAGGAATCTCAAACTCTGCCCCCGCCTTTCGAGGGTTAACTACAATCTTTCCATTCAATCAACGACCGTTTCTTGAGCGTCCACCTTGTGGCTATCCCTTTGCCAGTCTGTCTTCACAGGTTCCCAGGAGGCCTCAGCCGGCGCGTGGCACAGAGCAGGTGCCCGGCAAAAGCCATAGGCCGCTGTTACTGCCAGCGGTGCTGCCCTGGCACCTGGGGAGCCCAGACTGCCGCCCAGCGCACAGAAGCTGCTCACTCACTCACCGCCGCCGGCGCCGCTGCCCTCGGGCCCACCGTCCCGGGCCTGCAGCCAGTCCCAGCAGGTCTCACAGTAGGCACGGATCTGCTCGAGCACGTGCAGGACGCGCATTTCCTTGCGCGCCAGACCCTGGTCCGGCTGGGAGAAGACGATGTTGTGCAGCGCTGCGTTGGCGCGCATGCGCGCATCCTTGGCTCCCGGCGCCCCTGGGGTCCCGTTGCGACCCCCAGCCCCGGCCTCGGTGCCGTGCAGGATCTGCAGCAGCAGCGGCAGGCAGCCCGAGCGGCGCATGGCCACGCAGCTCTCAGGTGAGCTGGACATGGCGAGCAGCGTCCGTGCCGTGTCCTCCTGGTCACGCGTCGCCAGCATGGACAGCAGCCAGAAGACCACCTCCACCTGCGAGGGGCAGGAGATGTCAGGGTGGGGAGCCCCGCCTGGCTCACCTGGCCCCAGACGGGCCCACCCGCACTCCCCCTAAACGGATGAGAGTCCTATGACTTCAGCCCAGGAGAATCTCTTGCTCACCCCACTACCCTCACCCTGCATCCTCCCGGGGAGCAACACACACACACACACACACACGCACACACCACTGCAGAGATGCCCCCAGCCCATGAGAGCCAAATGTCCACCCCATCAGCTTCACCAGTACTCCTAGGGGTGGCCCCCTACATCTAAGTCCAGAGTGCCCCTCAAATACACAGAACAGGTATCCACACCCACGCCAGGCTCCGCACCACAACCCAACCTCCCGACTCACTCTAACTCAGGATGACCCTCCCACACCTGGGGATGCTTTAGGGAGGCCTGGAGAGGGAGGGGCCTTCGAATGCAGCAGGGATGCAGGACCCACTTCACTGTGTATCCCAACCCAGCCGGCCGCCACTGCCCCCACCCCGCCTCTCAGCATCCCCCCCCGGACTCCCCTCACCTTGCTGTTGCCCGGCTGAGGGGCACCATCCTCAGGGTGCGTGGGGACCTCGGCCTCTGGGTCCTCATCCATCGGCATCGACTTCACTGCCAGCAAGGCCTGTGGGGAGAACGCCAGGCCTGCGGGTTCCGCCCAGGGGCACCCCACAAAGCGCCCAGGCTGCTGATGCCTGCCCTACCCCCACGACGATGTGGCGGGGGCCGCAGACGGATTCCTGAACCCTGGGCAGGGCCTGGGGGTCTCCCTGCTGCCTGGGGCTGTCACCACGCACTAGGGCTCTGACTTCGCCCCTCCTGGTACCTGGGGCTCGGTCTGTTGCACCCGGTCCTGTGCCGACAGCAATTCCTTGTCTATCTGCTCCAGGCGGGAAGCACGGATCTGCGTGGGAGAAAGGGCACACTGAGGAAATCCCACCTGGCTCCGACTCCGCCCACACTCCCAATATGGCCCCTTCCCCAGTCCAAATCCTGCCCCATGCTGACTCCACCCAGTCCCTGGTTTGGCCCCATCCATTGCCAAAACCCCACCCTGGGCTCTGACCCCGCCTCCTCCTTGATATGGCCCACCCACTCTCAACACCCCCACCCCCACCCCCAGTTATCTGACTCCACTTCCTGATCCCACCCAAGGTCCAACCCTCAAGCCCAGGCTCTGGCCCCGCCCACAACTTAAACCCCAGGCCATCCCTCCGGACCCACCTATTTTCTGACTTGGTCCCGCCATTTGACTGTCAACGCCCAAGTCTTGGTCAGACTCGGTTCCTCGCACTGGTCGCCCCGTCCCTATCGTTCTGGGACTCTGTCCTCTGAGCCGGGGTCTGCGCTAAGCCCCCTATGGCTCCGCTCACACTCCGCTCTTAACTCTGGCTCCGCGTCCTGCGTCAGGCCCCACCCGCAGGAGTCTCTGTCCTCTGATTCGCCCGCAGGCATATAACCCCGCCCATTAACAATATCTGCGCTCCTCCCACAACAATATCTGCGCTCTGATCCTCCCGCTGGTGTATGGCTCCGCCCAGGCTCCGCCCCAGCCGCACCTGCGCCCGCTGCACCATCTCGTCCGAGGTGCCGAAGCGCTCCTCCATCAGCGAGCGGATGTGCTGGGCTTCGAACTCCAGCTGCTGCCGGATCAGATCCATCTGCATCGAGAACTGCTGGGAGGGGCGGGTGGGCCTCGGTGAGCTGAGGGGGGGCGATACCCGGGCGAGGGCTGGGCCTCCGCTCCACTCCGCCCCCCGCCATGGGCGGGGCGGGGCGGGGCGGGGCGGGGCACTGCAAAATCCCGGGCAGCTCCGCGCGCTCACCGTCTCCACGTGCGGGAGTTCGTCCAGGCGCTTGGATAGGCCCTGCAGCTGCGAGTAATACCAGAGCTTCTCCTTCTCCTCCTTCTCGATCTCATTCAATAGGAAACACCTGGCGGAGGGCCGGTCGGTGGACGCGGGCTCACAGAGCGGGAGACGTTGCCACGTGTTTGTTTACCCTGACTTTTGTAATCACTTCTGGGGTGCTTACTGGGTGCCAAGTTTAATAGGTAGTGTGGCAAAGTCTCGCCCGTGGTGCCCCTGGCACTGGGGTGGGGATGGAGTGCAGAAATTATTTGAAACTAAAAAAGGTAACTCCTTTGTAAATTTTGGTCCTCGGAGAAAGGCTCTGAGGAGGCTGTTCTAACAGCTCTCGAACACCGGCTAATCTCCCTCTAGCCTACACAGGGCAAACTTCAGGCTCGGATTGCTCCAGGTGCAGTAGAGTCTCCCTCTTCACACCCTGTGAGGAGACACTGCTATTTCCATTTTACAGAGCAGAAGTCTGAGGCTGGCAGGGGCTAGGGTTCTTGCTTGAGGTCAGACAGCAAAGCATGGACTTAACTCCAGGCTGCTCCAGAACTTCCCCGTCTGACCGCACACAACGCAGCTGAGCTGAGCTAGGTACCCAGACCCTGCCTCCTCCTTCTGGCCTCAAGCCCAGGTTTCTTGGGCCGCAGCCCTTTCTCCACAAAGGCTGCCTTGAGTCTCTCTGGCTCCAGGCCTGACTGTGAGCCCTGGCACTGGACACAGCCCTGTCCCTGGTGACGCCTGTGTGTCCAGGACCCCTGGGGACGTCTCCCAGGAGCCTTCCCCTCTGCCAGGAACACCCCCCCCCTTGTCCTCCAGCTGAGGTCAGTTGGGCCAGGAAAGGGGGCTGAGGCACCACATGGGGATGGGGCAGGGAGTGGGCAAGGGGGCTCATGATGTGGGTGGAGCCTTGTGACCACTGCCTGTGGCAAGTTTCCCCGCCGTCTCACCGTTCCCGGTCCAGTTCCTCTAGCAGCTGGATGGTGGCCCGGCTCAGCTCCCCAAAGCTGTCCTTGGAGGGCCCAGAGCTGTGCACCGGGCTTCCCTCGGGGGTCCGGGCAGTGGGCTCAGGGACCAGAGCCGGGGGCTGGAACTTGAGGTTGTACAGGCTGGTGATGTCCATCTGCAGGGCTGGATGGGCGCAGAGGGAGAGGCTGACGTCAGCACGCCCCCTGCGCCCCCTCCTCCCAGCTCCCTCAGGAAGCAGACCAGCGTTGGCCCCAACGTTTGGGGGGGCGGTCCCCAGGCCAGCCCCTCACCTTTCAGCTGCTCCAGCACCTCGGTCTGCCCCGAGGACACCAGCACGCGGGCCTCCTGCTCCAGCTTGCCCTGCAAGTGCTTCAGGACCTCCTGAACATGGAGGCCGGAAAGAGAGCGGTCAGTGGTCCAGCCCCCTGTGAGATGCCCCTGTCCTGCCTGCCCATCCCTGGGCCCAGCACCCTGGTGTTTGTCCCTGTGACCCGGGTCCACGTCCTCCGCCCAGCCTCCCCTCGCACCTTCATGCCCGAAGTTTCTGTCTCCAGCTTGGACAAGTGGCTTGAGTTATCCCGAAGCTCCTGCCTCAGGTGACTGTTCTCGGCCTTCAAGGCCTCCACCTGCCGCACCAGCTGCTCGTAGGGCGCCACGGAGCTCGTCATCTTCAGCTCCTGCAGCGCCTGGGCCCACAGGAGAGAGGGATGATCTGAGGGTCTGGGTAGGGGGCGGCCCTCGACCTAAGTTCCAGCCCTGGGTTGGGTCTCAGGCAGGGGTGGCTGGCGTGGACTGCTGCAGGCGGGATGGTGCTGGCCCAGGGAATCTGGGGGACAGACGGCCTGGCAGTTGGAGTGACGGACATAGGCAGGGACAACGGGAGACAGAGGGACAGAACTGTCGGAGAGGTGTTCAGACAGACAGCTGAACTGACCAACAGACAAGACACAGACAGACACTGGCCATCACTGTGGGGCTTTTAGACACACAGACGGACAGCCAGACAGTTGAAACTGGCAGGGGGACTCACCAGCCCAATGCCACCAGGCTCAGAGACACACAGCCAGAGAGAGAGAGACAAACAGACAGATGGACGGACAGCCAAGACCCTCTCCTGAATGAGCACAGCCGCCCAGAGGCTGGGTGGACAGACTACCAGCTGGCCCAGATGCTGGCCAATAAGAACGCCGTGAAGGTTCTAAGAAAGCGATGGACGGGCTGATGGTGGCCCTAGCAGCTGGACAGCCAGCCAGCCAGACACAAACCCACCGTAGTCATCCTGGGGGTCTGCAGCCCGGACACCCCCTCCAGCAGCGGCTGGATCCGGAGTAGCTACCTGCTCGGCCCTGATGCCCCTCCGGTCAGCGCTCTGTCCCTAGAGCCCCCGGAGGCCCCTGCCCCCGCCCCTGGAGCCGCCACTGCCACTTGCTCTTTGTGTGTCTGGCTGCCCTTCTTGCTACAGCCCAGCCTCCTCCCTCTGTCCAGCTAGCCGGTGTCTCCTCCCTGGCTTGGCCATCTTGACCGAGCCGTCCCACCACCGGCCCCCCTTTCCTCTTTGTTCCCTTCCCATCAGCCCTCACCCCCTCCCTCCGCCTTTGTCTGAGATGCACCAATGGCAGCCCATCCCCTCCGCCACCTCCTCCCTGGGAGCCCCCTCCCCCTGCCTGCCTGAGCCCCCTCCCCAAATCAGTCAGCCGCCCCTGCCCACAGGGGGGCACCTGCCCCTTCCCTCTCCCTCCACCACCGGGGCACACCCATTCCTTCACTCGCTCACTCATTCTCCCTCTCCTTCCCCCCAGGAGCCCCCCCACCCACTGTGGGCACAGCTGGGCCTGGAGTAGGGGTAGGGGGGGCTCGGGCCCAAGGAGGAGTCAGTCCATTCTAACCACTCAGAGGACCTTCTGCGTGCCTGGCCTTGTCATCTGACACCTTGTCACAGTCCTGAGCCTTGAGCCTCAAGGATCAGCATTCGACTGTTCCCAGAGAGAGAAACTGGGCCTGGGGGGACACAGCAGGCATGACTGGGACCCAGACACCGTCCTGGAAGTGGTCACAAGTCCAGGCAGTGCTGGAAGCACACAAGCCCCTCCCCCGCTGCAGGCCTCGGTTTGCACATCTGAGGAATGGGGAGAACTCGGTCTACCAGGCTTATCTTATGGGCCGACTAGAGGGCCAGGTGGGATGGTGGTCATGGAGCAGACAGGACAGTCCCATGGGTGACAGTGTGTCAGGTGGGGGAGGCTGGCGCCTGAGGACCACAGTCCCCTCTCTTACCCTGATACTGATCCTGCCCGAGGCTCAGTCGGGGGTCCCAGCTGGGGATCAGGACCCACTGGCGCTGTGGCAAGATCCCTGGGGTCCGGCTGGGGCCCTGTGTCCTGGCTGAGGCCACCATGCCATGCCCAGCCAGGGGGAAGCACTAGTCCCGTGCATGCCCCTCCCACTCGGCAAACCCAGACCCCTCCTGGGGCCCTCTCCCCAGGCTGCCCCCAAGGGGCTCTTCTGGAATGGCCCAGACCGAGCCTCAGACCTTTCACTCCCCCCACAGGAGTGACCCAGTGGTCACTCCTGCGTCCCCATCAGACTGAACTTGGTAGCAGGGCCACGCATCAGGCTCCCTCCCATTCCAACCTGGGTCCCCAACACCACACTCCCACCAGCCCCTCAAGCTCTACCCAGCTGGCCCCTCCCAGGGCAGCCTCGCCAGCCTCTTCCCGGCCTCCCACGATCCCCTTTTCATGCACAGACAGAGGGAAAGTTGCGAGTTGGATTCCATTTCTCCCCTGCGCCAATGCCTCCACGGCTCCCCAGTGCGCTCAGCATAAGCTGTGAGCCCTCTGCTTACAGCCCGCATCACTGCCACCGGCAGCTCTCTTTCCCCCAGGCCATTTCACATGCAGTTCTCCTGCCCGGAGCACCTCTCCTAACTCCTGCCATCGTCACAGGCCACCTCCTCCCTCCTGTCTGCCCCTCACCCCCAGGCTGCCTCGGGGGACCGCATCCGAGATGTGTGCACCGATAGGAAAGCACCAATAGCTAGGGGTTTTGTCTGAATGACAGTGAGGGGCCGCACTTCCTCTAGTTAAGCTGCCACCCAGAGAGGTGCAGCACCATTCCCCAAGACACGCAGTGGCTTGTCCGAAGACTCTGGGAGGTCTGGGTATTGACACCTGTGAGTGGGTGTTTGCATGGGATCAACTGCAGCGACGCAGACGCCCACCTCTCTGGGACACAGTTTCTCCTCTGGCTCCGCCCTGAAGAAACGGAGGCTCCAGCCTGTGTGCTTACAGGCGCGGCAGAGAGAAAAGGACAGAGACTCCGGCAAGGCGGAGGCCGCACCCGCGCTGCCCTCCACCCAGGGAAGGCGCCCGCTTACTTTATCTCACTGGGGTTGGGCTGGCTGCGGTGCCGAGGGCCTGGGGGTTCCTCCCTCCGCGCAGCTACGCCGGCCCCGCCCAAGTTCCCAGTCCTCCGGGGCTGGGGCGGCCGCGGGGCGCGGGCTCCAGGGCTCCGGGGTTTCGGCGGGGCGGACGAGGACTCCGCGTTAGACAAAGCCCAGTCCGGGCCTCGCCAGGCGACGCCGCCACTCCGGGCGCTGGGCGAGACCACAGCGCGCGGGGGAGGATGCGGGATGCAGGCGCGGCGGCCAATGGCGGCACGGGAAGATGGGCTGGTGCCATGGCAACAGCCAATGGCGGCCCGGGGCTGGGACCGCCGGCGGCTGCGGGGCTTCGGGCCTCCGAGCGGGTTCGGCGGGGTGTGTGTGTGTGTGTGTGTGCGTGCGTGTGTGTATGGGTGAATCCCCCTTAGGGAAGGGAGCCTCCCAATGACCATGACCTTGTGTCCTCCACTCCATTCGGGGTGAAATGGCGTTTCAGAACCTGCAGTGGCTGGATCTGCAGAATTTGAGTGTAAGCCATCCAGTTTTGGGTGTTACATCAGAACCTTAGGGTGGAGGGAGGGAAGCTCCAGGGGCGGGGCAGGAAGCCCCTCCCCACGGATACGGCCTGGCCTGGATCCGATGGGTCAGGGCAGGCCAGGGTTGGGGATCTAGCTGGACCACCCCGTCGAGCGTCCTGGCTGACATGGGGGGTGAGCGTGGGGGATGGGCAGGCACGCTGGGACCCTACATCTCTCCCTGTCCCCCTGCCTGGCAGAGTGTCAGCGCCTCCGTGACTCCATGGCCCTTCCTACATTCTCTGAATCTCTGACTCTCTGTGTCTGTCCCCTGTGGGACCCATAATTCACCCTTGCACAAGGGAAGCCAGAGGAGGGAGGGGGCTGGGCTCCCAGGAGTACCCGTCCCCAGCTGTCTCAGATCGTCAGTGGGTCCCCGGAGGCCACTTGAGGGTTTAACACCCAGAGGCCGAATCTGCAGCTGCAGCTCAGGCCGCCTGCTGCCCAAAGGACGAAGGAGACATGACATGGCTTTGGGGCTTGCCTCTGTCTTCTCTTGGCTGGGGGGCCAGGGCAAGTCGTTCACCTGGAGACCCTCAGTTTCTCCCTCTGTAAAATGGGGAGGTGGCTGCAGCCTTTGTAAGGGCTGGTGCAGGGAAGGACAGGACAAGAGGGGCAGCCAAGGACACAAGGACCACGGCTACCATGACGTCTCCTGTTGGACCAGCTGCAGGAGGCCCCTTGTGTCCCACCCTGGGACAAAAACACTGGGGGCGCCGAAAGAACTTGGACCTTGCGTGTTCCAGAGCCTCCGGAGCCAAACACAGCCGCCCCCAGCCTGTGGGACCCAGGAGTGAGTGCAATGGGCAGAAGGGCTCTTTCCAGAGGCTGGGAAGGCTGCACTAGAAGGGGACACCGGTGCTGGGCCTCTTCAGCATGAATCAGAGCTGGGCATGGGATCAAGGAGGGGAAAAGCATTCCAGGCTAAGGGAACAGCACATACAATGCCTGGAGCCAGGAGAGATCAGAGCCCACTCAAGGCATATGGACTTCGGTGGTGGGGCTGGACCAGGGAACTGATGAGGCATTTAGAGAAGGAGGGGTCCTGGGGCTGAGCTGACCACGGGAAAGCAGGGCAGACTGGGCAAAGCTGGAATGGGGGCGGGGAGAGGACAGAGCCCAGGGCCGACTTCAGCTCCACCTTGACCCCCCTGCATGACCTGGGGCATGGCCTCAGTTTCCCATTTTGTTCACTGGGAGGTGGTTAGAGAATCCCTGCCCCAACCCCCATGGGACGAAGTCTCAGCTCCCCCATCCAGTCTTAGATGCCACTGCTCTCCAGGCCCCTCTCAGCCAGAACGTTAGAGCTGGCAGGGGGCTTGGAGGGTCCAATGGCCAGTCTTGTCCTCATTCACAGGGGAAAACTGACGCTCAGGGCAGGGAGCACGTTGCTTGAGTTCATGCGCAAGCCCAGCCAGGCCCTCCCTGGGCGTTCCTCACCACTCTGGGTGGGGCTGGGGTCTGGAAGGTTGAGAGCACATGAAGGCTGAGACCCCAAGGCAAAATGCCCTTGTCCGCAAGCCTCTGGAACATCACGTCCCTGACACCACCCCAAATCCTTGACCCTGTAAATCTTTGAGCCACAGCCAGAATCGGGCATCACTGTAAATTCTAGAAAGACAAGAGCCTTCGGAACCCTCAGAGCCTCCCAGGACCCCAGGTCGAATCTCGGGGTGCCCAGGCCTAGTGGGGGGCCTCTTCCCAGTCTCCCTCCCTGGTATCGTCTGCTCCCTCTACCGCACAGGGCTCGATTCTCCCCATCGCCACCATAAAACAACGCCCCCCGAGCCTGGCACACAGCCAGGTTCATTCTTGGGCCTTCTGAGCCTGACCCCGGGCATCTCTGCCCCCTTGATTCGCCCCCCCCTTCCCCATTGAGCCTCCGCCGTGTCAGGGGCCGGGGGCGGAACCAGGAGCGTCCCCCGACTCGGAGCTGGATGGGGGTGGGGGACAGGGGAGCAGGAAGGCAGCAGGTGGTCATGAGATCACAGAGACGGGCTCAGGCTGGGTGACTGGGCAGGGCCCTGACAGGTGAGGAGAGAATGCCACTGGAGGTGGGGGAGGGGTGGGGCCGGCTGGTCCAGGCCGCGTCCCCGAATCCCGACCCGGGATTGGTCGCCTGACCACGGTTCTGGGCCTCAGTTTCCCGGGCGTGGAGCGGACGGGCTTGAGGCCCCTTCAGCACCGCGGACAGCTCCCGCCGGCCTCTGGGCTGTGCCCTCTGCGGGCGCCTCCGCCCCGCGCTCAGGCTCCAGCCCAGCTCGAGGCGTGACCTTGGGCTCCCCGCAGCACCCTCCCAGCCTCAGTTTCTCTTAAAGAGGGGATGTTATAGGCCCCGAATTCAGATTTCGGAGGCCAGCAAAGCGCTCGGGCCCGGTGGGATGGATATTACTATGGACATCCGCGTGGGCGAACATCTAAGTCAGCCCTACGCTCTGCGGCCAGAAGGGGAAACTGAGGCCTGGAGAGCTGTAGGGCGTGGCACAGTCCCCCACCCGCCCGCGCACGGCGGAGCCTCGGCAGAGCGAGTCCTCGCCGCAGCGCCCCCGCCGCAGCCCTCCCGCCGTAGCCAGTCTTCTGGTCTGCGCAATGAGGAGGGGTCCGGGGGTCTGTCTCGGAGGCAGAAGGCTGGGCCCGGCGTGGCCGCGCCTGCGCAAACCCGGAGTGGGGGGGGGGATTGTGGCTGCGGCGCGGGGGAGGGGCTGCCAGCCCTGCGAACAACCTGAGGCGGTTTCCCTGGCAACGGTCTCCACAGCGACTGCGCGAGACCCCAGACCCTTGGCGATTCCCTGCGCGTGCCCTTGCGCCTCCCGCTGCCGCGACCACCGTTCCCGCGGTCCTCACCCCATTCCGGGCTGCGGCTCTCCCGCCCCAGCCGCGCCCACGGCCAGACCCCACGCCCCGCGGCCGGGACCCCCGCGCCCTACCTGGTCCCCGAAGAAGGCCGAGTGCAGCAGGCTCAGCAGCCCCAGGAGCCCCATGGAGTCGCGGCCGCCTCAATCAGTCTGCGCCCCGCCCCTCGGCCGCCAGGGGTGGGGGTGGGAGGGACGGGCCGGGAAGCCTGCGCCTGCGCGGAGCAAGGGACTGAGAGGGGGTCACACGGCGGGGCAGGCGGGGACTCTAACGCGAAGGGGGCGAAAGAGGGGGGAACTGGGGGGCCCTCCCGGGCGGGGGAAGAGAGTCTCGAGGGACTGAGGACTTGGGAGGGGCAGCGTGAGGAGATACCTAGTGAGGGAGATGGGGGCGGGGACCAGCGTGAGCGGAGAAGGAAGGGGGAGGGGCGGGGGTCCAACGGGGTTGGGGAGCCCTAGAGAGGCGCGGGAGGGGTCCCTGGGGGCGGGGGAAGAGCAGGGAGGGCTCTCACTGGAGCTGGAGAGGCGGTCCGGTGTTGGGAAGTGGGCCCGGGGTAGGAGGGGTCCCCTGGAGGACGGAGATCTCGAAGGGACGTAGGGGGGCGCCGCCCTTCGGCCTCAGTCGGCTACCCGCTTGGACAGTGTCCCTGCAGTGGCCGGAGCCGCGCGTTCCGTTCATTAGTCATTCAGCAAACGTTGACTGCGCGCCTGCTGCTTGCCGGGCTCTGAACTGGGCGCTGGGCACGCGGGGGACTGGTGGGCGACACCACACGTAAACCAACTTTCAGTCATTTACCAAACACTTATTAAACACCTACTGCGTGCTGGGCCCTACGCAGTGAACAAAATAGTCAAAACCCCTGCCCGTGGGAAGCTGACACTGGGGGGAGAGGGACCGATAGTCAACAGGAGAACATGTTGGCTAGAAGTGGGCGCTGAGGAGGAAACAGCAGGGGAGGTGGGGGGCGTGGGGGGCTACTAGGAAGGGCACTTGAGTGGAGACCTGAGGGGTGACCCAAGAGAGAAGAGCATCCCGGCAGAATCAACCGCTAGCGCAAAGGGAGGGGCAGGAGGTGAGGACGAGGAGGGGACTGGGCGGGTCAGGCCGTGCAGCGCCGGGGTGGAGGGACGAGGGAGCCAGCCCCCAGAGCAGCGGGCAGAGCAGGGACGCGCCCCGCTCGCTGCTCACACGCGCCCTCTGGCGGCTTCGGGGAGAACAGGCCGTGGGAGGTGCCGGGAGACGAGGCGGGGTCCGGGGCGACTGAGGGCGTCCGGGAGGGGTGGGGTGGGGGAGATGGGGAGGATGGTGTGGGGTGGGGAGGGATGGGAGAGGGGGGGATGGAAAGGGACGGTGGGGGTAGCGCAGGGGGCGTTATCACGAGCTCTGCTAAGTCCTGGGGAGTAGAGAACAAGCGGCGAGGGAAAGGGGCGCTACTGTGGCTGGGATGGTGAGGGCCGGCCTCCGCAAGCAGGTGCCGGGAATCAGCGGGAAGGGCGTCCGGCGGAGAGCGGAGCCCGTGGGAAGGCTGGGAGGTGGGAACTGGTTGGGAGAGGCCGAGGAACAGCGGGGGGCGGGGCTTCCTGGGCCAAGGCAGACCCTGGGCGTTCTTCTGGAGCCTGGGGAGATCCCAGGAGGATGACACGCATTAAATTGACGTCCAGGTGGGAGATGGTGGAGGGCTGGCCAGGGTAGTAGCAGTGGGGCTGTGGGAAGCGGCAGACCCAAGTTAGGTTCTGAAGTTAGGTGACCGACGGGGGCGGGAGAGGGGTGTAGAGCCCCGAGCCCCAGCGAGGGAGTTGCCTCTGAGATGGTGGAGATGGCGCGCAGGCTTCAGGGGCCCAGGACAGATTCAGGAGGGACGGGACAAAGAAGCAGGAACGTAGCGCGGCCTGAAGGCGGAGCCCGGGCCGCCACCAGACAGAAGGGCTGGGCGGGGACGTCCGGGTCTACAAGGACTCCTGCCTCGCCCCCTGTACCGCCCCGATAGTACTCCAAGATTCAGGCGGCACCTGGCGGCTAAAGTGCGCGCCGCAGTCTGGATAAGACAAGGTGTTCGATACAATACTAATATGCAGTCTCCTAATCTTACGTAACTATTATACAAACTGCAGAAAATTAAAGTGATGATCATTGCCACTCCTGCCCTAAGCCCACCCAGATGACCTGTGGTGGCCAGGCTGGAAGCTTCCTGTGAACGCTCAAAAGGTGACCCTGGTTATGGGGGGCCTGATGAGGGGTTACACCAATGCTGCCGTCCCAGGGAGGGTCCTGCTCATTTGTACAAAACAAGAAACTCTGTGCTAAAGGTTCAGTCAGTAACTTTGACTCCGCAGGCCAGGAAAGCACCGGAATGAATATGAATGGGTATGTCTGTGTGCCAATAACACTTTATTTACAAACAGATGGCAATGTTTGCAGCACCCATCCCCACTTCCACCAGCACCGCTCCACTCCGCAAGATGGAGGGGCTCACACCCCTGGCACATGCATTTTGCTCCTGCAGGAGGGCCTAGCAGCTCCAAAGTTACACACGTTTGTACAGCTTTTCGTGCTCAGGGTCAAAAACCACCTCCCTGCGAAGGGTCGGATTTGCCCAGGGCATTCCTCTTTACTCTTCCAATCCAATGTAAAAAACGTGTTTACTTCAGCAATTGCTTTATCTTTCCTTTTTAAAATATTTATTGATTTACTTATGGCTGTGTTGGTCTTTGTTGCTGCACGCGGGCTTTCTCTAGTTGCGGCACATGGGCTTCTCGTTGCAGTGGTTTCTCTTGTTGCAGAGCACAGGCTCTAGGACTCCCGGACTTCAGTAGTTGTGGCGCACAGTCTTCAGTAGTTGTGGCTCATGGGCTCTAGAGCACAGGCTCAGTAGCTGTGGCACATGGACAGCATGTGGGATCCTCCTGGACCAGGGCTTGGACCCGTGTCCCCTGCACTGGCAGGCAGGTTCTTAACCACTGCGCCCCCAGGGAAGCCCTTTGTTGTTTTGGCTGCACTGGGTTTTTGTTACTGCGCACAGGCTTTCTCCAGTTGTGGCGAGCAGGGGCTACTCTTCGTTGCAGTGCACGGGCTTCTCATTCTGGTGGCTTCTCTCGTTGTGGAGCACGGGCTCTAGGCGCGCAGGCTCAGTAGTTGTGGCGCAGGGCTTAGTTGCTCCGCGTTATGTGGGATCTTTCCCCACCAGGGCTGTAACCAGTGTCCCCTGCGTTGGCAGGCGGATTTTTAACCACTACGCCACCAGGGAAAGCCCAACTGCTCTTTTAAATTATGGAATTTCCAAAAAAACAACTGAGGCTACAGTGAAGGGAGGCTACCTACTTCCTTTCCAGTTGTGGGGCCGGGCAGGCAGGTCCTGTTCTGACTGAAGTGAATCTGGTCCATGTTGCCCAGAGACCTTCCACGGCAGCCCTCACAAAGGCCTTTAAACTCACTGCGAGGCAGACAGCTAATCTCACCCGACACCCAAGCCTCACGTGATGTATTCAAGTTTCTAGCTGGTTCTTCTGAAGCCCGATCAGGTTCAGGGGGCCATCCACAAGTGTGTCAGTGTTCTATCCATTGAATGGGCTGCCAGCCCCTCACTTCTCACCTTTGCCATCACCCAGGTGTCCTATCTAGTGAGCTAGACCCACGGGCTGCCTTCCCCACTCACCCTTCCCTTCTGCCAGGTGTAGGTCAGGCCCACCTGTCCTTTCTCAGCCCACGGAAGCTCATGGTTTCTGCAGGGCTCTGGTTCCTGGCATGTGCGCGTGTTAGGAACTAGAGGTCCAGCAGCATTTTGACGTCTGTCTGTTTATACATCAACCCTGTTCCTAACGGGTTGCTCTCTTCTCCTTAAGGGTTTAAAGGAGCCCTCCATGAATCAGGGACATGAGACAGACTGCAGAGAATCTAGTCTCAGCACTTGGGTCCTTCTGCCAAACTGGGCCAACCCGAGTGCTTAATCCTGTCACGCAATCTGTCTCCTGCCTTCTCCACTCGAGGTTACACACGATGAGCTGTGCTTTCCGTTCAATTTAACTCCAGACCAAGATATAACAGTACAAGCAAATTACGTTAAAACTGAAATTCCGGAAAAGGAGCCCAGAGCAGCAGTCACAGGGGGAGAAGCTCCTTTCAACCATCTCCTCCCCGCCTCCATGGCTGGACTGTGGCCGCCCCTCACATTCTAAACTGAGGTGCAGACTTGGGTGCCTAAAGGCCACCTGCAGGACACCTCCCTGCTCCCCACCTTGGCTGATGGCAACTCCAGCCTTCCAGTAGCTCAGGCCAGAACCTGGGAGTCCCACTCACTTTCTTCCACATCCCATCAGCAAGTCGTAGGGACCCCTTAGGGCCTCACTGCTGCTTGGACAGTCACAGTGCCTGTCCATCCACTGGGGCACCTGCCATCTTTCCCATCGTGAAGGAAACAAGATCTGATCAGGAAGACTTAGGGAACACGGTGGAGACCCCACCCACAGGACACCCCAGGAAGGCGCGATCCAAGGCTCAGGGCCCCGGGGTTACTGTGGTTTTCAGAAGCTGATCGGGAGCACAGGGAGAACCAAGAGGAGGCACCGATGCAGGCAGCGCAGGCCCCTGGACATCCCGGGACTTAGCACAGAGCCCAACCCACCCGTTCCCTAGCCTCAGCCTACCCGAGGGGCTGTGTCTACAGCAGGAAACCCAGGGCCACACGCTGTCCAACAATGGCCCGTGACCCACCTGAGCCTCCAGGTTTTGTGACCAGGCCCAGCCCCCTTCCCTGGGGGGTGGACCGGAAGCACCACACGTGGGAAGGACTGGTCGCACTCGGGACTAGACAAGTCTCTACCTTTATTGGCCAACAGGCTACTTAAGGGGGATGAAGCGGGAGGAGTGGGTGGCCCCAATGCCGGGCCGGCCGTGCTTCACAGGCTTGTAGGTGATGGAGAACTCGCCTAGGTAGTGGCCGATCATCTCAGGCTGAGGAGGAAGGGAGCAGGGTGGTCAGGCGGGCGTGGGTGGCCACGCCCCGCCCACCCCGGCCCAGCACAGCCCACACGCACCTTGATTTCCACCTGGTTGAAAGTCTTGCCATTGTAGACGCCCACCATGCTGCCCACCATCTCGGGCAGGATGATCATGTCGCGCAGGTGCGTCTTCACCACCTCCGGCTTCTCCATGGGCGGCGCCTCCTTCTTGGCCTTGCGCAGCCGCTTCAGCAGCGAGTGCTGCTTCCTCCGGAGGCCGCGGTTCAGCCGCCGCCGCTGCCGCGCGCTGTACAGCTGCATCAGCTGCTCACTGCAGGCACAGCGCACAGAGCGGGAGGCCTGAGACCCGGCTCACCCCCACCGCCCGCCCACTGACACTCCCGCTTCCCGTAGGGCCCCCAAAGCAACACTCGCAGCCCGGCCAGGGCCCACGGCACCCGCGCCGAATGTTCGGGATAAAGCCCTCCGGTTCAAGAACCGCCCCCCCCGCCCCCCGCTGTCTACAAACGAGGAAGCCGAGCCAGGAAATGAGGTAGCTCAGGTGAGGCGGCGGAGCCGCCGAACTTCACGGGCAAACTGCTCTGCCCCGAAGGCCTCAAGAACCCAGGAGCGGGGCCACCCGCTGCCCGATCTCAAGAGGCTCGCGAGCTAGGACAGCGTTTACATTTCCGAGCGGACGAAAACACGTCCAAAGAGGACGCGTAGAAATCCTTTTAAATTCGATCCTCAACGTCTCCACGTGGAGTTTTATCCGCACGCAGCCCCGCCCTCTCCTTTACACACGGTCTACGGCCGCGGCCGCAGGTCAGGCTGCAGCCCCCAGCCCTCGGGCACCCCCGCCGCCGCCATCCCCCTCCCCTGCCCGGCCGCCACTTACTAGGACATGTCCAGCAGCTGGTCGAGGTCCACGCCGCGGTAGGTGAACTTGCGGAAGGTCCGCTTCTTCTTCTGCTCCACTTCCGCCTGCGCGGGCCGGGATACTGGTGAGCGGGACCCCGAGACCCATCTCCCAGCCTGCGGCGGCATAACCGGGCCCGCGGCTCCCGCCGAGAAACGTGCGGCCCTCCCGGGCACGGAAGCCCACGGGGACGCACCACCTCGGGCCCGTCCTGGGGCGGCCCGGGGCTACGGGGGCTCGGCTGGGACAAGCGGGCCGACACAGGCCTTCCCTGCCCCGGGTCGTCCCGACACCCAGCAGGCCCGCCCCGCGCCCCCATGTCCGGAGGCGGTTCCAGAGGCCTGCAGGAGGCTGCCGCAGCCGCGCGGCCTGACCCCGGCCTCCACTGCGCGACCAGAGCTCGGATGGCGCCGGATGGGCCCGGAACAGACACACTAACCGTGACACTCACCATCTGGTCGGCTCTTCAGAAAGGATCGTCCTTTTTGCGCCTGCGCAGTTATCTCGCGGCCTCTCACGTGCCCCGCCCCCGGGCTGCGCGCGCGCGCTTCCGCTTTCCCAACGGAGGACGCGCGCCCTCTGCTGTCCGGAGGCCAGAGCGCTGGCTGCGAGGAATAAAGGAGCCTCTGCCAACCTTGGGTGCTCGGACCCCTCAGGCTGGAGCCGGCCGCCTAGTATTTGGGAGCCCCTTCCTCAACTGGGGGACGTGAGACGCGTCGCCGCCCGTTTTGGAAACTCATATTCGTGCTTCTTAATCTCCATAATGAAATCCACGTAAAAAAGTGTTTATGGAGTGCCTGTTTGCAGTAAGCGCGCTGTCTCGGTTCGGGACTGGCCCTCCCCTAGGGAGCTCGCGTCCCAGTGGGCGAGACAGACCCGTAAGAAACAAGGTCATACAGATATCTGATCCAAAAGGAAACTCGGGGGGTTGGGACACTGGCTTTGCACAGATGGTCAGAAACGGCTTCCCTGATAGGGACCAGCCAGCCTTTAACAGACGAACTCATATCGATATAAAGTAACAACTGCAACATTGCAGTGCTAGGTTTGCAACACATAACATGTGATATGTCTAACAAGAAGAGCAAGGACGGGCCGAGGGATGAGAGCTATATAGGAGTACGCTTTCAATAGTAACTGGAACAAGTGTCCATCTGAAGGCAATCCTGGTACATTAAGATGTATGTGGTACTATGTGGCCCAGCAGTCCCACTCCTGCGTGCATACCCCAAAGAACTGAAAGCAGGGACTCCAACAGATTTGCACACCCATGTTCACAGCAGCATGATTCACAGTAGCCAAAAGGTGGAAACAACCCAAGTGTCCATCCATGAATGAGGGATAAACACAATGAGGTCCACCCACACAGTGAAATATAATTGAGCCTTAAAAAGGAAGGAAATTTTGACACATGCTACAATGTGGATGGAACTTGAGGACATCAGTGAGAGAATCCAGACATAGAAGGACAAAATACTGTATAATCCCACCCATGTGAGGTCCCCAGAGGACCCAAATCCATAGAGGCAGGAAGTAGATGGTGGGGGTCAGGGGCTAGGAGAGGAGGATGGGGAGTTAAGAGTTTCAGTTTGGGAAGAGAAAGTTCTGGAGATGGATGCGGGGGCGGGGGGGTGGGGATGGTTGCACAACAATGTGCATGTACTTAATGCCACTGAGCTGTGCACTTAAAAAGTAGTTTAAAATGGCCAATCTTGTATTTTTTTAATTTTTTTTTTTTGGCTGCGTGGCATGTGGATCTTAGTTCCCTGACCAGGGATCAAACCTGTGCCCCCTGCAGTGAAAGTGTGGAGTCTTAGCCACTGGACCACCAGGGCAGTCCCCTACCAATCTTATATTTTGTCACAGTAAAAAGCAACCCAACAGATGTGTGTGGTAAACTATAGAACAACCCCTAAAAAACTCAAAAAGCACGATGAAAAAAATTAAAAGAATTAATTTTCTAGCTACACTAGAAAATAGTCACTGAATGCAAAAGAAAGCCGTAACAGAGGCATACAAGAACAAAAAGACGTGATACATAGAAAACAGGTAAACATTTGGCAGGAGTAAGCCCCATGAATAGATAGAGGATGCACTCAGCCCTGCAGGGAGACTGAGGTCCTGGAAGAGGGAGTGAATGTGCAAAGGCCCTGAGGTAGGAATGAGAAGATAAAACAAGAGAAAAGGCCAATGCCCTCCCCTCCCCCCGCCACATGACTCCACCGCGCCTCACTCAGTTTGCCCTCACTCAGTTTGCGTGTGGAGCACGAGGTGACTGTCTCCGGCCCCCTACCGACCAAGTGGCTTTTCGGGGAGCTGGGGCTGGCCTGGAGGGGACGGGAAGTCTGAGCCCTCCTCAGCCATTTCCACAACGGGGCGGGGCGGGGGGGGCGGTAACCAATTAGGCTTCACGAGAAGGAGGGGACGTCCCTCCGTGCCCCAGTGGGGTACAATCACTGTGTTTGGGACTGCAGGAAGTGTCTATCAGGGTGTGAAGGTGCGAAGCGGGCTTGCCCAAGTTTACGGAGGCAAACGTGGTCCTGGGAGCTCCTGGCTGGCTGGAAGCCCCTTAAATGATTGCACGGCACCCTTTGGCCAAGAGACTGTAATTTTGCAGAGAATTCATCTTGCTGATGTAAGGAGCTAACTTTTAACAATGCGACGACACGCGGTGGGGACTGGAGGGTGCGGGCACGAGGCCCCCCACTCTGCCTGACCCTGCTGCTTCTGTGAACCGGAAGGATGGGAGGAGGAGGGGTGCAGTCTTGGAGGGTCGTCTTGGGTCTGGGGGAGAAGATGCCCGTTTCACTGGCTTTCTGGGCTGAGCCAAGCTTCCCTTTCCCCGCAAAGTGCACTGGGCTGGGGCTCTCCGGCTGTCTAGTTCACCGCATTCTCAAGCCTGGCACACTGGAGCCATCCAGGATTTATGTTCTGAAATCTTGTTTTTATGACAACGGAACGGCCCCGTCACTTCACGTGGCAGAGGAGACTCTGCAGGTGGGAACTCGTCCCACCCCGCCTCCCTGGCCCCCAGGTTCCCTCTGCATCTCTGGGATCCCCCTTGGCTAGGACTCAAGCTGCTCCACTGCCCAGGCCTGGCCCTGCCTCTGGG
Organism: Orcinus orca; assembly: GCF_937001465.1. Classification (NCBI taxonomy): domain Eukaryota; kingdom Metazoa; phylum Chordata; class Mammalia; order Artiodactyla; family Delphinidae; genus Orcinus; species Orcinus orca. The sequence goes on along the minus strand of NC_064561.1, from coordinate 857,823 downwards.
GCCCTGTGAACAACAGCTGGGCCCCACCAAGTGCCCACCATGACGACCTTCAGCTCCCTGAGCTGCACCCCACCGGCCCTGAACTGGGGGTGCCGACAGCCCCAACCCATGTCCACGGCCCACTTCATGGAAAGATGAGCGGCCCGCCCAAGGCCACAGTCCAGGTGTCACTCCCGCAGGGGCGGGGGTGGCCTGGCCAGCCCCACCCACGTGTGTGCAGGCGTCTCTTCCTCGGAGCCCAGCAAGTGGCCTCTGAACCCTGGGACCCAGGGTCCCTCACAGTGCGTCTGCAGCTCTGACCAGGCCCCCCACCACCACCAGACCAGATCCCCCAAAGCCCCAGACCTGCCGAAGAGGGCCCGGGCTCCCCACACGGAAAGGGGCTCCTCTAAGCAGAGGGAATAACAGACACAGCGTGGGTTTCTAATCCAAACGCACTTTCTTTATTCAAACCGGTCAGCGGGGACGCCCTAAAGCCCCAAGCGCGGGAGATGGGCTGGCCCGGCCTCCTCCTGGTCCTTGACGCCAGAGCGGACGCAGGCGAGCGCGGCCCCACGGCGCACCTGCAGACATGGCCAGGCACGCCAGTCGACAAAAGCAAAGAATAAACAAAAAACAAAACACACTCAGTAGATTTCTTCTTTAAGCTCCCAGAGTTTCTGGACCAACGAGTCCCAACCCTCAAAGCCAGGAGTGAGGGACTAAAAACGCCCCTCACCTCCACCAGTGCCGACAGAAACCCTGTTTTAAATTAAAAAATAAGCGAGTATACATTGTAGAAAATTTCTCTTAAAAATCTCACAATTTGTAAATGTATATTTTTTTCTTTAACATAAAAGTTTACAATATACGGTAAAATAAAGGCTCAGGAAAATAATTGCAAAAAAAAGGAAGAAAAAGAAACCTGAAGTTTTGAATTAAAGCTGAAGAATTTTTTTAACCCTGTTGTTGAACCAGTGACTTTTTTATTGAGCTGATGGGTTAGAGAAATAATACGTTTAAAAACTTCGGTCCAGATGCCCACAGCCACCGCCAGAAGCCCCCCACGCTCCAGTTGGTATTTTCCCCAAGTTTGTGATTGTCACGAGTTCACAAGTTTGAATCCTGGCCTCAGCTGCCCGACATCCTCAAGGTGCTGCGGCTAGCGTCGGTAGGGGTGGAATCCTTGTACGTTGTGGTTCTGACCGCGTCCAAAGCCACTTCCGCCGGCGGGGGGACCCCCCGAGCCGGGCACCGAGGGGCCCCCGTAGGAGGGGGGCTGCTGGCTGGGGTCTGAGAAGCCCTGTCCGAAGCCCGCCAAGTCCTGTCCGTAACCTGCGGGGAAGGGCTCAGTGAGTTGGGACCACTTCCGCTCCCACTGGCACCCACGGCCAGGGCCCTGCGCGGGGCAAGGCATGGACCCGGAGGGTGGAGGGCCCACCTGGGGGCCTCGGCAGGACCCTGGGCAGCTGTCTTGCACAGAAAGAAAAGCAGCTCTGAGACCCCTCGGACCCCTCGTCTGTCCCGTCTGCTCTCAGCCCCTTTCCCCACTCACTGCCCTGCCCTCACGGCTGGAGAGGCCCTTGAGCCTGGAGACACAGATGATCTGGCCTGCCTTGGTGGACCACAGGCTTCTAGAAAGTTTGTCCTCAGGTGGACCACAGGGTGGACCACAGGGTGGACTCAGCACAGATTTCAGGATGGGAGGAAACGTGACAGGCCAGCCTGAGGTACAGGTACAGAGCTTGGCCCTGACGGTGCTGCCTGCACAGCCCCTCCAGGTTGGGCAGTCCCTCCTCCAAGCAGGAGCAGACCCACACCATGTGCGGTGGAGGGGGCCGTCCCGGGGGCCCAGACGCCCACCGTGCTGCCCCATGGAAGGAGAGCTCGGGGCTAGCGGGGCGGTGGCCGGACGAGATCCTTGCCCCGGCAAGGGCCCGTCCCCGAGGGCACCGCCGAGTCCACCCCCGCCCAGGATGGCAGAGGAGGCGACATCGTGGCCCGGGCGCAGGCAGTGGGGACCGTGGAGGAGGAAGCGCCACCTACCTAGGCCACATCACTGCTCAGCCTGACCATAAGAGTGTAAACAAAGTGAGGGCCGAAGCCTGGCGGCTCTGGAGAAGAGGTACCCAGGCCTGGCAAGAGACGAGACCAGGCTGACTGCCCCAGGCGGCCTCGGCAGAGGAGCAGGGGCGGGGAGGGGCACACGCGCTGTCCCTCGCACACCCCCACCGGGGGCCGGCGACCCCACACCCGCCACCACCGCCACGTCCTGCTCCGGGTGAGGTGAGAACCCACATGCTCAGGGACCGCGGCCGGGCAAGGCCCCCAGGGGAACAAGAGCGTGCGGTGTAGGGGTGCTGGGGGCGTCTGTTCAGCGCCAGCAGAGCCCCAGGCCCACCCTGTCCCCACAGGAGCTCCTCTGATGGGTGCGGACCCCGGGCTCCAGCATCCACCTGGCAAGCACCCTTGGGGACACACAATGCTGACGTCGCACGGCCCTCACACCCGCCCTGCGCCCTACAAACCCAGACACCCAAGGCGGCAGGGCCCACCGGGGCACCCCCAGGCACAAGGCCCCGGACGTCTGCCAGCCGCGGATGCTCCTCCGCGCCAGCGCCCTGGCTGAGACCCCAGAAACCAAGCGCCTGCATAAGGCCCGCTCGAGCCTGGGTCTCTCGAGCTCTCCCCGCGGCGCGTGGATGTGGGGAGCGAGGCACTCACCGTACTGACTGTACGGGAAGTCGGGCTGCGCTGACGGCGGTTTGCTCATGTCCGGAGCGGCCTGAGACGGAGGCGGCGGGAAGGCCAGAGGTGCAGCCCCCGGAGTGGCCGGTGGTGGGGGAACCCCTGGGGGGGCGAACTGATCCGGTGGGGGAGGTGGAGGCCCGTAGCCAAAACCTGCAGGCAGACAGGAAAGACAAACACAGACGCGGTGCTCACCCTCAGGAAGCCGCCCAGACCACCTCCACCCAGCAGCCAGGCCTCGAGGACGCCCACAGGCCAGGCCCACAGCCGAGGAAACGACCCCCACCGGGCAGAGCCCGACCAGCGGCCAGCCTGGCAGCACACGCCTAGCCGGGCGGGGCCGCAGCCCGGGTGGCCTTGGGAAGGCGGGAAGTTGTGAGCCGTCCATGAAGGGCGCCCCGCTCTTCCTCATCACAAATGAAACTGGCCGGGGGCTGGGCCGGGAGCAGGCGCCCCTCCTGTAAGGACACGCGGTCATCAGGTGGCCCGCAGGCCCTGGTCCGGGCTACAGGGCTGCACTGCCCGGTCCCGGGTCCCTGGCCACAGGGGGCCGCTGAGCACGCCGCCCCAAGGAACACGAGGGAAGGAAGGCAGAAGACACTTCCTGCCGGCCGAACGATACACTCAGGTGGCTGCTTGTCGGCCCTACAGGATCAGGTGAGGCACTTCTCTTTCCTGATGGACACACGGTCACCACGTGTGGCCACACCCCCTCTACCCACGGTGCTGGGGGATGGAAGGCCCGCCCCAGCCCTCCAGGGGCGCCTCTTCAATTACAGCTGGGCACAAAGGAAGTGAATCAAGTCCCCTCAAGTGAAGCACGGAGAGCAGGTCCCGAGGGATCAAGGTGAGCAAGAGGGTGGGGGAGGGAGAGGGTCTCTGTCCGACAGGGCCCGCGGCCACTTACTGAACTGCGGGGGCGCGCCGTAGCCCTGGGGGAAGCCCTGGGGAGGGGGGAACCCTCCAGGAGGGGTAGACACGATGTAAGAGGTGAAGGGCGGAGGCGGCGGGGGGGCTCCTCTTCCTGCGGGGGGCGGTCCGTAGCCACCTGGAACACAGAGAGCAGGATGAGGGCGGGCAGAAGCCCCCAGCCCCATCCACCAGTTTCACACCCTGTTCTCTCCATCTCCTCCCAACAGGGACTCACCGATCGCCTGTCCTGCTGGCACCCACATCCCTGCAGGGAAAACAGAGAGGGGTGGGTGCTGCGTCAGCGCCATGGCGTGGACTGGGGACCCCCGCCCCCCGCGGGACCTGGTGTCCTGACGCATCACGGGTGCAGGGGAGACGTCAGAGGGGAGCCTTCCTTGGGTCGCATGGCCCCAGCCCTTCCAAGCAGCCCCTCGGTCGGGAGGGCGGGGACGCCCACAGAGCAGGGACTCAGTCGCATGTGTGGGACTCAGGCTGGGAGGCAGGAAGCCAGGGCGGCCTCCGGCCAAGCGCTGGTTCTTCCCCTGCTTGTGGGTGTGAGGGCATCTGGTCTCACTAGATGGTCCCCTACAGCCGTGGCTTGTTTTGCAATAAAAACCATTCTAAAAGCCAGCCCTGGAGAGACCAGGAATAAAGCCTGGAGCCATGCAGAAACAGTCTATGAGCTTGGGGGCGCCCGGTGCCCTTCCCTGGACAGTGTTCCTTCCCTAGGTTTCTAAAGGGAATGGAGGCTCCTGGATCCTGGCTCGGGGCCCCTGGCCACCCCAAGCCTCCCCGCAAAGCTGTCCGTAAAAGCTCTGCCAGCCCCACACGGAGGGCCCACAGCCCAGGGAGCTGGAATAGACCCAAAGGGCTCAAGAGGCAGGACGCCATGCTTCCTCCCCGCTGGGTGGAAACCCCACTCTCCCCAGAGCCTCCGACCAGAGCCTGCGAGACAGTCAGCCACGTCCATCTCCCACTCCGGCCTCGTGGCACCTGCCCTTGGAGACACATCTCCGACCTCCACCGGAGGCACCAGCCCAGCACTCCCAGCGCCCGTGGGCGGCAGACGGGACAGACCCACCCAGCCCTGGACAGGGAGGGGCCCTGGCGCAGGTTCCGGCCCCCACAGCCCGCACGCGTGGCAGTGGGCGCGTCCCAGCTGTGGATGGGCCCGTCGGGAGGGACGCCAGCCTTACCTTGCGGGCCATACCCCTGCTGCCACGTGGGCGGGGGCTGACCTGCCCAGCCGTTGGCGGCACTGGGCACGACCCGGCTGCCCCACTGGCTGGCCCCCGGCTGGCCTGGCGCTTGGCTTTTGCTGTCCCGTGGCTCGGCCCGTTTAACTTCCACCTAGACAAATCGAGCTCTGGTTTAGGGAGATGCTGAGGGTCTCAGACCCCCTTCCCTTCAGACACACCCTCAGATAACTTACAACTACACTTAGCATCTTATTATGACTTAAAACTAAATACTTAACTATAAACCTTATTTAGGCCAGTAACTTTTTTTCTTAAAAAAGTTTTTAAAATTCTTTTGTCTAAAAAATGTTTCTCAGGTACAATAGATCCAACTGTAAGTCACATGAAGCCCCACCCACTGCAGAGCAGGGCTGAGGGCCAAGAGTCCGCAGAGAGTTCTGTGCGTGACAGGGGCCTTTCAGTCAAGTTAAGGGGCAGTGTCAACCCAGGGTCACGCAGGTCAGGCTCAGGCCAACCATCGTGGCCCTCCTCTTGGCCCCGCCGGCCAGCTGTGCAGGCCCTCTCCAAAGCCCCCGCCCTGCCTTCGCCCTTCAGCTCATACCTGAGAAACACAGTTGGTTTACTTAGGTTTTTTATTTAAAATGTCTAATGGAAGATAAAGACTTACCTTCCCCAGGCTAACGCTTAAAGAATCTCAATTAACTCAAAATAATGTCAGAGGGAATGGATGTGATAAGAGAATCTTACATTACATCTAACAAAAAAAGTAAACAAACATGCAATAAAATGGACATTTGAATCAGTAAGCAATCTTCATACTGTGTTAGGTCAGCAGCCCAGGACCCTTCCGCTTTTGGACGTGCCAGGAGCCACAGCATGTGGAGGGTGGGACAAGGGGACCGAGGTACCCATCCCACCAGGCCTAGCCCCGCCTACACAGCCTTTCCAATGTGGGCCGACGGACAGCAAAGACCCCCGATTCCAGGGCTGCGTTAGCATTCTAGAATCCCCAGTTATTCTTGTTTGTAGGATAAATTTTAGCAAGGAGAAAGAGACAATGAATTCACTTGGAGTTGTCCTTGGGGTCTCACAGCCTGGTGCGCCAAGCATCCTGTATTCAGAATCCCATCAATTCTGCCTAAAGGCATTCCTGGGAGAGGACAGACAGGCGGGGGACAGAGGCACAAAGACCCCACCTTCCGATGCCCCGAGGATGCTCCATGGACAGGAACAAAATCCCCAGTAGCTCAGGGCAGTGCGAAAGCAGGACCAGAGGACCCATTTCAAAGAACTCAAATTAATGAGTCTTCACACTTTCCTTAAGGGAATTTGGTTCCTGCTTACAAAGCAAAGCAGCCCTGTGATTTAAGAAGTATATATATTCTTTTAGTCTTCCTATTCTGCCCTTAGCTTTTAATTACAAGTGGGCCCCAGCCCTTCAAGACAGGGCTGGAGCTGGACTCTGCCCCTGGGAGCAGATCCGTGCACTGAGCGGGCCTCTCTGTCCCTGAAGGAGGACCTCACTTCTCCCCAGTTGTAAACGCCACAGGACCTTAAAACATGGGACACGGGCTCTTCTGAACGTGTGTTCATAACAGCGCACACCCTTGGAATCTGCAAGCTAACCTTAAACTAGAAGCATCAATGAACGTCTCAAACTGAGAGCATGACTGTGTCTCCTGCACAGTCAGGTTCGCGTGGAACTGAGTCAGCCGCCCATCTGTAAAGCGAAGGGGCGGGGGGGGGGGTACCCCTGGGGCCAGACTCCCTCCACATCTCAGCGACGCAGGGCTCCGGCAGAAGGGCTGGGCTTGCCGAGGGGACGAGGACAAGCCGAGGGCCTGGGAGGGGCGGCAGCCTGGGCGACTGCACAGCCCCCCACCAGCTACTCAGGTGAGAGCCGAGTTCTCAGCAAGCTCAGGGCCGGAAAATGAGGGGTCGGGCCACCTCCCGAGAGGCTCCCTCCGTGGCAGCAACACAGTATGAAGATGAAACACCAGAGGTCACTTGACTGCATGGAGTTAAGAACTATCAGGAGCATGTGGCCGGTACCGAGTTCACAGTAAGTGACCCAATTTGAAAACCAATCCTTCAGGATGTTTACGTTGCCTTCAGTTTTACACGGAACCTGTTCTCAAAGGTTCACGGCCCGGCACTTTACGGGCCGGCGTGGGACGGGAGGGGAGGGGAGGGGACACACATCTGAAGGAGTGGTCACTGAAACCAAGCCTGAGGCAACCCGTGACTTCACTGGACGCCAGCCTGCCCGCCCCGCCGGCCGCCCCCCAGGGGCTCTAGAGCCAGGGGCTCCGAGAACCGGGTCCGACCCCCAGCTGGGGGTCCTGGGATGACTAGCCCGGCCCTCCTCCTGTCAAGGGATTTCCTCTCCAGTGAAATCCCGAGGTTGCCTAAGACTTAGTTTGGTCTTAAGGTAAAATAAAACTACAACTACACACTTTTTTGCCCATGATGTCGTGAAAATGCATGTTGACAGCCTGGTCCACTGATTGTTCGTCCTCGAAAGTAATAAATCCAAAACCTAGCCAACGACGAAGAGTGAATCAAGGTAGCAGGGTGTTGTGACACAAAACAGGATGATGAACAGTATTAGGGACGGGCCGAGGGATCGACCGAGGGTTTCAGCGAAGCAAGTGTGCGAGGCTGTGGGGCATGAGCACGTCTCAGCCCAGACGCCGCCTCCTCCACAGAGATGACCTTGGAATCACAGGGGCGCATCTTAGCAGCAGCCCGGACAGCAGGGCGGTGAGGGCCCGGCTGGCGGGCAGCCCCAGGTGTGTCGTGGGTGCGCTTCTGCTTTTCTGAAACCCAGGGTCCTCCCCCTCGGCTGGCAGTCGCTTTGCAGCTAGTGCTGACAGCAGCCGTACATTGTTCTAGCGCCTTAACAGAGGTACGTCTCTACCAGTTAGAGCCTCGCCAAGCTTGCCCAACGCTGTTGGGTAAGCCCGAGGAGTCCTGCCAAGGTAACGTACGTATGTATACAGGTGTCTATCTATACGTAGCTGCATAAATACACAGAGATACAGGCCACAGTGGGTTCCAGCAGGTCAAACACTGCTGTCGGCAGCAAGAGCAAGAGGCACCATGTCATCAAAAGGACAATTTCAAAGGGAAAAACAATTTAGCGTTTCCCAAACACAAGAAAGTGCAGTATAAACGAAGTTTGCTGGTCTGGTGAGCGCGGCTGCCTGGCTAGCGTGGAGTGTCCAGCCCTCAGGCTGCTGCTCTGGCTCCCAGGGCCCATCTGCGCTGAGCACTACAGGCCCCCCACGGCAGCCAGCTGCCGGAAGACCTCGAACAACAAAGGACAGGCCAGGGGAAGGGCCAGGGCCCAGAAGGGGCGGAAGATGGGTGTGGGGGGAGGGGCACGGAGCAACGCGGGAGGTGGACGCAGGGGGCGGGGGCAGCCCCTGGCGGCAGGGGAGGGAGCGCCCAGGAAGGAGGCCTCTCGAGCTGAGCAAAGAAGGATGCGGGAGCACAGCTGTGTGGACCGTGTGGAAAGACTCCTGGCAGAACTGTGGTGGGAGAAGGATGGAGGAGGGAAGGCAGCTCAGAACGGTAGGCGGCAGCCTCTCCGGGAGGCCCGTCCTCTCCGCACACGCGCCTGCCTGAGCGTGACACACGCACACAGGACCTGCACACGGCGTGGGGAGGAACTGTGAACAGACCGGAGGAGACAGGCCGCAGTGGCGGGCACGCGGGAGGGCATGAGGGAGCAAAGGCAGCGGCTGAGGTGTGTGGGGACTGAGCCCCGGGGCGGGGATGGGGAGCCTCAGATGGACCGAGGGACAGGGAGGGAGGGAGGGAGGGAGCGAGGGAGGGAGGGAGCGAGGGAGGGAGGCTTCGGAGAAGACTCAGGAAGGAGAGAAAGTAGGGACGAGCTCTCGGGGAGCCCGCTGACCAACTGCTGGCTCTGGCTCGGCTCCCACCCTCCACCCGCCTAGCACTGGGGGCCGCGCAGGGACTCGCCAAGCCCCACGGCGGAGGATGATGGCAGGAGCTACATGGGAACAGGGCCGAGGGGCGAGCCCCGAGCACTCGCCCACAGCCCCTCCTGCCCAGACCCCGCACCGGCCGCCTGGCGCCCCCGGGCCCGGGCTGAGGACCACAGGCGGCCCACGGGGTGACTAAGAGCAGCCTCGGGACCCCCGCGTCCCAAGGCGTCCCAAGATCAGAGGCAAATGGTGGAACACAACATGGGTGATGAACGGCATGTGAGAAAGTGAACGTTTTCTCCAAGTGCAGGAGTGTCTGAAGCCACAGGGCTCGCGGTCCTTAGAGTGCAAGAGGTGGTGAGTCGTGGGGAAGGAGCCCCGGGGCAGGGCTTCTAGGGACGCGTCTGTCTGTCAAGAGGCGACATCACCGCTGAGGAAGCGGAACAGAAACACACTGAAACTTCGTTTACACCCCACTGGAGCAAAGCCCGCTCCCTCCTCTGACTGCGGGACTGGCCTGTACCTGTGTGATATAATTTAGCACCTGGAGAAGAGAAATCTAAAGAGATATCGTTAATCACAAACAATTCACAGAGAGAAAAGGAAAAACAACTTACTTAACATTACTGTACTTTACTATGAAACACTTAAGTATGTCACTAAGCATGTACGTCTACATTAAAATTAAGACTAAGACTTAACAGCTTAATCGACATGAAGTGAGGATACGTTACTTAATCATGGAGGAAGAGGAGGATGAGGTTCAAATGGCAAACTATTCTCCAGCATGGCGGGCGCATGCTGTGGGCGGCGCCGGCCACGCTTGGATGCCTCGAGGGGCTGGGCAGGGGCCGCGGGGCCTGGCGCACCTAGCTCACAAGGCCGGCCCAAAAGCGGTTCAGGAACCAAAACAGGGACAGAGGCAGGGACAAATAGCAGCAGCCAGGGGGAAAAAAAAAAAAGAAAGAAAAACAAAGGGCACGGAAATTGGGCGCCCAGTGTCCCAGCCCCGCAAACCACAGTGGACGTGCAGGTGGCGGCGGGGGAGGCTGATGCGGGCGCGCTGGGGCGGCTCCTTGCCCTCCTCCCACCCGCCCCGCCGACTTAGGGGACTTACGGAAAAAAGAACAAGAAAAGAAAAAAAAGCATGGGATGGATCAAGGGAACTCCACGTTCAAGCCGAGCTGGGGCAGACCTAGCCTGACGACATGAAATGAGACTCCTGACTTCGCTGGAGTGAACTTAAAACAGGAGACGGTCGTAATTGAGCAAGCTCACAATTTAAAAGAAAGACTAATCTTTCAGGACACCCTTAAAAACATAAACCATGTTGAAATTCATGCCAAGTTGTAAAAACTTCAAAAGAACGAGCTTAAAAAAAAAAAAAAAAAAAAAAAGGTTGTACCGCCTGCCCTTGGGAAGCAGACAGGCTGGGGCTGCGTGGGAAGGGACTTCAGTCTCCAAACCACCCTCTCCTGAGGCAAGGCTCGCTACAACCACCACCTAATTGTGAGATAGTTTGCCATCTGAGGGGAAGGCCAGGGACAAACTCCATCTCTTTTACCTCGAGGCCTCTGCTTTTCCGCGTCGTAGATCATGACCACTTCCGTGACCTGGAAGGGAGATGGGCGTCTGAGGGCCCAGGTCTGCAGGTGGCACAGGCACATCTGCCTACAACACTCCCGGCCCCCGCTGCCTGGGACTGCCTGCCGAGTGCAGGAAGTTCCGAGGCAAAAGGCCGGCTTCCTGGGCTCTGAGACCCATGGGGCCGAGAGCAGGCCGAGGGGTGCTCACGGGGCAGGGTAGGTGGCGGGTCACCAGGGGCCCAGGCCCCACGCTCCAGTGGGGAGACGAGAGCCAGGACCTCCCACCCGGGATCAGAGTCCCCGGCCTGGCTGGGCCACCACGTTCCCTTCCTCGTCCACTCCGCACAAGTTCCTGCCAGGCCCTGGGTACAAACAGGTACCACCAGGCAAGCACGCTGCAGCCGGGGCACGCGTGGCCGGTGGAAGCCTGGGGGGACTTCGTGTCTCTGCTTCGGATGAGGGGACAGCCTCCCAGCCCACTGGCCCCCTAAGCCCTGCCTGTGTCCTGTCTGCCCCGCTAGAACTCAGCTCCCCAAAGTTTTTTAGCCTCTTCCAGAAAACAAACCCACCCGCCCCCCATCCTAGGGGAGGGGGCGGAAGCCTCACCCAAGCCCAGCCCCTTCTTCCTGACACCATTTAGCGCTTTCCACCACAGTGGCTACAACCGACCCGAGGGCCTTCCAGGAGGTCAGTCTGCCCGATTTACAGTAAGTCCTCTCCTGGGATGGTAACTGGCCATGCAGGGAATGGATGGGGCTTTGGTCTGCTTTGTGCCAGGCTCAGCCTCCCCAGGACACAGGGCTGCGCCACTCCCGCCCTGACCGACCTGCTGCTGGCGCGGGGAGAACTCACCACTCCAAATTTCTTGAAGTATTCCCTGAGCTCTGTCTCACCACAATTGTGAGGAATTCCACCGACAAATATCTTATTTGATTTACTGTTATCACTCCTGGGTCCTTTCTGCTGTTTCAAGGAGGAGAAGATGGTTAGTTCACGTGGGGAAACTTCCTAACACTCCCCGCTATTGTGCACGGTGTGGCCTCTGAAGGTCAGACCAGAACCCCAGGAGCCCAGTGAGTCCAGAAAACCGCAATGGCCGCTGTACAAATGAACGCGTCCACCCGCCGACAGAGGATGGGGCGCCCCAAGCACGCCCACCCATGGCGCCTGCCAGCTCTGCGGTGTGGAACCCAGGGCTTTAGGAGAGGAGAACGAGTACCAGGGTGGCCTGCACAAACCAAACTGGCAGACCAGGCTCGCTTCCAGGGGCAGTGTGTAAGCTGGTGACGCACAGACGGTGGAAAGCTCTGGTAACTGAGGCTCAGTTGCCACCTCTTCCGCCTTCTGGCCTGGACCCCGCTCTCTGTGGACACCCCGCGCTGCCACCCCCCAGACACCAGCAGCTGGGGACGCAGAGGCTGCACTTTTGGGCGTGGGGGCAGGGTGCCAGCGGCAGGGGCAGGCGCAGAGGTGGGTACACATACGGCCAGCCTCCACAGCCACGGGTTCTGTGTCCTTGGATTCCACCAACCGTGGATCAAAAATATTCAGAAAAAAAAATTCCACAAAGTTCCACAAAGCAAAACTTGAATTTGCCGCACACCAGCCAACTATTTACACTGTATCAGGTATCATGAGTCATCCAGAGATGGTTTAAAGGGCACAGGAGGACGTGCGTAGGTTACAGGCCATTTTACATAAGGGACTTAAGCGTCTGTGGATTCTGGTCACCTCGGGGGTCCTGGAAGCAGTCCCCGCAGATCCCACCGAGGGACGGCTGTGTAGATCACTGATGCTGACCACTGATGAATCTGGGCAGTGTTTTATTTAGGTGTTCACTGTACCACTCTTTTTCTGTATTTGATATTTCCTAACAGAAAGCGGGAAAAATACGCCCTTGGTCTGAGGCCCCTGATGGAAATGCAGGTGCCCAGGCCCCAGCCCCGCACAGCCCCCAGCAGGGCTTTCCTCGAGGACAGGGCACTCTGGGTGACGGCTGGCCTGGCGCCGGGGGGCACACGCGGCTCAGAGTCCCAAGGTGGGTTCTGAACTCAGCAGGCCTCCTCCCTGGAGAGGAGCAGTCAGCAGAGCACTGAGCGGTGGGGGGCCAGGAGCAGTCGGCGCGGATACAACGGAAGGTTCCTAACGACAGATGGCTGTGAGCCGTCGTTTGCAAGGTAGACTAATAAGAAACTTCTCGGCTACGAGATAAAAAACTTCCAACACCGAATCGACCCGAGCCGTTCTCAGCTGCTCAACCTCATGCTGGAAGCCCTCCTGTTGCTCAGTCTGAGTGAGCAAGGACCCAGGTCGGAGACACGGCTCCCCTCGCATCAGCGGCTGCGGGACACCCAGCAGGAGCCCCCAGCCCCTTACCCAGCCTTCCTTCGGCCGCGTCCTCTCCGGCTGCATCCCCCGAGGCGTACAGGGCTTTGGGTCGATCTGTTGGAAGTTTCAAAGGAGCAGTGGTGAACAGGAGGCTTGCTTCCCCCAGAGAGAAGGTGTGAGCAGCAGGGCCAGGGGCACAGGGCCCATCAGGTGGCCCGGGCCGCATCCTGGCCCAGCACCCAGTCTAAGCTCAGAGCCTTAACCCTTCAAACCAACCCCACGGGAAAGCAGTCCTCGACACACACACACCACAGCTTGGGCACAGAGGCACGCCCAGGAACCACACACAACAAGACAGAGAGCTTTCTTCGGGGACCAGCACTCACGTTTCGGCCATCGAGGGTGTGTGGTCTGCTGGCCAGCACTGTGCCCACGCAGTTTGGGTCTTTGAATTTGACGAACCCAAAGCCTCGAGACTGGTTGGTTGTCTTGTCTTTCATGATCACGCAGTCCACAACCTCTCCATACTGGGAAAAGTAGCTGCGCAGTGTCTCTGCTCAAAGATCGAGACATACGCACATGCACAGCAGGGCATTAGGCAGGTCACACACTCCCAGCCCATCAGCCTGACCTGTAAAGTGTGCAGCTAGGAACCTTTAAACTGGCTGATCCACTGACATGGGGGCAGCGGAGAGGGTGAAGGACGGGGCGCCAGGGAAGGGAAGGTGCACCCCATCTCCGCGGGAAGAAAAAAGGCCACAGCTAAGTAGGCAGAGCCAGCGGATCCCTAGCCCTCCTGGCTCCACCTCCACACCCCAACAGCCTCTGCCTTCAGAGCTGGCCACCCTCCCCGACTGTGACCATGACCATGACCATGAAGCATCAGGACGAGATCAAGTTCCAAAGCCCACGATCATTCATCTCTGCCCCCATCAACTCCTGATCAAGTGCCCCTTCCCAGAAACCAAGACAATAAATAAGTCAGGAATTAAAGACAGTTCACACAATCCAAAGACCGAGGTCCATTCGCACCTACCTTGGGTGGTGCTCCAGTCAAGACCGCCCACGAAGAGCTTCCTGCAATGCAACGAGAAAACATTCAGGGTCAAGAGGGTTCTGCCCTGGGAACTCCCCGGTGATCCAGTGGTTAGGACTCGGCGCTCACTGTCGTGGCCTGGGTTCAAGCCCTGGACAGGGAACTAAGATCCCGCAGGCTGCATGGCACAGCGCCCCCCGCAAAAAAAGAGGGTTCTGCCCAAGGTGCCGACCATCTGGCCTACCCTAAGGTGGTAACCCGGGGCATGGCCGTGGCCCAGCCTCATCAGTCAAAGGCATGAAAGAGGCCTCCAAGATCTGCCCACGGGGCTGGAGTGAGAGTTAGAACATCCCAAGTCGCATGTACACGCTGACCTCAACCACAGTAAGAAAAGAGAGATCGACGGCACCCCCTACCGTGCCAGTTTGGGAGCAGGATCACGGGGCAGCTTCCCAACTGCTCAGCAAACACCAAAGGTTTCCAAGTCCAGAGCTGAGATCCCACGCAACAAACTCGGACGACAGCGGGGATGAGGGCTTTAGGACAAAGCTGGGATATGCAGCACGTGGTCACAAGTAAGGACCCACAAATCACTGGGGAGGTCCCTGGAGCTCAGACGTGGCAGGGTGGCCCGGGCTGTCCTTTTGGACAGGTGCCCTAGAATGTTTGAGAGGAAAACTTCCGGTGGTCTCCCTGCCTAGTGTCCACATAGTCCCGGGGCGGGTCCAGAACCCAGGAACCTTCCACTGCCCGCCACTTTCAGGCTGGCTGGGCCTAAGTGAACGGAGAGGTGCCCTGTGCTGCAGGCTCCCAACCCGATCCGGGGCAGGTGTGATAGGGCAGGCAGGGGACGGGGCTCTCCATCCCACCTGCTGCCATGGGGAAAGGAATGACACCGTCACCCTCGGAAGAGCACCCAGGCACTGTCCCCATCCACAGCCAACCCCACCTTGCTTGGCGTGAAGACAAAACAGCCCCCCGAGGCTGAGCGCGCTGAGCCTCCGAGCGCCCGAAAACCGGCAGCTGGGATGCAAGGACAGACCCTTGCAGGGCAGTGGCCCTAGCCGCACTCAGGGGTCCCTCCCACTGCGGCTTTCTGCCTGGGGGAGAGAAACTCAGTGTGGAAGAAACAATTTCCCCACCCCAGACAGGTGGCCCCTGCCATCCTCAACATGCCCCCGTCCCCCGACACAGAGCGCGTTTCTGGATCGGGAGGCCAGCTCACACCCGGGCCTCGTGACCTTCCTGTCCTGTCCCCTACGCATCCCTGCGAAGTCAGACCAGGCTCCTCCTGCCTCCCAGAGACCCTGGGGAGTACAGCCCGCAGCTGTGCCCCACTGCCCCAGGGCCTGGCACCCAGGCAGGCAATGACCGAAGGGCCCTGAGGCTGGCAATGGACCGCCTCTGTGCCCAGGCGTTGGGCACAAGCACAAACGGGTTTGCTGTGGAAAAGCAGCTTGAAGAAACAAAGGAGCTGGAGCACTCTCAAAAAACCTGAGACAAACGCCAACTCACTTAGAGGAATACCCACCTCTGTTTAGCCTGCATGTGATCAGGACAGGAAGGTTGTCAGCCAGTCCCTCCAAGCAACCCAACCCCCATGCTGCTGAGGAGGAAGGAACTGGTCTGACCAGTCCAGGTTCCAGCCCTCGTTTAAATTTCAAAATCAGACGTTAAGGGGAAAAGAGAGAGAAAGGCCATCACCTGTGCAAATTGACAAAACCGGAATCTGCCCTGTGTATTAGATGATGATATGGTGTTGATACGTGCTTCCTGATTTTATCACTGTGCTGTATTTAGAAAACGTTTCTGTTCTTGGAAAACAGGACACACAGGAGCGTCCAGAGGCGCACAGGGCTGGAACGTGGCATGGAAAGCATGCAGCGGGGCCGGCGTGAGGAGATCGTGGCGACTGTGCCCCCGTTCCTGCCACTGCTCTGTGAGTCCCAAGTTATATAAACTAGGAGGCGAAAGCTGCTCACCCCTGAGAAGATGCCAGGAGCACAGCTGGCACAGGAGAGAGCTCTTTGTGACCGGAGACCCCATGCCAGCGCTGTGCTGGGTGCTTTATATATTTCCTTTCCTCCTGCTCCCTGTCTGCAGATGGAAGTTCCGGAAGGCCCAGGGAGACCTCGCTGACTCGCGGTGGCAGGGACTCAGGGGCTCTAGGCAGACTTGGCGCCATCGCCGGTATCACAGCCAACACACCTGCACAGGGCGCCGGGCTCTGCCCACCCTGCTGCCGTCGTGGGGTGGCCCAGACAGACTTGCTTGGCACCAGATGACCTCAGGCCTTTCTGGGCGTTTACACACAACTCAGCAGATGAAGGGTCAGCTGACCCTGCGTGGCAGCCTCTCTCCAGCCCTTCCCTGCTATGAAGGGTGCCAGAGTCATCACTCAGCTGAAGCTGGAAACTGGGGGGCCCTCCCACAGACCCCACCCTGCCCCCAGGGGACCTCCTGGCTCTGTCACACCCTTCCATCCCTGGAGACCCGAGAAGAGGTCTGCAGTCAGCGCTGGCTGCCGGGGTATGCACCCCAACTGCCGGGATGGGATCGCTGCCTTCCTCCAGGAAGGGGTTTGGCACAAGTGACCAGGTGCTGGGGTCTGGGAAACACTCACCCTCTTCCGGCTGCTGAATGGAAACCTGCTCTGGATGACTCCCCTGTCCTTGCTCTGGGTACTTTAGGGCAACTGTGTGGTATGTACACCAGAAAGTCAGGCTCCGGTGGCTTCCCCGGCCCAGGCTGCCCACGGCAGGCACCACATGCCGCGCCCAGGAGGACAGGGGGCCAAGGCCAGGACCCCTCACACGGTCCGGCAGGCGGCCCTCTCCTCGACAGCCTGTGTTCACGCCTTTCTGCAGCCAGGGAGCCACCCCATTTCCAGCCCTTCTGCTGTGACAGACTGGACACCCCAAAGACAGTGGTCGGGGCAGGGATCTCACTCCGCAGGCTGGGCTTCCCTCCACCGGCCGGTGAGATCACCTCTCACAAACTATGGGGCCGCACAACACATGGAAAGCCTGGGTTGACCTCCGCTGAGCACGTGGGAGGCGCGCCAGCTCCCAAAAGACACCACAGCCCACCAACCCCCGCTGGCCGGAGCCCCCCAGACAGCGACCTCCGCCGAAACACAGCCGCGCTCCCCTCCAGGGGTGCCCCCAATTCTAGCCTGGCCACCCTGGGAGTGACCTTGACCGAGTCCCCTGACCCTTCTAAGCCTCGGTGTGCCCTGCCAAGGGAGGAGTCAGAGCTGAAGAGGTCCAGCGCAACCCAGGGCAGGGGTTCTGAGGAGGGGCCCCGCACAGAGGGCAGCACGCCACCAAGTCCAGGTGCTGGGCCCACTGCAACGGCCAGAACCAGAAGGGAGTCAAGCGGAGCAGCCCCCAGCATCACAGCCAACTGTACAGGCGTCCAACAGCCCTGGGACACACGTCCTAACCCACGGAAGCGAGTGGCACGGACACACTGGGAACCAGGCCTCAAAGAGCAAATGCTCCCAAACAGGGGTCTCACCTGGACAATCCTGCCCCCAGGGGACACTGGACCACGTCTGGGGACATCTGTGGCTTCTGGCATCGAGGGGGTGGGGGCCAGGGATGCTGTTCCACACCCTGCAGAGCCCAAGACAGCTCCAAAATGCAAGAGAGAAGCCCCAGAGAAAAGGCCCTCCACCCCCACCCCTACAGGGCAGGACACCTCTTGCCCCACCACACAGCGGCCCCCTCAAAGGGTGCTCACGCCCACAGGCCTCAGGAAGCTCGGCCCTGCATGCTCCCGGTCTACACCCACGGGGCCAGCCAGAGCTCAACGGAAGGCTCTCTGCATTCAAAGCCTCCACAAGTAACCATTCCAGAAAGAGCCACGCCCATGAGGGACCCACAGGCTCCACCCCAGGACCCCTCCAGTGCTAAGTCACCTGAGCCCTCATGTGCCCCCCCATCACCCACCTCCCGCGTTTCTGTCCTGAGCAGCCATGCCCACACCTCTCTCCAGAGACCCAGTGCTGCTTTCCCTCCCCTCCCCCAGGTCCCTCCTCGCCCTGGGACCCTCCCTTCCCTTCAGTGACATCCAAGGGTCCCTGTCTCACCAGCCCGGGGGAACGCCAGCAGAACCACATCTGCCAGATAAAACCCCCCTCAAACTCCTCTCCGGCTCCATGACACATCAGCCCCCAGAACCTCAGTCCGGGGACCCCTCTTAAGCTGACTCTCCAAGGCCACGGAGGAGACCGGGACACAACCCTGACCGCTCCCCGGCCCTCAGCAAGGTGAGCACCTGTCCCGCTGGGCGGCCCAGGAGGGAGGACATCTGCTCGCCCGTGGCACCTGGCTCCACGAGGCCACACGTGACACCTGCTGCTCCTATTGGACCTCTGCCCTCAAGACCCGCCCTGGCTCTGCTCGGGCCACTGTGACAGCCAAGATGACGAAAACATGAACTAAAAGCAGTGGCCTCACCAGCCCCTGTACAGTCCAGACGCAGGGAAGCTTTGCCTTCAAAGGCTCAAACTCAAAAGTGCAGATCCCCGATGGGGCGGCACCCCAGGCATCCACCCACTTCCTGAGGACGCAGGTACCCTCGACAGTGGAGCCACCCCTCTGGCCTGGGAGCCGCTCGGGAGGGGCTGACCAGACACCAAAGCGAAGGAGGTCTGAGGGGAGGGTGGGTGTCGTCAGCGATCAGTGAGACTGTCACATCCCCATAACATAACTACCACATGGTCTGAGCATGACGCACGCTCCCACACGGTGACCACCCCAAGTGGGCAACGGTGGTCCCCCCCCACGGGAAACTCCAAGAGGGCCCATCACCAGGGAGCCGGATGAGGTCACGAGCACTGAACTAGAACAGCCACACAGATAAGGAAGTCAAGGTGGACCCGGACTTCCAACAGCAATCGGAAACAAGCCTCCCACAGCAAACAGAAACTGACCAATGCTTTGGGGCAAAGCAATAAAGTTTCTGGGACACCTGACATCTACAACTTTAGAACTCAGGTAACCTGGGTGCATTCACCAGGGTGGCGAGGGGAACGCGGCCAGGCAGGTCCCTGATCCTGATCTTGGTTCTGCTACTTGCTCTGCGGCCTCCCCAAGCTGCCTATGGGTCTGGGGTGGGTCTGCGGTGCCAAGGGTGGGACCCTTCAGACCCAGCCTTGGATCCTTGCTCCACCATCTCCCAGGGGTTGGTACAAGCTGTAGGGGTGAACCGCCAGGGACCCCTGTCTGGCCGTCTCCTCGAGGGCACACCGAGGGGCAGCCTCTTGGATCTGGAGGCTCCCTGCCTTCCCAGGCGAGAGAAAAGGCAGCCCAGGCCTAAAGAAGTCAGCCTCTTGGCCGCAGAAGGCTTGGCTGTCAGGAAAAGAGGCCCATGTGGCTGTGGAAGACCTGCTGCCGCTCCCTCAGGTCCTGCCCCTTTCGCCGCAACTTTCTTGCTGCCCACATCCTAGTTTCCCAGCGGAAGCGCTGCAACTTTTCACTTACCCGACACACAGCTCAGACTTCCAGTGCCTGTACATCTTTCCTAAACAAAGCAGGCTAGGAGCTACACGCCTTCTTTCTGGTCCTCTAAATGCTGTGGGGTTCTGGAGGGGGGAGCCCACAAAACACACTTTATGTCCTATGGTGTAACGTGCTGCTGGAACCTGGCAGGGGCTCAGTGAGGCCAGCCACCCACCAGCCAACAATGACTTACTCACCAAATCAAGCGTTTTGTAAACACCACATCTGTTCAACGCTAAGTGCACGGAGAAATGTACACAAGGCCTCGGAAACCCAGCCCAGGCTGTTTTGCCATCTCCGCAAAAAGAATTTAACTGTAAAATTACGCTGATGCTGTAGAAACCAGTCTCTGCAAAGAAAACTAGACCAAACCCCTAGACTAGGGCAGAATGGGATTTCCTAGCTCCTGTGGGATCACTCTCCTCTCCAGCTCGTTTAGCATTAGGCAAGATTATAATTAAAAGGGAAACTTAGCTATAACAAACCTTCTCTCACTAACAGTTGCACCAAGGAGAAAGACCTCAGGAGCAAGCCTGTCTGTCCACCTCCCAAGTTTCTCTTTCTCTTTATCTTAAACCCGCCCATGGGGGTTAGGTGGGGGCTGAGCAGGAAGGGGCTCCAGCAACATAAAAACAACAGTTGCAGACACCCCATCAGGTGGCGCGGAGGCGCTGAGATGGTGGACACTGCGGGGTGCGCTGCTTGCAGACCGGGGACGGCCCCCCATGACCTTGGCCCTCGGGCCTTCGGTTTGCGAAACTACACTTGGGAGGAGAGTAGATGGTGGAGTGGGCACTCGCTGAGTCCCGAGTGGGATAAGCTGGGCGGCGGCAGAACTGGAACCCCCCCCCACCGACCGGGCCGCCACGTGCGCTGACCCGCCAAGTTCGTGCACGGGCTGGGGGCTCCCTGGACCCCACAGGTTCCTGTTCGAGGTCCCCGAGGAAAAGCACGAGCACGGGGACGGTTCCGCCCCCCCCCCCCCGCCCAGCGAGAAATCCAGGCGCGGGGGCAGACAGGGTGCCCCGGACCCCCCCACCCCGGGTTCCCGATCGAGGGTCTCCCTGCGGTAAACTCCGGCTTGGCGGCGGGGTCTCCCCCAGTCAGGAAACAGCAGGGACCCCCAGGTGAGGCTCGGGGTTCCTGGCCAGGAAGCGACGGGGCGTCCGGACCTCCAGGACTCCCCGGATCCCCCGGTGGAGGTTCGGGGTCCCCGACCACGAGGCGGTGGGACACCTGGACCCCCAGGACTCCCCGGATCCCCCCGTTGAGGCTCGGGGTCCCCGGCCACGAGACGGCGAGGCGCCCGGACCCACAGAACTCCCCGGACCCCCGGTTCCCGCTCGGGGTCCCCGGCCACGAGGCGGCGAGGCGTCCGGACCCCCAGGTCCCCCCAGGGGCCCCCGGCCCATCGCGCCCCCGGGCTCCCGGCCGCCGGCTCGGCACGGCCCCGCGGCGTGACCTTGACGGGCCGGGCGGGTCTGGGCGGGGGCCGGCCGAGGCGGCGGCGCGGGCCGGCGCGTCCTCACCCGATCTCGTCGGCGCCCGAGTTGTTCATGGCGGCGGCGGCGGCGAAGGCGCTCGGCGTCCGGGCCCCCTGGCTCGCTCCCGCCTCCGGAAGGTCACTGGCCCCGGCGCCCTCCCCACAGCCGCGGCCCGGATCTGCGCAACGGCGGCGGCCGCGCTGCCTCCTCCCCTCAGCGCCAACGGTCACCGCGCGTCCCCGCGCCCGCGCCGCCGCCCTGCGCTCGCCCGGGCGCGCTCCCGCACGGGGCCTCCGGGGGCGGAGCCAGGGGTGCGCCCCGTGTGCGTGCGTGCGTGCGGCGGGGCCCGCGCCGCCGCCGCTTGGCCGCCGCGCGTCGGCCTTCCTCCTCGGCGACTGCAAGCGCCGCCGCGGGGCACGTTGGGAAGTGGAGTCCCGCGCGCTGGCGCCGGCCCCGCCCCGAGGAGGAGAGCGCTCGGATCGAGCCGCGTGCGTGCGCGTGCTGCGAGCGTGCGTGCGTGCGCGGCGGCGCGGGGCGCGTGCGCGGCCGGGCGCTCGGGGCTAGGCACCGCGGGGCGCAGGCGCGGCTGCGGCTTCCTTGTTCAGTCTCGAGTGCGGGGCGGGGCCACGCATGGGGTCAGCCGTGGGAAGAGGCCACGCCCGCACCCCGCCGGGCCGCGGGACGCTTCGGCGCCACGTTCGGTTCCTGTGCCTCGACTGCTTCCGCTGCCCCCAGAAGACGATACCGACGGTCAGAGAGGCTCATTCACCTGCCGAAGGTCACTTAAGGAAAGAACTGGAATCAAATCCAACAGTTGGCTGTAGATGCAATGATTATGAAAACACATTGAGTCCCTGCCATGTGCCAAGGATTGTCCTGCCCTCATTTGTCCACACCGGTGGTTTTCACCCAGGGTGATTCAGCCTCCTTCTCCCCTCGGGGGACAATGAGCCATGTCTGGAGATACGGTTTTGGTTGTCACCACCGGAGGTGGGTGCTACTGGCATCTAGTGGGTGGAGGCTGGGGATGCTGCTAAATATCCTACAATGGGCAGGACAGTCCCTCCAGCAAAGAATAATCTGCCCAACACGTCAACACGGAAGGTGGAGAAACCCAGGTCTACACGGACCATAGTAAAAGCTGACCTGAATGATGTTGTCAGATGGTGGTTTGTGCTGCGTGGTGACTTTCCACTCACTTTCTCAGCCTCTTGGTGGCCTGACAATATAACTGATTCACCATAAAATGAAACAAATGTGAGGAATCAAGGAACCAGGTCACAGGCAAACAGTATAACATAAAACATTTAAAATACACCTCACTTTGGCCACTTTACAGTTTGCAAAGCACATTGGCATCATCAGATCCACCAGAGGAGAGTAACTTATTAGTCCCCATTCACAGGTGAGAAGCAGAGGCTCAGCAGAGGGGAAAGGAGTGGCCTCAGGTGGCATTGGGCAGGTGTTCTGTCTTCCCCCTGGGGGCTCTGTGAAGTTTCTCTGGTCAGAAGAAAGCAGTAACACTTGCGGGGGGTGGGGGGGCTGGCTCCCCACTTGGGGGGGCGGGGGAGCACGGCCCAAGTGCTCAGTCAGACAGACACGCCCTAGGTTGCTCACACTTCACTATTAGAAGAGCAGAAAATTGGAAGCAACCCCCATGTCCATCCACTGGTGACAGGATAAATAAACCACGAAGGGCGTGAATGACATGCACAGGATGTGGTCAAATGAAGGAAGGCAGACACAAACTGTTAAAAAGAAAATACTTTTAGGGCTTCCTGGTGGCGCAGTGGTTGAGAGTCCGCCTGCCGATGCAGGGTACACGGGTTCGTGCCCCAAGTCCGGTAAGATCCCACATGCCGCGGAGCGGCTGGGCCCGTGAGCCATGGCCGCTGAGCCTGCGCGTCTGGAGCCTGTGCCGTACCGCAAAAAAAAAAGAAAGAAAGAAAGAAAATACTTTCAAAAATACAGACACCTACCAGGGCTAAAACAACAAGCAGCTATGTACCTGCCACTGAAACGAACACATGTTATTAGCGTTTTTGTCACGTTTGCTTCAGATCTTTTTAAAAAAATGAACTTGACGGTTTGCTTTTCCCTCCTCCCCGTTCACTTCCTTCCTCCCACCCCAGGGCAAACGGTGGGACAAAAACGGGTATGTGCACACTTTCCTGAATTTACTCCTAACGTGGGTTCAGGCATACCCAATACACAGAATATAGTTTTGGCTCTTTTTTTCATTGTGGTAAAATACATGTAACATACAAGTTATCGTATCCCTTTATAAATGCACAGCTTGGTGACATTAAGCACATTCACATTGCTGTGCAACCATCCCCACCATCATCTCCAGAACTTTCTCATCTTCCCAAACTGAAACTTGGGAAGTTTCAGTTTGACTCCCCAGCCCCTCCCCCAGCCCCTGGCCCCCACCATCTACTTCCTGCCTCTGTGGATGTGACTCCTCCAGGGACCTCCTGTGAGTGGAATCAGACAGTGTTTGTCTTTTTTCATCTAGCTTATTTCACTGAGCATCGTGTTCTCAAGGTCCATGCACGTTGTAGCGAGTATCAGTGCTTCACCCCTTTTCATGGCTGAGTGACGGTCCCCTGCGTGGAGGGACCACATAGCGTTTATTCATCATCTGTTGTTAGACACTTTGGTTGTTTCTACCCTTTGACTATTGTGCATAATACTGCTAAGAACGTGGATGTACAAATAAATGCCCATTTGGTCCCTTTTACTTTAAAACATAACTATATGTAACACTGTATACACAGAAAACATACAGCTACATGGACATTGCCTGGTAGAGGGGAGACCTGAGCAGAGGGTAGGGATCATGGGGACCTTGTTCTGTATTAGCTGCCATGTGACTTGTAATTATGTCATGTACTTATTACTTATTCTTGTCCATCCCCCCAGTAGGCTATGAGCTCCAGAGGAGTCAGGGCTGGGCCCCCTGAGGTGAGGAATTCAGTATGTGCTGAATAAATGGGTGACTTTCACTTCCCAGGAAAGAGCTGCGGGCTGCTCTGTAAGGGGGGCTGACAAGCTTTCTGCTCAGGGCCACACAGTAAATATGTTTGGCTTTGCCAGCCTTCAGGTCTCTGTGGCAATGACTCTGTGCTGTTGTAAATTGGAAAGTGCCAGAGTCCATATGTAAACAAGTGGTCCTGACTATAAACTTTATTTACAGACATGCCAGTGTGACTGTTGTATAATTTTCACGTGTCTGGAAATAGTCTTTTGATTTTTTTCAACCATTTAAAAATGTAAAAAGCAGGACTTCCCTGGTGGCCCAGTGGTTAAGACTTCCTGCTTCCCCTGCAGGAGACATGGGTTCAATTCCTGGTCAGGGAACTAAGATCCCACAAGCCTCGCAGCATGGCCAATAAATAAATAAATAATAAAAAATGTAAAAAACATTCTTAGCTCACAGGCTGTATCAAAACCGCAGAAGGGGGATGTGACCTGCAGGCCAGAGTTTGCCAACTCTATAATGTTAGAATGTTTTGATCAACTGTGTCCCTTTTGTAATCAGAAAATAAATATTTTCCTTCTTTTAAAACATCTTTTAAGACTGTGGTCTGGAGTCAGGCACACCCCTGTTCCCATCCCCTCTGCCACTGATTTGCTGTGTGTCCTTGAGAAAGCCACTTTCCCTCTCTGAGTCCGGGTCTGCAAACTGCAGATAACAGCAGCACACGCACGCTAGACTCTCTTGAGAAAAGTGGACACAATGAATGACCACGTGTCGGTAATTCATTTGAAGACATCAGCTGGGCAAGAGTGGTCACTCCATTGAGAGAAGAGGACCCCAGCCAAGGCTGGAACAGAGACCCCTTGGCTGAGTCGCCAGCCAGATTGTGCCATGCCATCAGCCACTCTTGGAGATAGAGTCCAGGCTGCATGTAGGTGACCACTGGGAGGTGGCAGCTTGGCCAGACACGGGCGGTTCCTTATTTCCTGGGCACCAAAGCTGCAGGAAAGGATCCCAGTTGACCACTGCCTCAGCTTCCTCTTAGTGTCTGTGTGGGCAGTAGCCTCTGAGACTGACTCCTACTTCTTGATATTCATAGCCTCCTGGGATTCCCTACCCTTGTGTACCTCGCTTCTAACCTGTAGGATAATACGGCCAGGGTGAGGGGATGTCCTTCTGTGATCAGATGGCAAACGGTTCTGACTTCCATCTTGCTGGAAGCAAGTTGTCACTTCAGGGAGCCCCACATGGCCAGGGACTGAATGGAGTCAACAGCCAGTGAACAAGCCTGGAAGCGGATGCCTTCCCCAGCTCTGGGCGACACCTTGACTGCAGCCTTGCCAGAGGTTGTGAAACACAGGATCCGGCTAGGCTAAGCTGCACCTGGATTCCTGACCCACCGAAAAATGATAAACATGTGTTGCTTTAAGTGGCTACATTTGGGGCAATTTGTTACATAGCAGTAGCTAATGAATACAGCCTGCCTTCTGTCTCCGGCCGGGCATTCCAGGGCATTGCTTGAGTTGGGTGCCAGTAGTGAGTGCCACCTGTTTAAGTGGGTGGCCCAAGGATGCTGGCATAAGGATGCCTGCAAAGCCCCCGCCACAGTAACCAGGACAGCTGTAAGGAAACTAGACAACACAAATTCACATGGGCTCACGAATTCAGCGTGAGCCCAGCCCTGGTGCCTGGTGACATCTACTCATCCTGCTTCCGCCTGAGGGTCTCATGGAATCCGTGCTGTCCCATCCAGACCACATTAGACCCAATGTGCCCTCAGGAGTCATCAAGCATTTTCTGTGTGCCAGATGGGTCGGACAGACGATATAACCATGAAGAAATACCTTCGCTGAGTGAAATACCAAAGAGAGGTACTGAGAGATGAAACAGTTTCAAATGGGCCATAAGCAGCCTGGGGGGACCCGGGGGGCCTCCCAGAGGAGGTGTGGGCTCGGGCATGAAGCAGAAAGAGAAGTAGACCAGGCCAGGAGAGAGGGGAAGCTGTCCAGGCAGAGGGGAGAGCATGTGCAAAGGCCCAGGGGCAGCAGGGACACAGGAGCTCTGCAGGGAGTGGGAAGGGCCACGGGGAGGACTCTGGAGCCACGTTAAGGCTGTGAGCAGCCATCCAGAGGTGGACACAGAAGGGCAGGGCTGCCTGGGTTCAAACTCTGTGACCTCAGCCTCTCGGGGCCTCAGTTTCCCCACGTGTTCACTGGGATGTGCAAAACACTTGGCCCAGATGGGGTGTTCCAGGCTCACAGCCGGTGGCCCCGTGTGCAGATAGATGGGAAGGGGAAGTCATGTTTCAGAACCTAGAGGAAACCCCAGCTTACCTTGGGGGCTGGTCTCAGCGTGGCCGGCAGAGGACAGAGCTGACCCCCAGGGCTGCCCTGGGGCAAGGCTTTAAGGGTGGGCGCTGCAGGGCTGCCCCGCCTGCCGTCATGGGCTGGAGGGCCCGGGGACCGCTGGGGTGGGCATTTCAGTCCCAGCACTGGAGGCCCCTGTGCGCTAAGCCCCTCATCAGGCCCCGCCCCTGGGGTCTGAGGTGACCTGGGAGAGTGAGGTGAGCTCAGGAAAGGGGAGAGGCAGTCCCGCACAGGAGTCAGAGTGGGGTTCATCAGGGGTTCCCACACCCCACCCTCCCGGCCATGAGATTACCCGTTTTGCCTCTGGAGCCTCAGTTTCCCCACCTGTAAAATAAGGACGATAGAAGAAACCACTGCAGCGCCTCTGAAGATTAAGTGATTGTATTTATTTATTCTATTTATTTTGGCCGCGCCATGCAGCTTGTGGCATCTTAGATGCCGCACCCGCGTCCTGGGCGGTAAAAGCGCAGCGTCCTAACCACTGGACCGCCAGGGAATTCCCTAAGTGATTTTATATACTTAAGGCACTTCCAACCGTGTCTGGAAAATCCTTAGACCCTCACACCCCGGCAAGGAGGGGGCTATTGACGCGGTGGTGACAGACGAGGAAACCGAGGCAGGAAAGCGACTGGGTGAGGACTCCGAGGGCTCGCTGCTCTGGTGCCGAGTCCGCCCGCCAGGCGCTGGCGGCCCGGGAGGCGGGGGCGTCGCGGGGGTCCGGGAGTCAGTGGAGGCCGCCTTCCCCGCCGCGGCCGCTAGGGGCCGCGCGGGCCACTGGGCAGTGCAGTCGCGCCCCGCCCCCGCCCCGCCTCCCGTCCGCCCCCTGCCCAGAAGGCCCTGCAGGGACGCGGCCGTTCCCCTCCCCAGCTCCCGGGGCGCGCCGTCCAGCCCGCAGCATGAGCGACCCCGCCGCGACCCCTATCTTCGCACCCGGAGAGAACTGCAGCCCCGCGTGGCGGGCGGCGCCCGCAGCTTACGACGCGTCGGACACGCACCTGCAGATCCTGGGCAAGCCGGTGATGGAGCGCTGGGAGACCCCGTACATGCACGCGCTGGCGGCCGCCGCCGCCTCCAGAGGTAGCCCCCGCCGGGCGCGCGGGGTCGACCGAGGCCGGGGCCGCTGGGACCCGGCGCCCGCCCGCTCTCCAGCGACGTGGCGGAACCTCTGCGCTCCTCTCTTTCCTCGCCTGGAAAACGGGGCCGCTCGCGAGGGCAGCGGGGTAGTCCTGGGGCGTTGCGGGCGCCCTGAGTTCCGGGAACCCTCTCTCCGGGGAGCACCGAGGCCCCGACCCCGGCAAGGGGTCGGGGTGGGCCGGGGGATGGGTTCTCAGCCGCGGAACTCAGCCGCCGGACCCCACCCGAGGTCGAGGACAGGGGAGTGGCGGCCTGGCGAGGTGCTGCCCAGGCCCACGTGGGTAATGCTCCTGCCCAGGAGTCGCGGGAGGCCCTGCCCTGGCTAAGAATAGCTCTGGTAACGCTGAGGCCTGGAGACAGCTGTCGGGGGTGGCCCTGCACCTGGTGTCAGAGCCCGCGGGGTGCCGAGGGCTCCCCACGACCCCCAGAAGCCGGGTGCACCAGCTCTGGGCCTGTGTTCCCATCTGGCAAATGGACACAGCCAGTGTCCCTGCATGGTTAGGGCGTTTCTCCCCTCCTCTTTGACCCAAAGGGGTTCGACCCCCGCCCCTCACTGTTCCAGGTCTGGGCCTTGAATCCTGGTCCTCCCTTGCCCTTACTTAGTAGACTTCATTGTTTGTTGTGGGGGGGGCAGGGGACGCTGCCCAAATCAGGAGATAAGCGCCCTCAGTGCAAACAGCATGGGCCGGGGCTCAAAGTCCAGGGTCTGCCCTGCCCCGTGGGCCAGACCAGAAGCCGCTGTCCGTGGCCTCCCCGGCAGGCCACCCTCTCTGGCTACTGGCCCCGGGCCCACGCTGTTCCCTCTCAGGGCTGCTGTGTTCTGTCCCACCCCCCACCTTTGCTCTGCAACCTGTCGCTCCTAGTAGCAGTCGTTTCTCTCTGCCAAGGCCCCGCCCCCGCGCCCCCTCCTCCAGGTAGCCTCCCCAGCCCCACCCAGTGTGTAAGGCGTGGGCTCTCTGTCTGCCCAGGGGGCCGGGTGTTGGAGGTGGGCTTTGGCATGGCCATCGCAGCTACGAAGGTGCAGGAGGCCCCCATCGACGAGCACTGGGTCATCGAGTGCAATGAGGGCGTCTTCCAGCGGCTCCAGGACTGGGCCCCGCGGCAGCCACACAAGGTGCCCGCCTCTGCCCGAGGTCCCGCTCCTCACGCTCCTTAGGGGGAAGACCCTGCCCACGGAGTGGGCTGGGGACCTGGGGTGGCCGCAGACTTGGGGGAGGTGGTCTTCTCTCTTGGGAGTTCCTCTGCCCCCTCCCTTGCAACAGGTGGGGAAGTCCTGGGCCCCCTTTGACCCTCAGCCTTATCTTTCTTTCTCCCCTGCACCAAGGTGGTTCCCTTGAAAGGCCTGTGGGAGGAGGTGGCACCCACCCTGCCAGACAGTCACTTCGATGGTGAGGGGCTCTGGGCACTGGGCGGGGGGCCTCTGCCTGGTTTGCCAGCCCCTCCTTTGCCTGCTTCTGAGGCACACATGCCTTGATGTGTCACTGGGGTGGCAGAGCCCGGGGAGCAGGCACAGACACACATACAGGAGCCTGGCACTCAGATGCGTGGACATCTCAAGAACGACCGGATGGGACACAATTCGTAGGGGCAGCTGCAGCATAGCGAACTCTGGGTTCCCAGCCGCCTCAACTTGCAGCCAGGGTCCTGACCACGTGGCTTCTGTCCTCCCGAGCAGGGATCCTGTACGACACGTACCCGCTGTCTGAGGAGACCTGGCACACGCACCAGTTCAACTTCATTCGGGTAGGATCGCTTGCGGTGGGACGGGGTCTGCCAGCCCTAAGGTGGGGGTCAGCCCAGTGGGTGCGCCTGCTGTCCCCACAGGAGGCACCTCTCCTTCCGGCGTTCCTCTGGCCTGGCGGGAGGCCCGCTGGGAACGCCTCTGCCCATCCCCACCCCCTCCTGACCACTGTCCCCCCAACCCCGGCCAGGACCATGCCTTCCGCCTGCTGAAGCCAGGGGGCATCCTTACCTACTGCAACCTCACCTCCTGGGGGAAGCTGATGAAGTCCAAGTACTCGGACATCACCACCATGTTCGAGGTACTGCAGCCTGGGCACTGCCTGCCCCGCCCCACACCCCACCCCTGGCAGCGACTTTGGGTGGGGAGGCAGATGGGGTCACCTGAGACCTGGGGAGGGCCCCTTGCCTCTGGCCCTGGGGGCTCATCTCTTGGGTGGACTCTAAGCCTCCACTTGTAAGTCAGGAGAGGTTTCTCCCTAGCTCAAGGACCTTAGATGGCTCCCAAGTGCCCTCAGGATACAGGGATTCAGCCCAAGGTCCCCAGCGGCATCCCCTTACTCTGCCCTTGTCCACTCAGGGTGCATCTTTATGGGTCTAGCCACCCCTTGTCTTGGGCCTTTGCCCACTCGGTTCCCTCTGCCTGCGAGGACGTGTGGGTGAGCAGCCTGGTGATACCCCATGACAGCCAGGAAGCTGTGTGTGGACACCTGGAGATTCCCACCCAGACCTGGGCTCCAGCATTTTCTTAGCAGCCCCGCCCTGCCCCCAAGGGCCTTGGCACTTGTAGGGGTGGCTGGCAGGGTGCCTCCTGAGGCCCCAGGGCCCTGGAGGTGACTCGGCACCTCCCTCTGGCCAGGAGACACAGGTGCCAGCCCTGCTGGAAGCAGGCTTCCGGCCGGAGAACATCCACACACAGGTCATGGAGCTGGTCCCACCGGCCGACTGCCGCTATTACGCCTTCCCGCAGATGATCACGCCCCTGGTCACCAAGCACTGAGCCCACTGGGCCCACCGGCTCAGCTGCCCACGCCACCCTGGGGGCTCTGGGCTTCAGGAACCCCTAACCCCCAAGACCCCTACTGAGCGCCTTCGTGGCCGGGAGTGCAGGCTCTGGCCCCTCAGCCCTGGTCCAGACCCACACCAGCCACATGACATCAACAAGCTTCCCTAACCTTCTCTGCAAGGGGACGGCCACTACCTTCCTACCATGGTCCTGAGAATGAAATAAACACTAACACTGGGTTTAGCCAATCAGCACGAGGACACAAACGTGTGCTTGTTTTACTCTTCCTGCCTCTCCAGAAAAAAGTGAAAGGAAAGAAACCTGTTAAATTGACCACCACCGAGGCAGTGGCTCTACCACTGCAAAGTTTCTGATCCTGCCTCTGAGCCCCCCGCTGTGCCCCCTGAAGACATTGCCAATTAGTCACCCATGGCCCCTCCTGCCCGCCCTCTGGTGGGCAGCTGGGGTCCCCAGAGGAGGTGGAACTAGGTCAGGACCTCATAGCAGGTGGCAGCCCCAAGGCCCAGACCCTCTGGTCCCACCTAGTCAGGCTGCACCACGATGCCTCGCTCTGAGTCGACGCCCCTCCAGCCCCGGCACAGGGACACCATGGATCTGTCTGCCCTGGACCCTGGTGCCCAGCTGGTTGCCGCGGTGTCGTCTGCTTCACCCCGACCCGCTCTTGGACGTGTCCACTCCCCTCCTTCGTGGGTGGGGCCTCCCACTGGGCCACGCTGGGCCCGGCTGTCCACTCCAGGGGCCTCGGCATCTCCACGCACAAGAGACAGGCCTGACCCCGCCCACCTCCCAGGCCCCCACCCCGGCCCCCACACCACGTGGAGCAGGGCAGCCAGGCGGATTTATGGGCTTTATTGACCGCCTCTGGGGGAACGGCGCAGACGCCGCAGGGCGGCCAGGCAGCGGCACTACCTGCGGTACCAGATCTGGAGCCTCTTCTCGCGCTTGATCTTCTTCTGCAGCTGCAGGATGCCATAGAGCAGGGCCTCGGCTGTGGGCGGGCAGCCTGGGGGGCGGGTGGCACCTCAGTCTTCCTGCCCTTCCCCCTCCCCTCCGCTCTGCTCCAGGTGGGGGCAACCAGGCCACTTCCCAGGATGGGAAGGGGCAAGACAGGGCTCTGCACCAAGAGAGCTGGGGGGCTTGGCCCATCACGGGAAAGGAGCCAGAGAGGGGCAGGGTGGGCAGCTGCTGACCCCAGGGCCGACCTCCCAGCCAGGATGAGGGAGGCCTGGGCTACCCCTCCCAGGCCGAGCTGCCCTGGCCCTGGCCCTCCCGCCACGTGACCCGGCTCGGTACCCGGGAGGACAATGTGGGCTGCCTGCCAACCCCCAGGCCACGCCAGCGTCCGGTGAGGACCCTTGGAAAGGAATGGGGGCAGACTCTTCAGACTGGGAGACCCTCCAGAGACAGCGAGGGGGAAAGGCTTCGGTGTCACTCTTATTCTTGGACCCAAATCTGCTTATTCTTAAAAGGGGGCAAGCTGTCTCAGTGGGGCTGTGGGGATTCTGTGAATCGGGTGAGGGCCACGTGGACGCCACCTGGGGGCTCACCTGGGACGTAGATGTCCACGGGCACAATACGGTCGCAGCCTCGCACCACAGAGTAGGAGTAGTGGTAGTAGCCACCTCCGTTGGCGCAGCTGGTGGGGAGGGGAGCGCCAGCCGTGAGAGTCTCTCCAGCGACCCCGGCCTCCATCCCTCCTCACAGCCCCCAACCCGCACCCCCTTCCAACCTCAAGCAGGTGCCAGGCGGTCAGGAAAAGGGCAAGACTGGGACACAAGTCACAGGAAAGACAGCGGCCACCTGAGACCTTCCGTGGGACCGGGTAGGACAGAAACAAACGGTGGGACTATGAACAGACGACCCTCAGTGAGAGAAGCCAGATGTGAAAGGACACAGCGTGTGATTCCATTGATGGGAAACGTCCAGAACAGGCCAGTCCACAGACAGAGAGTGGGTTCCTGGTTGTCAGGGGCTGGGGGAGGGGGTGGGGAGTGACTGCTGATGGGGACAGGGCTTCTATTGGGGTGATGGAATGCTCTGGAATTAGATAGAGGTGATGCTTACACAACACTAAGAATGCATTAAAATCCACAAAATTGTACGTTTTGAAAGGGTGAACTTTGTAGTATGTGAATTCTGCCTCAACCAAAAAAGTCAGGTGACTAAATGGCTTTTAATGATATGGAGAAATGAGGTGCTGGCTAGACGGTGAGGAGGCTGCAACGCCCCCCTGAGCAGGACGTCCTTCCTGTGGTCATAACACAGACAAACAGAATGAAACTGGACAGGCTGTTGGGGTGGGGGAGCGACTGTAACAGGACAGAAGGGGACGTCCTGGACAACCCCGATCAGAAAGCAGCACAGAAACGAGACTGGAAGAGACAAGCCAGCGTGTCACCGGCGTGTCTGCTGCTGGAGCCCCCGCCCCGCCGGGCACTCACCTCCCCATAGACACGACGTAGCGAGGCTCTGGCATCTGGTCATAGACCTGGAAGAGACAGGGGTCTGCGTGCAACTCAAGCCTGGGGGGGGGGGGGGGGGCGGGGGCGGGGCTGGGAGGAGGGGAGGGGAGGGGTTGGGGGAGGGGGGAGGGGAGGGGGCTTGATGGTGAGGCCCACCTTGCGGAGCGCGGGGGCCATCTTGTTGGTGAGCGTCCCAGCCACGATCATCACGTCGGACTGGCGGGGGCTGGCGCGGAAGACCACGCCAAAGCGGTCCATGTCGTAGCGGGGCGCTGCCATATGCATCATCTCCACGGCGCAGCAGGCCAGGCCAAAGGTCATGGGCCACAGGGAGCTCTGCAGGGCGGGGCAGTCAGCCCG
Source organism: Orcinus orca (assembly GCF_937001465.1). Lineage (NCBI taxonomy): Eukaryota > Metazoa > Chordata > Mammalia > Artiodactyla > Delphinidae > Orcinus > Orcinus orca. The sequence goes on along the minus strand of NC_064561.1, from coordinate 825,019 downwards.
TAAGTGGACGAGTGGCCCACTGTGTTTAAAGAAATTGGACGATTTCACATAGAAAAATCTGTTTCTAGCCTTTTCTGGGCCCTGCCCACAGCAACCATGTGACCTCCAGACCCCGAAGGCCGCCCTGGACACTGGTCATCGGCCTGAGCCTGATGCCCCAGCCCAGGACTATGTGACAGGAGGGCCAATTGAGTTAGGCCCATGGGTCTACACTTCCCAACAGCCACATTACCAAAAGGTAAAACAGACAAAAATAAAACCAAGTGCAATTAGCTTTAATAATATAGTCCACATAACCCAGCATATCCTAAATCCCGGCCTCCAACATGGGCACTTGCTGCTCTGAGTGCCCAGTGGCCACACACGGCACAGGTCTAGACCCCGGGGCTCAGCACCCTGGAGGGTCTTGTTCCCAACACCGCCTGGACTCAAAGTGCCAATTCCTCCAGGAAGCCCTCCTGGTTGCCCTCTGACTTCTCTCCATCCTTTGGTGCCCGATATCGCCCCTGCCCCCACCTACAAGCTGTTCTCCACCAGAGCTTTCTCTGCTTGTCTGTGTCCAGTCTGGGATCTGGCCAAGGTCCCTGCTGCCCTGTGGATGTCCTAATTCAGGTGACAGGGCTCGGGTCACACAGCAGGCAAGGGCTGCCCAACACGGCAGGGCCATGACTCCACAGCACACGGCCACAGCGACCATCGCCGCCCTGGAGCTGTGGGCCTGGAGGGACACTCGCTGTGGACTCACTGGTCACACACAGACACCAGGACAGCACCAGCCCGCCCGTCAATGGGGGATTGTTACCCAGCTGGGCGCCCCGAGAGCACTGAAAGGAACCACTGTCCTGGGACAGAGGACACATGTCCGGGGGGAGACACGGACAAGCACGTGAGCAAGCAGACTGTCCCACGGCGAACGTGGGGGTGGGGTGGGGGATTAGGATATTTGCTGAGAAGGAGCTACTGTTTCCATCGTGTATTTCCAGTTAAAAACATGGGTTTTACGTTAAGAGAGAAAAGAGAGGAATGAACAGAAAATGGAAGGAGAAGAACAGGAAGGAGGTGGCTCATCTTCTCTGGGGACCGATGCGGGGGGCAGGGAGCACCGAGGGAAGTCAGGCCAGGAACTGCTGGGGGCAGGGCAGGGGTCCTGAGACAGAATCAAAGCCACAGGTCCCCACACGGAGGGGCCCTGGGGGAGTCCGGCCCACTCCATAGCCATGGGAGTGTGGCTGAGCAGCCAGAGGGGGCCCCACGGACACAGACGAGGAGGGGCTCACCCGGCGGGCCCAGTTGATGAGGTCATCCAGCTTGGCCACCACATACTCGCCCCGGCTGCTGGGAAGGGCGGCGGATTTGGGGACCACGGCTCCGGCCTGGGACACGGCGGGGTGGGTGCTGGGCACGGGACACAAAGCAAGGGGAGGCATCAGCCAGGCAGGTATCCTGGCCGGGCCCAGCCCACAGCAGCCTCTCCGAGGGCAGGACAAAGCCGTGGTCACGGCGGGTCCCCAGAGCAGCACTGGGAGTAGCCGTGAGGCCAGGTCTGCAGCATCCCTGCGCCCGGGCCTGGGGCAGGACATGCCTGCTCAACAACGGAGTGAAAGATGGTGTGGACGGGCCTCCACCGCCTCACTGAGGCCCAGCAGGACCCTGTCCTCTCGGGGACTGTCTCCCCATCTGGAAAACAGGCTCGGCCGACACACTCTTTAGCGAGAGCCCTCCTGGTCTGGAGTTGTGCAGCCATTGGCCTGCGTGCACAGGAGCGGGCTGGGCAGAACTCTGAGGGCAGGGACCCCCTCACATACCCCGCTGGGTGGTGGGAGTGCCCCGGAGTTGCCACAGGCTGCTGCTGTGCTGGGGTGGGGGGATGTGGAGACTTCAGGGTGTGTGGGCTCCCGGGAAGGCCGACCTCACCTGCTCGGGCTGTCAGCAGCCAAGCTCGGATGGACCCCGCGCACCTGCAGAGCTGCGCCCACGCCAGAGCTGCGGGGAGACAGACTGCCCATGACTAGCAGCCCAGGGCGCCCCAACACGCTGTGACAGGGTTACCCCGGGGCCAGGATGGGGAAACTGACCAGGGGGTCTAACCCAGCCCACTGCCGGCTTTTGTAAATAAAGTTTTATTGACACATAACCACACCTATTCACTTCCTTGGTGTCTGGGACTGTTTCTACAGAGGCAGAGCCAAAAACGTTTACCATTTGGCCCTTTAAGGAAAAAAAAAAATCTGCTGATCCCTGGTCTAGAGAGTGCCTGGTTTTCATTTGATACTTCCCTCATTCTCCCCGTCTTCCCTTTGCTTTGCAGTGAGTGTGTATTTTATCTGTAGGAAAAAGGCCGTATCAAAACAAACTCAGCCCAAATCTGAGGGCCTGGCAGCCACCTGCCTTCCTGCCCCAAGGAGGCCTACACGGGGCTGCCATCAGAGCAAACGTGCTGAATGCCTTTCGTGCGCCAGGTAGCGACTGGGCTCTGAGGGTACTAGGGCAGGCAGACGTGGGGCTGGATGCCAGGCGGCCCCTGGCCTGGTGCTGATGGAGGGCCCGCCCGGATCTGAGGCCCCCTGACAGCCCCCTCTGAGCCCCTCCCTGCCAGGGCCTCACTGCGGGGTGTCAGGATCAGAGATGCAGACACACAGGCAGGCAGGCAGGCAGGCAGGCACTCACCGAAGAGCAAGGATCCCACGGAGCAGGCCAGGAGCTGCAGAAAGAACCACAGGGTGGGGGCAGTGAGTTGTGGCAGCACCAGAGGCCACGAACAGCCCAGACGGTCCAGCCTCCAGGTGTTTGCCCATCAGGCCCCCCACGTGGTGCACCCGCCCTCTCACCCTCAGTCTATCTACATTCCATTTAACAATTGATAAAGAGCAATCTTTCAGGGGAATTCCCTGGTGGTCCGGTGGTTAGGACTCCACGCTTCCACTGCGGGGGGCCCGGGTTCAATCCCTGGTCGGGGAGCTAAGATCCCGCAAACCGCAAGGTGTAGCCAAAAAAAAAAACCAGTGATCTTTCAGAATGTGAACCAGACAGTGTCATTCCCCTGCTTCCAACCCCACACTCCACATCAGAGCCACCTTCCCTTTCCTCAGGAATGTCAGTGTCCCTCCTGTCTCAGAGCCTTTGCACTTGCTGTCCCCTCTGCCTGGAGCACCACTCTCGTGGGGCAGCTTTCAGCTCAAATGCCTGGGTCTACACTAGCTCCGCAGGCCCTCTAGATCCTGTCACCCTGTTCTAACTCTATCCACATGTCCTCCTGTGGCGCCTGCCTCCCCCTGATGCTAGGGCTTCCCTGGGTTCCCCAGTGTCTGTCTCGGCCTTGGCTCAGCCTGACAGGCATGTGTCAAGTCAACAAACCCATAGACATCAGCGAGGCTCCAAGCCCTGGGCTGGGAGTTCCGGGGTTTCAAAGGCTGGGCAAGGAGTCCAGGCCAACGGCCCAGCCCCGGACTCTTGTGCAAGCTGTTCCTCTTTGAGCCTCAGCTCCCCCACCTGAAAATGTAGGGCTTTGGGTAATCTCACAGCACAGTAAATGCCCTTCACCTCCAAGGTGAGGGGATTCCAGCCTCTGGACCAGCCATTCTTAGCAAGGGGCCGCTGGTGAGGATTCAGCAGACCGGTGAGCTTGCACGGGAAAGAAAAATACCCTCTCTATTGTCACCAACGTCTTACTGAAAATTGGCCTTTCCTTAAAATCTGAGTGTAGCCAAAACCACACCAGTATTAGCGAGACCGAGGCTTTTCAACAACAGAAATAACAGTGGTTTCCTAACCCCGACATAGAGGCTGCAGCCAACCCTGTGTAAAGGAACGTGTCCACTTCTCACTCCTTCAAAGTCACAGCAGTAGGCAGATCCGCCACTAAACCTCGGCTTTCCAGGCATGAATAATGAAGCACCCGGGCTGCGAACTGACCCCCGGTTCCCAGACAGAATCCTGGCAACTGTCAGTATAACCGCTTTCCTTTGCAACCCTGTGAATCCATCCTATGCGTTTAATCGCTAATCGGAGGAAAGGTCCGCGGAGCAGCCAGGGTTTGGACGCCTTCTCTGCGGGTGACCGTCCCCTTCCCGGGGTGGCAGGGTGCCCCGGGGTCGCGTCCCTGCCCGGACAGGCCGCGTGACCACCAGCGGTTCCAGCCGCTCTCTGGGCCTCAGTTTCCTCGGATGTCGGGGCTGCTGCCCCCTCGCCGCCTCCTCCCGGAAACTTCAAGGGCAGCATCCCGGGCCGAGCCTGGGTCCCTCCGGCTCCCGCCCTGGCCCTCTCCGAGGCTGGGAGCCTGCGTCGCCCTCGGCATCCGCTTCCCCAAGCGGCCGGGCGGAAAGGCGCCCGGAGCGACCCAAGCCCCGACCCCGCCCCCGCCGCCCCGACCTCGCCCCCGCCGCCCCGACATGCTCACCCGCCAGCGCCGCCATCTTGGCCTCGGCCTTCAGACAACCTCTATGGTCCGTCCTCTTCAGAGCTCCGGGTCCCCGGGGCCGTCGCCCAAAGTGCCTCGGCTCGTGCTCGGAAACCGGAACTCGGGCGGGGACGTTCCGCCTCTGTGGAATCCCCAGCACCGCGCGCCGCCGGACGCCCCACGCGGGATAGAAGGATACGGAAGTGCGCGGGGAGGGTCGTGGCAAAAGAAGGCGAGCCGTCCCCTCTCTTCTTACCCGGGGAAGGAAAAGCGAAAGCACGTCCCTGGGTGGGCTCGAACCACCAACCTTTCGGTTAACAGCCGAACGCGCTAACCGATTGCGCCACAGAGACGGTGCTAAGGCCTGCTTCCAGGCGCCACCCTACGAGGCATGCGCGGCCCGCAGGGGCGGCCCGAGCTGCGCCTTCACGCAAGCGGCTCAGCGTGGGGCGGAGTCGGGGGTGGGGGCAACCCCCTGCTGCGCAGCCGAAATAGCTCAGTTGGGAGAGCGTTAGACTGAAGATCTAAAGGTCCCTGGTTCGATCCCGGGTTTCGGCAGACGTTTTGGTGCCCCCAGCGAACAGCGTTCTGTTTTGCTCCAAGCTGATCCAGCTTCTCCCAGCACTTTTACCCAGAATGTGTCGGTTTTGACCTTTCCTCCCCAGAATACTCTCCATTCTTCAGATGAGGAGCTGGGCTGCTGGCTCATGCCAATGCGGGAGGGCTTAGAACAAGGCCTCATCCCCATCCACCCCGGTCCACCCCCAAAACTATGATCCCAGCCCGAATGACCCCCTTCCCCACTCCCATTTACAATATTTTTTAAGTGGCAGGATCAGAACGAATGTAATTGTCAAAAGAAACACTACTGAATACCAAAAGGGAGTTTGCAGAGACACCTTCTGCTCGGATGTCGTTTAACTGTGACAGTCCTGCTGGGTACCTATTCTGCCCATTTTACAATACATATGGGGAAACTGAGGTTCCCCCGTTCCCAACGGGGGAACGCAGGTGAGGAGCAGGGCTGGCTCCTGGCGAGGGAGGACCACCCCAGGTGTGTCCTGGAGCCCGACTGCGCGGTCCCGGGAAGGGGAGGCGGGGCGCCGGTAGGTGTCACCATCCCGGTGGTGACACACAGGAGAAAAGAGAGGGGCTGGGCCGAGGGCTGGGTCTGTTGGGAATCCTACACCTCCTTGCCCTCAGTTCCCACAGCTGGCCAGGCTGTGGAGCTGGAATTTTTTAATTAAAATAAACCTTGTACTTCCAAATAGTTTGATTCAAAGAAAAGTTGCAAACCTAGTACCAGAGTTCGCTGTACTCATCACCCAGTCTCTCCTGCTGCTAACATTTTACACTGACGTTAACAATTCATGACCCAATGTATATACATCGCCAGCTCATGTCCAGGCATTATTCAGGCTCCTGTTTTCTCCTAACGTTCCTTGTCCTGTGAGCCAGGCACCTGGGAGCCGAGCCCCCAGCCTCGCTCGAGCCTTCAGACACCTGACTGCGACCTCCTGAGACCACAACCCAGTCAAGAGAGAATGTTGCTTCCAGCCGCCAGGGGCCGGTACACTGCTAAGGCAGGGATGGATAACTAATACAGGAGGGGCCATCGGCTGTCAGGGTGATGGATTGGATGGGGAGCGGGGGGGGGGGGGTGGATAGGGGAGGTAAGAGCCTGCATCAGGAAACTGGGACTGTCAAGGGCAAGCCCTGAAACGGAGAAGCAGGTCTGACAGGGCAGGGAGTTAACAGAGGGTTCACCATAATTCCAGGAACACTGAGGGTGAGGGGGTGAGGGCAGATGGGTAGGTGGGGAGGAGGTGGGGGGGGGAGAGGAGGGGGAGCCAGGGCTGGAGGAGGTGGGGAGCAGGACCTGGAAGGGACGGAGCAGGGGCAGGAGGATGGGGGGTGCAGGGGCTGAGAGGGGAGCCGGGACAGGAAAGCCTGGCCATAGAAGCCATGCATTGGGGGGAGGGCCACTGACCGCACTGCATAGACGTGCCTGTCTGATTTGAGATTCTGTGTGTGTGTGCATCCCTCGTCTTAATCAGCTTCCTAGATAAACGATAGACTTAAAGAGGTGCTCAAGTGAACACAAGGAAAACTCCCCCTTCCAGGAAGTGGTTTTGTTGATGCACTGCTCCTCACACCGGGGGGTCTGATCGTCCCCTCATGCCATCTGGGCTGGAGCGAGAAAGGTACAGCGACTGTAGGACAAGCATCGCAGGGTCTGGGGTCAGGGGTCTGGCTGAAAAAGGTTCAGGAAGGGTGGCTGTGAGTGGTGGGAGGTGACCGGGGCAGGGGTGGACGCCTGGGGAGGGGACGGGACACAGTGGGGGAGCAGGGTGGCCGTGCAGAGGTGTGGGCTGCTGAGACGCCAGCTGGCCGGAGCCCAGACAGCTGAGGGGGGACACCGGGTGAGGGTGGGTGCAGGGAAGCTGGGGCTGTGGTGGACGGGGGTGCAGGAGGCCACGGGCCGGCCGGTGGGGGCCCTGGCTGCACCCCGTGTTGTGCTGGGTCTCTCTTCTTGATGCAGAAGCAGCCCAGTGCGCTGGCTTCCCGGGGGCCAGGGCCACCTCACTGCTCCTCCTGGAACATTCCTCACTTGGTCGGCTGGCTCTGCCTTCCTAACTACTACCCAGCGCCAATTTGGGGCATCAACAGACACCCACCCAGCACTGCCTGCCCCAGTGGCCCTGGGACAAAGTTTCAAGACGAACAAAAACATAATACAGTGGGAGTGAGGAACTGAAGACACCTGCTGGGGCACAGGACTGGGATGGGGCTGGGCGCCGAGCAGCGGAAGCCTCCAGCACTTCTGGTCAGCACCCGGCACACCTGAAACACCGGCTCGGCTGGGCTGACATGGGACCCGCCCCCCCAGCCAGGCTGGGGAAGGAGCCTCCAGAAGCAGCCATCGGGGACAGCGTGGCCGGCCCGAGTGCCCGAGGTGGGCTGCGCGTGGGGCCCAGGAAAGAACAGGCAGGGCTGCAAAACGGCATTTAATTCCAGTCTGAATAGTTCAATTCCACAACCAGAGCTCAGAACACAGATATATAAAAATACTTCACGATAACGGAATAGTCCACGTGGATGCCTCACCCACAAGAGCACCCTGTTCTCCATCCTGACGCACTTCAAGGAGGCTTGCTGTCTAGACCTTTCTAGAAGGGAGCGAGGCCACGGTGGAGATGCTAGCGGGGCCATTCTCCCAAGCCTGGCCCACACGGGATGCCCCTCCGACCGCCCTGGGGGGCAGCTCAGCGGGACCTCCAGGGCCGTGTCTGCACCTCTGCTTGGGTTTCAGCAAAACCAGCAGAGACACCACACGCAGGTCCCCGCAGTGATCTCTGCACCTCCTTCCCGCAGGGACCCAGCCTCCCGTCAGGATCAGGGCCCGTGTCCCCGGCGCCTGCGAGAACCTCTCCCCAACTGTCCTCTGCAGCGGCCGCTCGCTGGCCGGTGCCGGCTTCAGGAAGGACTGGCCGAGCTCAGATGCCGCGGCGCAGCCATCATGGTGGGGACTTGGCTGTTTCCTTCCACAGGCAGCCTCGCGTCAGCTTAGAATAAATAATCCACCGTGTGTCGCTTTAAACCAGAACAGAATTTCTGTGACCACGTCAAGGACCGGGCCTTCACACAACTCTCTCCAAAGGTGGGGGGGGGGGGCCCTGAGCCTGGAACCCTCAGGCATCGGGGGACCCATCTGTGCTTCGGGCTTCCAGACAAAGGACTGGTTTCCACTGGTGCCGGGCCGCGACCCCACGGCCCAGCCCCAGGCCATGCACACAATGACCTTGGCCGGGCTGGGGGGCGCAGCAGCCCGGTGGGATCGTCACAGCTATCTGGGCATTTGGCTGTGCGGTGACAAGGCCGGGCGGGGAAACCCACATGGAGGCCGGGCGGAAAGAGGCTGGAAAGACTGCCAGTCCGTCTGCTCTCCTGCATGAGTCCCAGCAGAGGCTAGAGCACGGGAAAGCAGCGGCTCTCGGGTCCTGCCTCTTACAAACACGGGTTTGCCTCAAAAACACGTAACAGAGGCACAGCAAACTCAGGAGCCGTCATAAGAGGAGCCACACACGGGAGGGAAACAAACAGAAAAATACACTGATGTTGCGGGAGCCGTACGTTCGTATCAGAGTCTTTAAAGCTCCTGTTTAATGTTGGGTACAGTGCTTTTCAACACAAAACACAAACGTGCACCTTCTGTGAACCTACACGGTACAGTCACAGGTAATGACGTAAAGTTAAAAAAAAAAAAAAAATGCCTCTGTCCTTTCAAACCCTTTCAGGAGCTGTACCTTCCACAAGAGCCAGGAAAACAGAGGCAGCAGCCGTCAGGAAGGCCAACGGCCCGCCTGTGCTCCAGAGCGCAGGGCCTTGCCTCCACCGGCCTCAGCTTCGCCGGCTCCTTTCTTCCAGGAGCTGCGTATCAAATATTTCTTTTTCCCTGCAAAACCAAAAGGAGATCACTTCGTTTTAGTCAGCAATTCCCTCTCCCAAGACAAGAGAAATCAAAGAAAAATAAACAAATGGGATCCTAACCAAACTTATAAGCCCTTGCACAGCAAAGGAAACCATCAACCTATGGACTGGGAGAAAATATTTACAAATGATGTGACTGAAGAGGGCTTGATTTCCTAAATATACAAACAGCTCATACAACTCAATAACAGAAAACAAACAACCCAATCGAAAAACGGGAAGACCTAAATCCAAATTTCCCCAAAGACATACAGATGGCCAACAGGCACGTGAAAAGATGCTCAACATCACTAATTATTACAGAAATGCAAACCAAAACTACAGTGAGGTATCACTCACACTGGTCGGAATGGCCATTGTTATGAAGACGACAAGTAACGGGGGATTTCCCTGGTAGCGCAGTGGTTAAGATTCCGTGCTCCCAATGCAGGGGGTATCACCTGATCCCTGGTCAGGGAACTAGATCCCACATGCATGCCACAACTAAGACCCGGTACAACCAAATAAATATTAAAAAAAAAAGAAGTCTACAAATAACAAATGCTGGAGAGGATGTGGAGAAGAGGGAACCCTCCACCCTCCTCCTACACTGTTGGTGGGAATGTTAAGTTGGTGCAGCCAGTATGGAAAACAGTATGGAGATGCCTCAAAAAAGTAAAAACAGAATTACCATATGATCCAGCAATCCCACTCCTGGCATATACCCAGACAAAACTCTAATTCGAAAAGACAGGTACTTCCCTGGCGGTCCAGTGGTTAGGACTTCACCTTCCAATGCAGGGGGTGTGGGTTCCGTCCCTGGTCAGGGAGCTAAGATCCCACATGCATCATGGCCAAAAAACCAAAACACAAAACAGAAGCAATACTGTAACAAATTTAATGAAGACTTTAAAAATGGTCCACATCAAAAAAATCTTTAAAAAAAAAAAATCTTAAAAAAAAAAAGAACAGATACATGCACCCCAACATGCATTGCGGCACTCTTCACAACAGCCAAGACATGGAAACAACCTAAATGTCCATCGATGAATAGATAAAGAAGATGTGGTACACATATACAATAGAATACTACTCAGCCATAAAAAAGAACAAAATAATGCCATTTGCAGCAACACAGCTGGACCTAGAGATTATCATACTAAGTGAATTATTGTAGTTTTTTTTTTGCCACGCCACACAGCTTGTGGGATCTTAGTTCCCCAACCAGGGATGGAACCTGGCTGCAGCAGTGAGAGCACCAACTCCTAACCGCTGGACCGCCAGGGAAATCCCCATACTAAGTGAAGTAAATCAGGCAGAAAAGGAGAAATACCATATGACGTCACTTATATGTGCAATCTAAAATATAACACAAATGAACTTATTTACAAAACAGACACAGACTCACAGACATAAACAAACTTATGCTTGTCAAAGGGGAAGGGTGGGAAGGGATAAAGTGGGAGTTTGAGATTAACAGATGCACACTGGTATATATAAAAAAGATGAACATCAAGGATTTACTATATAGCACAGGGAGCTATACTCCGTATCTTGTAACAAACTGTAGTGAAAAAAATCTAAAAAAAAGAACACAGACACACACACGTGTACACATATAACTGAGCCACTTTGCCGTACACCTGAAAGTAACATAATATTGTAAATCAATTATACTTCAATTAAAAACAAACAAACAGGGCTTCCCTGGTGCACAGTGGTTGAGAGTCCGCCTGCCGATGCAGGGGACACGGGTTCGTGCCCCGGTCCGGGAAGATCCCACATGTCGCGGAGCGGCTGGGCCCGTGAGCCATGGCCGCTGAGCCTGCGCGTCCGGAGCCTGTGCTCCGCGACGGGAGAGGCCACAACAGTGAGAGGCCCGTGTACCGCTAAAAACAAACAAACAAACAAACAAAAAAACCAACCAAACAAAAAAAAAAAACCATAAACAGAGAAGTGAGTGTTTCATAGGGACCAAGTTTCAGTTTGGGAAGATGAGAAAGTTCTGGAAATGATGGTGGGGATGGTTGCCCAACAGTGTCAATGTGCTCAATGCCACTGAGCTGTGCGCTTAAAAGGGTTAAGACGTTGAATTTTATGTTATGGGTATTTCACCACAATGAAGAAAAATAAACTACAAAGAAAAATTGGTGAAACAGCAAATTGTCCTTTAAAATGGCTATCTGTTAACAAAAAATTACATGATCAGTTAGTTGACTGGCTGCCCCTCTCAGGATCAACAAGGAATATGATCCTGAGGGGGACGACCCAGAGGTAAACGGAACACAGCAGCCTAAGAACCCCAAGAGGAGACCCAAACCCTGTCGTGGTGCCGAGGCTCGATGGTTTGTGCACAAGAACCTAAACGCAACTACGGTGTGAAAAGAAGCGGGAGGTGGATGCACCAGGACAGACCCACTGCCCGACTGACACCCGGCCCAAGGGACCCCTGGCTGCCCAGGCTCAGCGCCTGAGGCGGCAGGGCGCGGCCGGGGCACAGCCCATGGCCCTCCATAGGCATCTGGGGTGCCTGCAGCCGGTTGAGGCTGCGGGAAACTCAGGACGCCCTCCGACCGGCAGCCCGAGCGGGAGGGTGGTGCCAGCTGGAGATGGGCCGCTCAGACCTCACTCTCCCGGGAGCACCGTCTCTTTACTGGGTGTGCAGGGCAGCCGCTGAGGCTGGGGACAGTCTGTACCACGAGACCCTAGTTGAGTCTTCAGCCTGTCACCGCCACGCGGCCCCGCCTGCTCCCAGCGAGGCCTGGCAGCCCGCCCAGAGACAGGATTAGGGGCTCCAGACCGCCAGTCCAGGGCGCTAACCACAGCAACGTGAGAGGAACATCTTGATCACCGCATTCTTCCCGCCAGCCAGGGACGTCCGGGCAGCGGCTGCTGCTTAATCTCACTGTTTCCTCAAATAGCCGTGGCATCGAGGCAACGGGGAAGAACGCTGGGGAGGCAAACATCAGCCCCACGAAGGACGCAGGGCGTGGCGGGCCCAGCTCTGCCCGCTCGGACCAGGGCCCCTCAGCCCAGCCACCGCAGCCGCCGGTGTGTGGAGACGAAGCCCTTCGGGACGCAGCGCGGCCTGCCTACCGGTAGCTGAGTGAAGGTCCTCGTATGTACTTCTCCTCAGCCGTCTTGTAGTCCACAGCATCCACAGCGGAAATCGCGCAGATGATGGCCTGCAAGAGGGCAGCACACGTCAGGCTCGGGCCAGGCCCGGCGGCTCGCACGGAGCTTGGAGGAGGCCGCGTGGGCGGGTGGTCCAGCCACACCCCGGCCGCCAGGGCCCTCCCAGCTCAACACTCGTGCAGTCTGCAAAATCTCTGCTCCTGGTGTTTCCTAATTAAATCTACAATGCTCTCTTTTGGATGAGACGAAACTTCATGTCACTAAAAGCAGCGAAAGGCAGAACCTGGAGACTTCCCTAGCGGTCCAGTGGTTAGGACTCCATGCTTTCACTGCCAGGCCTGGGTTCAATCCCTGGTTGGGAAACTAATAAGATCCCACAGGCCGTGTGGTGTGGCCATAAAAAAAGAAAAAAAAGGAAAAAAACAAGAAAACACAAAGAAGTAATCTGAATATACAATAGATGTCTGATATCAAAAGATCACTGTTACTTTTTGGAGTGAAATCATGGTATCGTAGCTATTTATTTTTGAAGAGTTCTTCTGGTTCAGAGCAGGGTCTCTCTCCCCTCGGCACAGCTGACACAGGGGCCGTCCTGGACTGTGGGATGTGGAGCAGCATCCTGGTCCCCACCCACAGGATGGCAGAAGCCCCCCACTCGTGACGACCACAGACAACCCCAGACATCCCCCAGTGTCCCCAGGGGGCAGGATCACCCTTTGTAGAGACACACATGAAAGTATGCACGGATAAAAAACAATCCAGAAGGAGGGACTGGAGGTGCAAGTGGAGCAAGGCCACACTATTCCAGCTGGTGACGGACACGTGAGGGTTCACGGCGCTACTTAATTTTTCTTAACATATTTGAAACCTCCACAACGATAAAGCTCAACACTTTAGAGCCTGGTGACATTTTCCCACACATTCATTCATGGCCAGCAGCATCCTCCCTGAACTGAAGAACGGCCGAGGGGCCGTGCACCAGCTCCTCGACCGCCCGCGCCCCAGCTGAAGCGCGTTCGCAAAGCTTAAGCTCCCCTTCCCCTGGGCCAGGGACCAGCCGAGGGGCCCAGGCCGCAGCACCCAGCCCACAGCACCTCGGGGAGACGGCTCAGGCGGCACCGCCCCGGGAAGGCTTCTGGAGAACGACGCCCAGGCCCCGGCACCCCTGGGTGCCGCAGGGTCCGCCGGCGCTCACCTCGGGCAGAAGCACGTCCAGGACGAAGCGGATGCCGTCCGCGTGCCCGCGTGCCAGCAGCCTGCTGCCCGCCTCCTGGTACACCCCCTGCAGGTACTTCACCACCAGGTCCAGCTGCTCCTCGTCCTCCAGGTAGGTCTCCACGCAGGTCACGTACTGACCCGAGCTCAGGAACGTCTTTAGCCACCTGGACGGCTTCCTGTTCTTCAGGATGGCCCGCAGGTGGCTCTCGGCACCCCGCGCCTTCACGATGTACTCCACCAGCTTCTGGTTGGCCCGGTCCCGGGCGGCCCGCGAGCGATCAGGGAGCACCTTCCTGCAGGCCGGCCTCCTGCCCCGCGGGTTCCCTGCCGAGGCCTCCTCGGGGCCCACCCCGCTCAGCGGGGGAAACCTGGTCCCCTGGACGTCCCGCTGGATGGACTTGCGGACGGGGGAGCCTGCGGAGGAAGCGCACTCCTGTGACTGGGCGCCCTCGGCTGTGCCGGGACGGTCCCCGAGGGCTCTCCCCCCAGTAGGACCCCCGCCCCTCGTCCCAGCTCTGCCCTCCACCCTGCTTCAGCGGCACCCTGCAGAGGCCAGTGACAGGAGGGCAGGGAAAGGGCCACGCAGATGCCCCGGCGCCAGGCGGGTGACCTGGGCGCTGGCGGCAGGTGTGGGTGTGCAGCCGCCCTCCCGGCCCCACGGCAGAGGGAAGCAAGGGGACCCCGTGGACCCAGGCATGGCTGGACCGTAGGCCTCAGGCTTGGGGCGCGCTGCCCGCCGCACACACCCCTCCAGAGCTCAAAGAAGACTGCCGCTCCTAACGGGCAAAAGAGCGGGTCCCACCTTAAAGGAGCTGCTGGTGAACTTACTTATATCAGCCGCGTAGTATTCCAGGAAAGAGCCTGTGAAGGAACCACAGCCTGCACAGGGGCGGAAGGGAAGTCAGGTCACACACAGGACTGGACTCTGCCGGGTCGTCCAGCCGGTGTGCACCCTGACCTCAAGCCCGAGGACCCCCCATGGCCGGACCTGGGACAGATGGAAACCAACCCCGATTCAAAGGAAACTGTTCTGTTCAGACCCAGGATGAGCCTCCACCAGGCGCCTGCCCATCCGCAGGGATGGGGAGAAAGCCTGCTCGGGGCAGGGCTAGACAGCTATGGGGACCGGGCCACCCTCCGCCCTCGGGGGCCCTCAGGGGAGGCCCCGCACTGCTGCCCCCCGTCACTTCGTGCAGGGGCACCGGAGCCCCACGTACCCAGTCGGACCCTGTAGTCGGTGATGAGGGAGACGCACCAGCCGATGGCCTGGTCGAAATCCTCCTTGGCCTCGTCCTGCAACAAAAGCCAGACGGCGGGCGTCAGCCGGGAGCACCTCCGAGGTCCTGCGTCCTCAGTCCCCTCGTCCAGGAAGGGGCCTGCAGACGCCCCCACACAGGGCTCCCTGCGAGGCATGTCTGGGGCCGGGGCTGCTCAGAAAACGGTCACCTGTGAGCCAAGCCCTCGGGGCCGAGAGAGACACCACAGACCCTGAGAGCAGGAGGGCGAAAACCCACCGCAGGGCAGCTGACAGGCCATCAGATTGACAAGACGTGAGGTTGCAGGAGATGAACCCCGTGGAAGACGCCTCTGGGCCCGTGGCCCTCGACTGTACACGGTCAGTGGGAAGAAGTGCTGCCCCGGGGGAGGGACCCCTGGCCTGTGATCCTCACAACAACCCAAGGCCGTCACCCCCGGTGAGAACCCCTAAGCTGGGATGACCAGCGAGACCAGCCTGAGACCCACAGGCGTGTGATGGGAGGGGCAGGCAGCTCCAGAGGAGGAGGGTGCTTGGGCCGTGGCCAGGCCCGCTGACCAGCACCTGCGACAGCAGGGTGGCGCCGGCACATGCCTGAGCTCCCACGGCCCGTTTCCAGGGGACGTGCCCAGGCATCCGGGTCCCGCGAGACCTACGCGCCATCTTCTTGAACCCAGGCGTCCTTGCGATAAAACCCATTCCTCAGGTATTTGAGGCACACGAATCTCAAACTCGATTCCCCCCCCCTCTGCCCCCGCCCTCCGGTCCCAAGAGCCCAAGGCTGGGTCCAGCGTGGGTGTCGACCTTCCGAGCAGTGCCCGCACTCAAGGCCCGTGGCCTGCTGCCCTCAGAGAACAGATGGTCGGCGGGAGACGCCCCGACAGCCCTACCGCATCCCACTCACCCTGGGAACCAGCTCAGACGCTGCTTCCCACACGGGAAGGCATCACCCCATGCCGAGCGCAGAGCCCGCTGACCGGGGGCCAAGCAGACACCCATGTTGGAGCGGGGCTCACGGGCCCCACTGCCCGACCCAGTCGCAGTCTGTGTTTTTGAAAGTTGGGACAACGAAGTGGTGGGTGTTTCAGAGTTAACAGACAGCACCGTGTGGACCAGCTCCTGGTGGACCAACACCACGGCGATGGTGTTCCCTGATGTATGTGGCACTCAGGCTCAAGGCCTCGGGGTCTATGGTGCCCTTCCCGGGGACGGCTCAGACACAGCCGCAACTTGTGGGCCTTGGCCCTGGGCTCTCCCACCTCCCTTCTGCGCAGGGCGCCCTGTCCTCCACGCCAAACCTGCTCAGTGGGGAACGGCCAGCAGCCGCCCGAGGGGCAGTGACCCCCAGCGGAGCAGCCGAGGCCAGGCGCCACTCCCACAACTACCGCTGTCTGAAGGGCCTCGTGGTGGTTACCAGCCACCAAGCCAGCCCTTCAAAGCAGCGCAAACAACCATCCACGTACCAGAAGCGCCTGCTTTTCTTTACAATCAAAGTGCTTCAGTCGCCGGAGAGACACCGTGATGCTGGAAGCAGAGAGAGCAGAGGTTCACGGGAACCAGCCCCATCTCGCGACCCAAAAGCGTCCTTCCTCTGGGAAAGCGTCGGGCCTCTGCCAGCGCCGGCTCGTCGGTGGAGGGAGCCCCTCGGAGCCGGGCCCAGGTGTGCCCACACTTCCAGGCCGGCTCCGGGCAGATGGTGCTCCTGCCCTCAGTCGAGGACTAGGGGGGTGACTGGGCAGGGGGCTGCTCACGGCCCCTGCAGGGAGCCAACTCTGCTGCAGTTTGTGGGAAACGGGGGCCCAAGGAGCGTCCGGCAGGGCTGACTCTGGAAGCCGACAAGCAGTCTGGAAAACCCGACCATCTGGCCGCGTCCCTGAACACCACCTTCACAGGGATCCTCATCTGGGGCTCTGGACCCCACCCCGGCCCCCTTCGCCAGCCTCCACCCAGAAGCACTCGGCAAGAGCAGAGAACAGTGGGTTTACCCTCTCCCTTTGGGGTTCATGTTTCCTTCAATGAAAAGCACACTCGCTTTCTTATCTCTTCGCCTGACGCTTTTGACCTGTTGGCAGATCCAAGAAAACCAGGTGTCAAGGACCCAGAAGGTCGTGGGTTTTCGACACTTTCCTGATGTCACCTCGTCAAGCATGTGACGAGGAACGCAGCCGGCTTGGACTGACAGCCGACACCGGGGAACGCTCAGAAAGCGTCACATGGCCCTCAGCGCCGCTCCGACCGAGCAGAGCCAGGGCTCTACAAGAGGAATCACGGCCGCTGCCTTCAGCACTTCCGCTCGGCTCAGGGCGCGATCCTCCTCACTCTGGGGGATGGGCAAAGCGAGCTCCGGGAGGCCCCGCCGGGCCCAGCAGAGGTCAGGCGGGAGGCGGCAGGCTGTGGACCCCGAGGGGCCCCCCCTCCGTGTCACCAGCACCGTGGGTGAGGCTGGAGCCCGCACACCACTGGCACCCATGAACCAGCAGGGCCCCCGGGAACTGGGGAAAGCGGAATGGCGGGGAGAAGGCTGCCAACCGCAGGGGGACACGGCACCTCGGGAAGCGAGGGTCCCCGATAATCAGCCCCCCAAACCCTGCCACGGAGCTGCACGGCAACCCCGGTTCAACTGCACGTCTGCGCTCTATCTACAGGTGCCGCAAAGATTTCATTCTGTCCTTCCCGGGACGGTCAGTCACGTGTCAGGAGGCCATGCTGACCTGGACGAGCTCAGACTCATCGCGACAACAAAAGCCGCTCCACTGTGGCAGCTATCTTTCGGATTTACACGCCACTGCCTCTTCCTAAAAGTTAAAGGACTACAGCTAGAACCATCAGGACCCTGTCCCTGCCAGAAGACAAAGGGGGGGGAAATTAAGGTGGAAATGGCAGGAGCGAGGGCAACCGGGTGGTGCCCCTGCCTCACAAATTCTCCAACTGACCATAGGCACCATCCAAGCAGGCGGAGGAGGCACAGCCAGGACGTCAGCCACACTTAAGGGTGTCCCCTGCACTGGGGGCGCAGCCAGGACCTCAAACACCTGCTGTGCAACCGATGCCCACCCTAATCTGCTCGCTAAAAAGCTGAAATGTAGAATATTGAAAATGAGCAAACTGTGGGCATTTTTTGGAGGCGGGCTTTCTAAGCCTGCTTGATAAAAACCTGACCTATAAGCCTCACAATCCTTTGTGCCAGAAGGCTGAGACCCCCTTTCCTTAGGGAAACGTGTCCACGTCGATGCTCATGTACCCAGCGTTTCCCCAGTAACAACAGAACAGTGAACCAGCTGCCCGGGTCCTGGTGTCAAGAATGGAGGACGCTGGACCTCAGGCTCGGGGGACCAACTGAGCAAGCAGGGGGCAGAGAAGGATTCTTACCACTGCGGGCCAGAAGGGGTATTTTTGGTATTTAAGCCAGACTAGCATTCCTACTTCAAACGAACGTGGTTCTAGAATTGAAAGAAAGAAAGGAAAACAAAAAGAGACAAGTTAGATCCATATCAGGCACGAAAAGCGACCGCTGGAGAAAACACAACCACGGAGACACTGTTCAAGCCCAGCGTCGACCCGAGAGTCTGAGGGGCAGGTTTGTAACTCCTGCCCCTGGAACCCAAATGCCGACCACAAGCGCGGCCAGGGCGACAGCTGGTTTCCTAGCAGTGACCGTGTGCCGTGCTCGTGGGGACAGGGGCGGGCGGGGGCTCGGTGCCACCTCTGCCACTGCTCTGTAAGCCTCAGGTTACTCCAGAATAGAGCACTTTTTAAAGAGCTTGGCACATAAACAGAAAGGAGACCACAGCACACAATGAAGACCCCATATGGGGACTGGATTTCTGAGAAGCTCATCTGTCTAGGAAACTGGGGGCTTTAAAGGGTTAAAATAAAGAGAACTATTCAAGCAATCGTAAGATAACTACAAGTAACTTCTCAACAAAATTTAATTGCAACCTCAACCAAAAAAGTTCCAGAATGTGTAAATAACTCAAATATTCAAGAACCGGCCGCGCTGTGGTGTCTGACAGGAGGAAGGGCTGTGAGAGAAAGTGGACCTGGGGCACAGGGAGCCGCCTGGGGCACACACAGAGCGCTGGTCACCCGCGAGAGGAGCGTCGTGGCCCCCAGGACGACGGGTCACGGGTGCAGACAGCCAACCCGGGCCGACCGGCCAAAACACCAGCAAACCAAAACCAAATGGAAGACAAAACCGGGAGAAAAGAGCCAACGCCCGGGTTTCTGGGGCTGTAACTGACCCCCATGTGGAGACGGGGACGGAAACGCCCTCTGCAAGAAGGCACAGCGGCCCCCCTGCGCCCAGCGAGCCCGCGGGGAGCTGACCCCAGTGACTCCCCAGGAGCCCAGGCACTGCAGCCCAGGCGGAAGCATCCAGACACCCCAGTAACCAGCCGCCACCAGGAACAATCGGCAGAGCCCGCGGGAAACGCCCGAGACTCGCGTACACAGAAAGGGCAGGGAGCCTGCTGCGTGGGGACGACGGGGGATGGGGTGGGGTGGCTCCAGGCCAGCCCCCCGGCCGTGCAGGAGAAGCCCCCAGGCCTCCCGTGCTGCTCGTGCTGCAGCCTGTGCACGCGTAAATGTTTCACAATAAAGAGATCCAAAACCACCCCCAGACCACGTTAAGACTAACGGTTAACGGGCGAGTCTAATACTGAAACCGGTCCTCAGTTATTTAGTTGAAAGCAAACTAGCTTTCCGTTCCTGGCCGGTTCTGACCTTGGGGCCTGTGTCTGACCCCCTTCCGGGGAGGACAGGGGCAGCTGACCTGTGCCCGGGGGCGGGGGCACTGTGCACACATGGGGGCGCCAAGCCCCTGCTTCTCCGGACGCCACCCGGGAAGGCTGCGAGGCAGCGCCAGGCCACACCCAAGTGGTGGCGACAGAGCCCATCTATTCACTTGGCTGCCGTCCTCCGTCCCCTCTGAGGGGACAGCAGGGAGGCTGGGCTGTCGCGCCCCAGGGAGCCCCCCTCACGTGGCTGTCCTGGACAGCGGACCCCGGACTCCCTGTCTGTAAGCCCTCGGCTCAGGACGAAACCCAGGCAGCGCCGCGAGAGACCTTCCCCGGACGTCAGGCACCGCAGGCCTCCCCCAAGGAAGGCGCCGCCCACTCACCACGGTATAGGAGGATTCTCGGGGGCTCCTCGTCCTCCTCGTCCTCTGCCAGGAGAGAGTTCATGGCGTCCAACTCCACTGACTCTTCAGAAGGTGGACGGGCTGCCAACAAGGGTAGATCAGACTTTCCCCGTCACAGTCCTGGGGACTCAGCCCGGGAACAACACCTCCTGATACATGGGCATCGGCGCAGAGAGCAAAGCTGCCGCGACGCAGACTTCCTCGCGGCCTCGCTCAGGCAGGGCACGTCGGTTAAAGCACATTCAACAGACTAAGAGAGAAAGGAGGGCAGGAGAGACCGCGAGCGCAAGCAGGGAAGGTGGAGGAACTGGGCAAGTGGTCCTCGCGTGCGGCTTGTCCCTTCACGCAGGCGCCCTCGGACACGCGGGGAGGGGGTGGCCCTGGGGCCAGGCCCCTTGGGAAACCATCCCCGCGCCTCCAGCGCTGGGGAGAAGGCCCCTTTCAGGGGCCGAAGAAAGGCAGAAACCCAGGAGTGACTGCGGGGCAGGCAGAGCGCAAGGTATCAGCCGTGCAGAAATGAAGATTTGCAAATTAGCATTTCAAAACTAAGTGGGATGCTACAAGGTCCAAACGGAGGGAATCATAGCGCCTCGCTGCAGCCACACAAAAATACACGACACGGGAATCCTTAAAAAGTCAGGAGCCTTTCAAGTGAGTTAATCACTTCTGAGATTCCTGCCAATTTAACGGGAGTGCATCATGGCTTCTGCCACGGGAAGAAGAAAGGAATTAATCCTCGGGGAGCAGATGCAGCATTATCACAGCCACATGCTTCCGCCCCGCGCCCCTCCACTCCCTCCCTCCGCTTCAAAACAAAAATAAAAACACGCAAGTATTTGGGAGCAGTTGAGGTAATTATAGCCCAGTGGGAGAGACAGACGAAAAGGACTTAGGAGATCTCTGCTTGGGATCTATCTTGGTAACAATCTAATTCAGGATCTGGTTAAAAATACACGGGTGGGGCTTCCCTGGTGGCGCCGTGGTTGAGAGTCTGCCTGCCGATGCAGGGGACACGGAGCGGCTGGGCCCGTGAGCCATGGCTGCTCAGCCTGCGCGTCCGGAGCCTGTGCTCCGCAACGGGAGAGGCCACAACCGTGAGAGGCCCGCGTAACGCAAAAAAAAAAAAAACACGGGTGTCTGGCTCCGGATGGGCCACAGGAGAAGCAGACGCCGCCCCCTCCCCGGCACACGCCTCCTCCTCTCCGGGGCTTTTACCTCCCTCCAGGAGCCGGGCGTCTCTGGTCTCCTCTGCGGGGCCGAGCTGAGTGGGGCTGCGCGGAGCCATGCGGGGCCCCGGCCTCTGGCCGCTGTCCGGGCACAGGTGCTGGGCAGGGTGGCCACGGGCACTGGGGCCGCCCCGAGGACCCTCGGCCCCACCTCCGGGAGAGGAGCGCAGGGCTGCCAGGCCGGCCACCATCTCACTCTCTTCCTCCCGAGCTCCCTCTGAGGACGGAGGCGCTTCCTGACCCCAGCTGGGCCCCCGTGCTAGGTTCCTCTCCCGTTTACTCGGTGTCGTTGTCCGGTTCACCGTCCGGTTTGCCCGGTGTTTTCTGGATCCCCGTCCGTCCTGAGCACCACTGCCGGCCAAGGAGACAGCTCGGGCGCGCAGGCCTCCGCTTCTCCCGAGCCCCTTCTTGTGGTCCACTCTGCACCCGGGGTCCTCCTTGCGAGCGGGCAGGCCGGACAGCCTCTGGGGCGCACGTTCCCTCCTCGTGTGCCCAGGACTGCCCAACGCATCTTCGTGGAGCAAAGGCGAAGGGCTGGAGTGGCAGAGCGAGGAGGCCGGTTCCGTGGGCTTCACTCTCAGAGACTGAGTGGTCCTCTCTTCCCTGGAAGAGCTTCCTTGACGCGGACGGGTCCTCTCATTCAAAACATCCAGAGCCACGCGGAGCGACCGCCTGTAGGCCAGCTCCTCCAGGGGCGTGGCAGCAACCTCGTTCTGCAAGGCTGAAGGACAGAAAAGGAGCAAAGCCTGGTGATGGGCCCTCCACCGGCTGGGGCGTCTCATTGGGATCGCTGGTCTCGGCACCTGAAGGGAGGCTGACGCTTCTCACCTACATCTTCCCAAAGGAGGGACCCGGACGACAAAACAACAGTTGAGGGCTGCAAGGTTTCCCTTTCCCAAAAGCAAACTGACTGACCCTACCCTGATTGGGTTACAGAGATACATTCCTCCAGGTTACAAAACAATGCCGCCGGCAAAACCTATTCAGAGTTTGTCCGATCCTCTCTCAGCCTCACAGTTTCAAATTCAATCAGGGTCAACAGAAACCCACACCAACTAAATAAGAACTCTGTGGGCAGTGCACTCTGGGGTGGGGGTGACGAACAGACAGCTACGAGGCTCCTCTGCAAGGGCGTTTCCAAGCCAGCAAGCGGCACCAGGGGCCTGGGAACTTCAGCCTGAACAGCCTTCCTCGTTCACTCTGACGCGCAGGCGCCGTGCTCTTTATCTGAACGAGGGGACAGAGGCGACGCCACAGCTCAGCAGGCATAGATTACGCCTCCATCAACACAGTGTTTGCCCGTCTAAAGGCAAAGGCATCCACAAGCAAGTGGCCCCCCAACACGGGCTGCACGGACAGTCACGGCATCCGAGAGGTGCTGGTCGTTGCCGCCCGAGGTGGGCATCGTGCTCTGAACGAGAGCTGTTTCCCCAGAGACGCAGGAACATGGACCCTACGTCACAGTCACCTCTGGAAGATACCCTGGGTAACCTTTATGCAAGACAGAAAGCTCTCCGCACGTGAAGTAAGCACTCCCAGTCTCAGCAGGGAGAACGCTTCCGCGTCTGGGCCTGCGGAAGGGCGCGCCTAGGCCGGTGCCCGGTCTGTCTCCCCCAGGGTGTGTGCACCTTGGGCAGAGCTGGGCCGGGCTCAGGCCAAGTCTGTCTGACCTGCGACGAGACGCCAAGGAGGCCGGAGTCTGGGCTCCACTTCCAGCCCGCCTCACGCCGCCCCCCGCCCCAGACAGCCCGCAGACACCGTGGCAGCAAGGCTGGTGCCAGTCACACCCTTTTTTCTCCCCTGGGCTCAGCGATAGAATTTAAATACACATCCAACTGCTTCTCAGACCTTGGGCGGAGTCCAGACCAGCAACAGAAGCACCTCACTCTTGCTACGCGATAAGCAAAAAACATAAAAAGAGGAAAAGCCTCTCTCCCTTTCTTCAGGGAGGCGCCCCCCTTCTGCACGGCCTGCAGGGCCGCGGATGTGGCCTGTGGACCCTGACGCCACCACTGGCCATCCTGGGAGTCAAGAACAGGATGGGCTCGAGGGGCAAATTCTAGAAAGGGTGAAGAAAACAGACCCATCTCCTCCAGCTCAGGGAAATCACGTTCCCTTGTATGAAGGGGAAACCCTGAACAGGGTCGCTTTGCAGACCCGAGTCTCCATCTTCTCCCAAACTGCCTCTTACTTCATTAAAACCTCAGAGTTACTCAAAAACATGGTCTTACCTAACGAGGAAGCGATGCCTTCGATGTGAGACTTCTTCAGGATCTGGGCTCCCGTGCTTTTCACCTTAATTCTGCAGGGACAGGAACGGCCGTTATACGCCACCAGCCATGCCACCAAGACGTTTTCAAACATGTTTTGCTTTAAACGACAGAAGAATTAGATTCATTTTCTTCCTTTGCACCCTTCCACTCAAACCAAAAGTCACGGCCAACTGGGAATTCATGCACCTGAGGTGAGAGGCAGCAAGGACCCTGGTGAATGTTTTTTTGTTTTTTCCTTTCCCCTTTTAAGACACAAAAGGTTGGCTGGATTTAAGAGCAAAAATGAATTCAGGGCTTCCCTGGTGGCGCAGTGGTTGAGAGTCCGCCTGCCGATGCAGGGGACGCGGGTTCGTGCCCCGGTCCGGGAGGATCCCACATGCCGCAGAGCGGCTGGGCCTGTGAGCCATGGCCGCTGACCCTGCGCGTCCGGAGCCTGTGCTGCACAACGGGAGAGGCCACAACAGTGAGAGGCCCGCATACCGCAAAAAAAAAAAAAAAAAAGAATTCAAATTGTGACTTTTATGCGGCAAATCCCACTTTCAACTGCACAAATAACTCCTTTGTTAGATTCTCAGGGTAGAGGATAATGTCACTAAAAGCTGTTTACAGACCAGCAGGTGTGTTTTAGTTTAAAAGGATGGGCTTTCCTTTCAAACTCGAGTATTCAATTACCTTCCCAGCCTCAGGGAAAGTGTGAGCTGTGGACTAAGCAGGCTTAGGAGCGGCTCTGAAGAAAGAGGGATGGGGACGCAGGGAGGCAGGGGCAGGAGCTGACTTGGTTTCATTCTCTATTTAGAATTGGGAATTCTCCCGTCAGACACACATGACCTGGGCATTTTAATCATTCCCGGTCATCTACGTCCTTCCACCACGGACGATCAAGAACACAACGTAACGTGCTTCCCCCACACCCATGTGTTTGCCTTCTGAACGCTAAACGACAGTTTCTTATGAGAGGCACAGGCTCAAACATCAAATATCCCCAAACTCAGGGGACTGTTACATAAGTTTCTGAAAAAAAGACACACAAATACATCTGTGGGAAGGAAACAGCCCTACTTGAACCCCAACGAGCGTTTACCTCCCGTTTAATTTACATTCGTTCCATTTTTGTACTGATCTCGCTGGACATCAGTACCTTGTGTGCATCTTCAATTTCCAAACTTTCGTGAAATAAAATCAGTTGTTTTCCTCTTTGGGTTATTTTGACCCCATTTATAACTAAAAAAATAAGAAGCCCTTAAGAGTGCTCTTCGCTTTTTTGGGGAAGGAGTGGTGGTATCCGAAATCCCATATGGAAAAAAGATAATATCACAAAAACACAACACTTAACTTTTTGTCTAGGGAAAGTATCTGAACGTTTAGAAAAAATTCCTTTTTTCTCTTATTTTTGGCTGACTTCTCAGTTCCGGCCAAGACCTACATTAGAAAAAAAGAAGAAGGAAAACAAAGCCTTGTTACTAAGACACAACAAACAGCTAACACAATGTAAGAAGCCGTGGCGACCCATAAATACAAATGCAGCAGATGATTCTTAAAGGAGCAAAGGACTCCAGAGGCAGGGAAACCGAGGCACAAGGTGCAGCAGCAGATCCAGACCAGTACCAGGGTTTTATCTGGCCCTCTTCCCACTATGCTGCTGGGAAGTCTCCCCGAGATACTCCTGTTATTTACTATCAGGGCTCCCGGCCAGCTATTTCCTTGAGTTACAGCCTTACATGCCTTTTTATAGCTGACTCTGTTAAATTTGTTTTTTTTTTTTTCCCCAGTGTGAGGAAAAAAAAAGACACTTTCGGAAGCATAACCTTGTAAGCACTCAACCAAAACCCCATTAGACGGGGAAGGAGGGAGAATCGGTGCCAACGGAGAGGAGCGCCAACTGTTCAGACTCAATTATTTCGCTGAAGCAGCTCCTAGGTATCTCCTGATAAAGATTTTACTTGTCACCCGAAAGTCATTTCTAATTCCTGAAATTACAGAAGAATGGCTGTCACCTTTGCAGGCCATAATCGCTTTTTCCATCTGCAGAGGACATACTTGGCATCCATCATGATTTAGACTCATGTGGTAAGCAGTAATGATTTGGCACAAACAAAGTACTTGAAGGTCTGACGCGATGTGCCCTGCAACAAAATTTGCACGGTGGTTTATAACATCGTTTGCTTCCCATTTCAACGCAGACACAACCCTCAAGGGCAAAGGTTAGCGGGGCTGATCCTCAAGGAGATGGTTCAATTCCATCATCCTGCACTGAGTGGGCTCAATGCCAAAAAGAAGTGACTGGCCTCAGTGCCTAGGGAGACGCCTGGATGATTTTCATAAATAAAATACAGCCAAAGTCCCTCCCAAAGGTTCTGTCTAGATTACTTTTAAAAGGCTCCTGAATAAATCAGCCTGCCTCCAACGTCGGCGGGAGAGGCGTTGTAAACAATCAAAGCTTAAAAACAATCAAAGCTTACAACCCTCCCATGTTTGGGGAGTTAACAGTTGACCACAGCGCAAAAAAATAAAATCAGAGGAAAATGACTGCTCTTTTGGCTGCCGTGTCCCTGAAAGGACTGGACAGCTGCAGACCGTTGATTACATCAATGGGGAAGGCTGGTCTGGCGGTGACAGTAAAGAAAAGGACGTGGGGGGGGGTTCGTTTGTGCAAAGAGGGGTTCACCCCGGCAGGAGAGGGTGGGTCCAGTTAGCAGAGGATGGGGGCTTCAGGGAGCGGGGGGGCTTCAGGGAGCAGAGATAGGGGTTCAGGCAGCAAACGAGGGGCTTCAGGGAGCAGAGGTAGGGGTTCGGGGAGCAGAGGTAGGGGTTCAGAATGCAGAAGTGGGGTCCAGGCAAAAAAGGGGTTTAGAGAGCAAAGGGGTTCAATGAACAGAGACGGGGGCTCCCGCGGCAGGGCGGGTTACCGCCCTGGGAAGCCTCTTTCGGGGTTCGCCCCTCCCCCAGGCCCGCCCCGCCGCCTCAGCCCCCGCCCGGACGACCCGAGGGGCGCAGCCCGCCGGGCTCACCCAGCGCCCCGCCTCCCCAGCACGGCGTCCCCGAGCCCGGTGCGGAGGGCGAGGTGGCCGCGGCGGTCCAACAGCGGTTGCACCCGCGCCGCCCCACGCGCAGCCGTCCGCGCCCGCGCTCACCGCCTCCGCCGCCGCCGTCGCCACCTCCGCCGCCGCCGCTCCCGCGGGCCGGGGGCGGGGCCAGCCTGGCGGCGGTACTAAGCCCCACCCCCGCCGCCGACCAATGGGGAGCCCGCGTTCGCGCCACTGCCCCGCCCCTTCCGCCCGGATGGGCGCAGAGAGACAGGCGGGCGCGCGCTAGGCTGACTGAAGGGTGCGGGCGGGCCTGCGGGCTCGAGGTGGGCGGCGACGGCGGCGACCTCCATCTTCTGGCCCGTGCTCCCGCCTCCTCCTGCCTGCGCCTGTCAGGCCCCCTTGGCTCTCGAGGCCCCTCCCCGCCGAGGCCCTGAGGAAAGCCTCGAGAGCCTTCCAGAACCTTCCATGACCTGAGGCGCCTGCGGTGAGGCGTCGCGGCGGTTCCGACCCGCGCCCACCAGAGGGGTGGTCGTGCGTTTCGCACATGACCCACTTGTGTGGGCGGTGACCCGGGAAGCAGGTACCCCGCCGGCCGCGTCAGTGCGGTGGTCGCCGTGGGGTCGGTGTGAAGACACAGTGTGGGGTTCAGGTGTGTGAAGTGGCGACCCCACAGACGGCCGCACACGCTAGTGTGTCCCCTCCGCCCGGACCCAGAGTGTCTGTTGGGTCGAAGGCAGAATTCGGGGTTCGGCGTCTCGTGGCGCCGCGTTCGGGAGCCGGTTCTGCTCGGCCCGCTTTGTTTGGGGAAGTTTTGTGTCAAACGCGGCGGGTCGCGAGGGGGCCGTGGACACCGGTGCAGCCCACGCAGGGCCAGGTGGCCGCTCGCCCCGGTCATGCGGCGGTCGGAGTCCCTGTTCACAAGATCAAGGTGTTGAGCGGGGTCCCTTCGTGGCCTCCTTAGGGCCCCGAATGCATGGAAACACGGCGAGGCATCTCAGTCCACAGGCCATTTGGATGCTCTTTGAGAAAATACAGATTCCGCCATGGTGCAGGCTGGGTCGCTGAGGGGTGTGTGTGTGTGTGTGTGTGTAAACACGTCTTCATCTTTGACGTGGTTCATGGTTCAGTAACAAACATAATACGTTTTTTCTGCCATCATCCAATTAGCAAAGGTGAGAGAAATCCTCAGGCCCGGCCCCAGCGCGGGATGTGAGATGGGCAGCCGTAATTTGGGTCTGCTGAGACGTGTGAATTGGTACCTTTCTGGAAAACGACTTGACGTTATCTGTCAAATGCCTCGAAAACGTTGCAGACCCTCCAACCCTGCAATTTCCACTTCCAGAGATTTATCGTAAAGATATAATCAGATGTGCACAAAGATGGGTGTGCAGTGATGTTTTCTGCAGCGTTACTTATATCGTGGAAAAAATCAGGAGGCCCTGAGATGTCCAACAGTAGAGGTGTGGTTAGCTAAAACATGATAGAAGTTATTTTTTGAAATGTCTTCGGTAACAAGAAATATTTATGATGCATTTCCAGTAGAAGGGGAAAAACTTTTAATGAAAGCCAAACAGACTCTGAGAAGGGTGGATCTTGTCAAAGGATGTTCCCTCACTGACTCTGCCAGTCATTTGTGCTGCTTCAGAAGTAGACCCTTTGGTGCAGCTGTGAGTCTCGATGATTTGGGGTGTGTGCTTATTCTTTAAACGAATGTTTGAGAGACTACTTGGTGACAGGAACTGGCCATACAGTGGTGAGGAAAATAGCACTCAGGGAACTCAGCCTGATGGAGAAGACATTTAATAAAATCACAACTAAGACTGAAACACTTTATGCTGGCACTACTATATGCACTTTGCAATTATTAATTTTATTTAACGCAAGAACCCTAAAATGTTAGTATAATAATCGGCCCCGGGACTCCCCTGGTGACGCAGTGGTTAAGA
Organism: Orcinus orca; assembly: GCF_937001465.1. Lineage (NCBI taxonomy): Eukaryota > Metazoa > Chordata > Mammalia > Artiodactyla > Delphinidae > Orcinus > Orcinus orca. The sequence goes on along the minus strand of NC_064561.1, from coordinate 796,934 downwards.
ATCTGCCTGCTGGGCTTCCCTGGTGGCGCAGCGGTTGGGAGTCCGCCTGCCGATGCAGGGGACACGGGTTCGTGCCCCAGTCTGGGAAGATCCCACATGCCGCGGAGCGGCTGGGCCCGTGAGCCGTGGCCGCTGAGCCTGCGCGTCCGGAACCTGTGTTCCGCAACGGGAGAGGCCACAACAGTGAGAGGCCCGCGTACCGCAAAAAAAAAAAAACCAGAATCCGCCTGCCAATGCAGGGGACAAGGGTTCGAACCCTGGTCCGGGAAGATCCCACATTCCGTGGAGCAGCTAAGCCCGTGCACCACAACTACTGAGCCCACGTGCCTAGAGCCCGTGCTCCACAACAAGAGAAGCCACCACAATGAGAAGCCCGTGGACTGCAATGAAGAGTAGCCCCTGCTCGCTGCAACTAGAGAAAGCCCGTGGGCATCAACGAAGCCCCAAGGCAGCCATAAACAAACAAATAAATAAATAAAAAGAATTATACTGTTAGTATGATGCATTTAAAGATAAAAAATAATAATCAGCCCCGTTGTTTTGGTTATCACTGTACAGCAAAGGACCATGAAGCCCATTAGCTGAAAGAACCGAGTTGTTTGCTCACAGTTGTGCAGTCTGGCCTGGGTTCAGCTGCGTGGTTCTTCTGCTGGTCTCGCCAGTGGCCACATGGGTGCTTGTGTTCACCTGGCAAGTCAGCCAGAGCCTGGGCCTGTCGGGTTTGTCTCTCCACATGCTCTCAGGGCCTGGCCCCTCCACATGCTCGCTTCAGCAGGGAAGCAGACTTGTTGCCTACACGGCTGCTCAGGGTTCCCAAGAGTACAACAGTGGACACTGCCAGTCCTTCTTAAGGTGTAGGCTTGGAGCTGGCACGGTCTCACTTCCACCATGTTCTCTTGGTGAAAGCAACTCACAGGGCCAGTTCAGATATAAGGGGAGAGGATTATACCAGCAGATGTGATTCATTGGGAACTTTCAAGGAAACTAAGATAGAAAGAGGTTAAGTCACCTGTCTAAGGCAGAGCTAAGACTTGAAACAGGAAGTCCCACTCCAGAGTCCAGATTGGTAACCACTGTACCAAAAAATAAATAGACGTTCTGAAGAAGTTAATACAGGAGAAGCACAGGGAACTTTGAGAATTACAGAGACAACCTTGTCTGGAGCAGGGGTGTGGGTGGGGATCAAGGAAATAACGTTTAACCCTGAAACCTGACGTCTGATTGGGTTGGGAGAGAGCTTTCAGAGCTTAGGGAACTGTTTAAAGGCTCTGGGGTGGCAGAAGGCCCAACTCGTCAGAGGAACTAAGTGAAGCCTAGTGAGGCCAGGACCAAGGTGGAGGTGGAGTGACACAGAGGAGTCCCTCGAGGCTTGGATGTGCCCTAGGAAGATTTTTTTTCTATCTTATTATTTTTAAAATAATTATAGATTCATAGAAATTTGCAAAAGTAGTACAGAGAGGTCCCTTGTACCTGTCACCCAGCTTCCTCCAAAGGTTATCTTATGTAACTATAATATAGTATCAAAACCAGGACAGTGACATGGGGACAGTGCGTGTAGACTTCTGAGTCATTGTATCTCTTGTGTGGATTTGTGTAACCACCAGTCAAGATACAGGGCATTTCTCTCCCCACAGAGAGCTCCCTCCAGCTACCCTGGGTAGACCCCCACCTCGCCGCCACACCTCACCCCGGGCACCAGGACTCTTCTCCATCTTCGTCATCCTGAGAATGTTCTACAGAAGCGACAGTGCAGCACGGAACCTTTGGAGGTGTGTTTCTCTTACTCAGTGCAACACCCGGGCGATGCCTCCAAGCCCTCGAGTGTATCAGGACTGCCTTCCTTTTTGTTATCGAGCAGTATTCCATGCTGTGTGTGTGCCGGATAATCTCCCTATCTTAAGGTCCCTAACCTCAGTCCCATCTGCAGAGTCCCCTTTGCCATCTCACATGATACATACAGAGTTTCCAGAGATGAGGGTGTGGACATCTTTGAGGCCCATCTGCCCACTGCAGGTATTGAGGGGCAGTGGGGGGGTCTGAGTCACCTAGGCCTTGGATGTACCATGTCTGCCCCACATCCCACGGGTCCAAACATACCCACCCAGCTATGCCTAGGTGCAGGCCGGCTGGGAGAGTTGTCCTTATTCTGGGGGCCACATGCCTAATCAAGAATGGGGTTCGTCTATTTGAGGGAGAAGGGATATTGGAGGGCAGCTGACAAACTGTCACAGCAGAAGCCATCCACACTTCACCCCTGTGTAACTCAGAGCAGCATTTTTGTTACTTGGGACCCTTACCATAGCATGTAAAATAGAGGGGAGGCTGGTGCTGTGACTCTGGGGGGCCAAGAACAAACCCCAATGAGAAAGGCACCTGTGTGTCCTGAATCGCTCCTGCCGAGACCCCAGGTGCCAACGGCCACACCTCAAGCTCTTGTGCCAGCGGCCTCCTGTTGGCCGTTCTCCACCCAGTCTCCCCCCTGCTGTCAGTGTCTTTAACTGGGTGCCAGGCAGAATCCTGAGCTGGTCCCCAATGGCTCACGCCCTTGAGCATGGGTAGAACCTGCGATGTGATGAGCACCACATCCTGATCATATGATACTCTGGCAAAGGCAAAGGGATTTTCCCAATGGAATGAAGGTCCCTAATCAGTTGACCTGTAGTTAATTAAAAGGGAGATTATCCTGTCTGGGCCGGGCCAGATCGAAGGAGCCATTTGGAAGAGAAAGAAGACTGGGTTCTCCCGGAGTCTGCAGAGGCTCTCCTGTGGTCCATGGGGAAGGGAGATGCCATGCGTTATGCAGCTCCCAGGAAAGGAACTCAGCCAACAACCTGTGAACTTGGAAGAGGCCCCAGCCTCGGATGCAACACAGTCCCAGGTGACACCTGGATCACCACTAGGGGACCCTAGCAGAACACCCAGCCACACGTGCCCGGGCTCCTGACCCACAGAAACTTTCAGATGGTGTTGTTTTAAGCTGCCATTTGTGGTAACCTGCTGCAGTGCAGGCGTCCCTTGGTCCACTGAGGCAGAGTTCCCAAGTTCCCTCTCCCGCCTTCCTCCGTTTCTGTTCTCTCCAGGGCCACCTCCCCCTCCAGTCCCAGCTCAAGTTTCATGAAACCCTCCCTGGGAGCCCAGCCCAGGGAGCAGGTTCTCCCTCTGAGTCCACCGCCGGTCTGAACCTAAAGCATGGTGGTCACTGGCACTGTTCCCGTCTGTTTGGTTCTCTCTCCTCCATAGGGCGCATCCTGCCCACTTGATGCAGACGTGGTCAGGGCACTTGCTTTGGCTGATGAAATGTAAGCAGAGCACCGTGGCCAGCATGCATGTCCCCTCATCCCCTTTCTGTCCACCCTGGGGACCGGCTCTGCCCCTGATGCTGGCTGCCCCGCCAGCCGGGCCCGGGAGTAAGGAGGATGGTGATACACAGATGAGCGCCACCAGCTCTGGTGGACAGCTGGTGGATGAGTTCCCGTGGCTGCAAACAATGACATCCCTGACCCCACACTTCCGGAGACATCTGAGATCGAGGTGTGGGCTGCGCTGGTTCTTTCTGGGGGCTTGAGGGAGAATCTGCCCCACACCCCTCTCCCCGCTGCTGGGGGCTCTGACAATCCTTGACTTGTAGACACATCCTTCCCCTCCCTGCCTCCATCTTCACATGGCTTTTTCTCCCTGCCAGCTGTCCCTGTGTCTCCTCTTATATGGACACCAGTTGTTGGATTTAGGGCCCACCCTAATCCAGTACGGCTTCATCTCAACTAATTACGTCAGCACAGACCCTATGTCCAAATAAGATCACATTCTGAGGTTCTGGGTGGACCTGAATTTGGGGGGGGGGAATGATGTTCAACCAAGTCCCACTAGTGTCTGTGAGAAATGAACCTTAGTTGTTTATAGATGCTGAGCTGCGGGGTGTTTGTCACTGCAGCACCACCGTGCGAAGCCTCGCTGATTTATGCCGTAATGTAATTATTTGTCTACATACTCGTCTACCCGAGACGCTGACCTCCTACTGACAAGAGACAGTGTATCTTTCGTTACTGTATCGTAGAGGGTGGTTGGGGAAAAAATTAATTTTACCAGCTGGTATCAGAACTCATTTTAGAGACCAACTGGGCTTGTTTAGGAAAATACCGTAATTAGTACTAGGGGACGGTGAGCGAGGCCCTGAGGACGTGAGATGGAAGGGCCCACAGGGAGACAGCTAAACTCTGCATGAGAAAATAGCTGCATTCTGGAGGAGAGGGAAAGGAGCCACGAGAGGTGGGGACCCATGGAGATCAAGAGACAGAGAGACGGCGGGAGACAACGGAGCAGGTGGGGGTCAGGGACCTCCGACATCCCATTCGCGGGCCTCGAGTCACGAACGGGATTGGCCTGAGCCTTGAGGAGCTGGAGCAGCTAAGCTAAAGCAGAGAACTGGCCTGCACGGCCCAGCCCAGCAGCCCGCTGGGGCCCAGCAGCCAGGCGCCCCGGGCAGCACCTGGTAGGCGCGCAGCACAACCGTGTCCAGCAAAGATGAATGCTAGCGTGGTTGCTGGAAGGCGCCCGCGATTCACAAGAAACCCAAGGAGAACCAAGCTACTAATTAAAACAAGGAAACCCTAATGTGCCCAGGTCCCCACAGAGCCAAGGCCCAGCTCACCTGGTACTGACGTCAGCCAGATGTGGGCGCAGGGCCGAACTGGAGGGAGGGCACGTGGGCTTCCGTCATGTTCTTTGGCCTTGTCTGGCTGCCTTAGGCCTGTATTCTGTATTGTTCTGTTTTTAAAAAAAAAAAAGTAAAAAATTTTAAGACCACCAACATAATGCTAGCTCTTCTGTGATCTGTGTCCGCCTCTGTCTAGGCCCCAAGGGGTCGTCAAGTGCTGCTGAGCTAACTGCTCTTTGCCGTACCGTGTTGACCCCCATCCCCACAGCCGCCCCACTGCCAGCTGTCCCGGGAGCCCAGACTCCTCACTTGGCCTTCAGGCCTCATCCATGGCTCTGCTGACCACTGTGAAGGAGCCGTGTGCCCTTCTCAGCACTGACCCCACTGTGCAGTGGCCGGCTTTAACGCCAGAGTAGGGTCTCCCCCTGCGACTGCTGATGCTGAGGCCAGTCGTTTTGGGGGGGGGGGCGGGGCGCAGGCACTGTGGGGTGTAGAGCAGCATCCGTGGCCCCCATCCACTGGATGCCAGGGGCACCCTCAGTCGTGACAACCACATATGTCCCCAGACATGGCCCAGTGTCCCAGGGGAGCAGAATCCCCCTCGGGTGAGGCCCACGGCCATAGACTAATTGCATCACTGCCAGCAGTCCTGGAAGTAGCCGTGCCTGGGTCAGCTTGCTCCCTGCAGTGTCCTCAGGACGAGCCCTGCACCTGCACCCAGGGTATGCTTGACTACTGGTGTCTGAACAAACGAAGGGAAAGGCAACCCTCACAGCAGGCAGATTTCCTCCAGAACTTCCCTGTGTAGGTCAGCCCTGCCCTTTGGGCGGGGGCCACAGCAGGAGGAGGGGAGAGCCCAGGGGTCAGGCGGCCTGTCCCAGGACGTCCTTCACCAGGCCCCAATGTCAGCCCACCCCATCTTTCTCCCTCCGCCATCTCCTGGCATTCCCAACCTGATTTTGGCAAACGGAACTTGGTTTTCCTCTTCACGCAAAACCTTCCTGCCTGAGACCCGAGACAGTCCAGCCACGCACCTCAGTAACCAGCCGTGTGCATTTGGCACATGGTTATTCTCGGGGCTCAGGACTTGGTGCCATCCACGGGGGCTGTGCTGGCAGGGGACTAGCGCCTCAGTTGAAATGCTAACGGGGCAGCAGCTGGAGTGCCTGGCCCGGGAATCCCAACACAACACAGATCCCGTCTGTAGAGCGCTCCAGCTACCCCCGGCCTTGGAGAGAAAAGTGTGTCACCAGACAAGGATGCGGCCCCTCCAGAATCTGGAAAAGGCAGGAACCAGAGTCTCCCCTGTAGCCTCAAGAAAGAAATGCAGCCCTGCCCACACCTGGATTTTAGCCCGTGAGACCCATGTTAGACTCCTGATTTCCAGGACTGTGAGAGAATCAATGTGTGTAGTTTTAAGCCTTTGAAAAAAATTGCAGTTGTGGACAATAGAATAAGAAGAAATTTATCCATGCTTTCTAATCCTCATTTTATGTATTTCCAACCCACCTTTATAAATACCAAAAATATTAAGCATGGTGATATTACTAAGAACACAGTTCAAAAACACATACCATCTCACACCCATTAGGATGGCAAATACTAAACAACAACAAAAACACAGGAAATAACGAATTGGTGAGGATGTGGGGAAATTGGAACCCTCTTGTGTGGCTGGGGGGAATGAAAAAAGTACAGCTGCTGTGGAAAGTCTGCAGGGTCCTCAAAAATTTAAACATAGAATCACGATATGCTCCAGCAATCCCACTCCTCGGTACATACCCAAAAGAAGGGAAATTAGGGACTCAGAGATATTTGCATACGCATGTTCATAGCAGCATGACTCACAACAGCTAAAAGGTAGAAACAACGCAAGTGTCCATGGACGGATGATGGATAAACACAGTGTGGTCCATCTACACACTGGCATGTTATTCCGCCTTAAAAGAGGAGTGACTTCCCTGGTGGCGCAGTGGTTAAGAATCCACCTGCCAATGCAGGGGACATGGGTTCGATCCCTGGTCCAGGAAGATCCCACATGCCGCAGAGCAACTAAGCCCATACGCCACAACTACTGAGCCTGCGCTCTAGAGCCCGACAGCCACAAGTACTGAAGCCCACTCGCCTAGAGTCAGTGCTTCACGAGAAGCCACCGCAATGAGAAGCCCACGCACCACAACGAAGAGTAGCCCCCGCTCGCCGCAACTAGATAAAGCCCGCATGCAGCAACAAAGACCCAGTGCGGCCAAAAATAAAAATAAATTTAAATAAAACGAGGAGATTCTGACACCTGCTACAACGTGGATGAACCCTGAGAACATGATGCTCAGAGAGGCGCGCTGACACAGAAGGACAAATACTGTCTGGTTCCACTCACATGAGGTCCCTGGAGGAGTCAGATCCACAGAGACAGGAAGTAGATGGTGGGGGCCAGGGGCTGGGGGAGGGGTGGGGAGTCAGTGTTTCATGGGGACAGAGCTTCAGTTTGGGAAGATGGAAGACTCCAGGAGATGGATGGTGGGGACAGTCGCACGACAATGTGAATGTGCTTAATGCCACCGAGCTGTGCACTTAAAAATGATACATTTTATATTTTACCACATAAAATTGTTTTTCTCTCTAAATTCATCCCTACAAGCAAGCATTTCCTGTACCGTGTGGGATGCTTCCTGGTGTGTTCACTGTTCGCATCAGAGGGCGACCGACACCCCGCCAGGAACATGACCCCGTCGTGGCCCCCCTTCAGTTCTCCTGTCGCTGCGTCCTCCACTCCACGGAGATCCCCCGGCGTCCCCAGACCAGGAAAGGGCGGTGCGCTGCAGTGTCTCTTCAACAAAGAGTCAAGGATTAGGCCCCGTTGAGTTTCCATCCTGTTTGCCTTTGATTTTTTTAAAAAAGCCTTTCATTTTACCTATTAGGCATTTCAGGGCAGGCTGCACGGTGTCATCTGCATTTCAAAAAAGCACCGCTGTGAGGATTTGTTTTCTTCCTTTTTTCTGTTTCCTTGTTCTTCTCCCAGACGTCGGTAATCTACAACCGTCTTTTGTTTTCTTCAAGGTCCTCTATCATATTATCTCACATTGTTCCAGGCAGTAACTTTCTTCTTTGTCTGCAACTCGTCCACAGGACACGGCACTGACCGCCCCCGTCCAGTCCCCCCAGGGTCCAAGCCAGCACTCAATGTGGCACCGAGAACCCAAATTTCTCGGGGTCACCCCAGCCCCCGTTTCAGTTCCACCCAAGACACACGGAGAGGAAATAAGGCTTCTGCCTTTCTAAGTCCCCGAGAAGCTCGGCAGCCACTCTCGGCCGCCAGCTGCAGGAGGACCCCAGAACTGAAGCACCGGGCTGGCTCCTGGCTCCAGGCTGGGCCCCAGCGGGAATCGGGCTGCACACCAGAGGCACAGTGACTGTCGCCTGCGTCTCACTGGGCGGGTGCCCCTCAGTTCCACCGTGTGGATTCGAAGGATTGTTTATTTCTGTGTCTAATTGTCACACGGGGGCAGTTTTCAAAAACTGTGGTAAAACACACATAATCTAAAATTACCATCTAAGTGCACAGCTCAGTGGCACTAAGCACATTCACACTGTCGTGCAGCCATCCCCACCCTCCATCCCCAGAACGTTCCATCTTCCCAGACTGAAAGCCCGTCCCCATGAAACCCTGACTGCCGTCCCCCACCCCCGCCGGCGACACTGGGGCCGTTTGGGTTCAACTTTCCGTGTCCATACACGTCTGTCGTTGGACAGAATAGGCCGTCATGGATCTGGTTAAGAGATAAGAACTGCAAGCACGTAGTGTTTTAGTTGAGGCATATTTTATATTCGCCACGGTTCACGGGTCAGCTTACGACACGCACCGTGGTATATTTAGGCTTTTAATTCTTTTGATAAGGAGCAGACGACTTCACTGTACAATCTTACTAAAACAAAGTGGGACGACGCCGGGAGGTGTCGGTCTCCCTACCATCCGGAATTCCATTCTCTAGAATGTGAAACTGATCAATAAAAATTGAAAACCCCACGACTGCATGTCAGAGCGACAAGAGCTGGAGAATGGTCGAGTTTCCAGCTGATGACGAGCACATCTGGAAGACGGACACGCTGCTGCCCTGTTCACGCCCCCGAGTGCACCCCTCTCCCAGGCCGCCCAGGTCTGTGTGTCCCCCACCGTTTGGGACATCAGTTGCCGACGCCCTCGGCCTGGCCGCTGAACGGCCCCACATCACCCATCAGCGCTCACCAGGACGCACTGCCTCGGTGGTACAATATAGCTGTGAACGTTTCCGTAAACAGTCCCCTTTTGTTCTTTCTTTTCTTTTTTTTCTTTTTGTATGAAAATCCTAGGCTCTGATACCTGCTTTCAACAGCGCCATACATCAGAATATAAGGGAGTGAGGGAAACAGAGGAAAGATAATAAAAATAAACTTTTGTTTGGATACAGAGTGCGTTTGCTGTATTCGCAATCGTGCTGCCGCTGGCTCAGTGATTTGCCTCGTCCTCGGGGGCGCGCGAAGTGGCAGAAGTAGCTCTCAGGATGGAGACACGGCCTGGCGAGGGCGGGCCTGTGGTGGGGGCCTGTGCTGGGGGCCTGTGTCCTTCTGTAACTTGACTGCAGGAGCCATGATTCACATCTGCACATGTAACCGAATGGCAGGGAAACACAGACAGATGCACACGTGGAACTGGCAGGATCCGAATGGGCTCCTGGGTTGTGCCGGCAGCAGTGGCCTGGATTTGATGCTCTGCTGTCTGGTTACCCTGGTGTCTGGGATCTAGCTACTCTCTGGTATCTAGGTGCTGTATTATCTCGGTGCCATGGTTACAAGATGTCACCGCTGGGGAGGCTGGAGCAAGGGTGCTCTAGTACCTACAGAACTGCCTGTACATTTCTTTGCACCTTTCTGTGACTCTAGAATTACTTCAAGTAAAAAGTTTGAAACTGCATTTAAAAAAATGAAGGCAGTGCTCCAGAAATCAGTTCTCTCCCCAGGCCGGCGGGGCTGCAGGTAGACAGAGGCGAGTGGACACCTGTGTGACCACATGCCATGGAGAAGGCCTTTGAGCCCGCACGGCGGGGCGGGGAGCGGGAGGCCTGGGGATATGGGCAGGTCCTTCCTCTTGGGGGCTGCACTGTCCTGATTCTGCGTCCCCCTCACACTCAAGTCAGGAACGGTTCCCATCTGTTCAGGAGACTTGGGGGCCTCTGAGCAGCCCTGGCTACCCCCCCCCCCAGGTTCCTCCCGACCTCAGCGTTCGCAGGATGTCCGCCTGTGCCCCGACCCGCGAGCGGGCAGCTCAGAGGGCCTGGACTGTGGGGTGTCCCTGATGGAGCCCAGCTCCGTGGGGACAGAGCCCTGTAACGCATCTAACACCCCGCAGCACGTTGTGTTTCTGCAAACCCGTGTCAAGGTCGGCGTCCCCTACTTGGAGACAGTGCGCGTGTCCTCGTTAGGATAAAGGAGGGCGTTAACATTCTACTAGCAACCGGAGGTTCTGGAAGCAACAGGAAAGCGTCGTCCTGAAAACGCAGCCATGGTGGAACCCACAGGACTCCAGGTGAGAGGGAGGCCACCGCTGTGCCCCTCAGGAGGGCAGTGGCTTAAAATGAAGTGCCCCACCGCCACAGTGACCCCGACACCCCCATGCTGGCTCTGGGTGCCTGGAAATTGCCAGGACTCCCTGAAAGCACCTGTCCCATCGGGGCACCGTCTCTGAAATCGGGGAGGCTGTCGCGGCGGGACGGTGCCCTCAGAGCTCTCCAAAAACAGTGCCTGTCCCCAGGATGGAGGTGGCGAGTTGAAAGGAAGCTTTTAAGTGCTGCTCCCGTCTCCTGAAGCCAAGGGTCCCAACACAAAGGTGCCGGCAAGGACAGGACTGGAATCCCAACGACCTTGACAAGATAAAGACACCCTTCAGCAGTGGCGAGTCCAGTGTACAAAGAGAAAGTGGGTGTGGGGCTTGAATCGGACCTCCAAGTCCACGTGTGAAGACCTGAGCCTCAGGACCTCAGACCAAGACCTTGTTTGGATATAAGGTCGTTGCAGGTGTAATCAGGGGGCCCTGATCCAACACGATGGTGTCCTTACAAAAAGGGAACATGTGAACACAGATGGGCACAGGGGAGCGCTCTGTCAGCCTAGGGCAGGGTCTCCCCCCCCCCCCCCACTGCTGCATCTGCGGTCATCCTCTTTGGGGACCGTCCTGGCCACTGTGGGGTGTGGGGCAGCCTCCCTGACCTCCACCCACTCGATGCCAGGCGCCCCCCAGTGTGACAGCCACAGATGTCCCCAGACGTCGCGCAGTGTCCCCTGGGGGCAGGACTGCCCCAGTGAGACCCTTGACTGTGGGTAAATCTCTATTAAAGGTGTCTCAGGTGATGTGCTGCCTTGTTCAGTTTAAAAGAACGTACAGTTTCCTTTAAAATGGTCCTAGAGAGACGCCACCAGCGATTAAAAGAAGTATTTCCTTCTGAAATCCAAGGAAGGGCGCATACTTTTTTTTTTTAATATGAATGACCAAACATTTGAGTACTTTTTTTTAAGGACACAGAAATGTTACTTTTTGTTTTCAGATTCTGAGATCTGAGGTTTTCCTTTATTTATTTTTCTTTTTTCAGAGTATGATTCCCGTTGAAGTTCAAACACAGGACAAAGTAGACATTTCCTTTAGGATTGCAGATACAAGTGGTATCCTTTCATTTTTAAAGGTCATAAAATATGAGTAAAACATACATAACGCCAAAACGAAATAATTTTAGAAAACAGAAGAGCCCGGTTATCAATGATGTGAAATATGCCAGAGGTGCTGACCCGAGGAGACCTGAACAAAGCATGGGTGTCAGTTCATCACGTCTCGAGTTCGTTGTTTGTGACAAATGTTCTGCACAAGGGGAACCAGGTGTGGGGCTCCCAGTTCCTATCATTATTTTATCGTAAATCTAAAACCCCTCTGAAATCTACAACTTATTCCGAAGCGACAAGGAAAGTGAGTTTGGTTTTGAGAAATGGGCGCAGAGGTGCGGGGACAGTGGGCCCAAGGGGAGACTGGGTGGCCATGGGCCGATGGACGGTGTCCAGGTGCCCTGTGTGCGAGGGCAGAGCACCGGGGAGAGGCCGGGGTCAGCTCTCCGTTCCAGGACCCACTCAAGCCGGCGCCTGGTCCTTCCGAGGGTGGTGGCCTTTACGATGCCTCGTGACTGCGGCGGAGGGAGCCATTGCTCCCAGGGCGGGTTTAGCGCCCGCAGGGCAGGAACAAGGCCCGACTGTGGGGGGCGGCGGGAGGAGCCAGCAGCAGGCATGGGGTCGGCCAGGTCCCAGCCCCCGTGCAGCCCAGCCCCGTGGCCACCTGGGGAAGGCACACACCGAGCCGATGACAGTGCCCACCCCGGGCTCTCCCCTGACCCGGTGAGGGAGGGACGTGGACAACGGGCATGTCTTCTGCAATAATAGTAAAAATCAATGCCTGTGTTCGGTTAAAGGGCAGCCGTAACAAAGCACCACGAACAGGGAGGCTTAAACAACACCTGAGATCAGGGGTCCCAGGATGGCTCCCGCCGAGGGACCACCTGCACCCCACCCCCATCCCCGCTCTCTCCCGGCTTCCGGGGGACACGGTGCCTCCGAGTGTGTCTGTGTCCAAACGTCCCCCCTCATAAGGACACCAGTCCTGCTGCGTTAGGACCACCTGCTTCCGTGTGACCTCCCCTTAACTAACTACTCCTGCAAACACCGCGTTCCCACACAGGTCCCACTCTGAGGTGCTGAGTCAGGACTTCAACTTCTGAGTTTTCTGGGGGGGCACAGTTCAATCGATAACAAAACCCGAACTCTAAGGACGCAAGTCCACATGCGACCGAAGCCAGCGCCGGCGCCCAGACCGTTCTCTCCCCTCCTTCCTGGGCACGCGGCACGAGGCCCCGTTGTCCTGGCAGCCCCACGTGGCCACGTGACCTCTCATGTCGGGAGGAGGCACAAGGGCATCTCGCTTGGGAGCTCAAGGGCCGGCTGGGCACCTGCACGCTCCTTCCCACTGCCTGGACCTGGCCCGGCGCCCATCCTCACCTCCCGTGCTGGGACACCTGCTCTACGCCTGCTCCCCCGCAGCTGCCCCGTGAGCTCCGCCGTGGGATTTGAGGGCGCTGCTGGGCAGCTTTGCTCTCCCATGGGGGCCCCACCCCTGGCTGTGCGCATGACAGTGATACTGAGGCCGCAGGTCCACCTTGACCCCCAGAGCCCAGCCAGGGGTCCCGCCCCTTGGTTGTCAGCTTCTGTGGCAACGACCCCATTTCCAAACAGCATAGAGCCTGGGGCAGCTCAAAGATCAACCTGAAACCACATGCCAGGACCAGGAGAGAAGCTTGCGTGGGCCCAGAGGCTCCCAAACCCCAGGCCCTGCACTGCAGGGACTGACACCGCTGCAGTGCCCGCTCCCCGGTCCTCCAACTCGGGCACCAGGATGCAGCCCCTCTCTCGGCAGGATTCTCAGAGCCAGCCTGCAGGGGCCCAGGTGGCTCCCTGCCCCATCTAGTCTCCCAGGGCCCACGCTCTGAGGCCCGGGCCTCGGTCTGGGTCCCTGGGGGAGGCTTAGGGGTGGAGGGGCTCTCTGTGTCTGCCCCCTGGCCACGCCCAGCATTCCCCAGCTCACAAAAGCTTTGTATATAGTTTGTCTCAAGGCCACAGGGATGGCTGCTGAGAGCCCAGACAGAACATTCACAATTTCCAGAGCAGGTGTTAGAACACAGCTCCCAGAGGTGTCCCTACCCTGGTTCCAGGACCTGTGGACATGTCATCTCACATGGTGAGGGTCCTCATAAGAGGGAAGAAGGAGGGTCTGAGGCCGAGAGAGACGGGAGATGCTGCGCTGCTGGCTGTGAGGATGCAGGAGGGGCCGCGAACCAGGGATGCGGCGCCTCTAGAAGCTGGAAAAGGCAGGAAGCGATGCTGCCCTGGAGCCTCCGGAAGGACCAGCCCTGCCCACGCCTGGATTTAGCCCCGTGAGACCCGAGTCGGACTCCTGATGTCAGCACTGTGAGAGAACCAAGCTGCGTGGTTTTCAGCCACCAAGACTGTGGTGACTTGTTCCAGCCGCCATCGGAAATGCCCTACAGTGAGAAGCCCCAGAAAATCAGCCTCAGGGTCACGCAGAGCTCCCTCTGGCTCCAAGGACCTAACGCTTCAATGACAGCCTGTCCTAAACAATAAAAACACAGTCTGCTTATCGAAACGCTTTACATGTTCCTGCCCGAGTGGGGGCACCAGGAGGTGCTGCAAAAGTGCCGAGCAGACATTTGAGGAGGACGCCACGAGTGCAGGACCCCGGGTGGGGGACTGAGAACCACCAGCCGGCCGGTTCCCACGCGGCCGCCGCACACAAGCCGGTGTAGCTCTCAGCCCAACAGGAAACTAACAATGCTTCTTGTCCAAGCGTTCCCAAGTTGTTCTGTTAACCATCCTCTCAACAGCTCCCAGAGTACTCGGAAGTAGACCATGAACTGAAACCCTGACCTACTTCCCAGGACCGGGAGCCAGGTTGCAGTGCAGAGGACGGAGACACAGGCAGTGCTGTCGCCCAGGAAGGGTGTTTGCAGAGCTTTGCTGGGAAAGGGCGTCATCACCCTATTGCAGAGAATCATCAGGTCCCCAAGAAAAAGGGGCGTTCCGTAAAGATGAGCGGGAGGCCGATGAGAAAAGAATTACAAATGGCCAATAAACTCGCGAGAAAGGTATTGTTACCCTGCGTGGGAAATTAAAAATAGGGACTAACTCCAAATAGTCAATTTTCAAAAATAATACCAAGAATTGGTGCCGACGCAAGTGGTTAAAATGGCATTTTATGTTCAATATATTTGACACGCTTTTTAAAAATATTGATAATGTAATATTCCAGAAACCATTGAATCGTAGGCTCTAAATACGTGAATTGTATATGTGAATTATGTCTCAGCAAAGCTGTTTTGTTTTGTTTTAAAAGCAGTATTATGCTATGGCCTCAACCTTTTAATTTATATATTTTATTCTTAAAATATATACATATACATTTTATATTTACACATGTTTGTATATGCGTAATTAGTTTAGTGAATATTTTCTGCTCTCTTTTCTGAGTTTTCTCCAAAATTTCTACCACTTAAAAACTTTGTAATTTAGAAAGTGATTTTATGAAACCTACAATAACAAATGCTGGAGAAGGTGTGGATGGAAGGGAACCCTCCTACACTGTTGGTGGGAATGTAAGTTGGAGAAAACTCTAATTCAAAAAGATATATGGAGGTTTCCCTGGTGGCGCAGTGGTTAAGAATCCACCTGTCAATGCAGGGTACACGGGTTTGAGCCCTGGTCCGGGAAGATCCCACATGCCACGGAGCAACTAAGCCCATGCGCCACAACTACTGAGCCTGCGCTCTAGAGCCCATGAGCCACAACTACTGAGCCCGCATAATACAACTGCTGAAGCCCGCGCACATAGAGCCCATGCTCTGCAACAAGAGAAGCCACTGCAATGAGAAGCCTGCGCACCGC
This sequence comes from Orcinus orca, assembly GCF_937001465.1. Classification (NCBI taxonomy): domain Eukaryota; kingdom Metazoa; phylum Chordata; class Mammalia; order Artiodactyla; family Delphinidae; genus Orcinus; species Orcinus orca. Next base: position 781,759 of record NC_064561.1, on the reverse strand, counting down.
TACAAAGAGTAGCCCCCGCTCGCCGCAACTAGAGGAAGCCCATGTGCAGCAACGAAGACCCAACACAGCCAAAAATAAATAAATAAAAAATTTTTTAAAAAGATACATGCACCCTATGTTCACAGCAGCACTATTTACAGTAGGCAAGCCAGGGAAACAACCCAAATGTCCATCGACAGATGAATAAAGAAGATGTGGTACATATACACAATGGAATACTACTCAGCCATAAAAATGAACAAAATAACGCCATTTGCAGCAACATGGATGGACCTAGAGATTATCACTAAGTGAAGTAAGTCAGACAGAGAAAGACAAATACCATATGATATCACTTATACATGGTATCTAAAATATGATACAAATGAACGTATTTACAACAGAGAAATAGACTCACAGACATGGAGAACAGATTTGTCGTTGCCAAGGGGGAGGGGTGTGGGGGAGGGATGGATTGGGAGTTTGGGGTTAGCAGATGCAAACTATTATGCATAGGATGGATAAACAACAAGGTCTTACTGTATAGCACAGGGAACTATATTCAATATCCTGTGATAGAATATATAAAAGAATATAAAGAAAAGAATATAAAAAAGAATGTATATATGTGTATAAATGAATGACTTTGCTGTACAGCAGAAATTAACACAACATTGTAAATCACCTATACTTCAATAAAAAATAAATTTAAAAAAAAATTGCTTTTATGGACGCTTGGTACGTATGATGCGTTGATCTTCCTCCCAAAAAGCCATCACCCCAGTCTGACCGTGAAAAACATACCAGCAAACCCCAAGAGAGGGGCGTCCACATAACTCCTGACCCGTTCCCCTCACGAATGCCCAGGGCTCCAAAGAAGGCACATCTGAGAAACTGTCACAGCCCAGAGGGGCCCAGGAGACGGGAGGCCTGGGCGTCTCGGGGGACCCTGCAGGGTCCTGGGGCAGAGAGCATGTGGGCTTCCACGAACCCTGACACAGCAGTCAGTGTGGGATTGTTAGTTGTGAGCGACGGACGTACCAGGACACGGTAAGATGCTGTCTACAAATGGGGGGCACTGGGGGCAGGGCACATGGCAACTGTGCGCTGTCTTTGCAACTTTTCTGTGACTCTAAGACTGTCTGAAAAAATAAAGTCTATTAATAACAGTAAGAACAATAATAAAAGGTCCAGAAAATTCTTTACAAGCATGGCGTTCCTTGGCCTGTGAAGCAGTCAGCCCGGTTTGTCCTGGGGGCGGCCAAGGGGTCATTCTCTCATGGGCAGTGGGCGCCCGGCTAAGGCCTGCGCTGCACGCTGCACATCCGGTCCCCTAGAGCCACTAATCCTTCCACCCTGGACCAGGGCCCGCCCTGACCTGGGGCTGGGAGTCGGGGGTCCCTCTGTACCCGTAGGCATCCACACGCCCCCACTCCCACCCCGCCGGAGCCCCAGGCGGCACACGGAGGCGTTTGTCTCCCGCAGTTTTGAAACTATTTACATTTTCACCTCCAGGCAGATGATGGGTTTCACTCGTGTTTGGAAGCAGATTTCTGTGATGCAATTTGCGTACCTGGTGCGCTCCTGGGGGCCAGGAGCCTGGTCCTTCCTGCCCAGGCCTGTGCAAAAGCTCTGCTGTACGTCCCGAGATTCCCACGCCCGCAGCAGCTCCAAGGTCCGGCCTCCCGGGCTCAGGGTCTCCCGGTGCGGTGGGCCCTCCCGCGTGCGCACCACGGCCTCACCTGCGCCTCTTCGCTGGGCCCTGCAGGAGTGCAGATGACCCCCTGCAGCTGGCAGTGCTGCACACAGATGTGTGTGTGTGTCAGAGGGGCTCTGTCCGGAGAGGCTGCAGGTGCAGCGAGTAGGAACCCAGGCTGTCGGCCGAAAGGGGGTTTCAGAGAGACGACCGGTAACTTTAGTGAAAGCGTGAGCCGCAGCACCTGGGGCCTGCTTACCAAGAATCTGCAGCCATCCAGCGTGCGACCCCACTGATGGGAAACGTCCAGGACAGGCAGAGCCACAGGGACAGGGAGCGGTTCCTGGTTGTCAGGGGCTGGGGAGGGGGTGGGGGTCACTGCTGATGGGGACGTGGCAGGGGGCCTTCCTTTGGGGTGATGGAATGTTCTGGAATTAGATAGAGGTGATAGTTGTACAACAAATGCCACTGAACTGTTCACTTGAAAATGGTTACTTTCACTTTATGCAAGTTTCACTTCAATGGAAAAAAAAGAACTTCAGGCACCACTTCGGGGTGGGGGGGGAATTTGTCCTGTAAGCCGGGCATCCGACGGGCCCTGGCCTGCTCTGCTGGTCGGAAGATATTCTCCATAGGCGGGGCCATGACATCGCCACCCAGGGCTTCACAGAGACAGGGACCCCCCCCGCCCCCCAGTGGGAACAGCCACCAGCTCTCAGCCCAGAAAGCCGTTCTGTGTGCAAACGGGGCCCAGACATCCAGCTTCTTCCCCCACCTGCAGCCCCAGTTAAGGAAATACAGACCCCGGGTGGGGGTGAGGATATATTAGGAGACTGGGATTGACATACACACACAGCTATGCATAAAATAGATAACCTGCTGTAGAGCACAGGGAACTGTACCGAGTACTCTGTAATGACCCATGTGGGAAAAGAATCTTAAAAAGACTGGATATATGGATATATGTATAACTGATTATTTTTGCTGCACACCTGAAACTAACACAACACTGTAAATCAACTATACTGCAATAAAAGTTAATTAAAAAAAAAAAAAGGAATACAGACCACAGTGAGGAAGGGGGCGCAGCCTGGCCCTGAGGGGGCACATGGTGGCCAGGTGCCTAATGCACACCTCGGACCCCCGGTCCCCAGGGGTGCACCAGAGCAAGGACCAGCCGGCGAGGCAATCAGCCCTCTGGTGTGAATCATTGCCAGTCGCTGGGGCGCGGCCCCTCCACGCACAGCCCCACGTCCCTGCTGTTTTGCACTAATTATGCATTCGCCGGAGGAGAGGAAACGCCAACGCCCGCCCGGCCTCGTGTTTTATTCATGGTTCCTGGCTCTGTGTAACCATTACAGGATTTTAGCAGGGAGGCCAGGCCAGCACAAGGAGCTGTGGTCCCCACGCCACCAGGCTTCTCTGGAGGTCAGGGGAGGGACAGCTGGCACCTCCAGGCTGCAACCCCACCGCGGGTTCTGCCCCGACACCTGGAGGCTCTGGTTGGAAATGTGCAGTGCCTGGTAACTTCTGGAACAGGCTGATGGGGGACAGAGGGCTGCTTATTAAAAAAAAATAAGACTCACCGCTTCCTGTGAGTCTGCTCTCTAAGCATCTCGGAAGTTGGGTCTGCCCTCATTTCTTTTCAGCGCCTTTCTGTAATTTTGCATTTTCTATAATTTTGCACCAGGCAGCTCGGAGGGTTGGCCTGAGCTGGACTGGGGGTTCCAGAGCCCCCCTCCCACCTGGTCCCCCAGATCGGAGCCACGATCCTTGGTGGTCAGAAAATCGCCCCCTGCCCTCAGCCCAAGCCCACCCTGCTGCCAGCCCCTGTCACAGCTGGTCACTGCCTGCACCGTCCCTGTCACTGTGCGTGGAGGGAGACCCCGTGCCCCCGAGGGAAACACACCAATCAAGGGTCAGGACGCTGCTGGGCAGGGGTGTGGCCGGCACCCGCAGAGCTGGCCGGAGGGGCTGCGAGGACCCCTCCCCCGCTGCTCCCCTGAGAGCCCCCCAGTGCCCGGACGACGAGGGTCTCACTGTGACCACCATCGGCCAAGAGCTGTCACCCCGCCTTGTTCAGAGGGTGGAAAGGAAGGTGTCCCATATTGTCTCCCCCAAGGGACGCACAGATCAGCGACAAAGACAGCCAGCCAGGAAGGGCCCTGGGTCCCCGCTTTCCGCAGCGGCTGCAGGGATGGCAGACAGCAGGCGGGGACGGCAGAAAACTCGGGACGACAGTCCGCATTGTGCGCCCTTCTCCTCACCGCGCCACAGGCCGCAGCTTTCCGCAACCGTGTCCATCCGATTTCGCGAGAACCGGACCCCGGGGGAGGGTTCAGCGGCCCATTGTGCCCCCGCCTCCCCCTCCACGCCCCCCCACGCCTGGGGTCCCGCTGAGCATTGGCCCGCACGGCGTGTCCGGGGTTGGACGCCGAGGCCTGGGCCTTGTCCCCTTGTCATACGACAAGCTGAGCAGTGGCAGGTCACCCCCTCCCCCCAGTAGGTCACTTGGTCCCTCCCGGCCCACCTCATCCCCTCTCAGCCCACCAGGGTCCCCCTCCAGGTGCCAGTCTGCCCTCCCTTCCACATCGGATCAGGGAGCTCTGCCTGCTTGCTGTGGGTCAATGTTCAGAGGCTGTTCAGGGAGGATTGAATGTAATCTGCAGGAAAATTTCCAGAAGGTTAAAGGAAGCAACATTCTGCTTGCAGCCAAAGGGAAACAAACTCAGAACCCGGCACGGAATTTCCTGCCTGGAGCAGTGGGCAGGGGGGCTGGGGTGGGGGTGGGGGGGCAGCGGCTCTCCGGCCTGCACATGGGGCTTCCTGGGCAGGGGAACGGGGTGGGCAGCCAACCTGCACAGCCCCATTCATTCGTCCCCTCCACTTTGCAGATACGGACCACCTCTGCCCCCAGGGCCATGCTGGGGCCATCGAGAAAGGAGACAGAATGTCCCGCCAACCCCAAACCACACCGCTCAGCACCGCCACACCTCTCTCCCACCATCCAAGCCAGACGGGAGAGCTAAGCCCTGGCCAGAAGGAAGGAGACAAAGACCCAGAGGAAAAAATGGACCAGAGACAAGGCAGCAGGTGTCAAAAGACACAACCACTAAAGATACCCCGGGTGGTGGGGAGAAAAAAGGATCGCATCACCTGTGATCGCACACAGGTTAGAGTAACCACCTACCTCTGGGGCTTTTAAAATAGGCCAAGATGAAAAAGGAGGTCCACCCAGCCTTGCCCGGCCCGCAGGCATGCGGACCTGAGCCGCCCTCCTGGAGGGCAATTAGGTGACATCTGTCCAGAGCCCTCAGGGGGCGGGGGCTGCCCCCTGGGAAAAGTCGCAGCGAGCGTCAAGCCACGGCCCTGACCGGAAGGAGGACGGTGCAGACACCAAAAGTTCTGTCCCAGGAGAACAATCCACGTGGGGAAAGGGCCATGACGGTGAAACACTGTTACGCTTTAAACGGTTACAGATGAGCAGGCAAAACACCTCTGATCAGGAAAATAAAGTGGATAAGCATGTGCACACAGGCGCTCAGATACACACACACGCACACGCACGCACACGCACACGGACATGGTAGGGCCAGGGGCTCACACCCCACGGTGCCAGTGTGGGTCCGGGTAGGAGAACTTTGGGTGAGTTTGTGGCTTGGTCTGGAGTGCTTTTCTGTGCTTTTCACGCCTTCTCCGATGCTGGTGTGCCATTGTCACAAGGAGTAAGAAGACAAGAAGTGTCTGTAATGGGCAACGAGCCACAGGGAGACCCAGGAGTTGGCCAGCCCGCAGGCGAAAGGGCAGGCATCCAGGAGCCGGCTTTGCACCCCGGCCCGGCACTGACACTCATTCCCTGTCGGAGCAGGGGTTATCACTGCCCTTGCACGACCCTCCCCTGGGAAACGGTGACAACTGGAAAATCACAGACTGTCGGGTCTGCGGAGACCACGTATAATGACGGCTTCCAGTCATCCATCCGGGCACTGAAGGACGTGACACACACGCACAGGCTGCCCAAAATATAGGCGTGTATTTTCCAAAAATTAAAAACTGCTTTTTTTGTTGTTTGTTTGTTTGTATGGTAAAAATACCTCCTTGTGTAAAAACTTTGTAAACATTCAGAAAAAGGAGAAAGGAGACACTCCCCCAGACCGGATGGATGTCACCATCCCGGGAACACCCCATCAGGGAGTCTGTGTTTTTATACGAACAGGATCATATTTTTTATGCTGCTTTATTTGTTTTTCTACTGTTTATTTGGAGCTAATGACAGAATCACATCAACGTGCACAGACAGCACGGAGACGCCGGTCTACCCATCACCCAGCTTCCCTCCAAGGTCAAAACCAGGAATCTGATGCTAAGATGCTACATAATGTCGAGCGTGTGTAGACTTCTTTGTATCGGTTGTATCACTGCATCTCCTGTGTGGATTCCTGTAACCATCACCCCAGTCAAGATCCATGCCTCACCCCCCCGCCCCCAGCACCACGATTGTTCTCTGTCTCTGTCATCCTGAGAATGTTCTATAGACGCAACCATGCAGCTTGGAGCCTTTGGAGCTTAGCGCAGTACCCAGGAGAGGCCTGCACCCATCCCCACGGCCGAGGAACATTCCATGGCGTGCATGTCCCAGCCGGCACGGCCGGTCACTTCTTTAGGGCATCTGGGTTGGTTCCCACTGGGGGCTTTCGAAAATAAGCTGCCCTGCACATTTGTACACAGATAGTGTGCAGGATGTGAATGTTCATTTCTCTGGGATGCACGCCAGGGATAAACACAGCAATTGCCGGGGCGCATCCTAAGTGTTTTCCATGCTGTTTGGCGAGCTTGACACCAGCATATCAAGGACACTATCCCTCACCGCTGGATACCCTCGTTTACAGTGGCTGCTCGGGATCCCCTCCACACAGAGGTGCACCCCTGGGTTCCTTGGAGATGAACGTGCAGGTCGCTGGCGGGGATGCAGCCCCAGACACACGGTGCCCACTGACTGCTGTGACTCTCGGACTACGCTTTTCTAGAAGTGGAACCACTGGGTCAAGGACTCGTGCTCGTGTTGATATGTGGGGCCACGTGCCCTCCAGTGCATTGAAACTTTTTCTGTGTTGCCTTTTTTTTTTTTTTTTGGTAAATTGAGATATAATTGACATATAACATTGTGTTAATTTCAGATGTACAACCTAATGATTCCATAAATATTTGTGCATATTACGAAATGATCACCACGATGTCTAGTTCACCTCCTTCCACACTTGGTTACAAATTATTTTTTCTTGCTTTTTTTGGCCATGCTGTGCCGCATGCAGGATCTTAGTTCCCCCTACCAGGGATTTAACTCTCGCCCCCTGCAGTGGAAGCTTGGAGTCTTAACCACTGGACTACCAGGGAAGTCCCAAATTATTTTTTTCTTGTGATGAGAACTTTAAATATCTCTATCAGCAACTTGCAAACACAGGATACAGTGTTAACTATAGTCAGCAAGCTGTAAGTTACCTATCTTGTTCGTACTTTCTGACCCCCTTCACCCAATTCTCCACCACACCCCCTCTGACACCCACCCATCGGTTCTCTGCATCTATAAGCTTGGGCGTTTTTTAATTTATTTATTTAATTTATTTATTTATGGCTGTGTTGGGTCTTTGTTGCTGCGCGTGGGCTTTCTCCAGTTGAGGCGAGCGGGGGCTACTCTTTGTTGCGGTGCACAGGCTTCTCATTGCGGTGGCTTTTCCTGTCGCGGAGCACGGGCCCTAGGCGTGTGGGCTTCAGTAGTTGTGTCATGCAGGCTCAGCAGTTGTGGCGCACAGGCTTAGTTGCTCCGCAGCATGTGGGATCTTCCTGGACCAGGGCTTGAACCCATGTCCCCTGCATCGGCAGGCGGATTCTCAACCACTGCACCACCAGGGAAGCCCTAAATCCTATTGTTTGAAGCCACCCAGTTTGTGGTCATTTGCCACGGCTGCCCCAGAAAACCATATACCCAGTCACCTGCAGAGCTCTGGGCGCACAGCGCAGGAGGACAACCGGGCCAGGGCCAGGGGACGCTGAGTGGCTGCAGCACGTGGGGGCACCCTCCAAAATGCCGCTTCGGAGCTCCCCCCGACGGGGAGCCCGCACGCAGGCCTCTCTCCAAACCGGCTCTCCTACAGAGGGAGACACCACAGAGGCCGGTGCCCCACATCTGCATTTATTATGAAAACAGCTGGTAAAAGCTCAGTGACCAAATGTAGCATCTCTGCCACAACGCAGGGTAGCCAGGCTGGCTGGGAGCTGGTGCACGGCTGGTGGAGCACGACACAGGCAGCCGCTGTGCAAAACAGGATGGCGGGCCCCCAAAATTAAACATTGACGCACCACGTGAACCAGCAATCCCACTTCTGGGTCACCTTTGGGTGTATGCCTAATAGAACTGCAAGCAGGGTCTCAAAAAGATATTTGCACACCCGTGTTCACAACAGCGTGCTTTACGACAACCAAGAGGTGGAAAGAACCCAAGTGTTCATCAACGGATGACGGATAAACAAATGTGGTCCATACACACAGTGGAATATTATTCAGCCTTAAAAAGGATGGAGATTCTGGGGACTTCCCTGGTGGTCCAGCGGGTAAGACCCCATGCTCCCAATGCAGGGGGCCTGGGTTCGATCTCTGGTCAGGGAACTAGATCCCACATGCATGCCTCAACTAAGGAGCCCGCCTGCAACAACTAAAGGAGCTGGTGAGCCATAACTAAGGAGCACGGCTGCCTCGACTAAGACCTGACTCAACTAAATAAATTTAAAAAAAAAAAAGGAAAAAAAAAAGATGGAGATTCTGACACCTGCTACGATATAGATGGACCCTGAGAACACGATGCTCAGTGAGAGAAGCCAGACACAGAAGGACCCACTGTGTGTGATTCCATTGATGGGAAACATCCAGAACAGGCAGATCCACAGACACAGAGAGTGGGTTCCTGGTTGTCAGGGGCTGGGGAGGGGTTGGGGGGTTGACTGCTCATGAGGACAGGCTTCCTTTCGGGGTGATGGAATGTTCTGGAGTTAGAGGTGATGGTTGCACAACCTTGTGAATGTCCAAAATCCCACTGAATTTTTTGTCTTAAAATGATTAATTTTATGTTGTGTGAAGTTCATCTCAATTAAAAGGTTGCCTTCCTAATTTCTGTTCTTTGTATCACAGAAGTCAGGCATGGTCACTGCTAACTAAAGCCATCGTAAAAGTCTGTAGCCCGCCAGGAAGCTCGCACCTGTGTTCAAAGTTCTCTCCGGGGAGAGAGGTCTGCACAGACAATGCCGTTTTTTTTTTTTTTTTTGCGGTACGCGGGCCTCTCACTGTTGTGATCTCTCCCGTTGCGGAGCACAGGCTCCGGACGCGCAGGCTCAGCGGCCATGGCTCACGGGTCCAGCCGCTCTGCAGCATGTGGGATCTTCCCGGACCGGGGCACGAACCCGTGTCCCCTGCATCGGCAGGCGGACTCTCAACCACTGCGCCACCAGGGAAGCCCAACAATGCCGTTTTTATGTGACAGTGAAAAAGTAATGTCAGTCACGGCTGTGGTCCCCAAGCTGAGGGCAGCTCACGTCCACCCCTGCTAACTGCGAAGGACCTCAGAGCCCACAGAGTCAGAAGTGGCTGCTGATGAGGGTCCCAGGCCCACCCTTCCTGCTGGGGGGCCTTCTCCAGCGGCATCGCTGCTCTCGCGTTTGCAAATCTTCGCCTCGCATCTGCTTCAGACCCAGAGGGGCTGCTGGGTCCCTGCCCCAGGCCCAGGAAGGGGAGAAGGAGACCCGTGGCCTCTCCCAAGCCCCAGCTCATCCCCCTGGGCACTGCCCAGACACGATGCACTCGCGGGAGACTGGGACGCCAGCCAAGCCCCAGGCCCTGACTGCTGTGTCTGAGCCGCTGCAGGGCTCGGGACTCTGCAAGTGACTGCATACCAGACCAGGCCGGGGAGGGGGTGTGTGTCCCACTTCACAGCCCAGAACACCGAGGCTCACGGAGGTCTCAGCAGGCCCCGGCCCCAGCCAGGGCGGAGCTGAGATCTTCTCTGTCCCCACGTTCCTCCCAGGGCCCCCATGCCCCACCTCGCTGTGCTCAAGCCCCAGCCTCCCGAGGCCCCCTGCCCCCAGAGCTCGCAGCCAGGGCCCTCGCACGGGGCACCTCGGGGAGGGGAATCGTCTCTTCTCCTTAAGCCTCCATCTTTAAGCCGGCCGTTGCCTTGGCAACGGTCTGTGGCTGACCTTTGTGCAGGAAGAAAGGGTGACCCTCCCAATGCAGCCCCCCTCCTTGCCATCCCCACCTCCCGCCCCGCCATGGTTTAAAGGCGTCTGTCTAAACAATACATTATGGATTTCTCTGCCGGTGCTCACGGCCTGAGAATTTCAATCTAGGTGCTCCACCGTGTCCCAGACTTGAGGAGGGAACGGTGTCCTGGGAGAGGGTGTTAGAAATGCATGCTCTGGGCTGGGGTGGGCCTGGGAATCAGCAAACGCTGCCCGGACGGCCCAAGACACAGTCGGGCCAAGATTGGCGCCCCAGCCTCAGTCACCCCGTCTGTACACTGGACACGGCAGAACCCAGCAGGTGGAGGTGACTGGCTGGCCGTGCTGGAGCCCGTAAGGGGCAGTTCCCCGAGCAGAGCCACGGCCACACCAGGCACAGGGACGCGCTGGTCAGTGTGCAAACCAGGCCCCCCTCTATTGCCCAGGACGGGGCTGCAGCCGGTCAAGGCCCGGGGTCATCACTGGGCCCGGTGCTCCCTCAGCGGTCACACAAGGGCTGAGGGCGGGAAGGGGAGGCTGGCTCAGCTGGGCCACCCACACACACAATGGAGAGTGGCTTCGGGTACCAGGACCCTCGCCACCAGGCACAGGAACCAACCCCCAGGCCCCTCCCTCCAATTCCTTAAACAGTGAGGGAAACAAGGAAACGAGGTCGGGGAGGAGAAGTTTTCCTCTAAGTTCCTGTTGGCAGGATTTCTGCCCTGGGCTCCTGCCCCCAGCTCCAGGCAGCCCTGTGTGCCTAGCCCTCCTGATGGGCCCACCATCGGATCACGTCCCTCCCCTGCTCCAAACTCTGCCATGGCTCCCCAGGGACCTCGGGGGGGAAACCAAACTCCTCCCTGAGGTCCCCCAAGCCCTCACTGGCCTCCCCACACCAGCCTCCCCCGCTGCCCATCACACCAGCTGCCCAGAAGACCTGCAAACACACCTGGCTGTCCCCCATCTCAGGGCCTTTGCACTTGCTGTGTCTTCTGCCTAAAGTCACCTCAAGACACTCCTCTCCTTTCAGCTCAAATGACACTTCCTCTCAGAAGGCCTCCCGTTCCTTCCCTTAGAGCTTGTTGAGACAGACAGGGAGAGATTGAGGCAGAGAGAGATCCAGGCAGCTTTTGGAGCTCACAGACTGCCGGCTCCCTGAGGACAGGCACCAGCTCTGTCTTCATTTTTATTGTATTATCTTTTAAAATTTCATTTCATGTTCAGACATGATGCACATGGATTCTGTGCCACACACGGTTCCAGGCACTTTACAAATACAGACTCACTGGACCCATAACCACCCAGTTACCCCAATGTCTGAAGGTGGAAACTGAGGCCAAGGGAACAGGTCTCTCTTTTCCTGCCGCTCTCCTACACCCAGAGCACACAGTCGGTGCTCAATGAATGCACACGTATTATGCGTTATGATACCAGCCACTGGGTGAGGGTTCACTCTATTGACCTCATCTTCACTTGATCACATCTGCAAGGACCCTATTTCCATACACGGTTCCATTCCAGGGGTTGGGACTTGGACACATCTCTCTGGGGACACGATTCCACTCATAACAGCACGTCAGTAGGTGTGGGCCCTCCCTCCTCCGCCCCACTCTGCACCGAACCCTCAGCCTCTCACCCTTCCCTGCGAGGTCTGGGGAGATGCCGTGAGCGTGCCGAGGGCAGTGCCTGAGGCTCCACCGTCTGAAATATTGGGACCTGACGTTAAGAGGGGCCCCTCTTAGGGACTACCCTGGCGGTCCAGTGGTTAGGACTCCTCACTTTCACTGCCGAGGGCACAGGTTCAAACCCTGGTCGGGGAACTAAGATCCCGCATGGTGCAGCCCCAAAACAAAATAGAAGGCCCCCCACTTAGATCCAGAGTCAGGCCAGGAGGCCCTTCCTGGGGGCCTGGGACGCTTGGGGCCAGCAGAACCCAAGGGTGTCTGAGCCCTTTCCTGAGTCCCTACGGCCACTCCTGGCATATGGCAGGTGCTCACAGATGGGGCCACCCCAGAGCTTCGGGACACTGGGAGCGGACATGAGGCAGCCCCTAGGCCCCCGGGGCGGCAGCATCAGCTCACCCTCAACCCCAGACTCAGAGGAGTCATGCGGCTGCCCGCCCAAGGCCACAGAACGGAGCCATCCGAACAGCCAGGGCGTGGGGTTCGGGCAGCTGCTGGGCTCAGGGGGCCCGGGAGTGAGGCCGCTGGCCTGGCAACATCGTCCCCAGCCCCGGCTCCTCCTGTGTCCCTCTGTGTCTGTCCATCTCTGGGTCTCTGTGTCTCCCACCCATTGTGTGGCCTTTGGCCCCCGTCCTCTCTGGCCTCTGTCCAGCAGTCTCCACTCTGTCTCTGAGATCTCCTTCAGGAAAAGAAGGAGATGGATGCAAGGGCAGGGACTTATGCAACCCCTCCTCCTTGAGGACTGGAACGCAGGTCGCCTGGCGCCCCAGGCAGAGCGGGGCAGCTTCCAGGGAGGGCCCGGAACCTGCCAGCTGCCTAGCCAGCGGACAATGGGGCTTTAGTGGCCCTACCTTTAGGCATCAGGTGGGTGCTACCCACCCCCAGGCCGGGCTCAGGGACTCCATCCCCTGCCACCCCCACCTCTGAACAGCAGGTGCGAACTCACTCCTCTGGGACCACCCCTCCAAGGTCGGGGACCAGAGGAGGAAAGTGGCATTCCTGGATTTCTGGACAGAAAACCGAGGGGTCGTGGACGCTGGGACACCCCCTCCACATGCCCAGATTGCCCTCCAACAAGAGCAGTGGTGAGACCCCCATCTGTGGGAGCATGCAAGCCAGGACCCCCTGCGCAGTTGCCTTTAAGTGAAAAGCAGGTCCGGGCACAGGCGCTGTCCCGGTGTGACGTGAACACATTAGGTGCTGTTAAAGCCCTTTGGCCAATGGAGACACCGGGGTCAGGGCAGGGTCACCCAGAGAGACTCGGGGTCCATGCCCCTGACCCCGCATGAGGCTTTTTCCCGGAGCTGCAGATGCCCTGACCCGCACTATACTTTTGGCCTTGGTGGGCCTTGACGTTGTGTGAGGGTTTCATGCACAAGGCAAGGGATGATTAAAGGGTTTTCAAGAACAGCATCCCCTTGGGCTTCCCTGGTGGCGCAGTGGTTGAGAGTCTGCCTGCCGATGCAGGGGACACGGGTTCGTGCCCCGGTCCGGGAAGATCCCACATGCCGCAGAGCGGCTGGGCCCGTGAGCCATGGCCGCTGAGCCTGCGCGTCCGGAGCCTGTGCTCCACAACGGGAGAGGCCACAAGAGTGAGAGGCCCGCGTACCGCAAAAAAAAAAAAGAACAGCATCCCCTAGGGCTTCCCTGGTGGCGCAGTGGTTAAGAATCCGCCTGCTGATGCAGGGGACACGGGTTCGTGCCCCGGTCCGGGAAGATCCCACATACCGCGGAGCAACTAAGCCCATGCGCCACAACTACTGAGCCTGCGCTCTAGAGCCCACGAGCCACAAGTACTGAGCCCACGTTCCACAACTACTGAAGCCCAGGCACCTAGAGCCCATGCTCCGCAACAAGAGAAGCCACCGCAATGAGAAGCCCGCGCACCGCAAAGAAGAGTAGCCCCCACTCGCCGCAACTAGAGAAAGCCCGTGCACAGCAACAAGGACCCAACGCAGCCAAAAATAAATAAATAAATAAAATTTTTTTAAAAAAAGAACATGAACTCCCATCATGAACTCCAACAGAGTGGGAAACAGCCCAAGTGTCTCTCAGTGGTGAAGAGATAAACACCACGTGGTCCCTCCACACACGGGAACATTACTCAGCCACGTAAAGGAGAGAAGCCCTGACACTCGCTACCACGTGGACGGACCTTGAGAACACGACGCTGTGAGAGAAGCCAGACACAGAAGGACACACAGTGTGTGACACCACTGACTGATGGGAAACGTCCAGAACAGGCAAATCCACAGAGACAGAGAGTGGGTTCCTGGCTGTCAGGGGCTGGGGTGACTGCTGATGGGGGCGGGGCTTCTTTTAGGAAGGATGAAAATGTTCTAGAATCGACTGTGCTGATGGACACATAATCTTGTGAATATAGTAAAACAAATGAGTCATACACTTTAAATGAATGAACTGTAAGGTATGTATCTCAATAATGTTGTTAAAACCATGACATGCCCTCCTGCCCTGTGTCCCATTCCTCCCTGACTTTGGAAGTCCACCCCAGGTAAGGCACAACTTCGCCCTCACCCAGGGCCACATGCAAGGAGGCCTTGTCTGGAAGCCTTGCAAGGTAGTGAGCTTCCCGTCTCCAGAGGCATGCAAGCAGGGAGCAGCAAGCTGCGGGCAGGGCTCCCTGCCCTTGGTGATGAATGGCCTCTGACTCAGGCCCAGCACTGAAAACCCTGGAACTCCTGGCTGCTAAAACTACCTGGTATCTCAGACACTGTGCCTGGTGTAGGGGCCCCAGGGGTGAGCCCTCTGCTGAGATGGCACCTCAGGGACGCAGCCTCAGGGCACGTACATACATGTACGTTCACATGCACACATATAACTGTTTGGGGATTTTTCCCTTCTTTTCTTCAAGTAAAGGAGCCTGTCATGGTCACGGGGCAATGGTGACACCACGGATTTCACGGTGCTTTCATCATCGCCGGCCTGGCTCACAAAGGCCCCTCTAAGCCCTCTCCTCTATTCTCTACGTGGGAGCCTCCTCGTTCCCTATTAACTACAAAAGTCTCAATCCCACTAGGGTGGGGGCAGAGCGACAGCAGGCCAGCCGGTGGCCCTGGGGACCCTCATTAGGCCAGCGGTGTTCCCGCAGGTCTGAGGGTCTCTGACAACCCCCCTCCCCACCTCAGCACCTCCGGAAGCAGCAATAGGATGCTCAGCCACCCATAAGGGCCACTCCTTCCGGGCAGGAGTGCCGGGCGGGGGGCAGCGGGTTCTGGGCATCTAGGGGTTCAGCTGACATCATTTCGTGCAGCTGAGAAGCGTCTCTGGACCCTGACTTATGCCGCATCCCCTGAACCTACGTCTCCTTACTCGGAAAATGGGGCCAGTGCCACATCCCCCAGCTGTCGCCCACCCTACCCTTCCTATCCGAGCCGGGACCCTCCTGAGGATCAACTGGCCTCGCCGTGTGGCCGTGGGAATGTCCGGCCATGCCCTGGAATTCGGATTAACCCTGAGGGCAGTGGGGAGCCTTGGATATAGGCAGGGGAGGGTCACGGTTTGACTTGGGGTTCTGAAAAGTGCCCTGGTTGCCCCAGGAAGCAGGCAGTGCGGGGTAGTTAACCGCCCTGACCCAGAGCAGAGTCGTGGATGAGGGAAGGGGCAGATGCCATGTGTGTTGTACAAGATGGGGACAGACACGGGGGTCAGGGAGGAGGCAGATCCCTGTGGGACCCCGGCCTGGGTGTGCTGGCCCACAGGGAGGAAGGAACGAATCGGGCTGCCTACATACGATGTTCAGACACGAATCTCATCGGCACCCTGACCAACACGGAGAAGAGGACAGGACAAAATGGGAATATCCACGCACGGGAGCATCACTCACCCACGAAAAGGGGTGAAGCCCTGACACTCGCTACAGCGTGGATGGACCCTGAGACCACGATGCTCAGTGAGAGAAGCCAGAAGCAGAAGGACCCACAGGGTGTGATTCCATCGATGGGAAACGTCCAGAACAGGCCAATCCACAGACACAGAGCGTGGGTTCCTGGTTGTCAGGGGCTGGGGGAGGGTGGGGGGTGACTGCTTATGCGGACAGGGTTTCTTTTGGGGTGATGGAATTTTCTGGAATTAGACAGAAGTCATGGTTGCACCACACTGTGAATGGACTTGAAAACACTGAACTGCACACTTTGAATGGATGAAGTATGTGGTATGTGAATCACACCTCAATTAGAAACAAGAGAATCACTGGGTCTTCTGGGTAAGCATGTACCGCTCACTCCATCAGTGTACGAAGCCGTCCTTTTTCAAACACATTTGCCTCCTGTACTCGACCGTAACTTTCTGGAGGCAGTGGGGCACAATCCCCCAGCCTCTTTGTAATAAATATTGTTGAACTGAAAGTGAGAATGGGGTCGACACATGGGGGAGGGTGTGCCCCGTGGGGCTGCCCTTCACCGGATTGGCCAAGGGTTGTCACACACGGGAAGGGAACAGACCTGTGCAAAGGCCCTGAGGCAGGCACAAGATTCATGTGTTCCAAAGAACAACAGGATAGCTGGGTTGGAGTGAGCAAGGAGGAGGGGCGGCCTACGGGGCCAGATTCCTTACTCTCCGTGCGCCGTGAACCCGCATAGAGAAGCGCCTGGGGAGAAGGTTCAGGGGCAGAGCAGGGCGGCTGAAAGACGCTGGAACCCCAGTGCCACCCCACAGTAGATGGCATGCTGGGGAAGGATAGAAGCCAGTGCTTTGGGGGGGACACCTCCCCACAATGAAAACAAGAACGGCTGCCAGGGCAATGTGGCCTTCCTGGGGCCCAGGACATGGGAAATGGCCACTAGATGGGCTAATCATACCGAAGGAGGGACCCAGGTGTGCTCATTACACAGAAGGGGACCACAATGTGCTAACTGCACAGAGGAAGCACCGCAAATGTGCCAATTGTACAGAAGAGGAATCCCAGATGTGCTAATTACACAGAGGGAGCTCCATATGTGCTAATTACACAGAAGGGGACTCACATGTGCTAATTACATAGAAGGGGTCGCAAAAGTGCTAATTACACAAAAGCAGGTCCCATATGAGCTAATCACGCAGAGGGAGCCCCACATGTGCTGTGAATGACCGAACCCTCTGTGCCTCAGTTTCCTTTTCTGAGAGATGGGTCTTCCAAGAGGATGAAGCCATACAGCAGAAACTAACAACATCGTAAACAACATCGTAAAGCAACTATACTCCAAAAAAAAAAAAAAGAGGATGAAGCCAGAAGCCACTCCTCAGGCAGCAGGTGGAGCTGGCAGAGGCAGGAGGGGGGCACGGGGCAGGCTTGGGGTTCCAGTCGAGGGTCAGATCCGACCCTGAGGCTCTGGCAGACAGGGGACAGCCTGGGGCCGGTGGCTGACACCTGAGCCCACTCTGGTTGTCCACAGCTTGAACGCTGCGGCTCCGTCCCTGCCAGGCCCCACCTGGACCCCTGCTGGGCCCCCACTCCTGCCTGTGCCCAGGCAGCTGGAGGGAGCTAGGAAACAAAGTAACTTAGACCATATCACTCTCCCGTCCTCACCCACCATGGCTCCCCAGTGCTCTCTGCACAGAATTCAAGTCCCTCCTACCCTTCGTAGCCTACAAAGGCCTGGGGTGGAGGCAGCCCCGCTCCGCCTCTGCCGCCCAGCCTGTGGTCCACCTTGGGGCGGGGAGAAGCTGCCCGCTCGGTGCAGGACACTCACTCTGCCCAGTATCCCTCATGCCCCAGGTTTCAGCTGCAACGCCACCTCCTCAGAGAAGCCAACCTGGGTCCCTGTCTGGGGGTGAGGAGGGGGTCCTGCGGACCTGAGAAGACCCACCCAGCCTCAGCAGCGCCCTAACTCAAAGGACCCTCGCAGCCCCTGCACGCTGACGGGCACCCAGCCTCAGCCTCCCCAGCCGGCTACTCGCGCCGCTGCCAGGCTGCGGGCGTTAGCTGTGAGCTGCCGAGTCTGAACTGTGCGTCCGGTTTACACAGCGGCATCCGCGCGGCGGCCGGGTCAGGGGGTCAGGGGTCAAGGTCGGACGGGTCCTCACCGCGTGCGCGCTCTGGACCCCGCCCCTTCTGCTCCCGCGCTTACCCCTCGCAGGCTGTCCGGGCCGCGGGCGGCGCTTCCCTCTCAGGGCCTCTGTTTGCAGGGCAGGGGGCTCGAGCGCGGAGTGGTCGCGGGCGTCCACCCAGCAGCGTCCGCTCAGGGCCTCCGCAGCTCCGGACCGCGTGTCCGCCCGCGCCGCGTCTCCACCGGCCTCCTTGCTCCACCTAGCGGCGGCCGGAGCCGGAGCCACGCGGGGCCCAGGGAGGGCGCGGGCCGCCAGGCGCACAGCCGGGGTCGAGGCCCACGGGGCGCGCGGGGCCCCGGGTGCACAGCTGGTGTCGGGGCCCAGGGAGGGCGTGGGGCCGCCAGATGCACAGCAGGGTCGGGGCCCAGGGGGGGGGTCCCCGGGGCGCACAGTGGGGGTCGCCCCCTGGCAGGTGCACAGGCTGGAGCAGGACTGCGAGGGTGGGGGGCGGGGTTCACAGCCAGGAGAGGTGGAGCTTCATACCCCACCCCTTACTCTGAGAGGGGAGAGTCTCCCACAGTCTCTTGTTACAAGGTGGGGAAACCGAGGCACGAAAGGGACAGGCATGCCCCAAGGTCACCCAGACCTTTGGTTCAAACCAAAGTCCACCGACTCCGGACCCCATTTATGTCCTTCCTCACCCCAGAAATTGTGGGGGCCCTGGAGTCCCCAAATAGTGGGGTGAGGAGAGGGGTACGTGGATGGGGGTGCGGAGGTGGTGGCTGAGAGGCCACTGCACAGGGACGGACGATCCCCACCACCGTCCTGCCTGGGACTGTAGGACAGATCTGAGCTGGGACCAAACCCCAGCTCTGCGCCGTCAGTGAACTTGGCCAGCAGCCCCCGCCTCTCATGGCCTCAGTTTCCGGATCATAGGGTAGTTGATCATCGTGTAGTTGTGAGGGAGATGAGGCATACAGTAGGCACTAAATAAATGTTGGCTGTTGATTAGCACTGAGTCATATCGTCACCAGGCTCATCCACGCTCCCTCTGCTCCCCGCTCCTTACCTGCTCCTGCCACACGGGTCTCCTCGTGCTCTTCCAAGGCCCTATGCTCCTGCTGCCTCAGGGCCTTTGCACGTGCTCCCCCCCCCAGCCCAATGCCTGAGAGTCCCCTTACCCTGATTAACTCCAGCTCAGTTTTGTCTACTTTGGTTCCCACTATGTCCCCAGTGTTCCTCCTGGGATCAGGCACACAGTTGGCACTCAAGAAATGCAGGAGGTCTGATGAAACAGGTCTGGCCCCAGGCTCCCTCCCCCCATTTCATTATTCCCGGGAAACCGAGGCCCAGAAAGGGGCAGCAACGGCAGAGTCCTCTTGGCACCAGGCGCAGGTGCCCGGGACGTGGTGGGGCAGGCTGAGGAAGCCACCACGTCCCCCACCCCGACCCCAGCCCCCGAGGAGGGCCAGGCTGCAGAGGCAGAGACCAGGCCAAATTGAAATTGATTGTGGGGAACAGCTCGGCAGGGTGGAACAGACACGCGGCCACTGGGGAGCCCAGGGGCGCCCGGGCGTGCGAATGCATCCCAGCCAGCAGTGGAGAATCGTTTAATCTTCACTGAAGGCTCCTAGCGGCAGCCTCCAAGGAGCCGGAAGGCTAAGTCGCCACAGCTGCCAGAAGCGGGGACACCCCCCTCTCCTCATGCCTTCACCCCGTTCTTCCTCAAGCATTTAACAAGCATCTGGTTATTCTGTGTCTTAGTTTCTCCTCAGCCAGCCCTGCCGGGTCGATAGAAGCAGAAAGAGGCAAAATGCTCCTCCATGGTGGCCCAAGGTCAGGACTGGAGCCAGGGCTGAAGTCAGCAACGTCCTGAGCTGCATCTATTGAGCGCCTGCTGTATGCCTAGCCCTGGGCTCAGCCTGATTAGTGCGGTTCCTCATTTTATCTTCACAACAACCCTGGTGTTACTATCCCCCGTAACCACCGGGGGAGGCCCAGAAAGGAAGACGGCTCACCCACACCCACGCCAACGGAGTGGGACTCACCCTGGGGGGTGGGGAACTGATATTTGAACCCAGGTCACAGAGCTCAATGGCCAAAGTGTTTGCCACTGTTTCTGAGGCCCTTGTCCAGGTGGGGAAACTGTCTTGAAGACAGTGGGAGTTATGGAGGAGTCTAGAGCAGGGTACGGCAGTCCGGTCAGAAAGTCCCTCCCACACTCCAGGCCAGGGTCTCCTGGGGCCTTCCCAGAGGGGACACGGGAGCCATCCTTAGCCATCCTCCAGCCCAGAGGGGTACACTGAGGCACAGAGCCAGTTAGGAGCCCAACACCCAGCATGGCTGTGGGATGCCTTCCAATACGCCCGAGCTGCCTGTGACCTTCCTATTTTCAGGCTCAGAGAAGGCAGCTGCTGGCCTCTGGTCACCAGCCTGGAGGCAGCAGGGCCTGGGGGCTTCCAAGGGCTCTGCCTGCCCTCAGTTTCTCCCACGGGCCTCTGCGGGGTGGTGACCAGACACGTGGCCAATGGGGCAGCCGTGTTCCCTGAAGCCCCTGTGACCCTGACCCGGAAGCCCCCCCTTGGTGCCTGGGGCGGGGGTCACACCCTGGCCCATCTCTCAGGGTCGCTCCCAGTGAGGGCCTCAACCCCGGGATTAGGGGGCCGGGGTCAGGGGTCAACAGCATTTGCCTCAGCCCCTTTCAGGCCTCGAGCAGATCCGTTCTCCCTGCCACCTCGAATTTCCTGGACAAAGGCTCTGTGGAGGGACTGGCCAGAGGGCCGGGCCGAGCACCCCTGGGAAAACTGCAGCAGCTCAGGGAGGGTGTCTGCCCCCCAGCTGCCTCTGCCCACACGGCCCCCGTCAATCCCCAAATGACCCATGGGCAGCCCCGGCAGGCGCGCCCATGCTACAGATGAGGAAACTGAGGCTGGGAAGGGACTCAGCTGGGCCACTGGGCCAGAAGCCTCTCTGCTGAGGGTCTGCTGGGGTTTTGTGCCGGCCTCACCCGGCAGGGGCCACAGCTGAGTGTGCGGCACTAGAGACGGCGTCTGGACCGGCGCGCGGGCGGGGCCTGCGGCAGACAAAGGCCGGCAGGCTAGGCCCGCGGGGGCGCGTTCCGCTCGTCAGCGTCGGTTCCACTTGAGTCCATCCTGGACAGGCTAGAATAATCCCTCCCGCGACCGCTGCTGGGCCGTGAAGACTTGAAGGGGCCCCGCGGGCCTGACTGACGGCCAGGCCGGTGCGGGGGGGCGCCGGGAGCCCGCCAACAGCCCCCAGTGCTGGGAACAGCACCGAACCACCGCTGATGACGATGTGGGGAAACTGAGTCACGGGAGGCGCACACACCTCTCACATCACGCAGCCTCGCTGGGACCTCCCCGCCCCCACCAGCAACACAGCCTCACCTGTGACCTGGAGGAATTTGGGGGCCTGGGCCCTGCTGAGTCATGGGAACCACCCACCTCCTGTTCATTCCCGAGCACCTGGGTGGCAGGTACACACAGGTGGCTGGACTGGAGCCAGGCCAGGGTACCAGGGAAGGCCCCGCTGGCTGCTGCCGAGGCCGGTAGACAAGGCTACCTGCCACGTGCCTCCGACTCTCTGGCTCAGGCCTGGAAGGGTTTCTGCAGGAGGGGACAGATCCTGGGAGGAGGAAGCAGCTGGAGGAAGGCCCAGGGGCAGGATAATTAGCAGACTCGTGGAGCGTGAGGGTCGGATGGGGTCTGCGGGAGTGTGGGGACCAGGCTGGGGAAACTGAGCCCCAGGGGGAGGTGTCCTTGGGGGTCAAGGTTCCGCAAAGAATGCTGGGAGGGGGATGGGGACCAGTTGGGCTAAAATCCCTCACGGGGCTCCCTTGTCACCCTCAGAAGGAAAGATGAGCTCCCTTTCTGCCAACCTCCTGCCACACCACCCTCGGGCCTTCCTGGGCTCCGGCCTTTACTGCTTCTACCCAGAGTGCCTTCCGCATTGGCCTCCTCCCCCTTTGGTCCCCAGAGCTGCTCCCCAGTGGGCATTTCTCTCCCACCAGACCACTGGCTGCACGGGCCCCAGTCTCCCTCCCTCCTGTTCACTCTTTGGCCTCAGCACTGGGCTTGGCAAACAGTAGGTGCTCAATAAAGCCATTCTGAAACCACAAAGGAATAGGAGCCGCTTAAAAAGGCCTGGGTTCCAGGGACCCTGGACTCATAGCCCTGGGATCCGGCTCCTCCCCTTATGCCCTGAGAGGCCCCCTTCGCTCTGGGTCTCTGGTCTATCTGGGCCTCAGTTTCCCTCGCTGAAAATGGGTCCTGGCTTCTGCAGAGGAAGACCTCTCTCTCTCTGCCTGCCCCGCCCCCCGCCCCCCAGGGATAGCTCCCTTGCAACCCTCGAGGGGCCTCGCTCCGCTAATCCACCAGCCAGCCTGCGCCTCGGTTTCCCCTCCCGGCTGCCTAATCCCAGGATTGTCGGAGGCCGGTTTTACATACATTTAGAGGCTTTTCATAATAGATTTACTGGGCCCCAGAACGGCCCTCGCTGGGTGATTAGCTTCTCCTTAATTGAAAACTCCCTTCCCACTCCCCCTGCCCCTTTGGGCCGAGCTCAGGCAGAGGGGTGGGGCCAGGGGGCACCCCACAGCTGTGCGGGCCCCACGGGGGCCTCCCCCTGTGCTCAAATGGGGTCTCCCTGGTATCCACCTTGACGGGGGCTGCCAGTACTGCTGCCACCCCTGCCCAGGAGGGGCTGAGCCTGGATTCAAACCTGTTCTGTCCCAGCCCCACGTCCATTGCTACCATGGCTTGCGGGAGGTGGTCTCCCCAGTGCGGATGAGGGGGGTCTCACTCAAACCTGGGCCTGTAGGACCAGGTCGTGGGCGCCCACCCTAGGGCTCAGAATTCAGGTCTTGGACCCAGATCTCGCTCCCTGAGGTTCCCAGGATGCGCCCCCCCACCCCGCCCAGGTCCGCAGCAGGCTCCAGGGGTGCCAGAGTGTTCGCAGATAGAATGAGGGATGGTCAAGGGGCAAGAGCCAGTGACGCATCCCCACCCACCACCCCAGCCGGGCGACTTAATGCCACCTGTCACAAGGCTGTGGGCCGGGCTATTTATCTGGTGTATATACGCATTTTAAAGTAAAGATCTGCCAGCCAGCACAGCTGACTCCTGCGGCGCCCCCACTGCCCCCCTCATCCAAGAGAGGCTGTTCCCCAACACCTCCCCAAACCCGGGCTTCCCCCAAGGAGCAAACGCTGGAGGAGGCCGGCACCTGCATCGCTGTTGGAGCAAGAGCGCCCGATTTGGAGTCCATGTACAAAACACACTCAGTAAGGGCTTCCCTGGTGGCGCAGTGGTTGAGCGTCCGCCTGCCGATGCAGGGGACACGGGTTCGTGCCCCGGTCCAGGAAGATCCCACATGCCGCGGAGCGGCTGGGCCCGTGAGCCATGGCCGCTGAGCCTGCGCGTCCGGAGCCTGTGCTCCGCAACGGGAGAGGCCACAACAGTGAGAGGCCCGCGTACTGCTAAAAAAAAAAAAAACACACTCAGTAAGTCATTCAACAAATATTCGCTGAGGGCTGGCCGACATTGTGCCAGATTCTGGGGCCATGGTGGGAGGGGAGAACCAAAGGTCCTGCCCTTAAGGGTCATCAAGAACCCCCAGGCAGAGTCCCCTCTGTGTGCCATTATAGCTCCATTTTCCAGACTAGCAAACTGAGGCTCTGAGAACAGCGGTGGTTCATCCGTGGTGGGTGGCGGGCTGCCTCCCTCCCCACCCACCTCGTGCTGACGGTGGGGTCCCAGCTGTAGGGCCCGGGGCTGGCCCGCCCCTCCTCTGGCCTCAGCACCTCATCTGTAAAATGGGTCTCAGCTGGGTCTCATCTGCTCGCAGAGAGGTCAACTGAGGCCCAGAAAGGAAAACGCCCCCTCCCTCAGGGGGTCCCAGTGGAGAGAGAGGGTGAGTGGAGGCTGGGACCCAGACCTTGCACCACACCACACAGCTGGGGAAACTGAGTCCCAGGGGAGGAGGCAGCTTAGCCAAAGCTCTCAAACCGGGCCTGTCCTCCCTACTCCAGGCCAGAGCTCACACCCCGACTTTGTAAACAGGGAAACTGAGGCCCAGAGCTGGCCCTCCAGGGTGAGATGAGCGCAGGGAACCGCGCCGCTGGTTTCGGGGCCCATCTGGGGGGAGGAAAGGAGGGAGGGGGGAGCGCAGTGGGCAGGGCCTCACGGGAGGAGTGGGGCCTCGTCCTGGGTACCTGGGGGCCAAGCGGGGATTTCAGCAGGGGAAGGAGTGCGGGGTCCAGGACCTCGGCCTCTGCGGCGTTGGGCGGGGGTGGGGGGGGGAGGGGGCAGACGTGCCAGGATGCACCGTCTGTCTCAGGGGCTAGGACTTTTCCGGTGGGGGCACCCCCAGCCTCAGCCCCTGCTGCCCTTCCCCCGCCTGCCCGCCTGCCTGCGGGTCCCAGAGGCCGCAGGAGGCTTTTAAGCACTTAGAGCTGGAAACCGGTGTGAGAGAAGCAGCTGGTCCTCTGGCCTATCCCAGCCCGGCCCGAGGGCCCCCAGGGGTCCAGCACCACATCTCTACGCCTCTTCCTCCCCGCAGGAACCCCACCAGGGCTGGGGCAACTCCCCTGAGGCCTGCCTCAGATTCCCGGGGAGGGATCAGTGGATGGTGCAAACAAATCCTGGAAGCCACGGAGGAGAGTGGCCCGGCGGGTGCGGGGATCCGGGGTGCCGTAGACAATACCCCCCACGTCCCTGCACTGGGAGGCCACAGGGGTGCCATAGACAATACCCCCCTGGCCTCCCTGCACTGGGAGGCCACACGACCTGGTGTTTCCTGGGGGAGGGGCTTGCAGGGCGGCCCCGACCCTGGCTGCTGTCGGGGGACCCAGGCCTCCCCCATCACCGGCTGCCCCCCCTTCCCCAGGGATTGCATTGTCCATTAGGGCCCATCGATCACCTCCGGGCCTCAGCCTCCATTTCCGGATCAATGGGGCAGGTGAGGGGCTGTCAGGTGGGCGGCCCCAGAGGGAGGGGGGGAGGGGTCCCGCCCCGCACACCCCTGCCTCCACCCCAAGTTTCCGGGCTCCCATAAGTGAGCCGGGAAGCGTGGAGAGGATGGATACAGTGGGCTTTCTTCTCCAGCAGAGAAGGCACAGAAGGGTCAGTGGCCCCTTGGACACCTCCCTGAAGGGAAGCCGGGGTCCTCGGGCTCAGCAGTTCCCCACCCAGAGTCCTCTCCTCCTCCCTGGCCTCCAGTCCTGCCCCAAAGCCTCCCGTGGCCCCCCCTGCCCATCTCCTTTGCCCCTGCCCCCCGCCCCACCCAGGCTCCATCAAGATCAGGCAAAGAAATGCCTCAATCGCCCAGCAGTCCGTCTGTGTCCTGCACCTGCCCCGTGCCCAGCATTTGAGGCCCCTCCCTGTCCCAGGTCCACACCCAGCCCCAGCCCTAATCATCCTTACAAGTATTGTTTCAGTAAGGACCACCGCCAGCAGCTCCAGGGAGAGGAAACTGAAGGTGGGAGGGGCTCCTGGCTCCCCCCGCCCCCACCTGTCTCAGCCACACCAGCCACACCAGCCCAGCTGCAGCCACTTGATTTCCGACTTGTGTGTCATCGCATGTGATTTATGGCTCCTCAGGGGCTCCCGGGCTGTGAACCGGCTTTTTATTTGTCTGTCAGTGGCCGCCTGGCCACCTGCACCCTGGTCCACACTTCCCCATTACCGAGGCCTCCTCCCGTGTCCCATAAGCCCAGCAAATATGGGGCCCGGGGCCCACCGGGGCTGGCCCCACTGTCCTCGCCCTGATGCCACAGGCAGAGGGAGGGCCCTGCCCTGGCTGCACACAGTAGGTGCTCACTGTTTGCTGGGGGGCGCTGGCATTGACATGGGAAGTGGGGGTGGGGTGGGGCGGCAGCACCTAGACTGGGGACGTGAGCCCCAGAGCCCCCGGGATGGTGGCCTTTCCTCCGAGTGACATGACCCACTGCGTGACTGTGGTCAAGGGACTTGATCGGACCCCTGAAAGCCAGGGTGGTCCCCATCAGTCCAGAGGGCAAGGCGTGAGCCCCCTCGTCACGGTCACGGCGGGGGGGGGGGTGGTCGGGGATCCAGGGTGTGGCCTGGGGCTTCTCCTGAGACAGCGGCATAGATTAGATAGGGACTCAGGGGCCCAGAGGGGAAGGGCTGTGGGGTGCTCTCCTGTGACTGTGGGCATTGATGCCCCCAAGCCAGGGCGGCCATGAATCTGAGGGGGCCCCGACCGGGAGGCCTGGCTCCACCCGACAGCGACCGTCAGGATGTGGGGGAAACCTCAGGGCCCCCCCTTCCCACTTCCCTGACCCCCCGCCCTTGGGGATCCTCTGGGTATGCACAGGACCCCTTTACCGATGGCTGCCCTGGGGGTACCCCACTGTGCCCAGTGCAGCCCCAGGAGTGAGGGGCCACTCTGCACCTTGGTGGTGGCCCCCGAGGCCATGGCTGGTGACCAGTGATGGACAGCATGGCCCCTGAGAGATCCAGGCCCCAAACGCAAGCATGTGTCGGTACAGGGGTGCGCACAGGTGGGCGCGGCCATGGGGTTCCTCCACACAGGTGTGTGCACGCGTGTCTGTGCAGGTGGCAGATGACAAGTCCCGGGGGAGACTCCTGATGGTGGGACTCTGGGGACTCCCAGCCGGTGGGGAAGACGGACAAGTAAAGAATCAGAGATTTGCGTTGTATGAAAGGAGAGAAGGTCAGCACTCCCCTCGACCAGGATGGAAGAGGCCCTTGGGCCTGACAACACGCATACGGTTAAGGCATTGCCACCTACTTCGTGGCATCTAACCACTGTTTTTGACGTGTACCATAATGTTCATTGCAGCACTAGTTACAATAGCCAGGACATGGAACCAACCTCAATGTCCATCGACAGATGAATGGATGAAGAAGATGTGGCACATATATACAATGGAATATTACTCAGCCATAAAAAGAAACGAAATTGAGTTATTTGTAATGAGGTGGATGGACCTAGAGTCTGTTATACAGCGTGAAGGAAGTCAGAAAGAGAAAAACAAATACCGTATGCTAACACATATATATGGAATCTAAATTTAAAAAAAAAATGGTACTGATGAACCTAGTTGCGGGGCAGGAATAAAGAGGTAGACATAGAAAATGGACTTGAGGACATGGGGTGGGAGGGGGAAGCTGGGGCGTAGTGAGAGAAGCATCGACGTATATACACTACCGAGTGTAAAATACTTGGCTGGTGGGAAGCAGCCGCACAGCACAGGGAGATCAGCTCAGTGCTTTGTGACCGCCTGGAGGGGTGGGATAGGGAGGGTGGGAGGGAGACGCAAGAGGGAGGGGATGTGGGGACATGTGTATGCACATGGCTGATTTGCTTTGTTGTACAACAGAAACTAACATAGTATCGTGAAGCAATTATACTCCAATAAAGATCTAATAAAAAAAGAAAACATGTGGTAAATTAGATGTAAATAATGCCTGGTAAATAAATACACATTATTGTGAAAAAGAAAAAGAAGAATCAGAGATTTGACAGCAGGGGGATGGGGTGAGGGCCACTTGGCCAGGGAGGTCTAGAAGGGACATGTACCCCTTATGAAAGGGCTGGGGGAGAGAGTCAAGCAGTGGTCTGCAGAAAGAGCACACCAGATAGGGGGGAACAGCATGTGCAAAGGCCCCGCGGTGGGAATAGAGCTATTTTTATACTTACCCATCCAAGGTCACCTTTTTGTGTTAAAATTTTGTCTCAAAAGTCCTCAGAATAGCTAAAAGGAAAAAACCCAAATGTCCATAAAAGAGTGAATGGGCAGAAAGTCATCCCTCCACACACGGGAACATCACTCAGCCATGAAAAGGACAGAAGCCCTGACGTTCCTACAACGTGGGCGGACCCTGAGAACACGATGCTCAGTGAGAGAAGCCAGACACAGAAGGACACGCAGTGTGTGATTCCATTGATGAGAGACGTCCAGAACAGGCTGATCCAGAGGTACAGAGAGTGGCTTCCTAGTTGTCAGGCAGTGGGGAGGGGGAGGGGGCTTCTTTTTGGGGTGATGGAATGTTCTGGAATTAGATAGTGGTGATGGTTGCACACCCTGTGAATGGATAAAAATTGTGGAATCGTACTTTAAACGGATGGATTGTGTGGTATGTGAACTATATCTCAATAACATTTTTTTAAATAACAAAATCAAAGTTAGCTGCTACGATTCTGCCCCACGACCCCTGCATTTAATCCTCGCCTTCCAGTTTCCTCTGTCCCCGTGGTCGAGTTGGGGTGTTCGAGCAAGGGGTCTCAGGGGGGTGGACATAGGGGGGCCTCCTCCCTCTCTGAGCCTCGGGGTCCTCTCCACAGAGTGGGGGGATCCCTCGGCTCTCCCTCCGTGGTGCTCGGCAGTGGCCACCCTCCGTCCCACTGCTGCTGGGCAGGGCAGGCGGGGCGCACACAGGGGTCTTTGTGCCGCTTCCTGGCCTCATTAAGAGGCAGCCCCCGTCGCTGGACCCAGCACGACCGAATTAATTAGCTGAGAGCCTTCCCTCTCAGCTAATTGTGCCCGGGACACCGCAGTCCCTGCGGGTGGCACTGAGGCAAGGAGCAGCCCCGAGGCCCCAGTCTCTCCGCCCTGTTCTGTGCCTCTCCGGGGCCAGGCTGGGGTGAAGGCCCCTGGGAGCCCAGAAGACTCTGACACATGTCTTTTGGAAAGCCAGGAGGGAATTCAAGATGACAAACCCCCACCCTTGCCTGGAGCAGTTGGAGAAACTGAGTCACCCCTCCACAGAGCTTGGCGACCAAGATGGCACCGAACTTGGTTGGATCCTAAAAGACCTGTCATAGAACCCAAGGACCGCCCCCAAGTGAGGACAAGGGTACAGGAGGTCTTGACTGGCCCTGGGGTCCAGGGATTCCCACCTGCTCAGGTGCATCGGGTGACAGACACTTAACAAGCCCCTGCTGTGTATTCAGAAGCCAGCCCCCATCTCTTCCCTCCATCCTCCCAGCTGCCCCAGGGGAGAGGGGCTTGTTCCCCTCTCCTAGGGGTGGTATGAAGGGCACAGCACCCCATAAGATGCTCAGTTCGGGACCAGGCACCCCAAGGATACACAAAACCAAAGGATCACAACCGGCCCCGGGGTCTCCAGACATTCCTTAAAGACACCCCTCCCCAGCAGATTCCAGACCCGACCTGCGGCCCCAACACAGACACGCAGCCTGGATGCTTACGCTTATTTTATTATAAAAAAATACAGAATCCAAAGTTGATTGTGATGGGGGGGCGGGGCCCGTCGCCAGCTCCAGGCGTGGCAATGCCGCACGCCCACGACCCCTACAAAAGTCCCCCACTGGCGTGCCCGAGCCATCCCCCGGCGGCCACACGCCATATATATTTATATATAATATATATAAAACACAGATCAGGAAAGGCGGGTAGAAATATGAAATCTGTATAAATGCGCTGTTTACTTCATTAGAGTGTTTTGGGGAGGGGGTATCTCTTTTTTGGTGGTGATGTTCCCCGCCCCCCCCGTTTTGTTTTGTCCTGTTTTCCCTTTTCTTACAAACATTATTAGTCATACGGTAGAGGGAAGGGGGTCTCACAGACAAAGGAGCTTATTTTGAAGTGCGGCTTCTACGCTAAAAAGTCTACCCCAACCCCCCCATCAAAATAAAAGCTCCCCCCATGAAGGGGTGAGAGAAAAAGAAACATTCCAGTCCATCCTCAGGAATACAGTAAAAATAAATCACAGTATATACTTGCTGGCTCTATTTACAGAAATATAATGTCTTCTCGGTCTCGGGGGCGACTGTGTGAGGCTGGGGGGACAGGTGGGGCCTACGTCATCTCTAAGACGTTGTAATGCTATGATTTTGAGGGTGCCGGGGCTCCATGGTGGCTGCTGGTGAAACCCCGTGGTTTTCTGCTCTAGGAGACAATCACCAGGAGGGAGGAGGGTAGAGCTGGCAGGACAGGGGTCTGAGGGCCCCGGACCAGAATCGGGGGGACTCACCACCCACCCCTTCTGCCTCAGGCCAGCCTGTCCCATGGCACCTGGGGTTCCATTCCATGGTTGCCTCCACCCAGGACCCAATAAATGGAGTGACCAGGCCAGGGGTGCCCCAATCCCCCTCCCCTCAAGGGGGCCAGGGACCCCTGCCCCGTCTGTCTATTCTGTTTCCTTCCCAAAGTCACAGATGACAGCAAGGAATAAATTAAATTAAAAGCTCAAGTCTTTCTGATGCAACCATGAAAAATACACTTAAAAAGCAAAAACAGAAACCAACGTCACCAAGAGATCCCAGGGTTCAGCAGGTCCCCCGGACAAGACAGCATGGCCAGCTGAGCAGACACCCGGCCCCTCTGGCACAGGGTGGGGGGACCTCGGCTGCCCTCACCCCCCTCCAGCCCTGGGGCGGGTGGACGGCCCCCTGCCCAGCGAAGCAGCACCAGTCGTGGGAGAAGCGGCGTCTCTATTTGGTCTCGGAGGCGGGCCATCAGGGCGGGGCCAACGTCCCATTGGGCACTAGGAGCCCAGGAGGGTCCACAGCACGGGGACGGTGCTGAGGAAGAGCTGGCAGCTGCGCAGGCCGCTGCATGAGTTATTGCTGGTGAAGATGGGCTCGGGGGCCTCATACAGGGTCTCATCTGGGGGGACAGGGAGACAGGGGGGTCAGTGGCAGGCCTCCCACCCCCCACCCTGCTTCCTAGACCTCACCACGACCTGACATTGTTAAACATCTCCATTACGGGACTTCCCTGGCGGTCCAGTGGTTAAGACTCCACACTCCCAATGCAGGGGGCACGGGTTCCACCCTTGGTCAGGGAGCTAAGATCCCATATGCACTGAGCAGCCAAAAAAAAAAAAAATCTCCATGTCACTGCACCTCCAAGGGCACAGGGATCTCTGTCCACCTCGGCGGAGGCTGTGCCTCCAATGCAGAGCATGGCAAACAGAAGGCTCCAGGCGAAGTGGCGAGGCTGCAGGACCCCCCTTCCCTATGTTTCAGGAGCTCAGAACACAAACCCGTTGGTCCATCTCAGAGAACTTCCGTGATACCCGCTCACTGGGTGAAGGGGGCTTCGGCCTCAGTGAAGCCCAGCCATGGACTTCAACCCTCATTCTTGAAGGTCTGAAATGGCCCCATTTGCAGATGGAAAAACAGAGGCTCAGGCAGGGCCTGTCCCAGCCATCGCTGAGGTTGTGGGACTCCCCAGGCTATGCCATGACCGCCTCCTAACTCCGCTGATGACTCACTGGGTTCTGTGAGTTAAGGACCCTACATGAACCCCCACCAAGAACTTACTGGTCGGTCGCACGTAAACCTTCAGCCGCAGGCAGGGTCGGTCCACAGCATTGGGGGGCGTGGCAGCTGGAAGAGAGGGGTTGGGGGTTAGTAGGGCAGGAGGCTCTTGGTGCCTGAGACCTCTTGGGGCTGTATGCCCTTCGCTACGCCCGTAACCCAACCCTGACCCCAGGTTGGGGAATCCACCCATAAAACTCCTCATCATACATCAAAGCCCCAGACACAATGCCCATGATTTCCCAGAAGTCCTCTTGCACTCTTCCCCTACCTCTCACTTTGCTGAATCCTAACCCCAGAGATGGGGGTCAGGTGAGGTGTCAATGTCACCCCAGGGCTCCATCTCACCCCAGGGCATCACAGGGCAAAGTTCAAAGGTGATGAATAAAAATAGGTGTGTTTCCAATCAGCAAAAAAAGGGAATTCCCTGGCGGTCCAGTGGTTAGGACTCTGAGCTTTCACTGCCAGGGGCACGGTTTCCATCCTTGGTCGGGGAACTAAGATCCCGCATGCCGTGCAGCACGGCCAAAAACAAAACAAAACAAAAATCAAACAGCAAAAAAAAAAAATCAGTGTAACCAAATGATTGACCAGGGATCAAAGCCCTGCTCTCAGGGTGCCTGTCGGCAAGTCACCCCCTATGTGGACCTCATCTGGCCCATGGAAGTTGCTTTGGAAATCATTCTTTCCATCTGGGTGACGCCGGAAACCCAGTTACCCCTGGGAAGGAGGCAGCTTCCGGCCTCACCTGGAGAGCGACCCACACCGCCGAGTCATGTGCAGGCCGAAGTGCATTGGGTCCTCACACCTAAAATTCCACCATAGGGCTCCCAGCTTCTTGGCCCACTTGGCGGGCGGGGGAGGTACCAGAGCATCAGCCATGAGTCAGGAGGGAGGAGCTCAGGGACCAGGACAGGGGCAGGGAGGGAGGCCTGAGGCCCTGCGGATGGCGGGGCTCACACACGTGAACAGGCACGGGCACCCACACGGCTGCGGCTGGGCCTGCCCCCGCCTGTGCTCTCGGCCGGTCCTCTCTGCGGCCATCACCTCTGCCCGCCCCCCAGAAGCCCCTCGTGCTGGGAGATGAAGATAAAAAGCACGTAATAAAAGTAACATTCATCACAGAGATAGGACGAATAATTACAATAATTATCTTTATGAAACTCCCGTCTCGGAAAGAAAAATGTAATTTTTCTTATATTACGGAGACTTAATTTAAGTACCTTCTTCCCCTACCCCACCCCCTTCTTCCCTGAATTAAAAAGAAAAAATCCAAATAGAGCAGAGAAAGGAGGAAATGGGAGCCTTGTAGAGTTTAATTTGACTCAGCAGGAACCGGGGTGGTGAGGCGCTGGGTTCCTCTCCAAAGCCCCGGGGGCAGACCCCCCTTCCCACCTGCTCCCCATCAGCCCCCAGGACGCTGAGAAATGGGACCCCACAATCCGTTGAAGTCTCACTGCCTCGGAAGAGGCATGAGTCCGATGCCAAGGTGGGCTCCCTGATACCCCCTCTCGGCAGGGGCGATGCCTGGACCCCAGTGTTCCTGGTTTAGGTTCTCAGACTACAGTCTGCCAAGGCCCCACTGAACGGGAACTTGAACCCAGCCCCGACTCTGCCGCCTCCCCAGACCCTGCCCTTGGCACTTGATGGGAAGGAAAAAGGGGCCCCTTGGGAACCCCTGATGCCCAGGACAGGTGGGGGCAGCCTAGCCGGCCCCCCCCGCAAGGCTCACAGCGGGGCACGCATGCGCAGTGTCCCAAGGCCGCCACCAGCCGACAGTGAAAAGCTCCTCGGGGAATCTGGGCGCGGGTGGGCCGCTGGGAGATGGGGGGGTGGGCCCGGGAGACCCCTGCCATGTCCAGGGTTGGTCGCCCTCACCCCCTCCCTCAAGATTCCACAGGCCTCAGTTTCCCACCTCCTGCAATGGGGGGATGGCACCCCTGGTCTCAGTGTGGGACAGGCTGACCACATGGTCCCAGTCCAGAGGCCCAGAGGCTTATCCAGAGGCCGAGGTCACAGGGGGGCTTGCGGGGAGGAGGGCGAGACCACCGGAGCGTCCGCCCGGAGACAGAGGCCAGCGCGGAGGAGGGCCCCCCACCCCCCGCGCCCCTGCCCCGCCCCCACTCACAGATGTAGTAGTACTCATGGCCCGGGCGGAACTCGAAGCCCAGCGAGAAGGGCGTGAAGAGCTGGAACTTCTCCGAGAACTTGAGCGGCCCCCCGGGCGCCGCGGGCCGGTTACACTCCCAGCGCTTGAAGCCGCGCTGCCGGTGGTCGCAGGAGGCGTGGCCCTCGCCGTTGACCATGTACAGCACGTAGTGCTCCATGCGCTCGGCCGGCGGCAGTGGCGCCCCGTAGTGCGGGCAGTAGATGTCCAGGTAGTCGTTGATGCTCACCTCCACCGTGTAGCCGCCGCCGTCGTCCGCCGCGCCCGCGTGGAACCTGGGGGCGGGGCCGGCGGTCAGCGCGGGGGTAGGGGCGGGGCCCGAGATGCGGATGATGGATCAGTGCAAGGGAGAAGGGGAGGGTCAGGGATGGGGTAAATGGAGAGGGGTCAGCGGTCAGCGCGTGGGAGGGGACGGGGTAGGGGACAGGAAGCACGAAGGCGGGTGGGGACGGGTCAGTGCAGGTAGAAAGGGGTAGGTCAGAGATGGGGAAGGGAGAGGGGTTCGGGGACCGATGGGCGGGCACCCTACCCACAGACAGGTGCCAGGGGCCGAGCCCATGGCCCCCTGCCTGGCACAACCCTGCCCCACCAAGGCCACAGCAGGCTCCTTGAGACTGGGACTAGCGCTGAGCCCACGAGGTGGGTGCTGGGGAAGAGGGGCTGCCGCCAGGCATTCTGGGTAACCACATGCAAACGAGCAGGCGCCACGTGACTCGGAGCCCCCCCAGTCTCTCCACCCGCTGCAGAATCCACATCTGGGCCCCTCAGCCGCAACAGGCCTGGCACAAGATGTCCGCCCCCCCACCAGGAAGCCCCTCTCCAAAAACCTTACTACTTGACTTCGATGCCCCCTCCTCCAGGCAGCCCCCCACGCCATCCCCAGATGCAGCCTCCTCAGCTTTCCTTTGCAGATTTGCCTGCCAAGAAGGCCGAGGGCAAGACTATACTTTCAGGAATCATTTCTATAGTTCGTTACTAGAAAGGTTTCAATATTACTCAGCCATAAAAAACAATGAAATTGAGTTATTTGTAGTGAGGTGGATGGACCGGGAGTCTGTCATACAGAGTGAAGTAAGTCAGAAAGAGAAAAATAAATACCGTATGCTAACACGTATATATGGAATCTAAAAAAAAAAAAAATGGTTCTGAATAACCTAGGGCCAGGACAGGAATAAAAACGCAGACATAGAGAATGGACTTGAGAACACAGGGAGGGGGAAGGGTAACCTGGGACGAAGTGAGAGAGTGGCATGGACTTATATACACTACCAAATGTAAAACAGATAGCTAGTGGGAAGCAGCCGCATAGCACAGGGAGATCAGCTCGGTGCTTTGTGACCACCTAGAGGGGTGGGATAGGGAAGGTAGGAGGGAGACGCAAGAGGGAGGGGATATGGGGATATATGTATATGTATAGCTGATTCACTTTGTTATAAAGCAGAAACTAATACGCCATTGTAAAGCAATTATACTCCAATAAAGATGTTTAAAAAAAAAAAAAAGGGGCTTCCCTGGTGGCGCAGTGGTTGAGAGTCCGCCTGACGATGCAGGAGACACAGGTACGTGCCCCGGTCCAGGAAGATCCCACATGCTGCAGAGCGCCTGGGCCCGTGAGAGCCTGCGCATCCGGAGCCTGTGCCCCGCAACAGGAGAGGCCACAACAGTGAGAGTCCCGCGTACCGAAAAAAAAAAGAAGGCCGAGGGCAGTGTGGGACATAGGCCAAGTGTTCCCAGCCTCTCTGGGGCAAGCTCTGACCCTCCTCTAGCCTCAGTTTCCCCAGAGGGGGCAGGGTTTGGCATAAAGGATGCTCAGGCCCTCCCTCGCTCAGTCCAACTCCGGGGTGCCCTGGGTTCAAGACCCCCAGTTCCACCCCTTCCATCCTGTGTGACATCCGTCCTTCTTCCTCCAGAGCCTCCAACTTCCTGGTCACCCCACCAGCTTCCCCACCCCTGACACCTCCACCCCCAAGCCCTGCCTCCCAGGCTTTGCTCTGGAGGTCTCCCCACACTATCATGCAACCTGCACCCCTTTCTCTGGGGGGAGGCCCCTGACCCAGGCTCATCTGTCAAGGATAGAGGTCAGCTGAGCGAGGGACCAGCAGCTCCCCTTCCATCACTGCCTCGGGCTACAGCGCCAGGAGCCCCTAGACCTCCTGGACGTGGTGCCCCAGGCCCCTGTCATGTAAACGTGGCCTGGATCGAGGGGGGACAAGGGGGCCTCCCGAGAGGGGCTTATTAGCACATAAAAGGCCTGAGCATCAGAGGGTTGGGGGGCGGGCTCCCCCAGCCTCCTCTACTCCCTGTATCGGCCAGTAAACTGAGGCCCAGTGTGGGTCGGAGGCAGGGAGGGCTGCTAGGATCCCAGCCACGCCGCTGCCTCCGTGCCCGCCGTGCCAGCCGCCCCGGCCCATGGGAGGGAGCCAGGCAGCCTCCATGCCGGGTGCTGGCACCTGAGGGGGGCTGGATTATCAGATGGCATCGGCTGGCCCCCCGCCACCCGTGAGACTGTGCCAGGTGGGGGCGAGGGGTCCTGGGAACTCAGAACTGGAATGACGGAGACAGGGGACCAGCTCACGGTGCCTGAGTCTCCCCCGCCGTCAGCAGGGACCCAGCATGATGATTCACGTCTGTGGCTGAGGTCAAGGGCTGCAGAATTTCAGCATGGGGAGCAGGGGGAGTGGATTCACCTCCAGCCCCTTCCCTGCCCACTGGGTTCGTCCAGGGACGGGGAGGCCACCCCCTCTCGCAGAGGTGAGAAGGCGTTTGCAGAATAAATGTGTCTGGTCTCGGGGGTCAGTTGGGAGCCGAGGAACCTCAAATGTGGTTCAGTCACAGGTTGGAACCCAGCTGGGTTCTCAGCTCCTCTTCTCAAAGCCTCAGATTCCAACTCTGTGCCGTGGGGATGGTCCTCGAGGCTGATGGGAGAACTCCAGCTCTGTACACAGCAGGCACTACAAAGATGCATGCGGGGCGGCCCTGGGTCGGGCTGGGACCCTGCCCGTCCCTCAGGCAGCTCCATGGCTGGCCAGGCACGGGCGTCTCATTGACCGGCCCGTCCTCCGGCCCCTTGGGCACAATCGATGCAGAAGCTGCTCCAGGCTTTTTGAAAAGTCATTTTCGCCCCTTGCCGGCCCCACTGAAAGCCCCATTGATCAGCCGATCGATGGCAGCTGTGGCCCGGCAGCCGCCCAGGGACCCAGCCTCACCCAGGTGGGCCCCGCAGGGGAGGCTGTGACGCGGAACCACGGGCCGTGGGGGGAGTCCTGGTCCTGCCCTCCGGCCCTCAGCGTTCCCTCTTGTCCCTGGCACGATGCCGAGGGGTGTATACTCAACCTGAAAGGGAACGTGACTCCACGCATGGTCTTTCTGGAGAGAACGGACTCCAGAAGGTGGGCTCCCCTTTCCTCCTGCCTGTCCCATCAGGCTTGCCTCCCTCCCCCTGTGACACCTGCACCATCAGGTCCCCCCAGCTCACTTTCTGAAGAACATCAGAGACTGAAGCTGCTTTGCTGCCTCAGAGGCTGGACGCCTGGGCCCCACTAGGGCGGCCAGACTCCTGGCCTCCCAAAATCCAGGGCTCACTTTTCTGAGTGTACATCAGACCCCGTGACCCACTGTCTCAAAGCCCTCCATTGGCTCCCCCCACACACAACAAAATCCATAGTTCTCCCAGGCCCACGAGGCCCCGTGTGGTCCCCATCCATCCCCAACCTCATCGCCCTCTGGCTCCCCCAGCTCACTCCCTTCCAGGCACACCAGCCTCCGGGCTGCCCCTGGTCCCACCCCAGGGCCTTTTCTTTCCGGCTGCGTTGGGTCTTCGTTGCTGTGCACGGGCTTTCTCTAGTTGTGGCGGGCGGGGGCTACTCTGTTGCCATGCATGGGCTTCTCTTGTTGCAGTCGCAGAGCACGGGCTCTAGGCGCGCGGGCTTCAGTAGTTGTGGTGCCTGGGCTCAGTAGTTATGGCTCGCAGGCTCTAGAGTGCAGGCTCAGTAGTTGCGGAGCACGGGCTTAGCTGCTCCACAGCATGTGGGATCTTCCCGGACCAGGGCTCGAACCCGGGTCCCCTGCATTGGCAGGCGGACTCCTAACCACTGCGCCACCAGGGAAGCCCCCACCCCAGAGCCTTTGCACATGCTGTTCCCTCTGCCTGGCACATTTTTCCCTACTTTTCCCAACTCATCTCGTTTGGACATCATCATATTTATACCTTTAAGCAGCCCATTGTCTGCCTTCCTTGGATCCTGGGGGTTGGCCTCCTTCTCCGCCCTTTTCCCTGTAGCCCGCACAGGCCCTGTATACCGTGGTGCTCGATATATGTTTGCTAATCAAACAAAGGCCAAAGACTCGAGGTCTTTGAGGTGCTAGAGTCATGGGGAGCAGAAAGCTGCCCCCAGGTGGGGGCGTGAGGACCCCAGACAGGCGGGTCCCCAGGAGACGCCTACAGCCACACACACCTGAGCTCTGGCCGCCTAAATGGACTATTCTTCTCCCTTTCCTGCTCTAAAATAGTGGCGGCCTTGCTGCGTTGGCATTCCTGTTCCAAACTGGCGCCTCGCCCCTGCTCAGGGTGACGCTTATGCAGGGGAGTGGGCCCCCACCCCAGACGGAGCCTGGTGAGAGCAAGACAAAGCCTTCATTTCCTCCCTTAGCACCGAAGCCTGATATGCAAATGCTCCACTCGAGCGAGAGCGAGCGGCAGATAGAGATAGAAATTCTCACTAAGGGGTTAATGACTGACTTGGGATGGTTCCCAGACAGAAGGCTCCCCGCCCCCGCCCCGCCACACCTTCACCCCCAGCTGCTCACCCTGCTGGCCCCCTGCCAACGTCCACCCTGCAGGCAGCGCCCCCCAAAGCCCAGATGACCCTTACCCGCCACCGACCCACCCACCACCCCTTCCCCAGCAACACCCAGCCCGCAGCTAATCAGCTCCAATCGGGCAACTGTCAAGTCATTAGATGCTAATAGCAAAAGCCACTAATTAGGGGTCTCACCCAAAATGGGGGTGGGGTGCTGTGCCACCTTCCCAGACTGGAAACTGAGGCACAGGCAAGGCGGGCAGGGGAGTCTGTGTCCCCCTCACTCCCTGTGGCTCTGCCTCTATCTCCCTGGTCTGAGTCCATGCACAGCTCCTACTAAAGGCGCTCAGACCTGCCAACAAAGATCCCAGCAAACAGCCCCAAGGCCCAGCGTGGGCCGAGCTCGCCCATCCCCGCCTGCCACCCCCAGCAAGACCCCTGCTGCCTCAGTGTCCTCCCCCAGCTTTTCTAGGGGCCAAAAGACATGTCCCCCATCCAAGGCCCGGCCTCCTTCCTCCTGCTGGCGGGACGTGGGGAGGACCTCCCAGAAAATTAGGGCCCCAAGGTGGTGCAGGATCAGCTGAGAAAGGACGATTATGGCCTTGTGTGTGGATGGGTAAACTGAGGCACGGGCCCCAGAGCTGAAGCAAGAGGTAAACAAATGGGGCTGGGTGGGCGGGAAAAGTAGGGTGAGGGCCTCAGAGCCACCCCACCCCTCAGGCCTTGGTCTGAGGCAGGAGGAGGCCCAGGTGCACGGTCCACGGGGCACACCTGCCTCGGTCACCCCACCCTCCTCTGCCCCCTGGTGTGCACGGTGTCCCTGATGCTCCTCGGCCAGCCCCAGACGTGGCTGCCTCTTGGAGGGGGTCACCCCACTGGACCCGACTTCCTCATGACCACAGATGAGTCACTTTCTCTGGGTCCATGAAACGGAGGCCTAAGGGGGAGCCCGACCCACAGGGTGGGCAGATTAGGGGGTGCATGGCTGGGTTGGGGCGGGCGAGGGGCAACGTGGCCCAGGCGGTGGAACGAGCCCCTCGAAGCCAGGGTCCCTGCGTGGGAGGGGGTGTGGGGACAGGCACCCCCCCCCAGGGCCAGCCGGAGCAGAGCTCGGACTCTGGCTTCTGTGCTCCCAGCCTTCAGCTGCGCGTCTGCCACGGGGCAGCCACAAAGGCGGCTCTGCCCCTTCCCCGCATGGCCCACTAGGTGGGGGACGCAGCCAAGCCCCCTCTGGACCCATCTTCCAAAGAGACAATTTCCCCAAAGCAGCACCTTGGGGGGGCAAGGCTGGCTGAGTGCCAGGTCCTGAGGAGGAAGAAAGGGGAAGGGGGGTGTCCCGGAGTAAAGCTGCTGAGAGGCGGGACCCCCCAGCAGGCCCAGCTCGGGAGCGGCAGAACCAGCCAGCGGCCCTGCAAGAGGCCTGTCTTCCAGAGCCCCGTTCACGCACCTGCCGTCCCGAGGAAAACCACCTTTGAACCCATGACCTCGAGGGACCCGTGAACCTCACGGGACGTCTGCTGGAGGGTCCCGAGGTCAGAGACGGCCGCCCCTTCCCCGGCCCAGCTCCCAGGCAGGCTGGAGGGCCCCCCCGCACCGCCCTGTGTCCTGAGCTGGTCCCCAGCCTCGGGTCCTTCCTCTGCAAACTGAGCAGCCTGGGGAGGGGAGAGGCCCACTGCAGGGAGGGACCAGGGCTGGGGACAGGGAGCCTGTGGACCCCAGCTTCAGCGCCCAGGCCCCCCACAGGGTGGGGGCATCTCAGAACCAACCCCCAGCCCCGCACTGCGGCTCCCCCCTAACATCGCGACTGCTGCAGATGTGAGGGCCTGGTCCCCCAGGCTCCCCAACTTGCCCACAGGGGCTGCGTCGGTTTCCTCTCCCCCTCAGGGGCCTCTGATTCCCTGGGGTCACGCCCATGCCTCGCCCGTCCACACCGCGCCCTGCTGCCATCCGCAGAGCTGCCATCCACAACCCACCGGCCCACTTCCTGGAGGAGGCGCGGGGGCTCCGAGCAGCCAAGCTGCCCACCCGAGGGCACAGCCGGGCTTCCCGGATCCCCGAGTCCGAGCCCCGGCCCCCCACGGCCCCCCAGACCCATGGATTCTCACTCTCCAAGCCACCCCCCACCCCACCCCGCAAGCCGGCTGGTCGAGCCTCTTCCAAAGGAAACAAAAAAGCCTCATGCGGCAAAATATGGCATCTCCCTCTTCAAAGCCAGTTCCCCGGAGGCCTGGGCGAGGCTGGCAAGGACAGGGTGCCTGACATTCCCCGCCATGGGGAAGATGCTGCCCCAGTCGCCATCTTCCCACCCGGTCGTTTGAGAGGGGAACGTGGCTGCTGTCCACACCCGAGGGCAATCAGAGCCTCCACCCGGGTCCGCACCGCTGGGTCCACCCGGGCTACAGGTCCCCAACCAGGTGGGGGCCCCGGGGACGGCGGGTGTCCTGCCGGTGCCAGCTCTGAACCTCGATGGCCCCTCTGCACCGAGGACGGCACAGTGCCCATGGGACCTGGCCGCGTCCCCCCAGCAGGAACCCACCGGGCTGGAGGAGGGGGCGGGGGAGGAGTGGCCGGGTGGGCAGGGAGGGCAAGCTGTGTCCCCACTGGTGTGGAGTGTCTGCCCCCTCACCGGAGCCCCCGGGACAGCCAGAGCCGGGCCGCACACGCAGACACTCTAAAGACATGCATGCATCCCACATACAGATGCACCTGCTCCCCAGGTGCCAATCTGCACACACGGATATACACACGCACCTCAGACACCACGTACATTCCACACCCAGACACACTGCTGCAAACATGCATGCACCCCGCACACATGTGTACTCCAGGCACACTCACGTGGGCGCGTGCAAACGTCCAGGGCCAGAGTCGCTGTGCACACGTAGGCACACGAGCGTCTGTGTGGCAGGGTGACGCATGTGCTCCACACACACAGTTCTGCACCTCCCAGGGCCCCAGGACCCCCGAAAATCATGGGCAAGAACACGCAGCTACATGCAGTGACCCATGCAGACACACCCTGCAGCCCAAAGAGACTCCTGGGTGCCCCCGGGTCCCCCACGTACACAGATGCACCCGTAGCCCCACGCTCGGCCCGTGAGCAGCCAGCCAGGACCCCCGGCCCAGTCCCACCCGGGCCGCAGACAGGTCCAGAGACACCCGGCAGCCAGCCCGGGAGTGCCCGGCCCAGGCAGGGGCCGGCCGGAGAGACGGCTGGACAGCGGCTGGTCGGGGTGCCAGGGCCAGGTGGCTGGACTGGGCTCCACCCTTTGGCTGCGGCGGAGGTGGGTGCAGGGCTCCCTGGCAACGTCCGCCAGCCTCACGTGTGCAGGAAATACACGGCACAGCAGGAGAACGCAACTGGGGAGACATAGCCACATACGCATTACCTCGGCGCGGGTACCAGGCCCGGCCGGGCGAGGGTGGCCGGCCTCACTGCGGCGCCACCTGGGCCTGGCGGTCCCCCACCTGAGCGCACTCATCCCCTCCCACCCCCACTCCTCTGCTGGCTGCCTGATCGCCCACCACCCGAGCCCGCCCAGCCCTGGCTCCGTCCCCGTCCCCACGGTGCCTTTTGTGTGCACCCCTGTCTCCGGCACGGCCCCCGTCCCTGCGTTCCCCGTCACCTCCGCCTGCCGCCACCACCAGTCTCTCTGTTTCGACCCTATCCTTGTCTCTCCCCGCACAGGCCCGTCTCTGCCCGCGGGACTGCCTCCTGCGTGGGGCCCGCTCAGTGACTCCACACCTCTCCCCGCACCCCCCGACCCTGGCAGCTGCCCCCGGGACTGGGCGCCCTCAGGAAATCTCCATTCCGGGTGCCCTCGGACCCCAAGGCCGGACAGCACCCCTCCTCCTGTGACTGACACATACCCTGTCACTGGACGCAGATTCCAGTCCAGACACCCCTGGACACGAAACCTCCTGAGGGGCCCCCGGGCCTCCAAGGCCCCCTTTGGAAGAGCCCCTGAACCTCAGCGATGGATGGAGCCCCAATTCTGGACCCAACCGGGCTTCTTGGTCAAGTGGCTCCCCAGGGCCCCAGACCCCATCGCAAGAGGTCGGGGAGGTCATCTCCCACCAAGGATGCCCCAGGCAGAGAAGGGGGAGGAGAGGTAGGAGAGGAAGGCCCTGACAGCCAGGGTCTGCTCTGGACAGCAAGGCCGTCCCCTCGGACGGCTGGTCGGAGCGGGGCTATCAGGTCAGCAACAGGAGGCGGCCGAGTGGCCGGCCGGAGCCCGGCCCCAGGGGCTACCTCCTTCCCGGCCGAGATCCTGCCTGCGGCCCAGTGGCAGGTGGGGC
Organism: Orcinus orca; assembly: GCF_937001465.1. Taxonomy (NCBI): domain Eukaryota; kingdom Metazoa; phylum Chordata; class Mammalia; order Artiodactyla; family Delphinidae; genus Orcinus; species Orcinus orca. Next base: position 739,595 of record NC_064561.1, on the reverse strand, counting down.
AGCAGGCAGCCCCAACGACCCCTTTCTGTCCCCGTTCGAGGCTCCTCGCGTGTCTGGCGTTTGCTAGAACAAAGGACAGGCCATGCCGGGACGGAGATTCCGGAGCTGAAACCAAAAACTTGGGCCGGGGAAGTGCTGCCCGCTGGGCTCCCTGCTCGGCCGCAAGGAAGAGCCTTAATCAAACCCACATGTGGCCAGTGGGGCGGGCCGCATGGGGGACCAGCTCCATGATGGCCCGGCCAACCCTCCTAGGCCTGGGGTCTCTGCCCTCGGCCCCGGGGCCCAACCCCACAGCCAGGCAACGGACGGGGGTGTCTGGGCGCGCTCCCTGCCCCCACCCAGGACGCTGACTGCCCTGGTCCCAGGCCTGCCTCAAATATGGCCCTTTATGCAACTTTCCAGCGGAGGATGGAGAACGGTGGGGGACACTGAGGGGACGGCGGGCTGTGGAAGGCGGTGCGGCTGGCGCTTGAAAACCAAGAGAAGGTGACTGGTAGCAGAGGGTCATGGGGCCGGGAGGCCAGCGGCTCTGCCCCCAAGTGCAGCCCGGCTGGCCTCGATGTGACCGTGACCCCGACCGTGGGGCTGACCGGGAGCAGCAGGACCCCGAAGCCCCATCTCCCACGGATCCCCGGCCCGCTCCAGCCTCCCAGACCCTGGGTGGCCCGAGGCGTCTGCAGCTGTCCAGGATGTGGTCAGTCACCAGCAAACTTTTCTCACTCGACAAACAAGGGCTTCTGCTGCCCCCCAGATGGCACTCAGTGCCTGACACCGAGGAGGACTGCAGGCAGGCGGGCGTGGCAGGCTGGGCACAAGGCCACCTGGGTCCCTGCCCCAGCTCTGCTCCCCTGGCCGTGACCTTGAGCCAGCCGCTCGGCCCCTCTGTGCCTCAGTTTCCCCACCAGCGCCAGGACAGGAGAGGACGCCACCTGGTCAGGACTCCCGGGACAGACCCCCAACCCCCTTGGTGCCTCAGTCTCTCTGTCCCTGCAAAGCAGGAGCCAGGGACCCCCTGCAGCGAATGTGGACGCCGGGCCGTAGGGAGGGACATTCTAACTTCCCCAAGTTCATCTGGGGACCCGCCGGCAGAACGCACTCCTGGACCCCTCCCCCGAGGGGCCACGGTCCCCCATCTCCGGGCGCGGCTCAGTGACAAGGTTCCCGGGAATCCCCACCAACTCTAAAGCCAGCGGGGGTCCCTGGAGAGGCCAGAAGATGCGGTGCCCCAAGTCCGGGGAGGGAACTCAGGGCCGCACTGCATCTGAGGGTGCCAGAGGGGATCCCCAAACTCCAGGGCCGGCGGCGCGCCGGGGCACGCAGGGCGCCCAAATCTGCAGGCGGCGGGGCGCCCTGGGGGTAGATGCACACGGAGCGCGAGTCCCCCAAACTCTGGGGGCCGGAACTCCCTGGGGGCGCCCGTGGGAAGCGGGCGCCCCCACTCCGGGGGCAGCGCGCAGGGTCGCCCCGAGCCCGGGGCGGGAGACCAGGCTGGGATGGGGGCGTCCGGAGTCTCCCGGCGCCCGAGATCCCCGCCCGCGGCCACGCTCACCTGGGGTTGCTGCGGTTCCAGTAGACGGCGTAGCGGTCCGAGTTGGCGCGGGCGGCGTCCTCGGCGCGCACGAAGGGCGGCGGCGGCGGCAGCGGCAGCAGCAGCAGCAGCAGCGGCAGCAGCGGGCGCTGCGCGGGCGCCATGGCCCCGGTCCGGCCGCCGCGCTCGCCTGGCCGCCGCCTGCCAGCCGTCTCCGCCTCCTCCGCCGCCGCCGAGCGGGCGGGCGCGGGGCGGGCGGGAGGAGGGAGCGCCGGCGCTTGGAGATCCCCAGCCGCCCCCGCCTGAGCGCGCGCGACCTCGGGCGCCGGAGAAGTCAGGCGGCGGCGGGCGGGGCGCCGGGGTCGCCCCGGGCGCCGGCCCGGCCGCTCGGACTCTGAGAGCGCGGGCCGTCGCCGCCGCACCGCCGGGGAGGGGCCGGGACTCCGGCCTTTGTCCCGCCCGAGCGCCGGGAGGGCCGCGGGCGCCCCCTCCTGCCGTGCCCCAGCCGCGCGGGGGCTGGGAGGGGGGCTCCAGCCCCCGCCGCGCCCCTACCTCTCCACCCCCCGCCCCGCCCCGACTTTCCGGGACGCGTCCCCCGCCGCCGTCGGGCTGCCTGCACCCCCGGGGTCCTGCCCCCTCCAGCCCCCCGGCCACCCCAACTCTGCGGGGCCCTGCATCTGCCCCTGTCATCACGAGACCAGGCCGGGGTCGCTGAGTTGCTCTCGATCACCTCCATTCAAGCCACCAAGCGGGTCTCCAGAGCCTGGCCTGGAGCCAGAAGCAGAAGACACAGAGATTGCTCACCCCCATCTCCCCTCCCTCATTCAAACCCAGACCCCAAAATCCTAAACCAGGCCCAGCCAATGCCGTACCACCCCGCCCAGCCTGGTGAAGAGTTTTACAGTCAGGCTGACCAAAGTCCAAAGCCAGTGTCCACTGCTGCCACCCAGGGGGACCGCAGGGCAGTCACTTCTCCTCCTTGAGTCTCTGTTTGTTCATCTAGGAAACAAAATAGGAATCCTGACCTCAGCCCCTAAGGGTGCCAGGCATAGTAGGTGCCCAATACTCCCCGCAGCCCAGAGTTGGGTCCAGGCCAACAGCAGGTGGGAGCACGGGTGTCTGACCAGGGTGGAAGATAGGAAAGGCGTCAGGCGGAGGGTGCAGCTTCAGCAAAGGGCTAGAGTGCCTGATGGGTTCGGGGCACTCAGTGACCACTCCCGGAGGAAGGGGGCAAATTGCTGACTGTGGAACTGGGAGACTGTCCTTCAGTTCTGTCCTCATTCATGCCATAGTCTCCCTCACCAGACTCTGAGTTTGTGGAGGTGTGCTGTCACCAAGTGCTGGCAGGAAAGTGCCAGAGGTGCCCAGCCAGATTCCACTTCTCTGGCTTTGTTTCACTCTCCCAGGCCTGGCGCAGGGTCTGGGAGCCAAGAGCTGGAAGGTCCCCATGTGAGGGATTATCCAAACTCCTCGCAAGAACCTTGAGAGGCCAGAGACCGGCAAACTAAGTTTCGCCCCAGCCAGGCGGGGATGGCAAATGCACCCGCCCCAGCTACACATTTCCGATATGCTGTGGCCATGTTCCACACGTGCCCTGAGCTTCCTGCTCTCCTACCGGCACTCACCCCTCTTTGCTTGGGCTGCACCGTGCCTGGGAGGCCTTCCCTGCTCTTCCTGTAAAATTCTGGTTCCTCCTTCAAGGCCCATCGTCCTCCCTGTACTTCAGTCACCCCCCCAACCCCCACCCCCAAGGTTCTCTGTTCTCTGCCCTCCAGAGAGCTCTGCCCATCTGTTTGGGGTGTTCTGGCTTCTGGGTCTTGTGCATTGACTGCAGGTGCCCAAGTCTGAAGTCCCAGGGCTGGCTGAGGTGGCTCTACAGAGGAGGGTGGGAACCTGCCCCCAGGTGGTGGGTGGGGCAGGCCCGGGAGGCCGAGGGAGGACCAGAACTGGCCCAGGGTCACGTGGCAAGGCCCCAAACAGACCATGTGGACACCGCTGGAGTGAGGGCCTGGGGCTCCAGCCACACAGGCCAGGCTCGGCCCGGGATGGCTGGTCTGGCTCTTTGGGAAGTGATGGGACCACTCTGGAAGGCGTGGGGCCTGAGCCCAGGAAGAGGGGCTGCGAGCCCAGGGGTGCCAGTCCTGGCCGGCAAAGGGGTCCACCCAGAAGCTCTCTCTGCCCTGGGACGAGAGCACCCTCCATGGCATGGGACCTCATGGATGGGTGAGGGTCTCTCCTGTCACACCCAGCAGGACTTGGACCCGCAGGGTTGCAGGGGTGTGGGAGACAGAAGGGCACAGCAGGTGAGGGGACATCCAGCAAAGGCCCGGATGGGTCGGCTCATTTGCATGCAGGGGCCACCGAGGCGAGAGCCGCCGCCACCGCCGAGCGGATTTGAGCAGAAGCTCCGTTTTCCTTCTGTTCTTGTCTCTCTCTCAAGGTCAGAGCCCGAGCAGGGACAGGAACAAAGGCGCACGTCCCCCATTCAACCTCCCTGCGCCCGCCGTGCTCCCGGAGGAGGGGCCCTCGAGGAGGGGAGGGGAGGGCAGAGCTGCTCCACGGTCCGGCCCCGGGCAAGGCGGGGACGGGGGCGCGGGAACAGCTGCCCAGCTGCCCTCGCGGACCCCTGCCCGATGGGTCCCGCTGTGGGCCCCCAAGAGGCTCTGTCGCCTCCCAGAGTGGGTGGCCATCCCAGCCTCCAGGCTCTGCCGGCAGGGGGCGTCAGCTAAGGTCAGGGGTCGTTCTGGAGTGAGCTTCTGCTGGAATCAAGGGTCAGTGGTCAGGCTCACTTTGGGGACCGGGGTCAGTCTTAGGTTCAAGGCCCAATCAGGGTCAGGGGTCACTCAGAGTCGACTGTCAGCCCCAGGCCCAGACCCAGGGCAGGGTTTTTGATGGGGTCTGTCCCCGTCCACTGCAGTCTGCACTCCTGGGCTCAAAGGTCCACCTCAGACTCAGGGAGGGTTTTGTCCGAGCCAGGCCCAGACCTGCCCCTAGTCTGTGCCCAGCACCCCTGCTCCAGCACCCACTGCCCACCGCCCACCAACCCTGACTGATCACCCCTACCCACTGTCCCCTGCCCACCCCCACTGGCTCCTGACCCACCACTGGTCACCCACCGCCCACAAGCTCCAACACATCACACAATACCCATCACCCTCTGCCCACTGACCCCTGGCCCAGTGCCCACCACCCATTACCTGTTGTCCCAGCCCATAGGGTGAATTCCCAGGGCTTGGCATCAGCGACCACTGCCCCCTCAACCTTCAAAGGCCACAGCGCTTTGGAGAAAGCTAAAAATATGCGGGCAAAAATTTCTCATTACAGAAAATATTGGACCCAGTCCACCGCCCACTCCGGCTCGAGCGCTTTCCAAGAGGCGGGATGGGGTCGCAGGGGAGGGCGGGGGGCCTTGGCGGGTCTGGGGCTTCACTGAACCAGTTCAGAGCGGGTCTCAAGGAGAGTTCTCCAGGCTGTGACTGAGCATAAACAAACTAACCTGTCCCTTTCTCTTGCTGGTAAATTAAAATTCCCACCCTCGTGTCCAGTGTCCATTCAGGCCCTTGAAACCTCAGCCCGGACCTCAGATTCCTGCAAGCTCCACAGCCAGGCCAGCGCCGGACCAAGCAGGCGTCATCCCAGCTATTCCCCCCCTCCTCCCCCCTCCCCTCCCTCCTCTCCACCCTCCTCCCCCTCCCAGTCCCAGGGCCCTGGACACAGACCCCCTCCTCCCAGTGGTCACCTGACAGTCTGGGGGCTAGACCACCGCTGTCCAAAAGAACTTCCCACAAGGATGGACAAGTCCAACACAGGCACCACCAGCAGCTCCACATGGCTACTGGGCCCATGAAATGTGGTCAGTGCGATTGAGGAACAGGACTTTAGACTTCACCTACGTTTAATTGACGTGGATATAAATAGCTAGTCATGGTCACCATACTTGCGGCACAGCTCTGGGTGGAGCCGTGCCCGAGTGGGCACCTGGACCGCCACTCTTGTCCGGGACCAGGACATCGAGGCCTGCGTGGAGAAGGGAGGTGGCGGCTCGGACAGCGCAGAGAGGAGACGTGGGCGGGGCTGAGCCCCCGGGTAGGATGGGGGATCAGGGGAGGGGTCCTGGGAACCCCAGGGAGGGCACAACTCCCTCGCCTGCTGACCCCAGGGGAGCGGGGGCCACGTCCGAGGGAGAGCACGTCAGAACCAGCAGAGGGGCTCCCACCTACAGGGAAGACGCCTGGCCTTGACCAGCTTCCCCGCCCCCTCCCGGCCCCAGTCCCCAGACGGAGAACCGAGGTTGGGGGCGAGGCCGTCTAGCCGCACAGCGACCCTCCCGGGAGCCAGAGACCCCAACGTGGCCCCCGGGCCGAGGGGGCTGCTTTGTTGCGTGTCCAGTGGGCACTCCCAGGGTGGGGGCTGGGGGATGGAGGTGGTGGGAGGGGCCTCGAGGGCGCCGGGCTGTTGGTCCGCGCGCCCTCACCCGGCGCGGGCTTGGGACCCGCTGCGGGCGACACCCGTGTGTGCGCGCGTGTGGACTTGTGCCCTGTGTCCGTCCCGCACGCCTGGCGGCCGTGTCGCCTGTCCTCGCAGCCGTGTCATGCCTGTGCCCGTGTGTGAGTGCGGAGAAGGTGCTGGAAGGCCTCCCGAGCCGGCATGCACACGCACACGCGGCCCTCCAACCATCCGGGCCCGGGGGCCTTTCATCTCGCGCTGACAGGCCCCTCTCCCGGCTCTTAGCCGCCGAGAACTTCCCGCTAATAGTGCATTAACCTTGGCGGGGGCTGCCAATTACTCGGCACTAACGCCGGGGGCGCGGTGCGCGCGCGGACGGCGCTGACAGGCGCAGGGGCCGGGAAGCGGGCGGGGCTCCCCCCCCCACCCGAAGGGGGCGGGCAGGAGGCGCGGGGCTGCGGGGGCACGCGGTGTGTTCCCGCCTCCGGATGGCAGAGCGCCGGGTCTCTCCTGACCTCATTATAGTAATTAATGTGCCTTTTGAAGCTCGAGAAATCGCTCAGAGCTGTGGGAAAGGGGCGCAGATCACGGGGTGGGGGGCTGGGGGCGGGCCGCGGACGGTGTCTGAGCGCCTGTTAAAAGCGTGTCCCAAAAAAAAAAAAAATTGTGTCCCAGCGGGTCAGACACGGAGAAAGACAGAGTGACAGAGAGGGACAGACGGAAACCCAGGGAGGCTGAGTGAGAGGCGGTGCAGATGGAGAGAGACACCAACAGGGAGACGAGCAGAGGTTCAAAGACAGAGACGCAGAGACAAAAAGACAGAGATGCATAGAGAGACCCACAGGGGGAACAGGTGGGGAGAAAGGGCGGCCAGAGCCCGGGGGTCAGGGGGCATGACATCTCAGGGCCTCCCAGGGACTATGGCCTCACTTCCTCAACTCTCCCTGGCTTCTGGGGACCGGCTCGCCACTCCGTACAGGACCCTCCCAAAGAATGGGGGTGGCAGGGGCAGTGAGGACTTCCTGGAGGCGGCAGCTGGGCACCAGAGCGGGGAGAGGAAGTGTGAGCAGACTTGCAGCAGGGTCGGGGGCTGCCAACAGAGATGCCCAAGGAAGCCAACTGGGGGCCAAGGCAGAGGACCCCGGCTGGAGAGAGGGGTGGCCAGCTGACCATGACAGCTCTTCCGCAGGAACCCGGGCTCAGGCCGGGCCAGGAAGATCAGCAGGACTGCAAGGTAGACGGGCCACAGGGGCTGATGGGTCTTGAGTGGGCAGCAGGCTGGGACCATCCCATGGTGGCCATGGCAACAAGGTGGGGTCGAGAAGGCGTGCGAAACAGGGCCCCCGACTTCGAAGTACTTCCCCACCTGTACAACGGTTTGCCTCAGGCCACCCCAAGACGACAGGGCAGCATGGTAGAGGCCGGGCAGCACAAGGCTGCCACCTGGTGGCAGCTCCTCCTAATGACAGCTTCTGCTAACGACACGGCCTCGGTGCCTCCGGCCAGCGGCCCGGGGAGACCTCAGGCTGTGGGCAGCCACAGGCCAGCCCCACCTCTCCCACTCTCCAGGACCACAGTGACAGGGTGCGGGCGGCGGGGGGGGCGGGGAACAGGCCAGAGCTGGACTCCGCCTAGAAACAAGGCCCACAGAGGAACTCATCAAGCCCCTCACCAGGGATGGGGACTGAGGTACCCCGATGGGACTCAGGTGCCCAGTATGGATCTCAGATGGCCAGGATGGGGATTGAGGCACCCCAATGGGGTGCAGGTGCCCGGGATGGGGCTCAGGTGGGAAAGGAGGTCAGGTGCCCAGGATGGGGGTCAGTTGCCCCAGTGGGATTCAGGTACACAGGATGGATCACAGGTGGCCAGGATGGGCAGTCAGGTACCCCAGGGGGGCTTGGGTGCCCAGAATGGGGCTCAGGTGGGAAAAGGGTTAGGTGCCCAGGGTGGGGGTCGATTGCCCCAAGGGGATTATGGTGCCTGAAAGGGGTTCAAGTTCCGGGGATGGGGCTGAGGTGATCAGGATGGGGGCCGAGGTACCCCCCATGGGACTGGGGTGCCTGGGATGAGGGTCAGGTGCCCCAGTGGGACTCAGGTACCCACGATGGATCTCAGATGGCCAGAACGGAGGCCTGAGTGCCAGAATAGGCTTCCTGGGATGGCGGACCAGGTTCATCAGTGATTCCACAAGAGGCTGATGGGGGAGAGGCAGGGTGGGCACAGGGAGCCTCGGGCTGCACAAAGCTCCAGACCCGTACACTACAGCCTGGGGTTCCTTAGGAAACACCTCCAAAATAGTGGTGTGAGTGTGGTGAGGCAGAGAGCATGGCCCTTAGGGGCCCCAGGCTGAAGGCATTATGGACAGGGGAGCCCTGAGCAGGAGCTTTGCTGGATGAATAGGAGTTCTCCCTAGGCTCAAAAACAATGACTGGCAGGGTCTTTTTCCAGGCAGGTGGGAGTAGTTCTCCCCCATCTCTTTGTCTCCTTTGTGGGATTCTTCACGGGACCCTCTGGACACCTGAGGATGGGACCAAATGGTCACAGGTGGGAGAACTAAGGCCCACATGGAGCCCAGGTCTGCTGCCCACCCCCCACCTGTGAGCCAGAGCGCTGGGTCTGGCCCACTGTGGAGCTGGGTACCAGCTACAGAACCACTGGCTGCCTTTATTGTCCTCAGCCCAGGGATATGGTGCTCCCAGACAGGCCCCCCAGCCCACCCGCCTACCAGGCCTCAGCTTGGGGCTGCCGCATCCCCACCAGGAAGGGTGATCGGCACAAGTCACAATGTGGCCAGGGGACCTCAGAGTTCTGCGTGCTGCTGCCGGGGACGCTCTGGCTTCCAGCCGGTATCCTGGGCGGTCTTGTCCAGGGGCAGGGCTGGGGCGGCTCCTGGCAGGCCGGGCAGGCCCCACACAAGCTCTTTGGCAGCAGGAGAATCAGCAGGGCATTCCAAGCACTGGGAGGGGCCCTGTCTCTTGTCCTTCCCACAAGGCCGCTGGAAATGCTGCCTTCCCGACCTGTACATCTGGAAACGAGAGGTAGGAGGTGAGAAGTGTTGGGTGGGGAGCCCGCCCCGCCCCCGCCCCGCCCCCGCCCCACTGTGCCTGTGCCTCTAACATGCCCAGCCCCCACCCCCAGCCTGCAGGCCCTGCCAACTCCCTACCTGGGGGAAAGGGGTGCCCCAACCAGGAGATGCCGGGACCAGAGGGATTCCCAGGCCATACCCGCACCTCCCTCGGGGGGCTTGGAAAGTCAGAATCGTCCTGTGGTCTCTCAGCTTCGGTGCCTGAGCCCCCGATAAGCTGGGGTTAAACAGGCCATCCCTCCCCGCTCAGGCCCTGTCAGTGGCCCTGAGCCCAGTGGCCACTGGGTCACCTCCGTTGTCAACCCTCTTTCTTTGTCTCTGCCATTGCCTCTGCCTGGGATGCTCTACCCCTGGCTGGGGCCGTGGAGAGGCCGTCTCTGACCCGCCCCCCGGCTTTGGTAGCACCTCGCAGTTCATTCTCCACCTCTGACACTGATTTTGGCCTTCGGGGTCAGGCCCAGAGCAAGTGCCCACTGACTCAAGCACTGCAGCCCGTTCCCATCTTAAAGAAATGGGAAACTGAGGCTGGGAGATGGACGTCCCTGGGACGAGGCCACACAGCCTGCGACAGCAAAGCCAGGCCCGGCCACTGTTGTGTGCTGACAGCACTGAGGACCTCACCGGCCGACAGTCTTCCTAACTCGCTGGCCTGCTGACCCCACCCCCCAACCCAAGGAGCCCCTGAAGGTGTGTGGAGGGCTGCCTTACCATCTCAGGTTCCTTGTTTCAAAGACCGTCTCCTCGTCGCTGTCCAGTGATGCCATCTCGGTGGGGTCCTCAGTGTTGGCCAGGAGCCCGTACCTCCTCTGCTGCGGCTTTTTCAATCTGGAAGCAGACCCAGGCTCGCTCAGCGGCCCTCTCATGGCCCTTCGCTGGAGCTGCTGACACCCTGCCCTGCTTCCCACCTTCTCCGATAATGCTCGTCTGCTCGACTCCCAGAGTCTTGCTGTGAACTTTCCGGTTCCAACTGCGTTTCTTCTCATAATGGTCACAATCGTTATGAGTTGCTGTGCACATCTCCCTTGGCAGGCCCCCAGGGCGTAGGCCCTTGGGCGAGGACCCCTGGGAGGGGGGCGCTGTAATTCCATTTTACTAATGAGACGACTGAGCCTTAGAGAGAGTTTGCCAAAGATATCAAGTAGAAGGCTGTCGCGGGCAGAAGGCCCGGCTCCTGACCACCACCAGGGAAAGCACGGGACCCTCTGTGGTGGATGTGGCACGTATTCAGATGGGAGACGAACATTGTATACCCACAGCAGTGTCAATGCAAGACAGAAAAGGCCCCTTCAGAGCATCTGGATATGATCAGCTCTGCGTGACAAAGGCCCTCTGGAGATCAGCCCCAGAGAGGAAGCCAAACGGGGAGGACGGGCCTGAGGAGGGGGTCACGGGCCTGCAGGAGGCAGGGCGTATGCCGCGGGGAAGGCAAGGGGGTCCTCAACTCTTGGGGAGAGCGTGGGCAGAACCTAAACACTGACGATCACAGCCAGCTCTGGGCTGAAGAAACAGGAGGAGCAAGGTGCGGGGGCAGGCTCCCGCCGGGCCCTGGTCAGGCTGTGGGCGTTAACTACAGGAAAGGATGCGGCCAGGCCCGCGTGGCAGATACAAGTTGGGTTAGTGGGCGCTGCGCTCGTCGTCACCGGGCTGGGGGAGCCGCAGAGGATCCCGGGAACTCCCGGTGCCCTCATCATCCCGCAACCTCTAGTCTCGGTGGCTGCGTCTAGAAAACCAACCCCAACATCCCGAAGGAGCGGCTCGTCACGTGATTGCATGACCCCACCCACTCACCACCCACGTCCCCACCCACTCACCACCCACGTCCCCACCCACGTGACGATGGCGAACCGCGCCGGAGAGGCGGGGCTTTCGCGCCGCAGCACTTGGGGCGCGAGACGCGCGCCCATTGGCCGCGCCAGGGCGGCGGCGGCGTGCGCCTGACGCACCTGAATGCCCGGATGAGGAAGTAGAGCACGGCTAGGACGATGAGGCCCGTAACCACGTAGAGGGAACGCAGAAGCGGCGAGTCCGGCGAGCCCAGCGGCCAAGGGCGTGTGGTGTTGTGCGGCGCGCCCGGCTGGCTCCCGTTCGTCACGGCGGGATGCGGCAAGAGCGTGGCCTGCGTGCGGCGCAGTGACGGGGGCGTGGGGTCCGCGGCTCCGAACAGCTGCACCGGCAGCAGCAGCGCCGACAGCAGCAGGAGCCGCGCCGGCAGCACCCGCAGCCCCATAGCCCGGCGGAAGCGGTAGCCGCGCCCCGCCCCCGCGAGGAGCAGTCACTCACTGGCGCGGGGGCGGGGCCAGCCAATGGCTCGCGGGGGCGGGGCCTGGCTCCCGGAAAGGCCCGGGCCGCCACCGCCCCCGGCCTCTCACCTCGCTTCACCCGAAGCGGGGAAGTACCCCGCGCCCCGCTGGCTCCGCGAGCACCCCGCCCCCGAAGGGTCGGAGCCGCAGTTCTGTGTCCCCGGCCCAGAGCGTGAGCACCGCGGCCGCCCCGCAGGGGGACTACGGTGAGGGGACAGGCGCGACCGTGCCCTGTGGGCCTCCCTCCCACTTGGGCCCTGGAACTCTCGCGTCCCCGCCCCCAGTCGCCCTGGGCTTCGGTGACACCAGCACGGTGGCCCGCTGTCCCTGGCCCTGCAGGAGGGGAGACCTGTCCCGGCTGTGAGCCTGGGCATCCCGCCTTTGGCGGGGGCCAGGAGGGACGAGACACACCCCGTGGGAGAAGGGGGGGGTACCGGTGACCCGGACCTCACCCTGCTGAGACTTGAGGTAACTCGCCCAGAGCCCAAGGCAGCTAGAACCGGGGCTCAGCCCCAACGTTCTGCACCCCAAGACCAGGCCTGGAGGCAAACAGCCTGGGAAGGCAGGCCGGCTCCGGGGGCGGACAAGCTGAAGGTGCCCGGGGTTACTCTGACAAGGCCTCTGCCTGGCTCCGGGGGACGCGCCGCCAAGGGACCACCTCCTCCACGGCTCCCTCTGCCCGAGAGAACTGCCCCGGGGGGGGGCAATGAACTGCCGCCTGGCCTTCCGCGTCTGGATCCAGCTCGTGGCCAGAACGAAGGCCCCAAGAGGAGGCTATCTGTAGCGGACTCCCCGCCACAGCCCCTCCAGCCAGGACTCAGGCTGAAGCTCAGTGTCCGCCCTCCACGACGCACCCCACACCAGACTCAGATTTGTGGGTGTACACACCATCCCTTTATTCAAATGCACCTTCCACATTTGTCTTGTCACATCGCGAGTGAGGACTGGCCGCCGTGCCAGCACCACACGCCCATCCTCCTGGAGCACCTTGAAGCCCCGCACCCCAACCTCGCCAGTGAAGCACCTGCTGGAAAGACGGGAGAGGTGAGAGGGGGACACGAGGGCTGCTCCAGCAGGAGATGAAGACGCCGCCCCCGACAGAGGTCACACAGCCAGGACGGGGGAGAACCCACCACAAGGGCCAGGGCCACAGGGCCACATGTCTCCCCCGCCGAGAAGCACTTACAGGTGACGGGCTGCAAGGGCAGGCAGCTGTGCCGCTGGCTCTTGCTCCCGGGTGAAGTTCCTCCTGGGGCAGTGACCCCAGGTCGTTGTTGCTCTCGGGTCACCCTTCCGGGTCGCACTGGCTTCCATTCAACCTGCCAAAGCAAAGGAGTGTTAACCCTGACACCCTGGCTGAGCTCACAGCCGCCCCTCCCCAACTCCCGCGAAACCATCCACAGCTCCTAGGAGGGTCTCAGCTAGTCACCGGGGCCAACCCAAGAGGCCCCGCCACGGGCCAGCGTGCCCAGGGCGGGCCTGCGCCTTTCAGACGGGCCAGGCCACTCTGTGCTCTTAAGCAGAGCCAGCTACCCACTTGGGATGCAGCTGCTTAGAGATCGGCGCGGGCTCTGAGCAAAAACTCATGGCAGCAACAGACATCAGAGAGAGCTAGTTAGGAGTGTGACTCAAAGAGGTCTGCAAAAGACAGTCAATTGATGAACAAAAAATTCCAAAAGGCGGGGCGTTTGGTGGTCTCCAATCCTGCTCAACTGCCCGGGCCGCTCGCCTGGCTGCAGGCGGGGAAGGGCAAACGGCCGGGGTCTGCCTTTAGTTCTAGCTTGATTTTTTTTTTTTTTTTAAAAAAGGAAAAAGAAAAAGCAAAAAAGTCAAAGGAACATTCCCCGGGTACACGACTTTACTTTCAAATGAGCTCTCAACAAGAGGAGGGATGCGGACGAGCAAAAGGAGTTACCTCGAATTACAGGACTATCTCCACATATGAGCTAGCCCAGGGAGCAGCTTGCGTCTCAGAGCTTTCTGTTGGGCGCACAACACTTCTGTCCTCCGAGGGGCTGCAGCTTCCATAGGCTAGCAGAGAACGCTCAGAACTTGTAAAGCAACAGCAGAGCTAGCTAATGAGCCGGTCAGTCTGGGGTCACCCGGGGACCCTGCCTGTGTCTGCTCTCTGGCCTGCTTCTAGACTAAGGAGTTCAGGGTCAGCGTCGGGCGCCCGCGTGTCCACCGTCCCTGCTAGGCTGCCCGCCCCATCGAGCCTTCTGGCTGCCACGGCCAGAAGCGCTCCGGGGCTGCCCTGCGGTCCGAGAGCCCGCTCCCGTCACCCACCTGCTCGCCTAACTGGGGCCGGTGGTCGTTGGCTGTCACAGGGGCCCAGCCAGCGTCACTGACCCTGCCTTTCTCCTCTAGCTGTGGCAGCCTCGGGCGAGACTGCGGACCTAGTCCTCTAGCTGCCCTCTCCGCTCAGGTCTGCCTGCCTCGAGCCCCTGCAGGGCGCGTGTGGTGCAATCAAAGGGAGATGGTCAGAGCGAGGTTCATTCAGATGGTCTTTTAATCGGCTTCGTGAAGCCAAAGAAAACTGCGTACAAGAATTCCTTCACCACTTCAGATACAACATTGACGGGATATGCGTACGTCTTCCGGCAAAAAAGGACAATATAAATACACATTTTCAAGAACCTCTCGGGGATGTCTGCAAGTCTACTGTGGGTCCCACACGACAGGTGGGCGCCCGGGCCGGGCCAGGGCAGCCCGGGTGCTCTGCTGCCACCCGCACGGTTCTACCACGCTACACTCAGAAACGTGACACCGAGTTGGAAAAAAGCTACAACTTGCTCAGCTTCCGACAAAGAGCAGATTAAGAGTCTGTTCAATCTCAAAGAGAAGTGACTCGGGGCACCCAAATTCATGGGGCCAACCCCACTGAAAAGAAAAAGAAAAAAAGCAACACAACCGAAAACAAAAAAACAAAACTCTCACAACCCCTGGTGATTTTCTAAAAAAAGAACTCTTGGCTCACGGTAAAAAGGTGAAAGTAAAACTGGAAGTGCTCTTCAAAACGTTTTTAAGACTCTTAAAAACGGACAGCGCTTCCTTAAAATGCAAAGTGTAGTAACGAGGCCATCTGGGGGCCAGAAGCAGTCAGGCTGTGTTTGACAAGATCAGAACCAATAAGACTACAAAAGTGGGTACAAGGAGGTGTGATCACTACACATTAACGATTCAGCGGAGCTCCCAAAATCTTTAAATATACGGCCATTGGAAGGACGATCTCGAGCAGGAAGGATTTTTACTCGTTGTGTGTAGCTGAGAACAAGAAGCAGGCACAGTGTAAAGGCGCTGAAGCACGCGACGAGAGGCAGCATTCCACTCCCGGCCCAAACCTGGGGGCTCAGCCCTGGGGGCTCGGGAGCGACCAACCCCCCCCATGGCCGAGGGTGGCGGGCACGGCCCACATGCACGGATGCGGCCTGCTCTGCTCGGTGGGCCCTCGCTCTCCCTTTCCTCCTTGGTCAGCCTGGTTTTGCCTTTACGTTCTGTGGCAGAAGTGGCTGCTGGCACCGAGACCCAAGAGGACAGTCTCGTCCCTTACGGGGCAAACATAGTGACCGGGTCTGAGCACTGCCCAGAGGGCACCGAGGCTCACTGAGCTCCCACCACAGGCCCTTGGAGCGCCGCTTACCGTAACTGTCGTAGCTGTCTCTGTAGGACCCGCCCGAGCTCCGGTCACCGCAGCTGCCACTCTGACTCCGGCTGCAGGAAGGACACAGGTGAGCGCTGGGGGCCACCTCGGGGGACTCTCACCAGTCCCCGTGCCAGCGTCCCCACAGAGCCTCCCAGGCCCCCCTGCGCAGGACCACCGCCCGTACCTGCTGTAGTAGTCTCTGGAGCCTCCATAGCCCCCACTCCTGGACTCAAACCGGCTCCCCCCGTAGCCGCGGTCCCCTCCTCCTACAGACGGGACGGGAAGGAGAAGTGAGTGTCAGCTTCTGCAGCAGTGCCCCCACCTTGTCCCTGCAAGTGGCACTCACCTCTGGAGAACCCACGGCCCCGACCTCGGCCCCCGCGGAAGAAGCCCCGGCCCCCGACAGAGCCACCTCGGTACCCGCGGGATCGGTTATCAGACGATTTGCCAGCCTGGTCGACCCGGATCTGCCGCCCATCCACAGACTGGAGACCAGAAGTGGACACAGTTAGCCTCTGCACCTCCCGCCCTCGGTCTACAGCCGGGACCCACTGAACCCCAGAGCAGCCGGCCCTCACCTTCCCGTTCATGGCCATCATGGCGTCCTTGGCATCGTCGATGTTCTCAAAGGTGACAAACCCAAAGCCCCTCGATCGCTGGGTCTCCCTGTCCTTCACGACCACCACTGTGCAGGGGAGAGGTCCGCGGTCAGCACCCAGCCCTCCCCGTGAGCAACCCCACTCAGCCACCAGTCTGGCACCAGCCTCACCTTCTGAGATCTGTCCATATTTTGAGAAGACCTGCTCCAGTGACTGCTCGTTGGTGTCAAAACTCAGCCCTCCGACGAAAAGCTTGCCTTCATCTGATGCCATGGCGGCCTGTGACAAACATCATCAAAAGCCTCAGAGGTCCTGCAGGAGCTTTGAGACTCAACGCCCCCCCCCCACTTTACTTTATACAAATAACGTATGTTTCGGGGGGAAACGCTGGGAAACTATTTTTCTGCCCTTTAACCATCCCAAGCCCACACCCAGGACTTAATTCAAACAAACCCTTAATTCCTTTATCACTTTGGGTCCCTGGCCGCTTTTCTGTGTTTGGGCCAACTCCGCTCCCCAGACTGGGGGGGGGGGGGGGGGGGTCCCTGAAAGCTGGGGCCACACTGCGGTTCTGCAGTACTCAGTGCTGCCTGGCTGTGGAGCCCCAAAACTCCAGGCAGGAGACGCCCTCACGGGACGTTTAGGGGTACACCCTGAAGGCAGGCATCGGCCACCATCGTCACTGGCTGAGTGCACCTTGGTTTCTGCCCGTTGCAAACAGCCGGGGGGCTAACTCCTAACCCGACCGTCGCGGGGCGGGCGGAGTGGCAACGTGCTTGGTCCACTGCAGGGCGCTGTGCAGGCGGGGCGGGGACTCTGCGCCGGGATATCAAAGCGGGGCGGTGCTTATACCGACCCTTTACAGGCTGGTAGCCTACGCTGAATGGCTCCGAAATACAGGCCACAAGGCGCCCTGCAGCACGTAACTGGGACACAAACTTGGGGCGTTGGGGGTGGCACCGGGGTTGTGTCGCCCTCGCACTACTCCAACGGGAAATCGGGGAGGAGCCCCAGCCTGGCCCCACCCACGCGCGCATGCGCCCCACGCCACTCCATCCGGGCACTCGGCGCTCCCGCCATTTCGCAGGGCGCAGCTTCGTGCTCGCGGCCGCCATTTTGCGGCGGTGTCCCGCTCGCGAATACCCTGGCCCACGGGGGATGCCCTCCGACCGCGGTTCGGCCCGGTCTCCGCTGCCCCTCGCCGCCGGCGGGGCGGACTACACCCCGGGCCCGCCCCGGCACCGCCCCCGCCCAGGGGCGTGCCGCCGCCGCCCCGCCTCCTCTGGCCGGCCGCAGGCCGCCCGCCGCCCCGGGCCCGTGGAGCCGGTGCCGCCAGGGCCCTCACCACTGAGTCGGGCAGGTCCCTGGCGCAGGCGGGAAGACGGCACAGCACAACGACCCGAGTCTCCTAACGCGCGAAGTGACTGGGGGGGCGCCCTGCGCCCGCCTTATGTACTTCTTCGCTAGGCCCCGCCCCCGAGCCCGCCCCTCCGCCCCTCGCTGGCCAATCCGAAGCTCTGGAGGCCGTGGCTGTGCCTCATATTCATGAGCTGGGGGCCGGGCCTGTACCGGCCGCGCCCCCTCCCGCGAGCGGGCGCGGGGCACAGTGAACGGCGGGGACGCGCATGGTCCGCAGTTCCCCGCCCGCGCGCGGGAGGCGGGGCCAGTGCTCGGCGGGGCGGAGCTGACCCACTTCCGCGCGCCCGCCCCCCTCCCCCCCCCCGGCCTGTGGCGGAGAACAAAGGGGTTCGGGCGGCTTCTGCCAGTGGCCCAAGCCTCCTGGGAACCTTCTGGGAGTCGCTGGAACCCAGACCTTTGCGGTGCTCCCGCAGTCGGCGACTTACCGACCTCACCCAGGTCCCCACACCCACCCGAGATCAAGTTCTCGGACACCTCAACTTCATGTGAACCCCGATATCAGTCATTATGTACTTGCCAACATAACCGACACCCCAGAACTCTCAGAACCCCAACGTTCCACTTCGTGTGATCCGCCACAAGGCCCGCCCAAACCCTAACACTGAGGCAACTCCATTTATGTGGACCCCAATATTCTCCACGATCCCAATTATTCCTGCTTCCCAACTTTGGGTCACCCCAACTTCACCCAACCCAGTTTGCCTACGAATCCCAACCCGCAACCACACCTAACTCCCACCCCAATCCGGACTTCACCCAGTCTGGTGCAGCACCCACACGCCACAGTCACCTGGCCAGACACTTTTTTCATCCCAGCTCTGGACCTCAGGCTGACCTCGACTTGGGCTCTCAAATCCACCACTGTGCCCAACTCTTGAGTCTCCACTGCACCCCAAAATTCAGCTCAGCCCCCCATCTCCCTTTCACCGCTGTGCTCCAGCCGCCCACCAGCACACCCAGAACCCACTTGGCTCCTCCCCCTGCATCTTTTTTCTGTCTGGGAGTCCTGAGACCTCTGCTATCGGAAGAACCAGCTTTGCAGAGATCTTCACCCCCAAGGCTGCTCCTGGGAGCCCCTCTTGTGGTCACCCCTTTCCCCCTGCCCAGGCCTTGGCTCATGTTACCTTCTGTGGCCCTGGACCCTTCCATGGGTGGAAGAAGCTAGTGCAGACCCCTGCCTGCCCAGACCAGAGGCCCAAGCTATACCCCTGCCCCAGAAAGTCTTCAAAGGGCATACCTTCTGCATAAAAGTTAGGGGGAATTTGAGGGACTTCCCTGGCTGTACAGTGGTTAAGACTCCGCGCTTCCAATACAGGGGGCGTGGGTTCGATCCCTGGTTGGGGAACTAGGACCCCGAATGCCGCACGGCACAGCCAAAAAAGTTAGGGCGATTTGAGAACAGAGACCCCTGCTTTGCTGCCTACCCCAGGAAAGTTCCAGCCCCACTCCAGGCCCCAGACTCGGTGGGTCTAGCTGACGCAGTAGGAACGAGAGCATGGACACTGTCTCCTGTGACAAGGCCACTGGGACACCCTCCTCGGGCTCAGGACCCCTTCCCCCAGGCAGCAGCTCATGACTCATGGCAGCCATGTCCGCACCTCATCCCCCCACGCCACAGCCCCCCCCCCATACAATTCCCTGTGAGCCACAGCCCGCTGCTGCGTCAGCCACTCACGCAGGGCGGTTACTAAAAGGAGCAGAGAGAATCAGCACTCAGCTCTCGCCCTCCCGCCAGGGCCCATGGAGGGGACCTGGGGCCAGGCAGCCCAGCCCAGGAGTAATCCCCTCCCTTCTCGTCTGCTCCCCCAGCAAAGTCAGGTCGGCAGCTCCTGTCCCCAGACCAGGCGAACGGGTCCTTGCAGTCACCGGGGCCCCTCATCACTCTTTGCACCACCCCCCGTCCCCGCCCTCACTGTTCTGTGGTTCCTAGTCTGCCTTCTCCTGGTTTTGTGAAGTTCCCTGGTTCATTCATTCATTCCACCAGCAGTTATCAAGCGTGTACTTACTACGAGCCTGTTGCTGGGTACGGGGCTCCATGCGTACCCACGACTGTCCTGGGTTCCCATCACGGTGTGGACCTTTACCTATGGATATCTATGGATACCATACCTTTACCTATGGATACCATACCTTTACCTATGGATACCTGTCCCCAGGTGCGCCTGCACCGGATATTGTGTGGGAACTGTGTGCTTGCGTCTCAGGTGTGTTACCTGTCTGCCCACCTGTGTTTCTGCGGCTACCGACGTCGGCGTGTCCCTGTGACTCGGTGTGTACCTACGACCTTGTGAACCCGTGAGGGGCGAGATGGGGGACTGGTCTCAGGGGGCTGGCACCACCTTCCTCCCTGGAAGGTGATGCCAGCTCCCTCGGCCGCGACTCCACGCTCTCCCCGCGGACACAAGGGGGAGCTACGGCCTCGCTGTCAGCCTGGCCGGGGGCTCCCGGTCCCGCCCCGCCGTCCAGCCGACGGCCGCGAGCACCAGCGTGGGAAGGGGCTCCCGTCCCGCCCTCAGGCCCGCCCTCGAGTCTCCGCCCAAGCGCTGGGGGGTGGTCGGCGAGGAGGGGACTTAAAATAGCCGCGGGCGGGGGCGAGGCTGCTATTCACGGCCGGGACACGCGGTGCTCACCGCCTGCCCGGCGGGACGGGGCTTAGGCCGGAGGTCCCCGTCTGCACACTCACAAGACGCCCCTCCCCGGGCGCCCGCCGAAGACCACCCCCGGGGCTGCGCCGGCGTTGCCACGGAGACGGGGGCGGGGCCTTCTTGCTCCCGCACCGCCCCCTCTGTCCTCCCCGCCGGGTCGGGCCCGCCGGACGCCGGGTCCTCCCCCGACCCCGGCTAATGACCGGGCGAGAGGCGGTAATGAGCGTCTGGGCTCGGGTCGGGCGTGGACGGGGTGAAAGGCGCGTGGTGGGGGGGAACCCTGGGGCCGCGTAATTACCGGCCCCTCCCGGCCGGCCAGGCGGGGGCAGGGACGGTGCACCTGGAGGCCGCCCGGTGCGGGCGCGGAAGAGGACCGCCCTGGCAGAGACTCCAGCCCGCCCGCCTGGCCCAGATCCCCGGGGCTCAGAGCCAGGGAGGGGGAAGCGGGGACTGGATGTGTGTGTACGTTGCCAGGTGTGGTGCACATGTGTGCCGTGGGCAGGGGACTCGTGGGTACAGAGATGGAGAAACAAGGTTTCTGGGGACCATGCCTGTGTGAACATGAAAATGGGGCCGTGTGCCTGTGCACATGGCTGTGGAAGTGTGTGCATAGAACTCACATGTGTGTGTGTGCGTGTGCACACATGGAAACATGTTTGCATGGTCATGCCTTATGTGCAAGAACACAAGGGGTTGTGCGTGGACCCCAAAGCATGTGCATAACCAGGATGTGGGATCAGCCGGGGACAGCGCTGCTGCGTGTGCATGACGCGGGGGAACCGGGACTCACAGATCATATGTGCCCATGGCTGGTGGCGTGACTCATGCCCCTGGGGTGGGAACATGCCACGCACTGTCAGCAGCCGCCGGGGTCTCTAGGGCAGAGGAGAGCTACAGGAGCCCAAAAGCCAGGAGGAAGAGTTTAACTTTAACTGACTCCCCCGTCCCCACCCACCCCGTTTCCCACCTGCATGAGTAGGTGGGGACATCTGAGATCCCTAGGTGGCTGCCAACTGTGAATTGGCAGGAGATTCAGCTGCCTGCGCCCTGGCCTCAGTTTACCTCCTGTTCCTAGGAGGGGTCTTCCTGGCAGAGGGGGACGTGGGAGGGGGCACCTGGGTGGAGCTCCCTGTGACTCATGGCCCAGGAATGTGGAAGCTGCCACTCTTCTGCTCCTGCCCCAGCCCCCATCCCAGAAGTGCAAAGGCCAGGCAGCGCATCGGCCTTGCTGGTGACCGCAGTCCCCATCAACGGCAGGCACACGGGCTGTGGAATGGGACCCGGGGGACACCCGGAGGCCCACACCAATAACATGCATTCATGCAGAGGACATACGTCAGGTGTGTATGAAACGCCAGGGCCTGTGCATGCGCAGAGACCCCTGTGTGCTCGTGGAAACCCCAAAGCTTGCCTCGGTGGGGGCTGGGGATGCAACCCCCTGGGTTTCCGAGACGGGGGGAGGGCTGAGGTTCACAGCCCTGCCCCAGGGGTGGGAGGAGCTGACCCCCACTGATGCCCTGTCCGCTCCCTTGACCTTGGCCCCACGTACAGGCTCCCTGCAGGCACACAGAGGGGCCGAAGCACCCCTGACTGGGGCTGTGGCATCTCCATGGCAACACGGGAGTGGCAGTCATGGAGAGCACACCCCCCTGGGGCAGCTGCCAGAGGCTCAGGGAAGACACCTGTGTGTGTCCAGGCGGCCGCACACAGCAGTCCCACATCCTGGCCCCCACACCCAAGCAGGAAGACACAGGTGCCCATGGACTTCGTCCAGCCTTCGATCACCATCCCACCCTGGAGTGTCAGCGATGGCCCGGTGCCCAGCTGTGCAGGTAGGCGGTGTCTGGGCTCCTGTCTGAGCCTAGGGTGCATCATCTGAGAAGTGGGCACAGCAGCAGCATCTCCTGGGATCAGCGGGGGTGATGGAAGGGCAGCCGGTGACAAAAACACACCACGGAGCGGCTCCCAGTTCTCTGCTGTTCTCTCCTTTCTCCGTGTCTCAGGACACTCAGGGAATCGCCGGCCATGCCGGAGGAAGCCCCACTTCTTCTGTGGGCGCACACAGGCCCCTGCACCTGCCCCAGCCCAGTGGCCGGCTCTGCTCGGCTGGGCCTGCAGGCGCGCACGGTGCGTGGGTAGTGTTTGTGGCTGGAGCGTCCGCGGGTTTGGGTGCCGCCTCGGCTGAGCTGCGTCTCTGAGGGTCTGAGTTTGAGCTGCCTGGTGTGACCTTCAATTTTGCGGGTTTTGTCAGCGAGGTCTTGGCCCAGGGTGAGAGTGGGTTTTGAGGGTCACACTGTTGATTGAGGTTGTGGCCCCCAAAGTGTAGCTTGGGGCGGGTTTGGGGGTGTGGGGGCGGTGTGCATTGGGGTCCTTGTGCTGCAGAGCCGGAGCCTGTCACTCAGGTGGGATCGGCATGTACCCGTTGACTGCGGAGGGTGTGCAGCGCGTGTGTGGGACGGGGAGACGGGTTGGTCTGGGTCTGGTGGCGGTAAGAGGCCCTGCGTGGGCGTCTGGGCTTGTGTTGGTTTTCCGCGAGGCCTATGGATAGCGTCTGGGGCGTGGGCCGTGTGCAGGGCAGATGTAGCCAGCTGTCTCGGGCCACCGGCTCCGCCTGCCGGCGGGCGACCTCCTCCCCCCGACCCCGTGGGGCCGGCCCCGCCCACATTCCAGAAGAGTTAGGGGGTGCCCTCCCCATCCCCCGCCCGCTCCCGCCCTCTGACCCCGGCTCAAGCCCACTCCTAGCATCCCGGGCACCGAACGCCGCAGCAGCTGGCCCCAGGGAGGGGCGGCGAGGCGGGGGTGGAGGCTGGAATGTGTGCGGGGGGTGAGGGAGGGTGCCCCCGAGAGGGGGCGGAAGCGGGGGAGGGGCCAGGAGGAGGAGCTGGTGAGACCGAGACGGGAGGAAAATAGAGAAGAGACCTCCAGGGAGAGATGGAGACCCGGACCGAAATACAGACAGGCCCAGAGATCGAGGAAGGCGGAAAGGGGAAAACAGAAAGACACAGGAAAAGAGAACTCAGAGGGAGCAGGGAGAGGGGCACACGTGGGTGGGGGGAACAGAGGCAGCAGGCCAAGGACAGAGGCCCCTCCGAAGGGCAGTCTCCAGTCGTGGAAGGGCCCCAGGTGACAGCGGCCCCGCCCGCACCTGCGGGCTGGACGCTCTCCCATCCCGAGTGACACCGGCGGCTGCCTGTCCTCTGCCCTCCCAGGTCTGGGCGGCCGTGGGTGGGGCCCCAGCACCCTCGGCCGTAGCTCGGCGACTCCCGTTCCCAAGGTGCCTGGAAAGGAGGGCGTTCCCGCCAGGCGCGGTAGGGGTGGCAGTGCTAGGGCAGCCTCCGGGTGCTGGGGGTGCCGGAGTTGGCCCCAGCGGGGCACCACTCCCTCTCATCTTTCTAGGGGCCTGGCTCCTCCCTGCCTTCTTCCCAAGCCACCCCTCACCGCGTCCTTTGGCATTTCAAAACCGTGCAGCTTGCCCCAATTACCCATTTGGCCGCCCCCAGGGTACTCTGGCCTCCAGCAGAAAGACGTGACCCCAGTGACCTTCTATTGCCCGCCCACAGCCGCCTCATCATCCCAGAAGCCAGCACCTGGATCCAGGCCTCCGTCCGGACTCCACACTTTGGTAGCCACACCTGTCCACACCGCCAGCTCCAACCCCCATCAGTCTCAGGGCTCTCTGCCCGTCCGGCTAGCCCCAGGGGCTAACCTCGGACCAAAGGTTTGCTCACATCCTCGCCACCCGGCAAAGGCGACCCTGTTTACGCCGACCGCGGCCTGCTGCCTTTTCAGAGGGGACTCCTGGCCACAGCAAAACTGCGCCTCAGCCAGGCAGCGATGAGGACTTCCTGCCGCCATAAGCCCCCCCGGGCCCCCAACTGTCCCGGCTCCTGGCCTGTAGGCTTCCAGGTGCACAGGGGCGTCTCCAACTGCTCCCCTCCCCCAAATCTCCGAGCTCCCTGCAGCCCCCTTGCCAACCACCTCACTGTGAACCAGAGGCCACGTTCAGACAATGCCCCATCGGTCCCTTCCCAGGCCTCTCCGAAGCCTAAGCACAGCGTTCAGAAAGCTCCTGGGGTGTTCTGGCCTTTGCCCTCTCCACCCGCCCCTCCTCCCTGGGGTTCCCATCTCATCCCCCCGCCAAGCCAGACTTGAGGAATCACCCCTTTCGAGTCCTTGCCTTCGCCTTTTGGTTTAGGACCCCAAATGGACTTCCCAATTGTTCCCCAAATGCACCCGCTTTCACGTCTTCAGACATTTGCACACGCCATGCCCCCCACCTGGGGCACCAGTTCCCTCTTCCTATCCTTGGCAAAGTCCTATTCCTTTGGCAGGGCCTCAATCCAAGTGCCCTCCTCCCGCTCCTCGCCCTGCGCTCCCCCCAGCCCGGGGCTCGCGCACACGCGGTCGTGAGGAGGGGGCAACAGGCAATGGCCCGGCTTAGAATGGGGGGGTGCACGTGCGGCGCCCCCGGGTACGCCCCCTCTTCCGTCCCGGAGCTGCCGCAGGCGTCAGACCCCTTGGCGCGCATCCCGCCTCCAAACTGAGGACGGCCGCACGCCTCCGCGCCGCGCCGCGCCTGCGCACTCAGCCGGGCCACGCCGCAGTCCCACCTCCGGGCGGCAACCCCGCGCAGCTATTGGTGCGTGCGGAAGAGCGAACGACGTGGCCACCAATGAGGCGTCCCAGGAGTGGGCGGGGCCTGGGCCGCCCGACGCGAGGACGGGGGCGGGCGGGGCGCCCGCCCCACGGTGACGTCAGGCCCGGTTCGCGGCGCGTTGCCATGGAAGCCGCGTTTCCATCCCTGCGGGCTTCCGGGGGCCGCCCCCTCCCATTCAACTTTTTCCTCAATGGGGGAGGGGGCGGTGCAGGGCTGTCCCCGCCCCCTGTGATTCCGCGGCCCCTGCCTACTCTGGGCCTCGGTTTACCTTTCCGTGCTGCCCACGCCCACGTGGCCTGGCGTGCTGCCTTTCCGGTCGCTGCACCCCCTTGGCTGGGCACCTCTCCACTCAGCCCCCGCCTCAGGTGTGTGCGTTTCAGGCTCGCGCAGTGGGAAGGGGCTAATGGCCGCAGCACCCAACCAGGGTGGAGTTCTTCTAGGACTCCTGGGCAGGGCTGTGACCCTCGGACCCCAGGGCTGGGCGCCAGGCAGCGCCCTGTGGAGTGAGTTCCCCGGCAGTAGACCAAGTGCCCCCTGCTCTGCAGCATGCAGACACAGCCCCCGTGATTCAGCGGGTGCCGCCATCTACTCCCTCCTTCCGCATCTCCCACCCAGCCCTGTAGCGGCCACCTGGGTCACAGCCCTGACCTCCGGGGACCCGGCTGCGTGGGCAGGGGGCTCGACCTGAGCTGTCCCACCCACACTTCCACCCTGCGGTCCTCCGGGCCCGCGGGTACGTTTGACCTGAAGGTCTGAAGGGATCAGCCTGACCTGAGTATCCTACCTTCCTGGCGTGGGCGTGCGATGATTTGGGGGTGACAGGGTGGCAGGAGGGACAGAAAGGCCTTAGCAAGCTGCTCCCAGGACACTCCTGGGACTGCACCTGTTTCCGTTCCCCATGGGCGGGACTCCTAGAACTGAGGCTTGGGAGGGCAGGGTCTTGGGCTATAAGAAATCAGCCCGGGGATGGTGGTCGCTAACGTAACAATCACCCCAGTGCTCTGGAGCAAACGGTATTTCTCTTCGGGCCTCGGTTTTCTCATCTACCAAATGGGAGGGTAATTAGTTCTCTTAGGTGGCTGCGTTAAGTGAGGAAATACATGTGAAATGACCTTCAGTGTTGTTGTGATTGTGTGTCTTTGCCCAGCCCCAAAGTGGATGAAGGTGGGACTCGCCACCTGGCCCGGCCCTCAGGGAGCTCCAGGTGGGCAGGGGTGGGAGTTGCAGACAGGGGAAGTTCCCAGGCAAAGCAGGGGCGCTGGCTAGGGGTGTTCCTGGGTAGGGCACGGCCCGGAGGCTTAATCCCGATGGTCAGGGATGGGGAGCGCTGGAATGCAAGGCCGGGCAGGCCGAAGGGAGTCCACGCAGGGCTGGGGTGGAGCCAAACCGGGAGGCCTCGAGCGCCAGCCCCAGGCCCTGGCTTGACTGTGGGAGGGAGAGGGGGTGCTCTGGAGGCCTGGCGCCATACCCCGGGGGGGGCTCGGGTCAGGGGTCCTCAGGCTGGGCCCCCCACGCGTGGGCGGGCAGGTGGAGCTGCTTCCCCGTTTCTGGGGCTGGGGAAACCGTGGCGCAGAGCCTGCAGCCAGGTCTCCCTGGAGACTGAGTCCCTGGGCTCGCCTGCAGCCCACTTTATTATTTATTTATCTTTGCGGTACGCGGGCCTCTCACTGTTGTGGCCTCTCCCGTTGCGGAGCACAGGCTCCGGACGCGCAGGCTCAGCGGCCATGGCTCACGGGCCCAGCCGCTCCGCGGCATGTGGGATCTTCCCGGACCGGGGCACGAACCCGTGTCCCCTGCATCGGCAGGCGGACTCTCAACCACTGCGCTACCAGGGAAGGCCCCTGCAGCCCACTTTAGAGCCTAGAACGGAGAGGCCCCACCCAGGGCACGCAGGCTGGCAGCCCCGTGCCCACACCCTGCAGGACTTCCGGCCTTGGGTACCGGGAAGTGGCCGGCCCTCCCTCCCCCGCCAGGCGGCTTCCTGCCCACCCTCACCCCAAAGCGGGGAGGGGGCGTGGGAACTGTTCCGGGACGCGCCCCTCCCCCCGCTGGGCGCCCTGGGAGCACGTTCCACCTCCCACTCCCTGGGGTGGCGGGCTACCCCAGCATCCAACCCGACCCTCCTGAGACAGATCACCCCCTACCGTACTCAGCCCACTCTGTGACATCCAAGACCACCCCGCCCCCCGAGATGAGCAGGCCGGAGGTTCACTCGTTTCATTTTGTTTATTCCTTGAAATCACGGTGTTTGTGGAGGCTGTTTTCTTTTCCAATTTCATGTTTTCATACAGGAAACTCCCGCAAGGTGCTGGGACACCCCACAGCCCGACCCCCCGAGGGTGGGTAATGCTTTCTTGGGGGGGGCCCTGGAGAGGGCAGAGAGGGGTGGGCGGTTCCTGCCTGGGGCCTCCACTCTCAGACCAGCGGAGGCACAGACGTTATTTAAAAATCGTTAAAAAAAAAACCCCATCAGAACACACATTAAATAGATATCCAAGACAGCGCTTCAAAAACAAACCCGCCCCTTTTTTTCTTTTTTCTTTTTTTTTGGAAAAACGAAAACAAAAACAAAGATCCTTGACCCCTACCCTCTGACCCCTCCCTGCCCACCCCCCACCACAAAAAATGTACAGAGCTACAGTTAACACAAGATGTTCACATCTGAAACCATTAACTTTAAACACATAATCGAGGGCAGGGTGAGGACTTGGGGTTCATCTAGGAGGGAGGGGCAGGCAGAGGGCGAGGGGTGTTGCGCAGCACAGAGGGGCGGGGCCAGGACGAGACTGACAGGTGGGGGGGCAGGGCCCAAACATCTCCTTTATCAGTAAAAAATAAAAGTGAATGAAAAAAACCCTCCACCCCACTGAAATGGCCCCAGTAAGGGGGGAGAGGTCTGTCCCTCTGCCCTGGGGGATGCCCCTGGGGCATGGGCATGAGTGGGGAGGGTCCAAATTAGACCAGCAGCGAACCCCCCCCCAAGGGGGTTAATGCTACACAGCGTTGCCCCTCCTGGGGTTTCACAGCTCAGCACCCCCTCCCCTCCCCTCCCAGCTGCCGGAGGGCCCCCAGACACAGTCCACAGGCCCAGATCCCTCAGGTTGGGTGGGGAAGGAGGGCTGGGGGCGTCAAGCCCGCCCCCCCAGCCATTGCTCTCCGTATTTTTCAAGAGATTCCCAACCACTATTGGCTCAGTCAGAAAATTAATAGTCTATAAATACCCCAAGCTCAGAAAAACGGGGTGGGGCGGTGGGGTAGCGCTGAAGGAAGTCGCACAGTGCGTGGACGGGGTGCAGGCTGGCGGCGGGCACCACCCCTCCCTCCCTCTCCTTTCCTGGCAGGAAAGGGTCCCCCCCCACGCACCCCAGCCCACACCGAAAGGCAGGCTCTGGCCAGCCTCTCCCCTGAAACGGCTTTTCTTTTCTTTCCCAGGAAAAAGAAAAATGGAAAAGGAGAGACCAGGAAGAGAAAAGAGTACGGATGTGGAAGAGAAACAGTCCCTGGTGGTCAAGGTCGCACCTGCCGAGTTGTTTTAGGGCCAGGGTTTGTGGTGGGGGCCTCTCCTCTCCGCGGCCCCCTCCCCTGTCTGTAAAGTGCATAATGAGGCATCTACATTTTTGACTTCAACCTGAAAAGGGTGGGGAGGGCGGCAGAACGGAAGTGGGGGGCGGCTTCCTTGTCTCCGCTCTCAACCATCTGGAAAGACTGCTACATATTTGGAGCTTGGGAAGGTGGGCGGGAGGGACCCGGCCAGGTCGGGGATGAGGATGGGAGATGGAGGGAGGGGCGGGCAGTGTGAGCCAAACCGAGGAGGCAGGAACCCAAGTCCATGGAGAGTTCGGAAAACCACGGTAGGAAGTGAAATTTCAAAAAAAAAAAAAAAAAAAGGCCGCGTAACCGGGAGGGGGAAGCGCCCCACTGCACCAGCCGGCCGCTGGCCCTCCCGCGTGGGGCCATGCTCACAGGCCACCCTGGGCGAGGGACAGGGTTCCTAGGCCACCACGAACTCTGACTTGATGTCGGGGTTCACTTCTGGCTTCCAGACGGCGTCCTCGAAGTCAAGGCCCAAGCCAGCTGCCTCACTGGGGCCGCCGCCTCCCCCGCCGCCGGTGCTGTCGCTGCGGCCAGCCTTGCGGCTGGGCGGCCAGTGGTAGGGGCCCCGGGCATCGCGCCGGGCCTTTCTGCGGAGCCGTTTCTGCTGGAGCAGCAGCTGCAGGCGCTCCACCTTACAGCGGGTGGCTCGGTTTTCTGTCTGCCGCAGCCGGTCCCCTGCAGAGGCGGCAGTGACCATGACCCTGAGAGACCCTTGGAGGCCAGACCCCCAACCAAACGCGAGGACCCCCAGCAGATGGGCATCAGGCCCGATCCAGCTCTTGTGGACGCTCCCGCCAGCGAGTGAGTGGGTCAAGAGGGTCTGTTGGACCTTTAGGTCATTAATTCCACGTCTGCTGAACAGCAGGCTGTGAGCTCCATGAGGGCAGGGGCTGGCCTGAGCCGGGCACCGGGGACACGGCTGGCATAAAAATGAGCTGGAGCTTGAACCCTTTAGGCTATTTCTGTGACCCAGGGTAGGACTCAGGCTATGCCCTGGTTTCCCCTTTGAGACCGGGCCTGGGGGCCCACATCACGGTTCTACAGGACTCCGGAGGCATCCGGAATAATGAGATGGCTGTGGTGGTGGGGTGGCGGAGGCCGCCCTTGAGCGGGAGGGGGAAGCTAACCCCCTCCTCAGCCTGACTGGCCCATTCACAGAGGCCCCACGCACCATCTGGAGAAGGTGCCCGAGGGGGGCGAGGAGGAAGTGAGGATGGACTCCCCCCCCGGGGAGGGCACAAAGATGCTGTGTGCCCCCAGCACACACACTCCCTTCTCTACACGCGCCTGCAAAGCAGGGCGAGTGGCAGCTGGCGGCCCCCTCCCCGCCACCAGCGGCTCAGCTGCTCTGAGAGGCGCACAGAGGGGCCTTGAGAGACCCAGGACGGGGTGGGGTGGGGGTGGACACTCACCCGGGGGCTTGCACAGGCGGGCCTGGCTCAGGGAGGCCGGGGTCGCGGCCACCAGCTTCTCGCAGGAGGTAGTTTTGGGGGCGAGGTCCGGGGCACACTGGGCGTGGCACCGCAGCTGGGTCAGCGATGGGGGCATGCCCTGGTAGTGCCGCGTGGCACTCAGGAGGTCGTTGAGGATCTGCAGGATGGTGCCGATGTCCCGCCTCGGCCGCCCGCTGCTGTCCTGGCAGTTGGGGTGCAGCGTACCTACGGGAAAGGGTGTGGATGAGGACCCCAGTGGTGGACGTGAGGCCTCGGCAGTGCCCGGGTCTCACATGTGCAGGCGGAACCCTGGGTGACACGGGCGCTCGCACCCACCCATGAGGACACGTGGCTTGCTGTATGGCCGGGCACACGCGTGGGGATCCCGGGGAGTGTGTCCCATGCCTGGCGTGGGTTCACGTGACTGCTCGCAGGGCACGCCATGACACCTACCAGAGAAGGTCCCTGAGAAGACCCCCGGGGCGTGGTTCACGAAGCTCTCGATGACTGCGCCAGGTTTGCGGGAGCGGGACGTGGGGCTGCCCCCGGCGGGGGACGTGGGGCTGGCACCGGTGCTGGCGGTGGGGGAGCAGTCCATCTGCTGATGGGGGAGGGAGGCACATGAGCTTTGGGGTTCAGGGTCAGGGGATCACCCACCAGACCAACACCAGCCCAGGGTCTGGGGACGGCCCTTGATACAAAAGACGTATCCAGGGCTCTGACGTTCTCCCACCACGTCCTCCCCCAGACTCACCTCGGGGCAGGTGGCAGAGGCCGAGTGGGAGCGGAAGGAGCCGGCCGTGACAGGGGAGGACGTGGGCGCAGGACCAGTGGGCACTGGGGGGACGCGGGTGGCACTGGACACTGGCCGGCAGGGAGAGGACACAGGGGTGGTGGTCACGCTGGGGTCTCCACGGGCGGCAGCAGCGGCGGCAGCCAACACGTGGCGGTGCTGCAGTGGGGCGTGCTGGGCTGCGAGCTGCAGCTGGACGAACATCATATGGTCACCCACGCGCAGCGCCAGAGTCAGCGGCGAGCGGCCCGACAAGAAGTCACTGACCTGCAGAGAGCGGCCCGTCAGCCCAGGGCTCCAGCCTGTGGTGCCCCCAGCCCGGCCCGGCCCGGCCCCCCGCGCTGCGTGACCTGGGGCCTCTCGCCGCCCCTCTCTGGGCTCTGGGGTCCCTGTCGGTGCCACGGATGCTTAAATAAAATGAATCGGTATTTCCGGAAGCTGCCTCCGCCAGCCCGGCCCGGGCTGGGCGCCGCTGGGGGCTGTGGGGGGACAGAGGCGGGTGAGACGGGGGCCTGGCCCGCCCTGGCCAGCTTGGTTCTTTCAAGGGGAAACCGAGGCCAGAGGGGGCGGGGCCCAGCCAGCAATCACTGTTCTCAAAGAACCCTCACCTCACACCTCTACCCCACCCTCTCTCGCCTGTGAACACTGCAGGGGCCTAGCTCAGGCCCCCTCCCAGCTAAGCCACTGGAACAGCGAGTGGGCGAAATTCCTGGACAAATTCTTGTCCTAACCTTTGCTTTCTCAAGATAAATATTTATCTGTCCTGGGCGGGGCCGAGGCTGAGGGGGAGGCGTTGCCTCTGCGGGCGCTGGGGGGACCCTGACCAGTTCCCTGGGGCCCGAGTCTCCCAGGGCTTCAACACAGCCCATTCAAACATGAACCTTCAGTCTGGCAGCCCCTTCGCAGCGGGCGAGGGGTGCATACCACCCCCATCTGCACTGGACCCCTCCTCTGGGGCCCGGCCAGTGCCGTGCTCTCCCCGGGCAGGGATGGGGCGGAGGTTTCTGAGAAGTGACACAGGCCGCGATGACTCAGAACCACCCCCTCCCTGCTGGCAGTGGCTGGCGTAACCTTCCCTGCTTGGGGGCCATGGGGAGAAGGCAAAGGAGGCGGGCCGAGCGCAGCCCCCACCCCGCAGTCCCTGTGCACACGCCCTCCCCAGCCCCAGAGATGCCCTTTGCAGGAAGGGCCTGGGGTGGCTTCCCAAGAGCAGCTGGGGTGTCCCCCCCCACACTCCACCCTGCAACTTCCTCCCAGGGGAGGGTGAACGGGCAGGCATGACTCGGTGCCAGGCGGAGAAGCAGCTCTGGGAGCCCAGTCACTCCGCCCAGAGCCTCCCATCTCCCTCCTGACGTAGACACCCTGCAGCGGATGTGAACCAAACACGCCCAGGGGCCCCCTGCCAACCACAGCCCCCCCAGGAGCAGGGAGCTCAGTTCACATCTGCCCCAGGAAAGCACACGCTAGCCCCACCCGACTCCAGGGACCCTGGCTCTCCCCCCACCCCACTGCTCCTCCTGACGGCAGACCACCCAGCTCCTGGGTCCCCCCCCCTCCTCCGCGCCAGCTGGCTGGTGAGGGCAGGATGCTAAACGCCGGGAGGGGGCAAGGGCCTCAGGGCAGGAGGAAGGGAAGCCGCTGAGCAGGTTCCTGAGGCCGGGGACCTGCCACCCCCACCCTGGCAGCGGGCAGATAGCTGAGGCCTGTGTCACCCTCCTGGGAGGAGGGCCCTGCTGCCAGAAAAATGAGGAAAGGAGGAGGAAAGAAAAAACCTGCAACAAAACCGGGAACCCAGTGTGGGCCAGCCCCAGCCTTCCTCCTCGTCGCCCTCCCGGCACTTACTAAATATTTCCCTAACATCCTGTCTGGTCTGTGCTGGCCCCAGGGGCTGCGCGCCCCCGCCCCCTCCCCCTTTTGGGGCAGAGAACAAAGGGTAGAGGGAGGAGGGGGAGGGGTGACTCCCCACCCCTCGCAATGGGTTCACGAAAGGCGGAAAGAGTATCACCCAGTCCCATCCCTTCCCCCCCCATCAGAAATGTTAAAAAGGTCGCTCTGGGGAAACCACAGTGGGGCAGGGGGGAGAGTGCCTCGGCACGGCTGGTGAGGCTGGGGACGCAGGCCCGGTGGTGTGGGAGCATGGGCCAAGGTCACCCCGCAGGCAGGCTTGTGAAAGCTAGGCCCCCTCCCCCATGGCGGCCACCGTGGGAGAGAAGGCTCTCAAGGTCAGATGGTGAGTGCTGGGGGGGCGGGGAGGAGGAATAGGAAGCTGGGTGACCAGGCCAAGCTGGCACGAAGGCGGAGCGGCGTGTCCCCTCCCCTCCTCACAGGCCTGCTGGGGGCACAAACAACCCCCAGGCCCTCCAGAGTGGCCGGGCACTGGGCCTGCTGCCCCCAAGGGCCAGGAGGGGGCCGGCGCGGGTCTTACCTGGGTCTCAGTCAAGCTCTCGAGGGCCTGCATCACAGACTGTTCTGGCCTGGAGGCCTGAGACTACAGAGAGAGGAAGAAGAGACCCTGAGGGCGCAGCCGAGCACCGGGGTTGGGAGGGCCCCGCTTGATGGGTGGGGTGGGTGGCCCGGAGGGGAAGGGGTCCAGTGTGTGATGGGGACTGTGCTGGCAGGGGAGGGGACTGCGCTCGCAGGGGAGGGGGCTGCCTGTCAGTGCGGGGCCTCGAGGCGCACCGCCCCAGCCATTTACCATGAGGCCCGCCTCCACGGTGGGCACGAGCGTCAGCTTGCTGCCATCCCCCACGCCGAGCTCCTGCAGCTTCCCCGAACTGAGCCGGCTGAGTGGGGAGGAAGGAAGAGGGTGAGGCTACACCGAGACAAGGCAGGGGCTGGGAAGCGGAGTCCGCGGGGGAGGGCTGGGCTCGTGAGGTAGAGACAGGCGTCCATCACCCCCACCCCTTCCTGGTCTCCAGATCCAGAGACCTGAGTGTGTGCGTGGTTGAGGTCAGACCCTGGGAGCTCCTGCTGACGGTGCAGATCCCTTCTTCCAAGGAACCCCAACTCTGGACTGGGGGCACTCCCTCTGCGCCTCAGCGAGGCACGTTTTCACCATCTAGGCCCAGCGAGTCCCTTGGCACCCTCCCCCAACCCTGGGGCCGCCCCCCTGTAATTCAACCACCGGGGCCTGGGCTGTCCCTGCGGGCCAAGCGCTTAGCCTTTCCGGGCTTCGCCGGGCGGGCCTCCCCTCCTCCCTCCCTCCCTCCTTGGCGCAGGCCGCCGCCGCGGCCGCCGCTCAGACAAAGGAGACCCTCCCCCCTCCCGCCCCTCCCCCACCGGGGCCCCTCCGCTGGGGATGGACACTGCGTGTCCCCAGAGGCCCGCGGAGGGAGGGCTCCCGGCTTGGAGGCGATTTAAATGGCGGGGGGGGGAGGGGGAGACTGCGGGAAGGGCTTGGTGGCGAGAACAAAGGGGGGCAGAGAGACGCAAGTGGGGGGAGAGGCAGCCAGACGCAGAGGGGGCCGCCGAGCAGATGCGGAAGCCGGCGGGTCGCAGGCAGAGGAGGCAGCCGCCGCGCCCCCCACCCCCGTAGCTGTGACCCCCGCGCCGCCCGGGACTCCTGCCTTCCGGTGGGGGACGCCGCCTAAGCCCGACCCGAGGCGCCCTCCTCGCAGCCGCCTTTGTGCAGCGACCCCGGGCGGGGGAGGGGGCCAAGACTGGCAGGGCCGAGCAGAGGGCGCCCGAGAGCGCGCGGCGCGCCCCCGCCCCCCGTCTGGCCGCCCCCTTCCTTCCCCGAGCGGCGCGCTCTTTGTTCCCGCCCCGGGGCCGGGGCCAGAGGGGGCGGCGGGCCCGGGGGGCGCGGGGGCTGGGGGCGCGCGGTACCTACGTGTCTTTGTGGAGCAGCGCCAGGCGCTCCTTGGGCACTTTGAGACGTTGGGACAGCCTCTTGCGCAGCCCCTCCACCGTCTCGTCGGGAGGCACCGACAGCTCGTAGCGGGTGCCCGTCGTGCTGTGGATGGCCAGGCTCATGGGCGCCGTCTCGGCCGCCGGGCCCAGCTCGCAGGCACCGCCGGGGGCACCGCGCCGGCAGCTCCGGGCGCCGCCGGGCTGCGGCTCCATCCCCGGCCCGCGCTGGGGGGCTGGAGTCCGCGGGGCGCCGCCAATTCTTGCCGCGCCTCCGGGCAGGGCGGGGGGGCTCCCCAAACAGGGGTCCTCGGGGCCCCTGAGGGCGGGGGGCAGCGCGCTTTCCCTTCGAGAAGGTCCCAGGAGCGGAAGGCGAATCAAGAATCAAAAATCCGAGTGGCGCTCCGGAGTCGCGTCGGCTCGTCGGGGCACCTTCCTGGGTGGGGACTACACTCTCAGCTCCTTTCAAGGGCGGCGGGCGCGGGAAAGGGTCCCGGAGGAGGGGGCGCCACTCAGCCGGCCGCGCTCAGGGCCGTCTGCCGCTCGGGCCGAGCTTCCCCGCGCGTCCCCTCCCTTAGCAACAGCCGCCGCCGCCGTCGCCGCCGGAGGATCTGGGGGTGAAAGTAACAAGAAAAAAAAGTTATAATGTATCAACGTCCCGAAGGGCGGGGCCTCCGCCCCCTCCCATTCACTACTTACTCCGCCGGCCCGCGCCGACCAATCAGCGCGTGCTGAACGCCCAGTCGGCCACACAGGCCGGCCAATGGGAGCCCCCGCGGCACCGCCCCACGTGGCCGCGCGGGCCCACCCCTCGCTCCGCCCCTGTCCCGTTGGCCAAGCGGAGCGCGGCAGGGGCGGGGCCGGCGCCGCTCTGGCCCGCCTCCGCACCCCCGCCCAGCCGCGGCCATTCATAAGGCCCGGGCCCGCAACAAAGGGCGGGCGGCCCGGCCCGGGGGGCGCGGGACCCAGGCTTGGGGCGGCGCGCCGTGGGGGAGGGCAGTGGCTGCGCGCCGAAGGAGCAGGAAGCCGGGGCCTTCCCTAAGCGCCGATCCGGGAAGCCGCCGCTAGCGGAAGCTGGACGCTGTCCCCGCGCCTCGTGGCCGAGCCCAGGCTGGGGCGCTCGCGGGAGGGTCGGTCCGGGGTGCCCCCCACCCGTGAGGCGTGAAGCCCCGGCAAGGGTTGGAACTGCGGGCGGGGCCTGCACCCCCGTGGCCGGTGCCGTGGTGACGTGGCCGGTGCCGGAGAGGCCCTCCCGCGCCGGTGCCACCTCGCGTCCCACTCCCGTCCCGCCGGGCCGGGCCCGCTTCCCGACTCGCGCCCGCCCGAGCCGTGACGTGACGCGGCGTCCCCGGCTGCGCCCGCGCGCGCCGCTCGGGGCTGCGGTGAGTCAGCAGCGCCGGCGCGCCCTCTGCCGGCCCCACCTGGGAGCGCTGCCCGGAGACCCGGGGAGGGGTCGCCGAGGCCTCCAGGGACGGGGGCAGTCCGACGGGACTGCGGGCGTTGTGGGAGCCTCGCTAGGAGTATGAAGCCTCCAAGTCAGGAGACTGGGGCCTCACATTCGGGGAAACTGAGGCCGGAAAGGCAACTAGCTCAAGGTCACTCTCGGGGAGGGGGAGTGCCCGGGGGGCGGGGCGGGGGCAGAGGTCCCTCCCGGGCTGTGCTGGCTGCGCCGAGTGCCTCCCACTCCACGTCCCGGGGGGCTTCCCAGGGCTGGAGACACCTTTGAACACTGCCTGCTCAAAGAACAAAGAAAAGTGGGGCACCCTCAAGAGCCTAGAGTGAGAACCCCCTTCCTCGGCCCGCGAGGTCCCGCCCCCCACTCACCGGGAGAGGCAAGTCCGAAGTCCCAACTGTCCTGAGTGTACCCACGTCCAGGCTGAGTGCGCGGTGGCGGAGCCGGTCTGGGGCCGAGCGGGCGGCCCCCGAGCCTTTATCCGCGCCGCCTTCCCTCGGGGTGGAGTTTGGGCGGCCAGGGGGCGGGGGGCCGGGCAGGCGGTGACGCAGGCCGGCCCCCGCCCCTGCCTGCCGGCCAGGGCCCTGGGGCGCCGTCGGGCCTGGGCCACCCGCCCCCTAAATCTCGCATTTTAAACGGGGAGGGGGTGGCGCTCCTTGAATGCTACGAACCTGGGGTCACGGTCGGCCGCGTTGACGACTCGGGCGCACCCGCACTCCGGCCCGTGCTACGGGGTTTCGGGGTGCACAGCTGGATTCTCTGCCCCGCCCCCTTTCTGGCCGAGTGCTTCCGCCTGGGGGCGCCCGCTCGGCGGTAAGGGGGGCCTGAGTCAGCGGCCTCGGTCCAGGAAAACAGGCTGGGGTCACCTGCCTGCAGTGGGGGGGCCCCAGCCAGCTGCCCTGGCGGCCCAGCCAACTACATCCCTTAACGGTGACCTCAGAGGGCATTTATGGAGCGATTCACCAGCGCCAGGCCTGCCTTGTGCATCCAGTCACCGCCCGCTGGGCTTTGTGACCCCGTAGGGCACTGACCTTTGTGAGCCTCAGTTTCTGCAGGGTGGCAGTAGAATGAAGTGAGAGAACACAGCAGACCTCACTCTGGAGCCTGGGGATGTGGGGCCCTCACCTAGGCCTGGCAATATTGCCATCATCCCATCAGGCATGCTCACCTGCTGGTATCCTGCCTTTGTGGTGGGCGTAATCACCCTACCCATTTTACAGGTGAGTAAACTGAGGCCACACAGCCATTAACAGGCAGAAGCCTGGCATGTCCTCAGGTGTGTCCCTACAGGTCGCCCTGTGTAAGGGGTTTTCTAAGGATGACCCTGGCTGAGGGTAGGACCCTCTCAGTCGTCCCTCCCTCTCTGTCCAGAGGAGGGGGACCCCAGGCCACTTGTCCACTTATCTGGTGTCTCCCTTTATCTGACCCGACCACCTCCGCCCCCAGCCTTGCCCTGGGGGCCCCTCCCAGGGCTGTGCTCCTTTCCAGGTCTGCCTCCTGCTCCCACCCAAGGGCTCCTGCAGCCTCTGGCCCCCCACCCTCTCACAGGCACACCCAGACACTCCCAGCCCCATAGGGTCAGGGCTGGGCTTGAGGGAGGGATCAGGAGGCTGGGGTTGAGGCACGGATAGGAGTTTGCCAGATAAACAGAACAGTGCTCAGATGAGAAGCAAGTGAGCGCAAAGCACCGGAGGCTCTCACGAGTGCCCCGAGACCTGGTGATGGGGCCGGGCTGAGGGTCTGCGGGCCCGGCCTGCTCTGCCTGCAGAGAGAGCAGGAAGGCAGCACAGGGGACCGTGCGCTCTGAAGCCGGAGCATCTGAACGCTGGAGGGCTCACGGAGGGACAGGCCAGGTGGGACCCTCAGGTGGGCAGGTGGCGCTGGGTGGGGTGCGGCTGAGACCTCCAACGGGTCTGTGATCTCACTGGGGCTGGTTCGTCTGCCTGCAGGGAAGTGGGCTGTCTCCTGGCATGGGGCCCCTGAGGGTCACACACACAGGAGACCAGTGGCCCCTGCCTGGCTTTGCAAGTCCCAGTTGATAAACGTGCCAGATCAGCCTAAGGCCTGTTCTCTCCCACTCATAGCATCCCTGTACTATGGGGGGCAGTCCCAGGCCGTGAGTGCACTCAAAGCACGAGGGGACCCCTTCCTGGGAAGGAGATGAACCCTTGGGCACCGCCTGCCCCCACAAGGCCCAAGGCCTGCACTCTCAGAAGGGGTCGTGACCCCTGGTTCCTGGCCCTGTGACCCATCCCACCCTGGGTGCCTCCCACCCCAGGACGCAGCCTGGCCAGCACAGGCTGTTCCTGAAGCTGTCAGGGCGCAGGTGTCCCCAAGCCGGGCTCTGAGGCGTGCACATCCCCCAGGGGGCCTGCACCATGCTGGGGGTCCTAGCTGTGTGGCTGTGTCCCATAGCCCCGGGCTGTGGCTTCAGGGGGTGATGGTGCAGGCAGGTTCCCTGGTGTGGGGACCACTGGTCCAGGGTCTGCTCCCACAAGCCCCCACCAGCCCCCAACTGTGTCCTTGCTCTTATTTATAGAACAGATGAGAAGCCAGTCCAGGAACTCGAAGACCTGGGCTCTAAGCCGGGAGACAAGGAGGGGAGGAGTGGGGCTGCACCTGTGACCCCACGGCTGTCCCAGCTTTAGCTGAGCTGGGGTTTCCTGAGGAAGTGGGGGCCGGCTGCTTGGACCTCACCTGCACAGAAGGAGCGAGTCCCAGACGGACACCGCCCAGAGCCGCAAGCTTGCCTGGAGACTCCCCAGACATCGAGCCTCTGAGGCAGCTACAGGACAGTCCTTCGCATAAGATCGTGACACAAGACCACACAGCCCACCCGTGCCAATGACAAGCCCGGGAGTGGCCGCTCCGTCACCTTCTGGCTGCCGGTGACACACAGAGAGGCCCAAGCTTTCCCACACACTCACCCCCATGAAATGCCCCACCAGCTCTGCTCTGACCCAGGGCCGGGGAGGGGGACAAGGAGGTGGCCAGTGCCTGGGTCACCCCCATGGTTGCAAAAGTGAGTTACTGGCTGAAAGAAATGGGACAGCCCTGAAGCTTCAAGGTGCCAGGACCGCCCCCGCCTGGCCACCCCACCCATCTGGGGCCAGTCCAGGGGCCCGGGTGCCACGGAGGTGCCAACACCATCAGGGATCGGGCACCTGGCCAGCTGGGGCCACCCACAGGCCAGGCAGGCACAGGGCAGGGCCTCCGTTGGAGCAGGCAGGACCCACCCCCTCCCAGTGCAGCTGGGGCGGGGCCGGGGAGCCCACGGGACAGGCGTCACAGTCTGGAACCTGGCAGAGCCTCATGTCTGTCCAGCAGCCCAGGCCCAGCCCAGAAGTGGCAGCCACGCTGCTGCCTGCCATCCCCAGCCCTGGCTGGTGACCTTCGCCTGTGCCCACCCTCCCGGCGTGACAGCCAACAGCCTTCCCACAACCCAGTCTAGTTTTGCGAGCTGAGCCCGCACCGCCAACACCCCAAGCGGTTCAGACTACAGCCTGCTGAGCTGGGAAGGCTGAGGCTGGCTGCCCCACCTCGCTGCGCAGACACA
Source organism: Orcinus orca (assembly GCF_937001465.1). Taxonomy (NCBI): domain Eukaryota; kingdom Metazoa; phylum Chordata; class Mammalia; order Artiodactyla; family Delphinidae; genus Orcinus; species Orcinus orca. The sequence continues at coordinate 700,595 of NC_064561.1, read as the reverse complement.
GGACACTGGGGGAGAGGCCGCGCTGGGTCCCAAGCCCACCACCAAGCAGGATAAAGTCAGCGTATGCAAACTGGATTCCAGGTGTTTAATGAGGGTTCGGGCAGGGAGCAGGCTGTCCGTTGCCGGTGGCTGGGAGCAGAGGTCTCTGCGGCAGATGCGGCAGAGGAGTGGTGGCCAGCACGTCAGGTTGGGGAGATCTTAGGAAGTGGAAGAGCCTTCCGGGGTGAGAGTAATCCCCACGGGTAGGGCAAGTGCCCGACCTTGACGCCAGCCCCCAGGCCTACCAGAGCTGGCTTGTTTCCCTGGTTTATTCACCACAGAGAGGCAGAGCCCTGAAAGGCGCTCTGGGCAGGCGCCGGCACTGCGCTGCCCCCTGGTGGCTTCCTAGAGAGGATGGCTCCCCCAGGATCACTCCCCCAGCCTCCCAGACAACCTGCACCCACAGGAACTGGGTCCTCACGCCAGGCCATCCCCTGCCCAGCTCTGGCCCAGTCTCCCTGCCGGAGCCAACATGGGGCATGCACCACCTACTCCAGGGCCTTCACCAAGGCCTCGTTGGCCTCGATGCGGATTTGGATCTCGGCCCTCATGGCCTCGTCCGTGGCCCCCAACAGCTCCGACTGCGCCTTCTCCAGGTTCGCCTTGGCCACCTGCAGGGGGTGGGTGGCGGGTGAGGGCGAAGCAAGGAGCCCAGCCCGGTACCTGTTCCCTCCCTGCAGTTGGGGATTTCGTGGCAGCTCGGAGCACCAGCTTCCCCTGGAACACTCACCCCCAGATCCAACATGTCCAGTGTGACAGCTTCCTCAGCCAATAACTGCACCGAAGAGTCAGCGTTCACTGTGACCGAGCCACTGCTCACTGCAGGAGGAGGGGGAGTGAGAGGTCCATGTACGGGTGTGGGGACACAGTCAGCCCCAGAGCCCCTGCAGGGCCAGGAGGGTGACCACACAGCGTGGCTCCACGATCCAAAGGCCCCAGCACACAAGTGAACAGAGCCCACCAAGTGAATCTACTGTAGACTGGACATGGGGACAGAGCCCCCTCCTTTTGCCTAGCAGCCCAGGAGTTGAGCCAGGGTTAGGAGTGAGCCGAAGCTGATTTCCAGTCTGGGTTGTACCGCTGGGGCCACGCTGTGGAAAACCTCCTCCGAATTGAGGATCCTTTCTCCTCAGATGGGCCCCCGCCCGGCCCACTGCTGACCACTTACATCCCTAACCACACCCAGCCCAGTGCCGGGGAGTTCTATATCCTTGGTGTCCTTCCTGACACTGCCAACTGAAACGAGAACTAACCCGTTGAGACAAGCATCTCCCACCCAGCCCCTTCCCTCTGCCCTCCCAATCAACTCACCAAAGTATTTGGAGACGGTGCCGTCCTCAGCGTGGACCACAACCAGCCCTGGTCGCAGGACCTGCAGTGTGGGTACGTGAGCTGCCAAGATGCCAAACGCTCCGGTCTGCGTGGGCACGTCCACCTGTCGAACGTTGACGCCGTTGAAAAACACCTAGACAAGATACATAAAGAAAGGGTCACTTAAGGCTAGTCCCTCGGGGAACAGCAGTCAGTCTCCGCCGCAGTTAAACAGCCAAAGCAAGACTGAAAGCTGACGGGGGACACGGAGGCAGCCGATGCTTCGGTGGGGTCCTCGTGCAGGACTGCAGCGCCTTCGTCTACTTGACAATGGAATCCAGGCACCCTAGCCCTCGGGTAAGGAGGCGCGGTCAAGGCAGAACCAGCGAGCCACCTGGGGAGGAGCGTACAAGAAAGGTGCCCAAGGACTCAGGTTCTGAACCACGTGAGGAAAGGCGCACATCGAAATGGGAGGCTGAGGAGCGACCTGAAAGTTGGGCGGTCAGATCCCGGACCACACGGGGGAGGGGCGCGGGTCGGGAATGGGGGTCGCCGACCTGAGGGTTGGGGGCTCGGATCCTGGGCCACACGGGGGAGGGGCGCGGGGTCCAGAATGGGGTCTCGAGCCCGGCGGACGTCCGAACCTGCGTGGGTGAGGCGAAGGTGAAAGACATCTGTCCCGGGCCCGCGGCGGGGGCCGGGGCGGCGGCGGCCTCGGCGTAGGCGCGGGCCTGGCGCACGAGGCGGCCCAGGCCTGGGCGGCGGAGGAGCGCAGCGGGCAGCATGATGGAGGGCGGACGGCGGACAGCAGAGCAGGGTCGGGCGGACTCCGGCTGGACGCCAGCGGCCTGGAGGTCGAGGAAGACGACGCTCGAGGACTTCTGGGAGAAGAATCCCGACGAGGGCGCAAGCGCGAACTACGACTACCGGCGCGCTGTGCGCGATGTTGTAGACGGCGAACCGCCTGGACGCGCGGCATGCTGGGGGTTGTAGTTTCCTTCCGGCAAGAGCTCCCAGCCCGGTGGTCAGGTGCGGGGGTCGGTTACACGGCTCTGCACGGGGAGCACCAGAAGCCCGCGCGGAGAAAGAGACACTTAATTCAAGATTTTGGGGGCGCTCATTGGATGTCAGGCGCTGGGGAGACATCAGGGAAATATTAAGATTCCTGCTCTAGTTTGGGGTGGTGGGGGCGTTTAACAGACAACGTAATAAATTGTACAGTATGTTAGGAGGTGACAAATACTTAAAAATGAAAAAGAGTATGGGGGCCGGATGGGGCAGGCAGTGATTGTAGGAGGTGCAGGCGTCCCGGGAACGGTATCCCAGGCGGAGTGTCCAGCTCCCGTAAGCGTCCAGTGGTGTAGGAATCTCTTGGCTGCACCCCTAAGGGCGCCGGCAGAGGGCGCGCCGCGCCCGGAGATGCGCCCCCCGCAGCCCCTCCCGGCCACCGCCTCCGCGCGCTGCTGACGCAAGGGCGCGTGCGCGGGCGGCCCTGGGCTCCGCGGACGTCACCTCGGCCCGCGCAGCCTCGCTCGCGGCGCTGACGTCACCGCTCCGCCCCCGCGCGCGGGCAGGTCGGCACCCCGGGTTGGGCCCCAGCCCCCACCTTGGGCTCCGGGAAAACGTGGAGTCCGGCTAGACCGGGCTGAGGTCCACATCCGGAAGGGCCTTGGGTGAGGAGCGGACGGGTGCAGGGCGCGGGGGGTGGGGGTGGGTCACACCTGGGCTCGTGGCTGGGCAGGTGCTGTGGCCGAAAGAGGCTCCCACACCAGGGAGGCCCGGGGCCTGGCGCCCAGGCCCCCGCACCCTCTCTAGGTCAGCGCTGTGAGAGGTACTCGTGGAATCAGTCCTTATGCGCTGGGCATCCTGGCCCTAGTCAGGTGTGTGCAGAGGGAAGCTCTGCTCCCATTTCTTAGGGGTGCGTCCTGTGCACGGCTTGCTCGTCCCGGAACCCTGGATCCTACTGGAAAAGAGGCCTATTTTCATATGCTTCTCAGACCCATCTATTGGACTTGTCTCTAATCCCCACTCCAGGGTAGCCAAGGGGTCGGCGCATCACCTGTTACTCAGGTCCCCAACCCGGGTTTATCCTGGAATTCTCTGGTGTATCCATCGACAAGCCACCCAGCTCGGCCCCTGTAGCTACCTTTACTGACTTGGATGGCCACAGGCTCCTCCCCTAGCTTCACCAGGGCACCTTCTCCACAAACAGCCAGAGGGACCACATCATTCCCCTGCTGGGGACACAAGCTGCCTCCCCCTGGTCCTCCAACACATTCACATTCAGCCCACACACTTGGGGACCTCAGGGACTTTGCCCATGCAGTTCCCACACGCCTGGAGCCAGCCTTCCCGGGTAATTGTCCACTTGACTGCCCCTTGCCCTCCTTGGGCTGTGTCACCCTTTCATCCACTGGACACCTTCTCTCCAGGGTGCTGCCCCTGTGCTATGCTCTGCTCTCGGACCCAGCTGTAAATGAACTGCTTTTGGAGGTCACCGCAGTGGGGGCAGGGGTGAGGAGGGACACAAGGCAGAGGAACAAGTAACAGGCAACGACGTGCAGGGCCTCGGAGAGAAGCAAAGCGCAGCAGAGCTCCGGAATGTGGGGTGGGAGTTGCTTTGTTAGCAAAGGGAGTCAAGAGGAGATGAAGACTTCGTCGTTGGGAAAGAGGTGAAGGAAGCTCCGGAGGGGACAAGCTCTCTGGGCCTGGCACCTGCACGTGCAAAGGCCCTGGGGTTGGACTGGGCCTTCCTCTTTCACTGGAGGAGAAAGGGGTGCCATTGTGCTGTGCTGAACACAAGGCCTGGCAGGCTGGGATGGGACCCCGACCTGGCTGGTGGCAGATTGGTGGCCTGAGCATCTAGAAAGATGAGGCACAACTGTCTGAGAAAGAGCAGTTTGGGGTTGACCAGGCATGGGGTTTCTGCAGGGGTAGTCCTGTTGTCACCCCACCCCAGGCAAGCCCTGGTGGCACTCAGAATGCGTTGTGTTCCATTATCTTTGCTGCTCATCCTAACAACAAGACAACCCTGACAGTGCTGCCCATGTAGGGGAAGAAAAGTGGGACATGTGCCCTGGAGCCCCTAGGCTGTGCACCCCGGAGACTCCCAAACCGGGGAAGCGATGGTTAGGGAGTCTGGGCACCCCCGGACTCCAGGCCGCGGGGAGTCGTGCGCCCTGGGACCAACACCCCTTTGGTCCCCCGTCCCCGGGGATCCAGTGAAGGTCGAGGAATCGTGCCTCAGGGGCCGGGGGCGGAGATTCAGCTGCCTCGGGAGAGGGCGGCTTCGCGTGGGGAGGGGGCGCCCAGGAGCACAGGCTCCGCCCCCCGCCCCCGCCGGAAGGGACGGGGAGGCGGTGGCCGGCGCGGAGCAAGCGAGAAGCGGCGGCGAGCGAGGTGGGGGCGGCCGGCCGGGGACCCGGCAGCACCGGGCGGCACCGAGCGGGTCGGAGCGGGCTGGCCGCCAGCGCGGTCACGTGTGTGACCCCTCCTCTCGCGCCTGTCTCCCCCGCGCGCCGAGCTCTCCATTCATAAATTCTCCGCCTGCTCCGCGGCTACCGGGCGCCGGAGCCCGCCGGGAGCGCCGTGCAGCAGCCCGCCCGCCGCCCATGGGCCGCGCGCCCCGGCGCTGAGGTAGGCGCGCGGGCCTGGGGCTGCACCGGGGCGGGCGGGGGACAGGACGAGGCCGCACGGCCCGCCCTGGCTAGAGACCACCGGCCCTCTCCCGCGAGGCGGCGAGGCCGGAGGCAGGGAGCGGAGGGGCCAGGGCCGGCGTGGGGGCCAACCTGCCAGGCTCTGCACCCGTCTTCGGCGGCCCGGAGAGGGACCCTCGCCCACGCCCTCCCTCAGCCTCAGTTTCCCCCTGAGAAATGCGGCGAGGGCCGTGGCGTTTCCGCCCCCGGGCTTAGCCCGGGGTTGAGATGTGCCCGAGGTCGGCTGTCTGCATCTCATCACTCGCCATCCCGGTCCCCCGGGCCGGTTGGGGACGCGGGGGTGGGCGCGGTGGCGAGCCCGATCGGGAGCCGAGGCCCGGCAGGACTTTAGGGTGGCCCGTGGGCAACCTCCGCCCTGGTCTCCCGTCCCCACCTGCTCCCTAGGAGTCCACCTCCCTTCCCCTTCGGCCTCCTACTGTCTTTCCTGGTCTCCTGTCATCGTCCCTGTGCCTCTGCCCCCTCCCCCATAACCTGAACTCATTTCCCGACCTACATAGAGGCGCCCCCTCCCCCGAGAATGCAGGGGAGCCGCGGCCAGCCTCTGACCCGAAGTGCCGAGGACACCTGGCTTTTCCCGGACCCTCCCCTGCTATGGGCCTCAGTTTCCCCCGCTGTCGAGTAGGGTGAAAGTCCCAAAGGGTTGGGGGCGCTGGAACCTGTACACAGGCTTTCCCTTTCGTGTGGGGACGGGCCGCGCGCCGTGCCCACTCAGGGCTGCTGGTCGTCCCGGCCCCGGACTCGGTTTCCTGAGATTCCAGAATGCGGCCACCGGTCCTTCCCGCCGGGAAGAGCCGCGTGTTGGGGAGGGCGGTCAGGTGCAAGGTCCAGGCAGTCCCTCTCCCGAGAACTGAGACCCTCTCTGCCTCAGTGCTCCCGGCTCCAGGCAGACGTGGAGCCCGGCCGGCTCGGGCGGGGACGGGTGCGGCGGGGGCGCGCAGCCGACCGGGCACCGGCGGGCGGCGGCGGCAGCAGCCATCTTGCCGCCCGGGGCTGGCTCCAGCCGCCCCTGCAGGAGGCCTCCCTCCCCCGCGCCCCCTCCCCTCCCCAGTGCTCCCTGGCAACCCGCCCCCCCCCCCAGCTTGGCCTGCTAGCTCAGTCGCCATGGGAACCAGATTCTTGAGGGTTGGGAACAGATGCGCCTCCTTTGGCCTTTTCACTCCCACCGGTACTGGGCGGAGGGGGAACCTGTACATCCAGGAGTCGTAACCTGGAGTCCCGGCGCTCAGCCCCTCCACCCCCTCCCCGGGCTGGCCAGCCCCAGGGATGGCCCGAGTCCCCGCTATTCTGGAACCAGTCTCCTGGGGCCGAGGCGGCCCCTCCCGCTCCCTGATGGTGCAGGCAGGGCCCCTGGGGTCTGGCGGGAGTGAGTTGACAGCCTCAATTTGCCTATTCCTCGCAGAGGCACTTCTCCTTTCCTGGGCAGGGCTCCGGCCCCATGCCACCTTGCCGGGCCGGCCCCACCGGCTGGGGAAGCTGTTGATACGCACGCGCCTCCCCCTTTTCAAAGATGGGGACATGGATGTCTGATCTGACCCGGGTGGGGGCTGCCTCGGGGCTCCTCCCCACCTCTTCGTGAGTCACCGCCCTGTGTGGTCCCCTGCTCGAGCTCCCGGGAAAGCGGGAGGAGGGACAGAGGAGCTGGAGCTGAGCAGGCCCTGCCCCTCCAGGCCCCTCCTCCTAGCCTCAGAATGCAGCCCACGGCCACCATGGCCACGGCCGCCACCACCTCCACCACGGTCGCCCTGACCACGACGTGGGACAACGCCACGGGCCGCCCCACCGTGAGTGAGGGGGGTGTGGGGGGCGGGGCCGCCAGAGTCCACGCCCACAGGCCCTGACCCTTGACGCTGGCCCCGCAGGGGGAGCCCGACCCTGTCCTGGACAACTACATGCTGCTGGTGGTGGTGATGGCGCTCTTCGTTGGGGGCACCCTCGTGGTGCTGTCGGGCACGCTGCTGCTCTGCAGGCGCTGCTGGGAAGTCCACAGGCGCGTCCACAGGTGCGCGGGCCCCCAGCCCCACGACCTGCCCCGCAGGGGAGCTAGGACAGGTCAGCCTAAGAGCCCACGCCGCAGGGGCGCTGGGCCTGCTTCTGAGTGACGGTGCCCACGTGTCTGCGCAGGAGCCTGGGAGAATGGGGTGGGTCCGAGGGAGTGGGCTCCGTGAGCTCAGGATGCCCCGGTGGCCATGAGCCCTGCGGGGGACCCCGTGGGCAGCGCCCTGGGTCCTCTGGCCCACTTTGCTCTCCTGCTGCCCCTCCCCAGAGCCACAGAGGAAGCAGAGAAGACCACCACCAGCTACCTGGACAATGGCGCCCGCCCTGCCCAAGGTGAGGAGCCCTGCCAGGCCTGTCGCCGCCCGTCTGTCCGCCCCCCCCCCCCGCCCCCGGGCCGCCTGACCATCTGTGTCTGTCTGTCTCCCCCACCAGACTGGGCGCAGCTCGAGTCCGACTCATCTCTGTTTCCTTAAGCCCACGCGTAGGTGCTCACAGGCGCGTGCTGCGTGAGTGAGTGTGTGAGCGGATGAGCGAGTGCCCTCCACACCCCCACCCCGCCCCCGGTGGTCAGTCGGGCCCTCGGCGCTCCCTTCCCGACCCGGCCCCGCAGCCCAGCCGCCCGCCGGCGCCTGGCGCGGCCCACCCGGGGCCCACCCTCTCTTGGCTCTCCTCGCAGACCCCGAGTTCAGGGGGGAGGAGCCCGAGGGCCAGGACGCCGAGACCGAGCGCTTCCTGTCCACCAGCTCCACCGGCCGCCGGGTGTCCTTCAACGAGGCGGCCCTGTTTGAGCAGAGCCGGAAGGCGCAGGACAAGGGCCGCCGGTAAGGAGGGCCCAGTGCCGGGGCTCACCTGGGAGGTCACCTTGCTGCGCTGGGCTTGCGGGGCAGAGCTGGCCCCCGCCGGTGCCTGGCTGTCCCCCACTCTCGGCGGGCAGGGTGACGGTGGGGCCGGGGAGGACGCTGGGGTGTGGGTAGAGGGACCCAGCTCGCCCAAGGTGACGGGCAGGCGCGCTGGGCGCAGGTACACCCTGACCGAGGGGGACTTCCACCACCTGAAGAACGCCCGCCTCACCCACCTGCACCTGCCGCCCCTCAAGATCGTCACCATCCACGAGTGTGACTCAGGCGAGGCCAGTGCGACTGCCACACCCCACCCCACGGCCGCCCCCAAGGCCAGCCTTGCCATCTTCCAGGTGAGTTGGGGGTGGCAGCTGGCCCGGAGCTCAGGGGCGGCCCACCCTCCCCCAGCAGGCACCACTTTTCCCACCTTCTGGCTGCGCCCTTCACCTCTGGGTGGGGAGTGGGGCCTGGCCGGGTCCAGCGGGTGGCGGGTCCAGCACGCATCCCCCCCACCCGTGCTCTTTGACCTGTCACTGCTTCCTCCCCACCCCGGCTCTGTCCCACAGCCCCCGGGGAAGGCCCTCACCGGCCGCTCTGTGGGCCCCAGCTCCGCCCTGCCAGGTGACCCCTACAACTCGGCCGTGGGCCCTGCCGACTTCGAGATCAGCCCCTCGGCTTCCAGTGACTCTGGGGAAGGCACCTCGGTGAGGCCCCCGCGCATGCATCCCCCATCCCACTCCAGGACGGGGCAGCCTGTGGCCCCCTGCCTGGTCCCCGAGCTTGGGGGGAAGAGGGGCAGGTGGCACACAGGGCACATGCACGGCTGGCTCACCTGCACACAGGGCAGTCCAACAGCTGCAGAGGGTGTGGTCAGGGACCCATCTCAGCCAGGGGACGGGACCCCTTGTGTCCAGGGCTGGGGGAACAGAGGTGGCCAGCGCCTGGCCGAGCCCTGGGGAGCCTCTCAGGCAGGGTCTCGGGGGGAGGAGGCCCCAGCCCACCCCCAGCCCCCTGTTCTTCCTCTGCCTTCTGTGTGAGTGCCGGGTGGCCTGGGCTGGGCTGGCACTAGTGCAGCAGGGAGAGGCCGGGGGATCTGAGAGCATCCCTCTTCCCTCACAGTTGGATGCAGGGGCCAGGAGTGCAAAGCCTGGTGGGCCAGGGGCCGCAGCAGGGCCTGGGGAGGCAGGCCCAGCCTCTGGGGCAGGCCCCGTCCTGCAGTTCTTCACCCGCCTGAGGCGCCACGCCAGCCTGGACGGGGCCAGCCCCTACTTCAAAGTCAAGAAATGGAAGCTGGAGCCCAGTCAGCGGGCGTCCAGTCTGGACACGAGAGGTGAGCTGTGGTCCCTGGTGGGGAGCGAGGCCCAGGGGCGGCCCTAGGAGAATGTGGAGCAGGCGGCTCTGCACCCTGGAGGGGTCCCCAGTGCCCACCCCATGCTGGCCGGCATCGCCCGCTTACCAGCGGGCATCTCGCCCAAGGTCAGAGCTGGTCAGGAGGAAGAGCCAGGGCTGCACGCTGAGCCCCGGTAAAACAAGGGGTTGTCAGGCTAGAGCGGGCATCAGCGAGCGTCACCTACGAGGCACTGCATGGTGTGTTTCTGGTTCTGCGGTCAGTGTTTCTGCTGCGGTGGCGTGAAAGCAGCCCTAGATGGCGTGTAAAAGAGTACAGCTTTGGCCAATAAAACTTTATTTACAACTACAGGTGGTGGGCCTTGATCCTGCAGACCCCTCGTACGGGGCCCTGGATACAGGGCTTCCAAACCTCAACCCAAGGACCATGCATGTGTGTCTTGGGGGGGAGGTGGCACCAACAGCTACAACCATCCCTGCTCATGGGAGCTCAGCGGGGCCAGGCGCTGGGGTGCCTGCTGCCCTGTGGCGGAGGTGGTGGGTCCCACTGCCAGGAAAGGCGGGGCGAGGGGATGAGCAGTGTTGGAGGCCAGGGAAGGTGCGTGGCCAGTGACAGTGCCAGTCCCCTTGTTGGGGCCCGGCTCCAGCTGCTGTGGGGTGGGGGGAGGGGTCAGTTCTGGCTGAAGTGCTCCTGGCCGGGGAGGGGAGGGGAGGGGAGGGCTCGTCCCACTGTGCCATTGGGAGCCCAGACAGAGCCTGTGATTCGGGAGGTTGATTATAGGCAAATGCAGGCACAGAAGCACCCAGAACCTGTTTGCTGGGTGACTGTCATCCCCACCCCTGAGGCTTTCCCACTGAGGCCTCCCTTGTGGGAGGGTCCTGGCCTGGGCCGGCAGGGCTGGAGCTGGCAGGAGAGGGCGTCACCTCTCCCCCCTCACCTGTCCCTCACTCTCCCCCACCTTCGGCCTTCTTTGGCACTCTAGCCGGGCTGTGTCTGTTACCTGGTGTCCAGGACAAGGCTGTGCTCTGGCCACACCTGCCTGCCAGGGCCACTCGGACCAATGCTGCCACCTTGGCACCTCCAGTCCCGCCTGCCCTGGCTGCTGGGCTTTCGGTCCTGGTCTTTCTGCCCTCGGCACCTTGGTTTCCCCACCTGCACGGCTGGGTACATGCTCACCTGGTCCAGGCTGGCTCTGTTGGCTCAGGGGTCAGGGGGTGGGGCCCGCGGTGGGAGGGGCCCAGGCAGGCTGCTGTACCTTCCTCTGCACAGGCTCCCCCAAGCGACACCACTTCCAGCGGCAGCGGGCAGCCAGCGAGAGCATGGAGCACGAGGAGGGGGATGCCCCCCACGTGGACTTCATCCAGTACATCGCCAGCGCTGGTGACACTGTGGCCTTCCCGAGCCCCCGCCCCTTCCTGGCCAGCCCCGCCAGCCCCGCCAGCCCGCCCCCCACTCTCGGCAGGTATTTTTCAGTAGATAGAGGTGCTAGGGGTGGGCCCCTGCCCCACCCCGTCCCCCATAGGTGGCCCAGGGAGCGCTCTCCCCGCCCTTCGGACAGGTGGTCGTGTTCGTGTTCCTCTGGCTCCACCGTCCTTCCCGGAGGCTGCCTCGCTGGGGCCACCTCTCCAGCACGGACCAGAGGAGGGAAGCAGGGGGAGACTGGGTAAGGGTAGAGGGGCGGGCGGGGCCTCCAAGACAGAATGCCTGCTCAAGTAGGGCCGCTGTGGGTATGTGTCCGCGTGGGTATCGCTGCTTCCTGGTGGAGCCTGAAGGGCTCCGCTGTGGCCCCAAGGTCCCTCTTGCCTGTCCATGCTCCTGAGGGCTGGAGGCCGCTACTCAGAAACTGCTGTGACCACTTCTGCCAGCGGTACCCCCTCCCCCAGCCCAAGGACAACTCTGCTGAAGCTCTGGGCCCACGTCAGTGGGATGGGGAACTGGATCCCGGGAGCAGGGCTCCCGACTCTTGGGCATTTCCTGGTCTGGGTAGTTAACACTTCCTTCGTGTGTATCTTCCTCCTGGCTACTTGTCAGTCTATGGCGGGGGGCTGAGGCGACACACTCAGAGTCACCCAGGCGTAGGGGCTGAGCTGGACCCTGCTTGGTCCAGTCCATCCCCAGCCACCCCTTGGTACACGAAGCTCTTAGTCAAAGAAGGCCATCTCCCGAGAACAGCCTTCACTCTTTCTGGGCGAGGGGCCAACCTCCTGCAGTGGCAGCAGATGCTCTGGTCACATTTTGTAAGAGGCCCTGGTTGAACGGCAGGCGCCAGGACGGCTCCGGGTTTACTCGAAAAGCATCCAGTGCAGAGTGAACAGGCAGCATGCAAATACATCATCTTCCACAGGGCCTGGCCAACCCTAGAGGGTTCCCACCCGTGCCCACCCTCCCGGACCCAGAGGCAGGGTGGCCGGGGAGGGGGTGCGGGGGGCCTGGGCTGCCTCCTGACGGCTGTGGCCTGGTTTGCAGGCTAGAGGCAGCCGAGGAGGTGGGCGCCGCAGGAGGAGCGAGCCCCGAGTTCCCCCCGGAGTGCGGCGTCAGCGCGGGGCCTGAGCAGCAGCAAGACTCAGATGGTGAGCGAGACGCGGAGCCAGAGCAGGCCCAGACCATCTATCGCGACATCTGGAGCCTGCGCGCCTCGCTCGAGCTGCACGCGGCCACCGCCTCAGACCACAGCAGCAGCGGCAACGACCGCGACTCGGTACGCAGCGGCGACAGCTCGGGCTCCGGGGGCGCCGCACCCGCCTTCCCGCCACCCTCGCCGCCGCCCACACCACGGACGGCGGACGGCGAGGCGGGCGGGCCGCGCAAGCTGCTGCAGATGGACAGCGGCTACGCCAGCATCGAGGGCCGCGGCGCGGGCGACGACGGGCCCCCCAGCGCGCCCGAGAAGCGCTCCTCCTTCACGAGCTCGGGCCGCGAAGCCACCGTGGGCTGCAGCTTCGAGGGTCCCACGCCCGAGGCGCCCGCCCGGCCTGGCAGCCCGCGCGCCTGGCCTCGCCGCACCCCGCGCCGCGACTACAGCATCGATGAGAAGACAGACGCGCTGTTCCACGAGTTCCTGCGCCACGACCCGCACTTCGACGACGCCCCTCCCGCCGCAGCGCGCCACCGCGCGCGCGCACACCCGCACCCCCACACGCGCAAGCAGTGGCAGCAGCGCGGCCGGCAGCACAGCGACCCAGGCGCGCGTGCCGCACCCTCCGCCCCACCCGCAGCCCAGCCCGGCGCCCCCCGCCCCGCACGCGCACCCCTGCGCCGCGGAGACAGCGTCGACTGCCCACCCGACGTCCGTGTGGGCGACGACCCGGCCGCGCCTCCCATCCCCGTCATCGAGGAGGAGCCCGGCGGCGGCTGCCCTGGCTCCGGCTTGTGCGCCGGGCCCCCGGGCGCGCTGCTGGATAAGCTGGCGGCCAGCCTCGACGACAGGCTCTTCCCGCCACGCCTGGCCCAGCCTGTCGCCGCGGCTCCTGCGCTGGCCGTGGCCGCGCCCACGTCCCCCGACCACAGCCCGGTCTAAGCCTGCGCCCCGCGCCCACCTCGTCAGCTTAGTCGGCACCGGCGGGGCCTCGGCGCTGGACACACCTGAGGTGCGACGCCCCGGCGCGCCTGCGCTGGGACCGCGGGCCTCGAGCACGCACGCAGTGCCCCAGGCACCCTGCGCCAGCCCAAAGTGCGCACGCACACAGTCCCCTCCGGGCACTTCATCGGGTCGACTAAAGGGAGTGTGGCGGATTCTCAACTTAGGGGTTCCGAGGACCACATTCAACTTCCCTTGGCCCCAGACAGCGGCCTCGGGCTAGTGACCGGGGTCGCCGCGTCCACGGCACGACGCAACGGGAAGCGCATGCGTAGGGCTTGCATCCTGGAGGGGCAGTGCGAGCCGACTGCGCGAGACGCATGCGCAGAGCGCCCCTCCCACCACCAATCGAGCCTAGCGACGCGTCCGGTTCGCACGCGTCCGGTTCGCACGCGCCGGAGTTCGCGCTAAGGCGCACGCGCAGGGACCAAGGGGCGCCGAGGCTCCGCGAAGAGAGGGCGCGCGGGCCCGGGCTGTGAGGTTAGCTCGAGGCCGTGGCCTCCAAGCCCCCGAAGCCGTTTACCTCACCGCGGCGAGTGCTCGCGGCAGTCCGCGCCCCCTCCGAGCAATAACCGTACTCGCCGCCGCCGCCCCCAGCCCTGTACACGCCCCCCGGTCCCCTTCCTCCCGGTGTCTGCACCCTGAACCCGCCCTCCGCATGTTGAGCGGGCCGCACTTCCCGTAACCACACCGTCCAAAGAGCAACCAGGACTCACCAGTGTTTGAGACACAAAACCCAAACGGTCAAAGTTTCAAGTTTCCCAAGCTTTATTTATTGCCAAAAGATGGGGCAGCCCTCGCCAGCGGCCGAGTCGCCCTGCCCCGCCCCTCGAAGCTTCGTGCTGTCTGTGTACCATCCAGTGATGGAGTTTGTGTTCTGTTTTCTGATTGATTATATTTACTGCATACTCTTGCTTGCTCTGGGTTTTCTCTGGGGACCCAGGAGTACAGAGGCCTTGGGCGAAAGGGGATCAGGCACCCCTGGCCACTGCACTGTGGAGCTGTGGCCCCTGGGCTGAGCAGAGGGGCCTGTGGAGCTCTGGGGAAGCCGGGTCACCAGAGAGCACAGAGATCCAGCATGGCCAGAGGCAGACACGCGTGGGAGGCCCACGTTTCCACCCGGCACCACCAGCAAGACCTGCAGACCCGGGCCAGCCCGTCCACTGTGGGGTCCACAAAGGGCCCCAGGCTCAGGCTCAGACTCACACCCCCCCACCTGACAGCACGTCCTGCCACCCACAGTTCCCAAACATCCCTCACAACCACAGCTCAAATCCACCTGTTTTATTTTTTCTTAAAAAAGGAGAAGAAAAAAGAACCAACCGAACAATGAAAACAAGGCAGCCGCCGGGCTCCCCTGGGCACTGGGCATGCATCTCGGTCGACAGGCCCACTTGTCCTGCCCGTCCCGCTGAGGCTGTGGTTGGTGGGAACACATCACCAGGTGTGGGAGGCGCTAACGAGCGGCAGAGTAAAAAGAGGGGTTGGGGCGGGCGAGAACCAGTAGTCTCAACGTAAAGTGCATGGCGAGGGCTGGCGTGGGGCCGCGCCGGGCCCACTCCCTCCTCCCCCGGCGGGGGGAAGGGGCTCAGCACAGGATTGCAGTCAGCAGGAGGTCGTGTCCACCGGCCACCAGGGGAGGGCGGACCCCAGTCCCTGCTGTCCCCCAACCACAGCCCTCCAGGACCCTCCGGCTTCCGGAGGGGCAGTCAGCACGAAGGGTGCAGCGGCCGCCTTCCTGGGCAGTGGGCGGCAGGCCAGCAGTCGGCGGGAAGACTGAGCAGGACCTGGCCGGGGCTCCTGGAGACAGGCTGAGACCAGAACAGAAGGTGGGTCACTTTTGGGTCAACGAAAGGCCCTGCATCCCAGGAAGCAGGCCCCCCTGGGGCCGCCCAGAGGGTGGGGAAACTGAGGCCTGGTCATGCCTCAGTGCTGTCAGACGCCTCAGGAGGCTAGGGAGGGCTGCGCTGCCTCAAGAGCCACCCCGGGCATCTCTGGCCACCTGGTGGGATTAAGCACGGCCTTTCTGCCACGGAACCGGGCTTCCCTCCAAAGAGTTCCTACCCCACCTGGCTGGTTCTGCTGCTGGCATACAAATTCCTTGGGAGGTGTTTCAGGGGCAGCTCCCTGGGAGAGGGGACATGGCTGGACAGGGGCTGTAGCCTCAGGCCCCTACCCCACTGCTCACATCCTGAGCAGGCGATGGGGTCTCCAGTGCCTCTGGGGCCCAATCACCCTTTGTGGACTGGGCGGTCAGGGCTGGGAAGAGGAAGCAGGGAGGGGAGATGATGGCCTCAGTCAGAGCCCAGCCCCTCCTGACCTGCTCACCCCCCAACCCCCAGCCAGGTCTGACGCCAGCATCGCCCTGTCGCAGAAGCAGCCTGGCGGGGTGGGGGTGAGCCCCGCAGGTCTGCAAGACAGGCTGCCGGCTTAGGGGCCCTGATCCTGCACACGCCACCCCCCGACCCCAGTGTGTGGCCAAGGCCCTGATGAAAGTGACCTCCAACCCAGACCCCGGGGGCGACAGGCACAGGCCGTGACAGTGACACCAGCCAAGCAGGACAGTGACACCAGCCAAGCAGGGCAGTGCCCACGGCACACCCCCAACCCACTCCTCCGGTCCCCGCCACTTCCCACCTGCAGGCGGCCACCCTCACTGCTGCTTGCAGGCTGACAGCCGGCGAATCTTGCTGCTGGCCGAGCAGGCCTTGCGGGCGGGGTTGGAGGCGGCACTGGCCCGGCGCTCCGCCCTCGACCTGGCGCTCAACTGGGCTGACTCGGTGCCATTCACACACACGGCTTTGGGCGGGCCCCGGCTCTGTGCGCTCCACCCAGCCTCCTCCTCCGGGACCTGTCCTAGGAAGGAGAAGGCAAACTTGTGCTGACTGGGGGTTCCCGACCAACACGCCCCCAGCGCCCCGCCTGCCCGGGCCCAGGGCACCTCCACCACCTGTCCCACCAGGTCCTGCCAATGGGGAGCAGCGGGGCTGGCCTTCGAGCCGGCTGGGGCGGGCCCCAGCCTACGCTCACCTGCCTGTTCAGGTGTGAGTGGAGCCCTGCACTCAGGTGGGTGGGAACACGGTGGACATCAGGGACCTGGGGCCCGAGCCTTGGCTCTCTCACCTGTGCGATGGCCAGACCTCGCTGGGCCCCGTGGGACTCGGAGGGGCTGGGCTCGGGCCGGGTGTCCGGACTCGCCGTCTCTCCCACAAGAGCCCGCCCCGGCTCTCCACGCCGGCACAAACGGAGAGGCCGTCACAGGTGCCTGCCATGCCCCGGCCCCAACCGTGTGGGCTGCCAGTGCTCACCGGG
Source organism: Orcinus orca (assembly GCF_937001465.1). Classification (NCBI taxonomy): domain Eukaryota; kingdom Metazoa; phylum Chordata; class Mammalia; order Artiodactyla; family Delphinidae; genus Orcinus; species Orcinus orca. The sequence goes on along the minus strand of NC_064561.1, from coordinate 684,458 downwards.
TCCCAGGGCCACTGGCCCGGGGCCGCCCGCCCCACTCTGTCCCCGCTGAGGCGTGGGGGGAGGGAAGGGTGCGGGAAGCCCGTGCTGCCCACGGTGCACCCCCCTCCCATGGATGTCGGCAGGAAACTGCCTGCAGCTGCCTCAAGCCCATCTCCTCCGCACACGGAGCCCCGTCTCCACCAATGGCGTCCTGTGCCTGACTCAGCCTCTGAACCTAGCCGGGAGGCACCGGCCCGTGACCGGGAAGCGTCTCAGGTCAGAACCCAGAGCGTGGGGCAGTGTCAGCTGCCTGCTCTGAAGGGGGAGGGGGGCTGCAGGGGCGCTGAGCACCGAAACTCTGCGCAGATCACCTGGGGCCCAGCCTCTGGCACAGTGACCACGGTCGGAGGGTAGCTGGAGGGCACGGGATCTGTCCCACATGCCCTCAAGGCACTGGGGCCACTGGCCCCGACCAACCAACACCCGGCCCAAGGCCCAGCACCAGCCCTCAGGGTGGACGGCAGGACCAGGGACCCAGGGGAGCAGCTGAGAGCCAGCCTCTGACCGTGACCACACGACACGACCAGAACGGGAGAAGCCCCAACACGGCCCTCTGCCGGCCCACGGGCAGGTCAGCGAGAAGCGGCTGCCCAACCTCAGCACAGGACCGTCCGTCCCCATGTCTCATGTGGAGGACGTTCCCAGGCCAGGGATCTGGCTCCGGCCCAGAGAGCCGCTCTTGAACAAGCCCTCCCCCACCCAGGCAAAGCAGCCCCAAGCCTCTGGAACAGGCCTGAAGAGACGGTGTGTGGTCAGTGCCTCTACAGCCGGCTGACCAGCAAGGCTCACGCCCAGGCACCTGTCCCGGGGCCCTAGTGCCTCTGAGAGACAGGACACCTTGCTTCTATCCTGTGGAAAGGATGGAGGATCCAGGAGGCCTCAGGACTGGACCGTGGCCAGGGTTCCCAGGGCAGGGCATCCCACCTGACCCCAGGACCCCATGGGGAACAGCTGCAGCCAGATGCACCAGAGGCCTGAGTGTGCCCCCAGGAGAGTGGGACACGCGGACCCACCCTGGGGCTGCTCCCTGGAGGCCCCACTGGCCACCCTGCACAGGGGCTCTTTCTACAGTAAACGCCTAAGCCCTAGGTGGCGAGCCGGAAAGAAACAAGCATGACCCGCACACGCTCAGCGGCGCAGACCTTTATGCAGGAGCCTGCGGAACCAGCCCCGGGATAGCACAGCACCGCGGGGAGGCGGGTGGGGCAGCGCTACACTAGGGCCCGAGCTCTGCCCGGAGCTCCTCGGCGGCCCTGGTCTCAGCTTCCTCTCCAGAAAGGTCTGAGCACTGGCTCTCCTGCGGGTCTCTCTCTCTAAGCCCTGCCTCAGACGCCTCCTCGCCACCTGGGGAAGAAGGCCACTTGTCAGAAGGGTGGCCACTGCGGGGAGGGCCACTGGACCCTCGGGCCGGGGGCGGGGCCTCCCCACTTCTCCCGTGACCCCTGGGGACTCACCGGGCACCGTGAAGTCCTGAGTGTAGATGATGTCGTCCTCAATGTCGAAGAGCTCGTCATCCGCAGTGTCGGCACAGCCGTGCAGGTCCTCCAGGTAGGGCACCACTGTCATGCCGCGCCACCGGTCCTTGCAGTCCGCGCTCGGCGGGATGGGCACCGGCTCCTCGGCCGGCGGGTGCTTCTTCCGGAACCAGCTGCGGAAGCCAGCGGGTCACGGCAGCCGGAGGCTTGCCTGGCTCACCACGTGGGCCCACCCCCAATTCCCGCTGAGAACCACGCGGGGTGGGAGAGGGAGAAGGGGCCCAACGGGAGAGACTGAGCCAGCAAGACCCCCGCAGCCCTGACCTCCCCCTCCCCTGCTCCCACTTGCTCTCACCACATGGGCCCCCAAGTGGGGAGCCCTGCGGGGACTCACCTGTGCTGCCGGATCTGCTGTATGGAAAACCGCTTGGCCGGCTCGTATTCCAGCATCCCTGCCAGGGAGACCAGCGGTGGGTGCAGGGGCCAGCACGGGCAGAGGGCCCTCCCCTGCCTGGGAGAGGTGGGGACGCCCGTGGGTGCCCGTACAGGGGAGGGGGTGGCGTGAGTGAGCGGAGCCCCCTCCCCCGCAGGCCTGGCCTCTACAGCCGGGTGCCCAGCACGGGGGCAGATGCTAAGCCCCCAGCTGAACGGAGAAGGACACAGCTGGGGCCGTCTCCCTGTCTTGACACGAGGGGCTGCCCGGCAGACACTACAAAGCCAGGTTGGGAGGACCAAGACCAAAAAAGGCTGGGACGCAGGACGGACAGCCCACCCCAGTGACCCTGAACCTGTTCACACGCCCTAAGGAGACAAAGCACATGGCTCGCCCCTGCTGGTGCCCACCGGCTTTGGCCAGCAAAGCCTGTGACTGGCCATTCTAGCTAGGACACCAAAGCCCCCCGAGGCAGCGGCAGGAGAACCGGAGGCCTCGAGGGCAACACACCGTATGTAGACACTGGTGTGAGGGCCTTTTGCCTGGCACCCGGACACTCAGAAGGGGCAAGGCTGACCTGCAGGCTGTGCTGGGCTGGCCCGAAGCAGCAAAGGGCGGCACCCCCCCCGCAGGGCTGCAGGGGGCCCAGGGCCCAAGGTCCCCAGCCCCCACCATGCTCAAGTGCCCACCCCCTTCCCCACGGGAGGACCGAGCGTGACGCAGAGAGGGGGATGGGGGCGGCAGGGCTCTGCACACCACCTCTTGGAGGTGCCTTCGTTCTCAGGAAACGAGAGGCCATTTCAGAAGCTGGGGCTCAGAGAGCTGAGTGTCTGAGTGATGTGAGAGAGGAGGAAAGGTCAGGGTCGCGGGCTCGCTGCAGGAGGGCAGGGCCAGCGCGGTGTTCCAGACACTCACGGGGGAGGCGGCTCAACAGCCCAGTGGCCGGGAGGAGCCTGCATGCGGAGTGCAGTGCAAAGGCCCTGAGGCAGGCCTGGGCGGAGGAAGCGAGAATGGGACACCCTGCCTGGACCTGGGGACAGGGACACGGGTGCCCTCTGCCATCTCGTCGGCCCCTCCTGGGGCTGTTTTGAACGTTTATGAGAGTTTATGAGAGCGAGGGTGGCAACAGATCATCATCTGTGTCACTGGAGGAAAGAAAGCTCCGTACAGAGGAAACTCCAACCCACCAGCCCCTGGCGAGGGAAGGAGAGTCCGAAACAACAGCTCACCGCCTGCAACAGCCCTCGGCCCTCAGTGGAGCTGGGGGAGGCCAGGGGGCACGCTCCGGGCACCCCCAAGGACGGGGCCCACGAGCTGCTAAGGAGCGCTCAGGTGGGGAGGGCTGGGACTGAGCCAGCCGGGCCACCGCCTCCCGCTTGCTGGCTCCTCCCACATTCCAAGAAGACCCCAGGCAGGCGGTACGCCCACCCCTCTGAGGGTCCTGGGGCAGCTGGCAATGCAGGCCTGGACTGCGGGGGGCGGGGGGGGGGGCCGCAGAGCACTGGGAACGCGGCTGCCCAGCTTCATTTCACCTTCACTAACAAGCCAAAGAACCTGCAAGACTCAGTCATCAGAAAGCTCAGGCGCCACGCAGGGCTGTGAAGATCCTCTTGGCTGTGCCTCACACGAAGGCCGGGCACTGACCCAGCGTCCAGCACAAGCCGAGGGTCAGGTCAGTTACACAGAGCCCGGGACTGTGGGCAGGGAACCTAGGACGGTGCCGGTCACACAGGGTGATACCCTGCATGTGCTGCGTCATCAAAACTAACTTCAGGCAAGCCCCAGGATGCTGGTGTGGCTCTCACCCATCCACACCCAGACAGGCCCCTGCCATACACAGACAGCGCCACCTGCTGTACAGGCCGGGAACTGCAGCAGGAAGAGGGCCCCCCTCCCCCCCGCAGGAGACCCCCACTCAGCAGGCGGACTGGGGTCCCCGCTGCTACTTCACTGTAGGGATGGGGGATCAGAACAGGGTGGAACGAAGGCCCAGGGCAGGCAGTGGAGCCCAGAGGAGCCAGCGGCCCCTCGCAGGCGCCCCTGCGCCCACTGCTCTCCACACCCGACTAGGCTCTGCACCACCCCGCCCCGCCCCATGTCGGGGAACTGCACAGAGAAGGGTCGGCCCACGGGAAACCCACGGGGGCCCCAGTACCCGCCGCCAGCCCACCCACCCCACCCACCCCTACAGCCCAGCCTCCTGCCTCGAGGGCCTCACCTTTGAGCAGGTCTGAGAGTGGGGGGCCGCAATCCCCCGGGATGGTGTAGTCCCCCTTCCCGATGTTCTCAAACAGTTTGTAGATATTGTCCCCCTCGAACGGGTACAGGCCTGTCGTGATGTTGTAGCTGCGGCCCCAGAAAGGACAGACCAGTCAGGAGGGCCTGCCTCGCGCCCCAGCCTGGAGCCAGTCTGGTCCCGAACCTTAACCACCCCCACCTGTGGGGACTTGGACTTGGTGAGGAGAATGTTCTGGAACACATGGTGGTGGCGGCTCACTAGGAAGATATGGAAAGCCACCGGATGGCACGCTCTGACATGGTGTGTCAACGGTATATGAGTCAGCTCTCAGTAATATGAAACGGGACACCCACGCCACTGGCTGCGCGCACAGGGGGCTGCAGCGTGAACTCGCCTCGGGCAGGAGAGGCTTCCAGAGAACACAGGCCCACCCAGTGCCGCCTGAGCTCATGGAGGAACAGATGACCACGTGGCGGCGTCTGGGTCGGGGGTACGCAGCGGTGGGCCGAGCATCGCCGACGACTCATGGTGTCTGAGAATTCTCAGCCCCAGGAGTCAGGATGGAAACACCCACCCAACAGCGACTGTGGCCGGTGTGGGAAGCAGCGCAGGTGGAGACCAGCACAAGCCCAAGGTGGGCGGGGGCCAGGAGGATGGCCGGTCCCAGTGCCTGTCTCCCCACCCATGGGGGCTCCTGACCCCGGCTCTGTGGCCTTCACAGACTCTAGGGGGCGGCAGCAGCTGGGGGACCTGCCAGGAGGGGCAGGTCAGGGAAGCCTGGAGCCCAGACGGGGTACCTGGGGCCGGGGGGGGTGATGGAGGACCCCTGGGGTGGAGGGACCCAGGCCCAGGGGCACTTACAGTGTGACCCCAGCTGACCAGATGTCCACCTTGAAGCCAGAGAAGGTGTCCAGGCCATTGGCGATCTCGGGCGGCTGGAACGCGGGGGAACCCTGGCTCGTCCGGCACGTGTCGTCCTCGGCAAACGGGTGCAGGGCCTGTAGCAGCACCAGACAGCCCTCAGGGAGCGGCCCTCGGCGGGGCCGGGACCCCACCCCGGGTCTGGCTTGGGGGTGGGGGGCACCTACCTCGGCCACGCCCAGGTCGGAGATCTTGAGCGTGCCACCCGTGGTGAGCAGCAGGTTGCCGGGCTTGATGTCCTTGTGCACGATGCCCTGGCTGTGCAGGTACTCCAGGCCGTCCACCAGCTGGCAGAAGTACCTGCAGGGCACAGCCTCTGTGACCCACCGCACCAAGAGGCACGGCCCCACCTGTCGGGAACCTCAGCTGCCTGGAACAGCTGCCTGCAGCGACCCAGCGGGATCAAGGATGGGAGGCCGAGGCTCAGGGGCCGTCGGTGCCGGGCAGCCCATCAGGGAACCAGAGGGCCAGTGGCTGGGCTGAGCCACTCCTGGGCCCCCGCTGCAGTAGCTCCCACCACGGGCACCTGCCCCAGCTGCCCCCCCAGCCTGGGCAGCCCAGGGGCCCTGCTATCATCCCAACCTCTGTGGCCTGGATACAGCCCTGCTGCCCCCCCGTCCCCCCTGGGGCCAGGGACCCAGGCCAACCCACTGACCCCTCACACCACAGGCCAGCTGGTCCTACAGCAATTGGGTGTTAGGGGTTGACTGCCCAGGAGAACTAGCCAGCCGGGGCAGTACAGGCCACTGTCAGCAGCTTCCCAAGCACAGGAGGCCCCAAAGCCTCGGTGGCGGCCACAGTGGGGCAGGGAGGTGCACAGAGAGGAGCTTGGACCCGTGAGTGACCGGGCGGGGGCGGAGGGGGCAGCAGTGGGGTCCGCACGCTCACCCGTGGGCCTGGCACACGGGGAAGCGCTTCTCGGGCACGCTGTCCAGCATCTCCTGCATGCCGCACACGCAGTACTCCATCACCATATACGTGCGGCAGTGCTAAGGAAGGCACGCTCAGCCAAGCCTCTGCCCCAGATGGGCCATCCCCAGGGAACAGACAGATGCCAGGGGGTGAAGGCTGCACTAGTGCAGTGAGCTGGAGACCCCAGAGGGATCACAGGTGCTGCAGGAAGCCCCCCGGTCATTCCACACCCCAAGGAGGAGCTCAAGCCCCAGCCCTGGCCCCCAAAGGAGCGAGGAGGGGCGTGCTGGCCCTGTGGAGAGAAGGCCTGAGCAGGGGCGGGAGGCCAGGGAGAGACGAGGGCAGCACAGGGGTGGGGCTGCGGAGCAGGGGTGGGGAGCCCAGGGCCAGGCTGAAGCCCCCCAGCCGCATCTACACCGTGGAGGGGCAGCCCTGCGACTAGGATGGAGAGGACCCCCATCACCCTGCATCCAGCGAGTCAGTGACAGGCCCCTCTGCGACACAGGCCCCTCAGCAGGCCCTGGGGCCCCTATACCCTGCTTCTTGGAGCTGCAGCCCAGGAGTAAAGGGCGAAGGCCGAGGACACTCCCAGCACACCACTGCCGCAGTGACACACTCCCCATCCCTTCCCCCATGCATCCGCCACAGGCCAGGGCGCACAGCCCCCCAAACAGAAGCCAGGAAAGCGTCTTGCTCCTGGGACCAGGCTGACAGCAGGGCCCCAGCTCCACATGAGAACAGGAGATCTAAGCAGAGAACCAGCCTGCATCCTGCAGCACCCCCCGTGGGCACTCACTGGAGAGGGGCCCCAGCCCCAAGGTCAGCAGCGCTCAGGGAACACCTGGCACCCCGAGCCCCAAAAGGATATATCTTCTGCTTCTCCTCGTTGTACAGCACGTCCACCAGCTGGATGACGTTTTTGTGCCGTAACCTCCTCAGCAGCTGGATTTCCCTGAAGACAGAGGACGGAGGCGTCAGCCAAGCCCCTTGGCCCGGCAGTGCCGCCAGCCCCCAGGAACCGTGCAGAGGGCAGCACCGGAGTGAGCAGCTCCGCACAGGGGCAGCTAGTCCTGGGCATGTCCCCGAGCCCAGCAACACGACCAGGCCCCGTACCCGCATTTTAACTGAGACGCACAGAGACCACAGCGAAGGCCGCGCGGGGACAGCAGGAGAGCACGCGGGAGTTGGGGCTCCAGCCAGGTCCCCGCATCCCCCCACCCACTCCTCCCTCTGGAACTGAAGCCCAGGCTCCCCGCCGCTGTCAGGGCAGCTCCACGAGGACTCCCTGCAGGAGCTGGGGGCGGGGGGGGGGGCCGGGCAGCTCCGCAGAAGGTTGAACAGTCACCAACTGACCCAGCACCTCCAATCAGGGCACGTGCCCGGGAGGACCGAGAGCACGGCGACCCGGTCACACGTGCTCATGGCAGCACTGTCCACGGGAGCCCAAGGGCGGATACAACTCCAGTGTCCCTCCACACATGGGAACATCACTCAACCCTGAGAAGGGGTGAAAGCCCTGACACTCGCTACAGCGTGGACGGACCCTGAGAACACGATGCTCAGTGAGAGAAGCCAGACACAGAAGGACACACAGTGTGTGATTCCATTGATGGGCAACGTCCAGAACAGGCCAGTCTACAGACAGAGAGTGGGTTCCTGGTTGTCAGGGACTGGGGATGGGATGGGGTGACTGATGAGGACAGGACTTCCTTTTGGGGTAACGGAATGTTCTGGAACTAGACAAAGATGAGAGTTGCTACGAAGATACTAAATGTCACCGAATTGCATGGTATGTGAATAATACGTCAATAAAGATTTTTTAAAGTCCTCACCGGGAAGCCCAACCATGAAACATAAGACCAGCCGGGCAGGTGAGGGGTCCCCAACGTCATGAGACCCGAGGCGCATGCCTCCCACTGTCCACATTCCATGAAGAGGTCGCCTATTCCAGGAAGCCGTTCCTGACCACACCCCACCCTCGCACACCAGCACGGATCCTGTGCCTTCGACACCACCCACCCTCCCCAGCGTAGGTCCTCCTCCCATGCAGATTCCCTGGCCCGGCACTCATGCAGCCTCTGAAGGGAGGGTGCCCCGGAAACAGCATTTCTGTGTAGCACCCACTCCCCAGACCCATAGCACAGGAGGCCACCGACTTGCTGGAGGAAACACAGCTTTACAGCTGCTTCCTGTGAGCTCACTGCCTGCCTGGCCTGCCCCCCACCCCACTCCCACCCTCACCAGAGGGTTGCGGGGCGCAGCAGTACTCTGCCCTCATTCCCCCCATCATTCCGCGCTTATCCCTAACCACCTGACCTCTGAGGTCTGGGATGCTGCACACATTTCAATCCACACCTGAGTGGGAGGGAGGGGAGGAGACTCACAGACGTTGGGGTCACCCTGGTTTACACCGCCTGACCTTTGGGATTTATCCTGGTGTCCAGTGTGAACAGGGATCACACTCAATTTTCCCCCAAATAAATGACACACAGTAGCTCCGCCTCAGCACTGTGACGTTGGCGTGTCCTGGGCTCTATGGGGTGTGGAGCAGCATCTGACCTCCACCCCTTTGATGCCAGGAGCCCCCCTCCCTCATCGTGACAACCACAGATGTCCCCAGGTATCGCCAGGTATCCCTGGGGGCAAGACGGCCCAGGTAAGAGTCCTGCTATAAAGGACCAGGAACGTCCTGGGGTGTGGGGAGCAGACCCTGTACCGCCCCTTCTGGCCTGTGAGCCCCTCCTGACCTCTGGCAAGTGCTCCCTGAACCTTCCCATCTCGGGCCCCAGTGCTGGTCCCCCAGATCTCACTCACTCACTCAGTCTTGCAACGGACGGACCTTACCAGGCCCCTGTGGGTCAGGCCCCGGTCAGGTGGGTGCCCTGTCCGTGGGGGCTTGGGTGCACCTCTGACGCTCCGGGTCCACCACCACTTGTCAGGGAGCGGCGCTGTGCCCCCAGGCGTCCTTCCCGCTCTCGCCCAGACCACCCCACAGCTCTGGCTCCCAGCCTTGCTTGCTGCCAGCTCTCCGGGGCCAGAGCTCAGCTCTGCTGACTCAAGGACCCTCCCCCGCGGGCAAGTCCCCTCCCTTTCTGACAGTCGAGGGCTGGTGGCCGCCCCAGGCCACACGGCACAGCAGCCTTTGTCATGACAGTGGTGACCAGGCCTTTGGGGTCCCTGCCAGGACTGAGTATAGAACTCCTCCTCGCAGGGGTCCCAGGGGCAGGGGTTCCAGGGGCAGGTGCAGAGCCGGCTCCCCTCAGAGACCAGTGTTTGGCACCTGCCGTCCACCCAGCCAGCCAAGTACCCGCTGAGCTACCTGGCCAGAGCCGCCATGGGGTCTGCGGCCCAGAAGGGAAGGGTGTCACGTGGGGAGCAAGCTGTCGCGAGCTACAAGCTGGGGGGGGCTGAGGGGGGTGCCCAGCGCAGACTCTGACCCTGTGCCAGCCTCCCTGGGAAGCTGGCTCCGGGGGGGCTGAGGGAGGGCCCAGCGCAGACTCTGATCCTGTGCCAGCCTCCCCGGGAAGCTGGCTCCGGGCACTCTCCCTCTCGTCTCCATCCAGAGGCGCTGCAGCGGCTAACTAAACCACACGTGTGGACACCAGAAGGCCCTTCGTACCTGGAGCCAACACGTGGCCACCACCTGGAGCGCTTACAGCCAGGCTTCAAGCAGCGTCTGCCGACCCAAGTGTGGGAACCCGCCTGAACTCAGACACAGGCTGCCAATAACACGCGTGGCAGCTCCGGGAGGGGGGCCCGCGGCTAGTCCAGGGGCCCCGGGGAGCTCACCCCAGGCCTTCCAAAGCGAGGACAAGCCCCATGGCTCTGCCTTCTGTGCCGTGAGATACCTGGGCCTGGAACCATCTTCCGGGCCGCACCTCCCCATCCGCCCACTGCCTTTGGGGCAAACTTCTGTGCGGGAGGAGGCGGACGGCAGCACCCCTCCCTCCACAATTAAACAGCTCACCCCCTACTCCGATGCCGACAAAGCCAGCCCTGAAGGGAGGTCCCCGCGCTGTGGGTGCGTCAAGCGCTCATGTGGTCAGTTAACCGTGATGGAAACCTCCTGGAGAAAAATGTGTAAGTTCCAGTATGGATACCAGAGAAGTGGCTACAGTGTCCAGCTCCTCCGAAAGAGGAGAACCACACCCACAGGCGGCATGGAGATGTGCGCTCCGAGTGGGTAAAATGGGTGTGGAGGACCCCCGAGACATTCACTGCAGAGACCCGGCCAGGGAGGAGCTGCTACACCTTCTCTGAGTTCTCCGTCTCCTACAAAGCACACCACTGACAGGAAAAATAGAAAAACAGTATTTAAAGAAAGAGGAAAAGCCAGGCGCTCAGCCAGGATGCAGGAAGTAAAGTGACAGGAAGCTGAGCCTTCCGGCCCGGCCGCAGCTGCTTAGGGCGGGTGTCACAGGGACCTGCCTGCAGTGCCGCCTGAGCAGAGCGGACTGCTGGGGATGGACTCGCTGACTACCCAGGAGGGAAACGGAAGAGCCCCTGGAGCTCACAGAGGAATGGAAAGGAGCTGCCACCACGGTCGCCCATCCCACAGCCGCCGGGGATGCACCCACCTCTTTCCCTCCAGACGGGGATGGTGACAGGCATGGGTCCACAGAGAGCAGGGGAGGGGACGATGGCAGCTCTGGACGAGGGACACTGAGCAAGACCCCCCTCACCCCTTGGCCTCTCTGCTGATGCTTCTAATCATATGGCAAGAGGCCATCGGGGATCCGGGAGAGAGACTAAAATGAGGAGGAATTCACTAAAAGTGAAGTTCAACACAAACACTCGCTCACGCAGCTTCCCAGAAGCACAATTCCTAACGGGCACCAAGTGGGGACAACCCGAATGTCCACTGACGGTTGAGTGGATACACCACGTCCCTCCACACCCGGGAACATCACCTGAAAAGGGGTGAAGCACTGACACTCACTACCACGTGGATGGACCCTGAGAACACGATGCTCAGTGAGAGAAGCCAGACACAGAAGGACCCACGGTGTGTGATTCCACTGGTGGGAAACGTCCAGAACAGGCAGATCCATAGAGACAGGGAGTGGGTTCCTGGCTGTCAGGGGCTGGGGGAGTGAATGCTGATGGGGGCGGGGTTCCTGTTGAGGGGATGGGAGGGATGTCCTGGAATTAGAGGTTATGGTTACACTCTCTGAAAATACTAAACGACACTGAGTTACCTGCTAATAGTTGAATTTTACGTCACGTAAATTATGTCTCATTAAAGCCGTTAAAAGAACGAATCGCCGTGTAAAAGAACGAATCGCCGTGCAGCATGAGGTCAACATGGGATAAAGGGCAGCTTTGATGTGATTCCCAACACACTCCTGAGTGAGGAGCCAGTGTCCCCCCCCACCCCCTGCGCCACAGCCTGGGGTGTATCCCAATGGCCCCTGAGCTCCCACTGCACCTCACAGTCACACCCCTTGGCCAGGGAAGGACCAGACAGGGAGGCCGCGAGGACGTTCAGTGCGGGGCGCCTCAGTGGACCAGCCGTGCCCTATCGCTGCCAGCCTGGCCTCACGGCAGAATCCTTCCCAATGGGGGGTGGGGGGCAGGTGCCCAGCAGATGCCAGGACCTGGCAGAGGCCACTCAGGACGGGAACAAAGGCCAGCAAAGTCCAGGCTCTGCTGTACGTGCTAAAATCCCAACCACTCACCCCCCAGGTTTAAGTACCTGCCAGTCGCTACTGGCCTGGCCAAGGGAGGCCCAGCCTAGAGACTGGCGTCGGCCTGCTGGGACCCAGCCACACGGGCAGGGACGCCGATGAAGGAGGCTGGCAGGGCCGCGAGCCGCCCAGCGCCGGCCCCGCACGGCTAAGTGCCCGCACCCCGCACACACTGGGTACAGACCCTGACCTGCCTCACACAGACGGGCCGTGGGGCACGCAGACTGCCCTGGCCGCTGTACGCTTCTAAACAGCTGATGAAAGCCCACAAAGAACAGTATCTTGGGACAGGTGAGAATCCCGTGAGCGGGGCCCATCTGCCACCCAACTTCCCCGGGGGGTTGCGTCAGAGGGGCGTGTGCCCACCGTCTGTATGGGTGCGAAACCCCACGGCTGCCCCCAGCCAGGGAGGCGCCAGCGCGGCTTCTGCTGCCAACCGGGAAAGCAAGCAGGTACAACTTACTGTTGAAAATGATCTTTAGGGGAGTTTAATTTTTCATTAAAAAGTGCTTGGATAGGTGACGAAAACATGCTAAACAAAGGCTCGAAGGGAGCATGGCAAAGGCATTAGTATTAAAACGATGAGTAATTTCTGTCTTACTTCTCGGTGGTTTTCAGAACTTTCGTGTTTTACAGTAAGAGCAAATTAGTCTTTGTGAGCAAGAGGGGGACAAGCACAGACCCACAGCAGCCCTCCTGGGAAGAGCCACAAGGGGGGAGGACCTCCTTTAACACAAAGTGCATTCTTTAAGGAAAAGCTTCCCATCCCAACTGGAGCTGGAGGACTCCTGAGGCTTCTCTGGAAAATTCTGGATGCTTCACTCCAAGAGAAGAGTCTGGAGTTGAGTTCATTAAGTCTCTCCAAGACAAAGGAGCCTTTTTTCCCTGCAGCCGCCTGGCGGCAAGGCTGACCCAGAAGCCTGGATCTCTGGGCCGGGGAGTGGACACCCAGCCCTTGCTTGAGCCCAGGGCCTCACCTCCTCCGGCCTCCAACCTGGGGCACTCTGTCAGGACTCAGAACAAGGGGACAGGGTGCCTCCGAGCAGGGCGCGCCCCCTCACAGCGCCCAAGGAAGGAGGCGCGGTGGGTTTTAACCTGCAGCCGCATACCCAGCAGGTCCTCACGCCACACGCTGCAGACGGCAGGTGAACGCACGGGGCCAGCGCTGCGCTCCAAGGGGCCTCAGAGAGGTGAAGACCTGCGCTTCTAGGGCTAAGCTGGAGGAACCGGCCCAGGCCCTGCAGCTGTGACACCTCGTGTTGACTGCCAGGCCGGCTGTGGACCGCCAACCACTCTGCCCCCTGGGCCTCAGTTTCCCCTCCGGTTCTTCGGATGGACACTGTGTCTCCACAGCTCCTGGGACCGTGGCTGACCGCTCAGGAAACGAGGACTGGGAGCCAGCAGGCTGCGACCCTCCAGTGGGGCAGCAGAGCGCGAGGGTACGCTTTGGGTGGTGAACGAACGTCCCCTAACTTGACCTTGAGCATGTGCATTTGCATGTGGGGAGGGCCTTTATCACGTGTACATCATGCTTTGGCAGAAGTGGGCGCTCGACACCTCCATCGCGTCTGCGGATGTGCTGGGACCCACTCAGCTCTGCTGCCCCCAGTCCACGCCCCTGGACGCGTGCACTCCCTGAAACCCCAGGGATGGCCAGCAGGGTGGGCTTGGGCGACTCTAGCCAGACAGATCAGTTGGGGCTGGAAAGCAGCCTGGCCCCTTGGGGACGGACTCTGGGAACCCCTCCTACCTCGGGGTGCTACTCCCAAGAGGCTGGGGCCTGGGGTGCCAAAGCAGCCCAGCGTAAAGCACCGGCACCAGAACACCTCCACGGACCCAGGCTGACCTCAGGCGGAGGGAGGGTGCATCCATTCTGCAAGAGCACAGCACCGCGTTCCCTGGACAGATCCAGGGATGAGGCCTAAGAGGAGCCAGGAGGACGAGGACCAGCCCTGGAGAGTGGGGGGGCCCAACCCGGAGCAACGTCCAACTGGCATCCCGAGGGCCACGTCTCCCCCACACGCTTCTGCCTTAATGAGAAAATGTGACTTAGAAGCAGGGAGTGGGGATCTGATGAGAGGCATGGCCTCGCTTGGCCCACAGGAGGGCACCCGCTGTCCCCTGGCCTGTCTCCCCAGGACACCGGTGGCCCCTGCCCCACCCCCACCCTGCAGGTAAGAGACGGGCACAGAGAACTGAACAACTGGCCCTGGGGCGCCTGGCCCCACCTTCGCCGGGGGTCCACAGCTGGGGCACTGACCACAGCCAATCAGGTCTCAGCACCCTGCTCCCCGACTTGACCACCCTAGGCAGCCCAGAGCAGGCAAAAACAGCTGGGCAGCGCGCTGTCACACTGCATGAGAGCAGGGGGGCCAGGAGGAGGGAATGAAAGTGGATCTGGGAGCAGCACTCCCAGTACCGGCCAAGGTCACCAGCCAGTCCCGCTGCCGCCTGGCCCGTGAGATAAACCCCTCGGCTCGGGCAGGGCAGCAGCGATAAGGATGGGTGGCCCCTCCTGAAACCAGCAAGAGGGATGGAGGCAGGGCTCCCACTGTCCTGGCGGCGGTGGGGTCTGCACACAGACCCCACCATCTCTGGGATGTCAAGGGGCAGACGGGTGCCTGAAAAAATACGTGTAAAAAGTTTGCGGGGTCACAAGTTGACCCCCTTCTCAGGAGTCACCGGGCCTGTGACTCGCCAAAGTGTCCTGTGTCACATCCCAGGAAAGTGAGAAAGGGCGAAGTTCCCCCCTGCTGACTGATAAGCCGGTGCAAACAATTATTTTTGGCAACCGCACGGTCCCCCTCCAACAGGATAAACAAACCGCGTGTCCCCAGCCCTACTAAGAGCCGCGCGCTGCGCGGAAACCTGCCGGCGGCGGGCAGGCCCCTTTCCGAGCCCAACTGCTCTCAGCCAAACCAACGCCGGCCGCTTCCGCCGGGCATCTCAGCCCTCCGGACAGCCGGGAGGGCAGAGGGGGTGAGGGGCGCCTCCTTCCGAGGAGGGTTCCGCATCGGCCGAGAGCACAGGACGCCCAACCGCAACAAGCTAGTCTGACTTCACCAAAGTACCCTAGCGAGTTGCCCACGACCTTCCCCGGCTGGTCGGCTCGGGTGCTTAAGGAAAGAGAGGACGAAAGGAAGAAAGCGAGAAATGGAGGGAGAAGAAAGGGAGGAAAGGAGGAAGGAGGGGGCCGCCCAGCGGGCCGCGCCCCCACCCAGGAAGCCCGCACTTACTTCTTTACGTTGGCCTCCCCGTTGGGGATCCTCCGCAACTTCTTCTTCTTGAGAATTTTGACGGCTCTCCGGCACAGCGTCTCCGAGTCCAGCACCTCCTTCACCTTGCCGTACGACCCCTCCCCCAGCAGGTCCCCCATCAGGTACTTGCCGATGAGCTTGGCCCGCTTGCGGCGGGGCTGGTAGATGACCTCGGTGGAGTCGATGCGGTGGATGAACGTGTCCATCCCCACCGACATCAGCTCGCCCTCTGTAAACATGCCCAGCTGCTGCGGGTCCGCCACCTCCATCCTAGACCCCAGGCCTCCGACTCCCGCCGGCGGTCCCTTATCCCCTTTCTGAGCTTCGCGGTGGACGGTTCTTCCGTTTGTCACCCCCCCCCCAAATTCCCTTCTTCAAAAATAAAAGTCAACAAAATCTCAAAAAAAGAAAAAAAAAAAAAAAGGAAAATCCTTCTTGGAAAAGAAACGATTGTACTGAACGTGAGTTCAAGAGGCGCGCCTGGTCCAGAGCCCGGGCAACCGGGCGTGCGCAGCGTCCCAAGTTTGTGGGCCGCCCGGCCTCGCAGCTTCGAGGCGGGCCGGCGCGTCCACGGGGGCCCTCGAGAGGCCGGTGGGGCCGGGAAGTGCTAGGTCATTCTCCAGGGACTTTAGACCCTCGAACGAACACGGCCGCGGCAGAGTCGAGTCTTCTCCGCGCCGTCCATTACCAGCGGCCCATGGCGCGCGCCGGGGGCCCCACACAGGCCGGCCCCGGGGCCCCCAGAGCTGGGCAGGCGAGCTTAGCCGGGGGCCGGGCGCGCCTCTCGGGGGCGTCTCCCGCCGACCTCGCCGTCCGGGGAGCCCGAAACGCCGGCAGGTGCGTGTCCTGAGCGCGCGGGGCACCTCCGTCCGGCCCAGCCGGCTCCCGCCAGCGCCGGGGCAGCCCGGGGCCCGCCGGCCGCAAGGAACAAGCCCCGTCCGAGCCGCCCACTGCCCGGGCGCCCGCACACCGGCCCGGGACCCCGAGCGGCCGCGCGGGCCCGGCGGGCGCCCCTCCCCAAACGGCAGCCCGCGCTCGCTCTCCGCCCGAACGCCGTCGGCCGCGGGCCGCGGGCCGCGCGGGGCTCCGGGCGGCCGAGGCGGCGCAGGCCGCAGGCCCCGGGCCGGGGTTCCGGAGGCCGCCGGAGCCCGGGCGGCGCGTTCCCCGCCGCGGCCGCCGCGCGCGTGGAGCAGGCGGGGCGGCGCGGGGACCCAGCCCATGCAAGGCGGCCGCACTGCCGGCCGGCGCCCGCCGCCGCTGCCGCCGCGCCCCGCCTCACTCGCGGGGGCCCCGGGCCGCCTCCCCCTTCCGCGCCCGACACGCCGCCGCCATCTTGTTTACCTCCTCCCCCGCCCTGGGCCGCCGCGCCGCCGCACGCCCGCCGCGGGCCCGCCCCTCGCGGCACCGACGTGCACGCCCGTTGGCCGAGCCGTCCTGCCCCGCCCCCTAAGCGAGCCCCGCCGCCGCCCCCCATTGGGCCGTTTGGACCCAGGCGGGCGCCCGAGCGGGGATTGGCTCGCGCCCGGCCCCGCCCCAGGGGTGGATACTCCTTGATGATTGGTCCGCGGGGGCGACCGTCAATGGGAGGGGGCGGGAAACAGGCGTGCGGAGGCGAGGCCACGACGCTGACCTGGGAGGGGTTGGGGGCTGGGGGCGGAGGTCGCTAGTGCCAACAGCGTCCTCGGAACCGGCGGGGTCGGGGCGCAGCTCTTGCGGCCGGGACGCGGCTCGGGGACCCTGGTGGGTGCCTACCAGGGCCTCTCCCCCGAAACCCCGTTTGAGGCTAGGTCAAGGGTCAAAAAGTAGCCGAAAGTGGCCAATTCGAGGCAAAAAGCCTTTAAGAATCTCTCGGCCTAGATCGTGAGAGAAGTGCGCTGGGCGGAGTCTGACCAGAGAAACTCACGGGCTAAAATTCAGAACCCAGCTGGGATGGTGCCAGCAAAGTGCTTTGGATGAAAAACAAACAGTTGGCAAAATACTACGTCTTAATGAAACTGAAAATACTTCTAGGCCTGTGCTGTTTTTTTTTTTTTACCTTTCTGTTTTTTATCATTAGATTCTTACTTTGCCGGAACAAACTGCTTGAGTGGAAACGTTGGGAGCTGACACCATCGGATTTGAGCTCCAGGTTGGTGGTTCTGAGCCTGACACCTGTGAACTACCTAAACCTATGTGCAAAATTGAGTGTGCGCATGTGCTTGTTCTTGGGGACATCCGTGAGTTTCATCAGATTCTCAAATGACCCACAGAAGAGGGATTGCTGTGGCTTTGGGGGTGGGGGGCCACAAGTCACACCAACATACCAACAAGTCCTAATCAGACCATGTGGATTAGCCTGAGATTTCTAAATCATAAAGATCAGAGCAGAAACCACTGAAACAGAATAGAAAAAGAATAGCGAAGGGCTTCCCTGGTGGCGCAGTGGTTGAGAGTCCGCCTGCCGATGCAGGGGACGCGGGTTCGTGCCCCGGTCCGGGAGGATCCCACGTGCCGCGGAGCGGCTGGGCCCGTGAGCCATGGCCGCTGAGCCTGCGCGTTCGGAAAAATTAAAAAAATAAAATAAAATTAAATTAAAAAATAGCGAAAATTGATGAAGCCAAAAGATCGGTCTTTGAAAAGATAAAAACAATTGATAAAACTCTAGCCAGACTGACCAAGAAAAAAGGATGACCAGTATCAGGAATTAAAGGGGGGATATCACTACAGACCCTGCAGATATTACAAGGATTAGATATAGGAACAACTCTATGCCCATAAAGTCAACATGAAATGGACCGACACCTGAAAAGGCACTAAAATGAAAGCTTACTCAAGAAGAAATAGATAATTTACATCATTTTATATCTATTAGAGAAATTAAATCTGTAGAGAAAAACCTTTTTTATTTTGGCTGCACAGCTTGTAGGATCTTAGTTCCCCCATCAGGGATTGAACCCAGGCCCATAGCAGTGAAAGCACAGAGTCCTAACCACTGGACTGCCAGAGAATTCCTGGGAAAAACCTTTCAACAAAGACAATTAAGGTCCAGATGGTTTCATTCGTGAATGTCCATCAAACATTTTGGGAAGAAATAACATTGGTTTCAAACAATCTCTTCCAGAAAACTGAAGAAGGAACACTGCCCAACTCCAATTCCTTTTAGTATTTTCTATGTTTTTGACTGCTGGCTTACGCCCAAATTTCTTGGAATCTGGGGTATTTGATAATTTTGGCATCTGTAGGCCTCACTCTCCTTCACTCCACCCCTCTCCTGATGTTCAGGACACATGGAAGGGACTTGGGAAATGTTTGGTGACCATTGCAGAAAGAGTCCATGAAGGTGAATCTCAGTTCAGACGCCACCTTTTCTGAGAAGTCCTCCTGATCATTCCCTTGAATGTAACCCCTTTCCAGTTTGATTTTCTTCTTAACACTTGTCACCAGCAGAAACTCTCATTTATACATTCCGTTACCCGTTTTTCTTCGGTGTCTGGAACTACGCTGGGAACTCTCTGAGGCAGAGCCTGGGTATGTCTTGGCCACTGCTGCATCCTCTGCAGTTTGAGCTGTGCTGTCCAGTACGGCAGCCACTGGCCACATGTGTCTGTTAAGCTCCTGTAATGTGGCTGCTGGAATTGAGATGTGCTGTGGGTGTAACCGCACACTGGAATTTGAAGCCTTAACGTGAAAACATGTTAACATAATATATGTGTATATATATATATATATGCGTATATATGTATATCTTAATAATTGCAATGTGAAAACACCCAATAACTTACATTGATTACATGTTGAAATGATAAATTTTGGATATGTTAAGTTAAAATAGATGTTATTAAAATTAGCCACTTCAGGGAATTCCCTGGCAGTACAGTGATTAGGACTCCACACTTCCACTGCTGGGAGCCCAGGTTCGATCCCTGGTCAGGGATCCCACAAGCTGTGCGGCACAGCAAAAAAATTAATTAATTAAATTCAATTAGGTTAACCACTTCATACCCACTAGGATGACTATGGTCAAAAAAAAAAAAAAAAAGAAAGGATGATAACAAGTATTGGCAAGGATGTGGACAAACTGGAACTTTCATATAGTTGGTGCAGCCGCTTTGGAAAAAAAGTTGAAAGTTTGACATTGAGTGACCACGTGGCCCAGTAATTCCACTCCTAGGTGTCTGCCCAAGAGAAATGGAAGCATACGTCCACACAAAAACTTGTACACAGATACTTGCAGGAGCATGATTCACAGTAGTCCAAAAGTGGAAACAACTCAAATGTCCATCAACAGATGACGGATAGACAGAATATGACATATCCACACACTGGAATAATATTCAGCCATGAAAAGGAATGAGTCATTGACACACATGGATGAACTTGAAAACACGGTGCTCAGTGAGAGAAGCCAGACACAGAAGGCCACCCAGTGTGATTCTATTGATGGGAAACGTCCAAAACAGGCAAATCTGCAGAGACAGAGAGTGGATTCATGGTTGTCAAGGGCTGGGGGAGGGGCTGGGGGTGTTTGACTGCTGATGAGGACGGGGTTTCCTTTCCAGGTGATAGAATGTTCTAGAATCCTCCTTCCACCCTCCTTACAGGTGACTGAGGTTTGCAGAGGCGAAGCCCCCGACCAGGTGCCTGGTGGAGCGGGCACTCACATCTCAGTGCCCAGCCTGGGAGCCCCCAGGAGCCCAGTAAGAATTCTAGCATCATCCTCTCCGCGTGATGCAGGCCTTGGAGCTGCCCAGCTGTCGTGCTTATGTAAGGTTCAAACCCAAGCCAGGCTAGCACAGAGCCAGTTTTGGGGGACCTTCCCAAGCACGATGAGGTTGAGACCCCTGTGAGGGCTGCTCTAAGCCTCAGCTGCGGAGCTGGTGGGGGGGAGGCGGGGGGGTGGGGGGGGGTGGAGTGCTGGGGGGGTTCCTGGCTTCTCCTATACCATTTCTCTGAGTGGGGGAGTAACAATACCGTGTCATCAAATATAAGAGCCATGGGAAGTGAGATATACTTTTACTTTATGAATTACCACAAAAAGAAAAGACTTAGCAGCCAGGGATGACACTTTGGACCTAGAGAGGCAGCATGACCTCTGGGACAGTAAACTGTGACACATGGGATTAATAATAGGCCTAAGCCGTAGTTACAAATATCTACGGGAGCCCTGGGGAAAATGCTTTGCCAGCACGCTCTCACCCTCACCATGCTTCGGGTTCTGTTAAGGACCCTGGGTTACAGGTGGGGCCCAGGTTATAGAGGTGGGGGGCCCCAGGATGGGGTCTCAGGTTACCATTGAGGGGCTCCAGTTTCTAGGTGGGGTCCCCAGGTTATGCGTGGAGGCTCTAGGTTTAGGTGTGGGGCCCAGGTTACAGATGGGAGCCCCAGATTACAGGTAAGGGGCCCCAGGTTACAATGGGAGGCCTCAGGTTATAGACGGGGGCCGCAGGTTGTAGTGGGGGACCCAAGGTTATAGGTAGGGGGGCTCATGTTACAAGTGAGGGGCCCCAGGTTTGAGGTGGGGACCCCAGGTTATAAGTAGGAGCACCAGGTAATAGCAGGGGGCCCCAGGTTATAGGTGGGTGGCCTCAGCTTATAAATAGAAGTCTCCAGGTTACAGGTGGGAGCCCCAAATTACAGCTAGGGGACTCCTGGTTATATGTTGGGGCCCCAGGTCATAGCAGGGGGCCCCAGGTTATACATGGAGCCCTCTAGGACTCAGGACTTTCCTCTGCCCCTGTCTCCTCCTGTGTACCCCATCCCTCTAACCTCTCACTTCTCCCAATCCCGCACAACTGTCACACACAGACACGCATACTCAGCAGGGCCCCAGACTTGCTCGCTCCCTCGCAGCCCCCTCGTGACCCCCTTGCTTCCCTCAGCTCTGATAGCAAGACCCCTTCACCCATTCCGTGAGGACCGAGGAGGCAAAGGTCCTCCTGGACCCTCTCCTGGCCAGCTGCCCCACCCTGGGTCTCCTCCCACTTGGCGGGTCTCTTAAATGTTGGGCTCTGGGCCCCAGGACCACCCCTCTCCAGAGGCCCAGCTAAGCCCCCCACCTGCGGAGTGGGGCTCCCAGGAGCCGGAGGTGTCGTTTCAAAAACGGGGTCAGCCTCTGCCAGGAAGCCAGCCATGGTTAGGTTAGGGGCTGCGTCTGTGTGGGCCAGCGTGGCCGCCAGGGGGCGAGTGGGGATCGTGGCCGAGGTTAGCCGGGTACGGGCGTGAGCATGTGCATGTGTGCGTGAGTGTGTGTGTGTGTGTTGCCAACACGAGAAGCCACCTCAATGAGAAGTCTGCGCACCGCAAGGAAGAGTAGCCCCCGCTCGCCGCAACTAGAGAAAGCCCCTGTGCAGCAATGAAGACCCAACGCAGACAAAATTAAATAAATAAGTTTATCAAAATAAGAAAAAAAAAAAAGCCCCCGTTCCCCCCCTGTAGTTAAATCCCTCCCCCAGCCCTTCTCAAGTGCGGATCAAGTTTTGGCCTCTTATTTTGATCTTCTCTGGGATGTCACGCGGTGGAATCAGACAGTAGGAGCCTGCTCTCCTTCACCTCACATAATTCACCTGCGATTCATCAGCATTCTTTTTTTTTTTTTGCGGTACGCGGGCCTCTCACTGTTGTGGCCTCTCCGTTGCGGAGCACAGGCTCCGGACGCGCAGGCCCAGCGACCATGGCTCATGGGCCCAGCCACTCCGTGGCATGTGGGATCTTCCCGGACCAGGGCACGAACCCGCGTCCCCTGCCTCGGCAGGCGGACTCTCAACCACTGCGCCACCAGGGAAGCCCGCATCAGCATTCTTGAGAGCACTGACTACTTGTTAGGTCTGGATGATGTTCCTTCGTACGGACATCCTGTAGGGTTGTTTCTCATCCTTTGACCAGTTGAGAACCATTTGGGTTGTCTTCAGTTTTTGGTGATTACAAGTCATGCTACTATGAACACGTGTGTGCAGCTTTTTCTGTGGACAGAAGACTTCATCTCCCTTGGGTTAACACCCAGGAGTGGAACAGCTGGATCATCTGGCAATTCTGCATTTCACATTTTGAGGAACCGCTGAGCTGTCTTCCAAAGTGGCTGCATCCCCGCTGGCAACATCTGAGGGTTCTGGTGGTTCTGCATCCTTGCCAGCACTTCGTTTTGTCTAAATTTTTTTGGTTTTGGTTTTGCCATTCAAATAGGTGGCACGTTAACACACAGGCATGCACAAAAATGTGGCCACATAGAGGAAAGGATGGAGGTTCAGTTATGTGCTAAATAAATATAGTAGAATGTTAATCGTAGGAGCTAGGTTTTGAGTTTTTAACCGCAAAATCCTTTCAACTCTTCTCCACACTTGAAAATATTCATAATAAAAAGTTGGAAGAAATAATCCAAGGGACTTCCATGGTGGCGCAGTGCTTAAGAATCCTCCTGCCAATGCAGGGGACACGGGTTCGAGCCCTGGTACGGGAAAATAGCATATGTCGTGGAGCAACTAAGCCCGTGTGCCACAACTACTGAGCCTGCGCTCCAGAGCCTGCGAGCCACAACTGCTGAGCCCGCGTGCCACAACTACTGAAGCCCGCGCGCCTAGAGCCTGTGCTCTGCAACAAGAGAAGCCACCGCAATGAGAAGCCCGCGCACCGCAACGAAGAGTAGCCCCCGCTCACCGCAACTCGAGAAACTCTGCGCGCAGCAATGAAGACCCAACGCAGCCAAAAATAAATAAATAAATTTATAAAAGAAATAATAATCATCCAAGGGTGAACTGGAGAAAAAACAGGGGGTGGATACTGGTTGAGGCTGGATGCGGGGGGGCGGGGGGTGTCCATCTACTTTCTCCTCTCCTGTGTGTTTGAAATACTCCATAACAAAGAGTTAGGGGCTCATACCTCACGCCCCTTAGGTTGGCTATGAAGGAAAAAAAACAGAAATAACAGGCTTTGGTGAGGATGTAGAGAAATTTTTGGAAGCCTTGTGGACAGCTGGAGGGAACGTAAGAGGGTGCAGCTGCCATGGAAAACATCCTGGAGTTTGCTCAAAAAATTAAACATAGAATCACCATATGACCCAGCAATCCCACTCCAGCGTACATACCCAAAAGAATTTAAAGCAGGGACTCGAAGAGGTATTTGCACATCCGTGTTCACAGCAGCATGATTCACAAGAGCTGAAAGGTGAAAGCAACCCTAGTGTCCATCGAAATATGATGGATAAACACAGTGTGGTCCATCCACACCACGTGGTCCATCCATGGTCATCCTCAGCCATGAAAAGGGGAGAAGCACTGATACTCGTTACCACGTGGATGGACCTTGAGAACACAAATGCTGAGTAAGTGAAGCAAGGCATAGAAGGACACACAGTGTGTGATTCCACTCATAGGAGGTCCTTACGGTTAAGATAGTGAAATTTATGTTATGTGTTATGCTATTTTATGTTACGTTACCCCTAAACGTACGTTACATTACGTTCTCTAAAAATTTGGAGGTCCAGGAAACAGTCTCTGGTCTTCGCTGGTGGGACCAAATGGTCCCCCCAAGGGCAGTGAGGCCACATCTTCTGAAATGACAGACAGCTGCCAGGGCTTGCTCCCTGGTTCACTTGCCCACGTGGAGGAGTCGGGACCACGTGGCTGCCCCTGGCAACCCCAGGGGGCTAGGTCAGGGTATTGTCTGGCTGAGATTCCTCTGGAAGGACACCCAGGGCACCGTGGGAGGGGGATGTTCATCTGGGCACACCTTTTTGTGGTAAAATACACATAATATAAAATTAACCATCTTCCCCATTTTTAAGCTGACAGCTCAGTGGCATCGAGCACCTTCACACTGTTGGGCAACCATCCCCACCATCCATCTCTAGAACTTTCTCATCTTCCTAAATTGAAACTCTGTCCCCATGAAACCCTGACTCCCCACCCCTCCGCCAGCCCCTGGCCCCCACCATCTACTTCCTGTCTCTGCGGATGTGACTCCTCTGGGGACGTCATGTGAATGGAATCAGACAGTATTTGCCCTTCTGTGTCTGACGTATTTCACTGAGCATCATGTCCTCAAGGTTCATCCACAGTGAAGCAGGAAGTCTCCTTCCTTTTTAAGGCTGAGCAATATTCCACTGTGTGGATGGATCATGTGTGTTTATCCCTCATCTGTCGATGGACACTTGGGTTGCTTGCACCTTTGGCCATTGTGAATCCGCTACTGTGAACATTCACACACAGGCAGGTACCTGTTTGGGTCTCTGCTTGCAGGTCTTCTAGTTCACACCTGGTAGAAGAGCTGGTGGGTCAGGTGGCAATTCTGTTCAACTTTTTGGGGAGCCACAGACTCTCCCACAGCAGCTGCCCTCTGGATGTCCTTTTGACTCTTGAATTTTGAAACAAGGGAATGAACTACCTATTCAAAAACTTAAATCATCACAGGGAAACAAATCAGCAAGTTCTAGACTGTGGGAAACTTAACAGGAAAAACAACCGGGTTTCATGCATAAAAGCACAAAGAACAAAAAAACCCACCAAACCACAGAAAAAAAGGGGGGGGAGGTGAAGCTATAAATTAAGACGTGAGCGGCATCAGCTACATTTTGTTTATTTGTTTATCCATCGATAGGCATGAAATGACCAGGTTGGACTGGGTCACCAGGGCCAGCATCTGCTGAGATGCTGTGGGCACCAAAAACCTTGAGCAAAAGAATGAGTGAGTGAATGAATGAATGGGTGAATGGAGTGAATGAATAAATGAGTGAGCAAATGAATGGAGTGAGTGAATGAAGGAAGGAAGCAAGGAGTGAGTGAATGAATGAGTGAGTGAAGGAAGGAAGGAAGGAGTGAGTGAATGAATGAGTGAGTGAAGGAAGGAAGGAGTGAGTGAATGAATGAATGAGTGAGCGAATGAATGAATGAGGAGTGAGTGAATAAATGAGTGAGTGCGTGAATGGAGTGAGCGAATGAATGAGTGAGTGAGTGAGCGAATGAGTGAGCAACTGGGGTGATGAAGGAGGAGAAAGCCTGCCCATGACCACTCCAGCTTGCTTAGGACTCCAGGTTCCCAGCCCCAGCTCTGGGTTTCCAGACCTACCTTGAGCCTCTGGGCCCACCTCTGAGATAAGCTTCTCATTCAGATCCAGGATCCCTGGGTGGCCAGGGAAACGCCAAGGAAGGGGCAAGGCCGATGGCCAGCCCTGTGGGAGCAGGGTCCTGGCAGAGGAGGGTCCCTAGGGTATCTGTCCCCACTGTGCCCAGGGCTCTGCTCTCCCTGACAACCGCACCCTCACATTGATCCTTCTTGGCCTTAATGGCAGGGTTGGGGCTTGGGGGCAGCACTTACTAGAATCGGACACCTGTGGGGTGGGAGAGACATCTGTCAGTATTACCCTCCCTCCCGGGACCATTAGCCCATCAGCCCATTGTTGGGCTTTGGGAGCCAGAGATGTGGTGGCCGGCTTGACACACAGCCAGGCCAGCACAGACCTGAAATTCCGGGACATCATTGGGTACTAGCCCCCATTCTACAGTTGGGGAAAATGAGGCTTGGGAGGGGAAGGCTGGATTGGGGGTGGATGAGGGACCCACCAGCCCAGTGTGCCTGGTGGTCTGGGGCATGTGGCTTTGGCTAGGGGTCATTTTGTTCCAGTCACATTGTCCTTTCATCTCCAGTCACCAGAGCAGCTTCTGTCTTACCCCAGGGCCTTTGCAATTGCTTTTCCCACAAGTGTCCACACAACTCCCTCCTTCACTCATTCAGGTTGTGGCTTCAGGTCCCCTGACCCTCCTGGCTAAGCCCCCACCCTGACACACACACACACACACACACACACACACACACACGCTGCCCCCATCAACTCAGGCTGCAGGATCCTGTTGCCCTATTCGACATGATCTCACAAGGTTGTGCTGTGGTTCTAAGGCACAAGCATGTGTAGGTGCACAGGATTCAGGTGTGGCTTCTTCTCCCACCTGCTGCCTGGGAAAGCTGGAGGCCTCATGCCCCAGGCCACCTAAAGAGTGACAGTTATCATCATAGTGCTGACCCGGAGTTCACCTCTTGCTGGCTTGGAGGCCAAGATCCTTCCTCCCTCTCACCAACCCCTTTTTTTTTTTTTTTTCCCGGTACGTGGGCCTCTCACTGTTGTGGCCTCTCCCGTTGCGGAGCACAGGTTCCGGACGCGCAGGCTCAGCGGCCATGGCTCATGGGCCTAGCCGCTCCGCAGCATGTGGGATCTTCCCAGACCGGGGCACGAACCCGTGTCCCTTGCATCGGCAGGCGGACTCTCAACCACTGCGCCACCAGGGAAGCCCTCACCAACCCCTTTTGACAGAGGGGACTCCTGGGCTCAGAGAGGTCCCTGCATCCTTGCCCAGGGACGTACATCCATGTAGAGCAGGGCTCAGCCAATCCTTTGTGTCAAGGGCCAGAGAACAAACATTTTCAGCTTTGCGGCTGGATGAACTCTCGTAACTGCTCAGCTCGGTCCGTTGTGTCACCGAAGTGGCCACAGATGATGCTTAATGGAAGGTATGTGTCCGTGCCAGTGAAACTTTGTTCGTGGACAGTAAAATGTGCATTTCATGTCATTTTCGTGTGTCACAAGAGAAGTCTTCTGATTTTTTTCACCCGTTTCAAAATGTAAACATCACTCTTAGGGTGATAGAGTCCTCATACAGACGGACGGTGGCTGGACCAGGCCTGCAGACCAGAGTCTGCAGATTCCTTCAGGCAA
Source organism: Orcinus orca (assembly GCF_937001465.1). Classification (NCBI taxonomy): domain Eukaryota; kingdom Metazoa; phylum Chordata; class Mammalia; order Artiodactyla; family Delphinidae; genus Orcinus; species Orcinus orca. The sequence goes on along the minus strand of NC_064561.1, from coordinate 657,818 downwards.
CCTCACTCTATTGCACTCAAGCACTGAGCTGCAAGACGGTGGTCCTTCTTTGCTAAGGCTGGAGGCTGTGTGGAGGACAGGCCCTTAAGTGGCCTGTGATTCCACCTCCTGCTGGTCATGCCTTGGTGTCGTCCACTCTCCTTGAGGTGGGCGGGACAAACAGGCTGTGGACGAGGTGACATCATACACGACCAGACCTACATCCCCTCCCTGTGGGTTTGACAAAGTGAGAAGCTGAGTTGGAGAAGCCCACGTGCAGCCGAGGGCAGCCTCCAGCCAACAGCTAGCAAGAAACAGGACCCTCAGTCTTAAAACAGCAAGGAAATAAATCCTGCAGCAACGTGAGTGGGCTGGAAAGCAGCCCCCTCCATGGTGGAGCCTCCCGATCAGCCCCCAGCCCTGGCCAACACCAGTGATGCAGCCTGAGCAGAGGACCCAGCTCCACCAGCCTTGGAAACTGTGAGATAATCAATGCGTGTGTTGTTTTAAGCCTCTGTGTTTGGAGAAATTTGTTATGCAGCAGCAGCTAACTAATACAAGCTATATGTGGGGACCATCCCAGCTTCCACCACTTGTCAGTCCATTCATTACTTTACATCCAGCATGTATTTATTGAGCACTACTGTATACCACTCATTCATTTATTGATGCTGCCCCCCCCAAGCCCAGAGCAGGATGACTGGCCAACCTTGCCCAGCAGGGGTCTCTGCTGCCCAGGGCTACTCCTCCTGTTTCCAATCCAGTCCAGAGGGTCCTTATCCCACTGGCTGAATTTATACACCCCACTAGCTGACATCATGGAGTTCTTACCCCATTGACTGACTCCATACAACCATGTGATCCCAGCTCGGCCAATCAAGGCTTTCCCTTACCTGGCCACAGAGATTGGTTCAACAAGGACATGTGACTAAAGTTGGGCCCCAGAGATTGGCTCAACAAGGACATGTGACTAAACTTGGGCCAATCAAAACCTTCCCTGTGACTTTTGCTGCTTTTCTTGAGGAAGAAGTGCTGACCTTCTTCTGGGGCTGTTAGGCTGACGGGGGGATTTGGTCTGGGGCTGCCGGCACCATCTTTGTCCCCTCAAAGGGGGAGACTGTTGAGGAAAAAAGCCAAGAAAGAGGATGGCAGAACTGAGAGATGGAGAGGTAGACAAATCTTTGCGACACTGTTTGAGGGTCCTGGATCCAGCTGAGCCTGAAACTGGCTGGACCAGGGACGGTCCTGCCCCCAGGGGACACTGAGCAACACCTGGGGCGTCTGTGGTTGTCAAGACTGTGGGGCTCCTGGCATTAAGTGGATGGGGGGCAAGGAGGCTGCTCCACACCCCACAGTGCCCAGGATAGCTGCAAAACACAAAGAGCCATCTGGACCCAAATGTCAGCAGTGCTGAGGGGGAGAACTCTGAGTTAAATCTATCCCTGGACCTTTCAGTTCCATGAGCAAAATTTCTCATTTGAAAGAAAAAAGTGCCAGTTTCAGTTGCAGTTTCTGTCACTTGCAACCAAAAGATTCTAATCAAACTGGAGTTAAGACTCATGCAGGGGGTTTTGGATATGGAAGCTACGGTGGCCAGCCTGGCTGGGTTTCATTCCACAGGGTGGGGTGGGAGGACAGGTCAGTCCTTACACTTTCATTATTTTTAATAGGCTTATTTTAGATTCATAGAAAAGTTGCAAAGATGGTACAGGGAGTTCCTGTATCCTGGCACCCACTTTGTCCTGCCGTTAACATCTTCCACGAGTGACAATGACATTTGTCATTGATACATTGTTATCAACTAAAGTCCTCGTTTTTTTTTCAGATTTCTTTAGTTCTTCCCTAATGTCCCTTTTTTGTCCCCAAGACTCCATCAGGATCCCACATGACATTTAGTTGTCACATCTCCTTAGGCCCCTCTGGGCTGTGACAGTTTCTCAGACTTCCCTTGTTTTTGATGACTGGACAACTTTGGAAGGGGTTTGTCTGGTGTTGTTCTCAGGGTTCAACCGGAATGATGGGCTTGGGGAGGAAGACCATAGAGGGGAGGGGGCTTCTGATGCCATCACTTCAAGGGTCCATGCTGTCCACACCGATGATCACAGTCAGGGGCCACGGAACTTCTTGAGTGTGTTTGCAACTATTTTTTTTGTTTTTTTGGAGGCCTTACTGGGATTTGAATGCAACTTTAGTTTAGGATTTGATGACCACCTGGCCGTGACATCTATCACCCCTTTGATTGCCTTTTGCTGCTTCTCCTTTTTTTTTAATTTTGGTGAAATTCGCATGACATACAATGAAGGGTTTTTTTTTAATGTTATTTATTTATTTATTTAATTTATTTATTTTTAGCTGCGTTGAGTCCTCATTGATGGGCACGGGCTTTCTCTAGCTGCAGCGAGCAGGGGCTACTCTTCTTTGCAGTGCACAGGCTTCTCGTTGCGGTGGCTTCTCTTGCTGTGGAGCATAGGCTCTAGGCACCTGGCCTTCAGTAGTTGTGGCACGCGGGCTCAGTAGTTGTGGCTCGTGGGCTCTAGAGTGCAGGCTCAGTAGTTGCAGCACACGGGTTTAGTTGCTCTGTGGCATGTGGGATCTTCCCGGACCAGGGCTCAAACCCGTGTCGCCTGCATTGGCAGGCGGATTCTTAACCACTGCGCCACCAGGAAAGCCCCATGGACATGGGTTCGAGCCCTAGTCCGGGAAGATCCCACGTGCCGCGGAGCAACTAAGCCCCTGCACCGCAACTACTGAGCCTGCACTCTACAGCCCGCGGACCACAACTACTGAGGCTTCGTGCCACAACTACTGAAGCCTGCATACCTAGAGCCCGTGCTCCAAAACAAGGGAAGCCAGTGCAATGAGAAACCCGCGCACTGCAAAAAAGAGTAGCCGCTGCTCGCCCCAACTAGAGGAAAGCCCGCACACAGCAATGAAGACCCAACACAGCCAGAAATAAATAAATAAATTTTTAAAAATAAATAAATAAAAAATAAAGTGTACAGGACAGTGGCTTTTAGCACATTCACCTTGTACAATCACCATCTCTCTCTAGTTTCAAAATATTGTCATCACTCCCTAAAAACATCGAGTACCCAATAGCACTCCCCCCCACCCGCCTTCCCAGCCCCGAAAACCACGAACCCACTCTCTGTGTCTGTGGATCTGCCTGTTCTGGACGTTTCCCGTCAATGGAATCACACCCTGTGTGTCCTTCTGTGCCTGGCTTCTCTCTCTGAGCATCGTGTTCTCACGGTCCGTCCACGTTGTAGCAAGTGTCGGGGCTTCACCCCTTTTCAGGGCTGAGTGATGGTCCCGTGTGTGGAGGGACACATCATGTGTATCCATTCATCAGCTGAAGTACATTGGGTTTGTTTCCACTTCTTGGCTGTGATGAATCGTGTTGCTGTGAATTTGTTTTTTTAAACAATTTTTACCATAAAGTCCCCAAGCTCATACTGGTTCATGACAAATTCTCACAAAAACCCTCCAAGGGAGGTACCATGATTTTTCCCATTTTATAGGTGGGGAAACCGAAGCATGTAGAGATTAAGTAACCTGCCTGGGGTGACCCAGCCACTGGCAGAGCTGGATTTGAACCCAGGAAGTGTTAACCTCATGGTCTGCTGCTGGACCTCCACTCCATTCTGCTGGTCATTTTTGCAGCCCTGGGGACATGACACGACCATCAGAGAAGGACAAACACCCCAGACCAGCTCCAATAGCCACCCCCAAATTCTCACCCATTGGAACCCAGATTCCTGGCCTCACCCTGCAGATTCTGATGGGGACACCTGACCCAGGGCTGGGGAGTCTGGCTTCTCCCTCAACTTAGGGGATGCAGGAGGGTGGGATTCCACAAAGTTTTACAAATGCCCCCAGTGCCCCTCAGCAGCCTGGCCACTCACGTGCCACTGGGGCCTGGACGTGAGTCAGCTTGGCCCCGGCTGGTTTGGAATTTCCCCGTGGGTCCGGGCAGATCCAAGGTGAAGGTTCAGAAAGTTCCAGCGCAGGTGACATCAGTGTGCAGGGCTGGCTGTGGTCTACACCCGAGAGGACGGGCCGGGGCAAGGAGAGGTTTGGTCCACCTGCTCAGACCCTCCTCTGGCCCTTGTGTTGCAGGGACTTGCCGGGAAAAGCCAGCATAGCCGTGCCCTGTGCTGCAAGGGTGTCCTGTTCCCTTGTGACCCAGGAGCATAACGGGTGTGCCCTGCTCTCTGTTCCATCCCTTGTGCCTGGCCCAGGATGATAAATGTTTAATGGATGAACATGTGGCCTCAAACTTGCGGTCAGCCTCGTCTCTGTGCCCTGCGGCAGCCCACCCACCTCCCTCCCGCGGCCCTCTCCCCCTCCTATGTCCACCCTTGCCCTAGCTGCCTTTCTGCTGGTGCTCTAAATCCTCCTATTTTCCTACTGCCCTGGGGATAAAGCCAAGCCGAGTCCCCCTCTGAAGTGGGGTTGGGGGTGAGAGCACATCCTGAGGGTCCTCACCTCTCTCCAGCTCAGGCCTAGCTCACTGCTGGCCTTTGATAAAAAGAAATTCAAAGTTTGGCTCCTTTGGCTTTGGGAGAGCAGCTGCACCTCCTCCAGTCTCCATCTTTCCACCAGATGAGCTTTGGAGAGGTGGCCCCTCTGTGCCGCCCTGTCCAACATATGTGGCAGATGGAGTGACCTCCAGCCCCACCCTGACCATACCACGCCATTGCTCCATAACCTTCAATAGCTCCCTAGTGTCCCCAGGATAAAGGCCTCGCCCTAGCTTTCCACGCCCCCCACCATGCCACCTCTCCCTTCCCAGCCTCGCTGCCTGTCCCCCGCCCCCCCCGGGGGGGGGTTCCTAGTCAGGTGTCACATTTAACCCCTGCTGCCCTTGTGTCCCAGGCTCCGTGCAGAGGCAGGAAGGCCTGTCTGGGGCGGATCTCAAACCCGTTAGACAGGTTTGCTGTTCCCTGAAGTGGCTCTGGCTCAGAGGCAGCCCTGCCCAGGCCTGGCAGGATCCCGCTCTGGGCTCAGGCCAGGCAGGAGGGAGCCGTAGGGCCCTGAAAATCGCCAGCCGGCGCCACCTGAGGACATCTCCGGGCAAGTGGCAGGTGGGCCGGGTACAGGGAGGGCGTGGTGGCTGGACTGGACAGAATAGGCTCCAGGCTGGAGGGCTAGTGAGAGCCGGAGATAGAGGTGGGGACAGCGACAGAGACAGACAGAAAGACAGAGAGAGAGGCGGCAGAAAAGAAGGAAAGTGACCAGAGACAGAGGCCGGGGAGGGCACAGACGTGGCTTGTGGGACCTTGCTGCCTCTGCCTCAGTTTCCTCTTCCACATCCTGGGGAGGCCTAACTGGGACTTGAGAAGGAGAGAAAAGAGGGGAGTGGGAGAAGGGATGGGAAAAGATGGGGAGGAGGGGGAGAGGGGAGGGGTGGGGTAGGTGAGAACCCAACCCGCTGAGCCGGGGGGAAGTGGGTGTGGAAAGGAGAAGTGGTGAGGGACCCAGGCCCTGAGGAACAGGGAGGGAGGAGGTGCTCCGTGGCCCGGGAACGCCGGGGCTTTCCAGAACGTGGAGAAACAGGAAGTGGCTAGTCTCTGCCCCCGCTGGCTGGATGGGCCAGGCAGGGCCCACCTGCCCCGCCTCACCTGCCCGATCCCCCAGGGTTCCTCCTCCCTGGATGGGCCTGGCCCAGGAGTCCTTCCCAGGAGGGAAACAGAGGCTGGCGGGTGGGTGGGGGGGTTTCTCCTAACTGAGGGTTAGCCCAAGAATCTCCTGACTCACAAGGAAGCCCCCAGGGATCTGACCTCTGTCAATCTGAAGTTTTCTGCTCTTTAAAATAATGACCTGCACAGTAAGCTTGCCTGTATGTTGGTGCTAGCATCTCGCCAATTTAGCAGGCGGAAACACCAAGGCTCGGAGAGAGGGAGCTGCTCGCCCGGCCCCCTCCTGGCTTGGCTCATGGGCCCCATTTCTCTCTGTGGTCTCCCCATGTCGGGTCCCTTAATTTCACTGATAAAAACACTGGACTCCCAAACCAGTTAGATGTGAATTTCAGATACATGGAGGCTACTTCTTTAGTATAAGTATATCCCAAATATTGCCTGGGATATACTTGCAGTAAAAAATTATTCTCCGTGTACCTGAAATTCACATTTAAGTGGGTGTCCTGCATTTTATCTGGCGACCCTACTTCCTCGAGCCTGGGGTCAACGTGCCTGGGGTACAGTTAGGGGGCCCCTGCGTGGGGCGGGGGCAGAGGGAGGGCTTGAAGAGGAGGCTCTTTGACCTCAAACAGCGCTTCACCAGACAGACCTGTGGCCTTCTGTGAGCCCTGTTCTCACCGGACGAGGAGCCTTGGGCATTTCTGACTATTGAGTGTTCACTTAGGTGACCAGATCCAGATGTTCACCTAGAAATATTCATAATGGCTTCATTTAGCTGTCTGAACAGCCTTGGAGATAGATACTATTATCCGTGGGAAACGGAGACACAGAGAGGTTAACTCACTTTTCAGGGGTCACACAGCACCCAGCCCAGAGCCATGCCTCGAGTTCCAGAGCTGCATCCTTTCTGCTCTCCCAGGCCTCCTCTTGCGATTCCCTGGAAATCCCCAAATCTGACTAATTCCCTAGACATCCCCAGACTTGGCAGTTTCCTCCATGCTGAGATGGCTGGACCCACCCCGGCCTGGGCAAACTGCCCCCATTTCAGGCAGAGTTACCCATAGAGACCCTGTGTTTACCCGAGGTGGACGTGGTGGAGGTCGAGTCCACGCCTCCCTTCAGCTTGCTCCCTGACCTGGGCCAGCTGCGAAACACTTCTGTGCCTCACTTTCCCCACCAGCAAAACGTAGGTAATACCGGTCCCGACCCCAGAGGGCCACAGTGGGAACAGGGCCCGCTTTGGGGGTGTGTGACTCAGGACCTCGCCCAGGCCTGGCGCTGGGGCGGTGGCGGTGGTGCTCTGCTCAGTTGAATGCTCTGCGGTCTCCAACTTGAAGTTCTTAATACTTTTTGAACAAGGGGTCCTGCGTTTTCACGTTTCACTGGGTCCTGCAAATTGCGTGGCTGGTGCTGTGTAAGTGGAAACAGGAAAATGCCACCAGATACCCTGTAAATCAGTTTATTCACCCTTTCAAAGCTTAAGTGTCTGTTGCTCAATTTGATTTCTTCTCATTAGCTGTAAAAAATAGTTCCAAAGTCAAGGTTATAACCCAATTGCCAAAAACTACACATGCCAAAGTGAAGCTTGCTCTGGATAAATCACTTCTCTCTGGGTCTCAGTTTCCCCATCTCCTCCCTTGTGCTTGTGGGTTTGGGCATAGGGGTCCTTGGCCTGAATTTTTTAGGGCAAACAGATTTTAAACAGACCAGGCCTTTGAACAGCTTATAATTTGCCCTTCTTGGGACTTCCCTGGTGGTCCAGTGGTTAAGGCTCGTGCTTCCAATGCGGCGGGTGCGGGTTTGATCCCTGGTTGGGGAACTAAGATCCCACATGCTGCACAGTGTGGCCAAAATAATAATAATAATCATTTCCTAAGTTTAGCTGCCTGGCAAACTCCTACTTGAACTTCAAAGCCCCAGCTTCAACACCCCCTCAACCCCTCCTTCCATGATGCCCTAGGCAGACACTGTACTCCTCCCTGGGCTCTAGGCTTGATCTTGCAGATGGAAGTGTCTGGTCCTGGTCCTATTTCCCCTAGCCTGGGGGCTTCCTGAGGGCGGGGTTGAGAACTGAGTCCTCTCTGGGGCCCCGGATTTGTCTCCAGGCACATAGCAGCATCCATAAGAATTCACTGAATAGATAAGCAAGTGGAGAGGTGATCTCTAAATTCAAGGGGTACAGGAGGCCTCTGGCTGGTGGTGAGGTGGGTCCAGGGATATGGTGGTGTCTTCATTCCTGCACATCCTGCTGGGGAGGGGATGGTGCCTCCTGCCCTGGCTCTGCCTGAACCACCAGGCCCACCCCGTGGTGGGCCCAGTGGGCTCTAGTTGCAGGAACACAGCTTGTCTGTGCCAGGGCTGAGTCCCACCCTGTTCCTGGCAGTAAGGCAAATCCCAGCATCATCTGCATCAGGCCCCTAGAAGCCCTAACAGGGAGGAAGCCAGGAGGGGAGCCACCCAGACCCCGTGGCCCTGCCTGAGAGGATCCTGCTTTTTCTCCTGGTGGCCCCTGGGGCTTATCAGACGCCTTGTGTCAGGCTCCCCGTTGGGGTGGGGGGTGGTCCCAGGACTCCTATTCTGGGGTGGAGACAGATTCATGAGCAGACTACTTTCGGTGGGGAGGCAATAAAGGGAGGGGGCATGACTGGGGGACCCAGGGCCCTTTCAGATGGTTTCGAGGCCAAGATCTGGGTTGTCCAAGAGCCCCAATGGCTGACAGGTCAGGGTCGGAGTGCACCAGGGGAGGGCACAGCCGTGCAAAGGCCTGCAGGTGGGGGTGATTCCTCATGCTACAGAGGAGGAAACTGAGGCTCGCGAGGGTAGCCAGTAACAGGACGGGATTCAAATCCAGGACCCATGTAGTCCGAGCCTCTCCCTAAGGCGGAAGGGCCTCAAGGGCCTCAGGGGCCGTCGCGAGATGGCCCCGCCCACGACCCCGCCCACAACCACGCCCACCAGAGGCTCCGCCCCACGGCATGACCGGAAGTGCGCGGGGCCCCCAAGATGGCGCCCGAAACCCGGAAGTGAGCGGGGCCGCGGCGAAGCTCGGAGGAACGGAGGCGCCGCGGGCTCCGCGCCCAGGCCGGACCCGGGTCCGAGGTGAGGCGCGCCCGGCCCCACCCCCCGGCCCGTCCCCGCCGTCCCCGCCCGGCTGAGCCGCGCTCCCCGGCCTGCGCGGGACCTGGCACCCCGCGGCCGCCAGCGCCCCGTGCCGGGGGTTCCGGGGTTCCAGGGCAGCGGGCGCGGGGAGCGCGGTGGCGTGTCCCCGCCCTCCTGGGCGACCCCCGACAACGTCCTCCGCCGCGATCCTGCGACGGCGTCGTCCGTCGTGAACTCTCTCTAACCGCGTCCTCCTCGGCGACCCTCGACCTTGCGCTGCTCCGTGACCCCCGCCCGACACTCGCCTTGGCGTGAACCCTGAACCCAGCCGACTCCCCAGCCTTTTCCTCTCGCCCTCCTCGGCGATTCCCTGACCCCTCCCGTCTTGGTGATCCCCGGACTTTACTTTGGTGACCCTTCACCCCGCACTTCTCTGTGACTCTCCTGCAGTTGGTGACCCCCTCCTGACTGCTCCTCCGTCATTCCCCGATCCCTCTCTTCTTGTGACTCTCCAGCTCCATTACCTTAGCCCCCCTTTTCTGGGTGACCCCTGACCCCAGGCTGCTTGCAGATTCCTGCCCTTCCTCCTCAGTGTCCCCTCTCCCAGTACCCCTCCTGTCCTGGCTTCTCCACCCTGGGGCTGTTGTTCCCTGTGTTTCCACGGGTGGGATCCTGTGGCCTTGGGATGGGGGCCTTGCTGGTATTAGCTGAGCTGGCAGAGCGTGTTGGGTGGGAGTGTCTCCTGGAGCTGGCACTGGGAACAGCCCCCAAGGATGTGCCGGGGGAGGTGGTGGGCAGAGGGCTGCCGGGGCTTGGAGTGGGTGGAGGAGCAGCCTGTGACGGTGGATGGGGACAGTGAGGCCCCTTCCCAGCACCCCAGCACTGGCCGGGAGAGGCCGGGGTGGGGGAGCAGAGGCGTGGACAGCCAGGCAGGAGTGTCTCATAGCATCGTGTTGTTAACGTCCTGGAAAAGGAAAAAGAACCGAGCGTGTGAAGTGTGTCTGCCCCCCCTCGGCTTCTGCTTCCCGGAATGCGCCTTGGTCCCGCCTGCCCTGGACATCCTTTCTGCCTGTCCACTGCCTGGCCCGGCCAGGTTTGTTGCCATCTGTTTGCACGAGGGGCAGGCCTGGATGTGGCCTGGGATGGAGCTGCTGGCAGTCGCGGGGTGGGGGTGGGGGGGTGCGAGTGAGTGTTCCACGTGTGGCGAGGGGGCTGGTGTCGGATGGACTTTAGGTGGGAACCTGCCTACCTGCTGCCGGGCCAGGTGATCCAGCCCCGAGCCCACCACGGTGGGTCTGTCCCCGTATGAAAGGTTCGAGGGATCTGGGGCTGGTCCCCAGGGGCTGGAGAGCCCGGAGGGAAGAAAGGCCACCTGTCAGAGGCGTGAGACTCCAGACAAGTCAGTGGATGTGAGGCCCGCCCTTCCTCCAGGCTGGGCGGCCAGGGCTGGACCTGACCCTGTGTTTCCGGTCCCTGCCCTGGGCTCTTCGTGCTTGGCTGTGTGGGGAGCTCTGCCCTTGTGAACAGAGGAGAAGCTGCGGGCTCCTGTCCTTGGGGCTGAGACCTGGGGCTCTTGGGCAGTCTGGAGAAGCCACCGCCAGCCCAGCTGCACCTTTTCTTCCAAGCACCCTGGATTTTCCCAGGGGAGTCCCCACAGATGGGTAATGGCTGTTCAGGGCTGTCTGCTTGGACCCTGGGTGGGTGGTCTGGGGAAGGGTGGTCCTGGGACACCCCAGGGCCGGGGAGATTCAGGCAGGCGCCTGACAGACCCTGGGGAGCCTGGCGAGTGTGAGACACTGTCCCCAGGGACAGCCAATGGGGACCCAGGGGAAGGCTCTCTGGGATTTTGGAGGGCTGGAGGGCCCTTTGTTTAACTCTGTGAGATGTCTACTCACACCTGCCTGGAGCCGGACCCACCCTGTGTGTGTGTGTGTGTGTGTGTGTGTGTGTGTGTGTGCGCGCGCGCACGTGCACGCACACACTGGGGAGGTGTTTACACTTTGGCGGCAGGATGGTGGGCCCCGGGGCCCAGATGAGGGGCCTGATTTCCAGGGGAGCCTCGCGGCACAGCACAGAAGAGGCAGTTGGCTTTGAAGTCCAGGTGGGGTGGGCCTCAGGTGTGCAGCCCAGGGCCAGTGCTCTCCGGCTGCCTGACCACCTCGACCTGGGTGGGGTGGGGGAACGGAGCTGGCCCCCACTGGGAACATGACCAGCCCAGCTGGCCCAGCTTGGTTCTAGCAAAGTCTCAGACACCCCTCCAGCAGGGGCCGGGCCGGAAACGCTGACCCAGCACAGGGCTCTGGCCACGTGAACAGCTGGGCTGGGAATAAAGAGGCAACTGTGCCCAGTCCCCAGAGGCGGCCTCCCTCCCAGGACGGCCTCCACCCTTGAGGCTTTTACAGAGGCTGCTGGGGGCGGGGATCTGCTTGTTCTCCGTGCAGGGGGGTCTTGTCATCAAAAAGAGGCATCTGGAGGCTGACACACAGAGTGGGGAGGCAGGCCCCCGGGGTGTCAGCACAGTTCCAGGGGGTGCGTGTGTGTCTGTGCGCGTGTGCGAGTGCATGTGTGCAGATTCGTGTGCAGCAGTGCACATACATGCCAGAGTGTGCACGCGTCACGTGTGAGTGCCACGTGCGCACGTGTGCATGCGTGTTGCACGTGTGCATACGTGTGTGTGTGTGTGTGTGTGTGTGTGTGTCTTGAGTATGTGCAATCCGTCAGTGGGCAGGCTTGGAGCATCTCCAGCCACTTTTGCACAGCCAAGGGCCCTGTGTTCAGATGCGGGGAGGGCTGGTTACGGAAGGCTGCCTGGAGTAGCCGAGAGTGAGGTCACTCAGGCCCGGTCCAGGCCTGGCCAGCCCTGCTCACCCACCATCTCCCCATCTGCCCAGCTTGGGTGCGGCCTGGTGTCCGTGGGCCCCCTCTCCCCTGAGTGGAACCCCAGTCCCCGTCCCTTGGAACTACCCTCTCCTCTGCTGCTGGCAGGTCAGTCCCACATGGGTGACCTGAGCTGGGCTGGGGAGGACAGCAAACTTCCTTCATCTTCCTGCCATGGTGACAGCCACCAGCTTCCTCACTGGGAGGTGGGGCCGCCCTGCCCTCAGGCAGGTGACTCAGGTGAGGGCGATTTCTGAGGCTCTGGGCTTGCCAGCCCCCTGGGGTGGGGGGCAGAGCTAAGGACTGTCGTTTATGTACAGCGACAGGGACTGACTTTGAGAACAAGATGCTCAGTGAGAGAAGCCACACACGGAAGGACACACTGTGTGATTCCATTGGTGGGAAACATCCAATCCAGAGAGACAGGGTTAGTGGTTGTCAGGGGCTGGGGAGGGGGTGGGGGTGACCGCTGATGGGAGTGAGGTTTCTTTTTGGGGTGACGGAATGTTCTGAAACTGGATGGAGGTGGTGGTTGCAGAAGTCTGGATGTACTAAAGGCCACTGAATTGTTCACTTTAAATTGGTGAAGGTATGGCGTATGAATCGCGTCTCCATAAAATAAAGAAGTGTTAAAAAAAAAAGAGAGATAGCAGGGCCTGACTGAGCCTTCAGATGCCCAGTGCTGCGGCCTGGGGTGAGCGGGCATCAGCCGGCCCAGAGCATGGAGGTCTGTCTTCTCCCAGCCCCACAAGGAGGGCAGGGGAGGTGCCATCTGCCCATCTTATGGTGGGTGAACGAGGCTCCCCTGGGAGCCCCCAAGCCCCAGCTCTGCCCTGACTGCCACCGGCAGGAAGCGGTCTTGCGGGGACGTGGGCTCTGGTGTCTGGGCCTTGGTGCCTGGGCTGTGGTGGGAGGCCTGGGAGCCCCTCCCTGAAGCCCGGCCCTGTAGGAGGTAGCAGGCCCTCCTGTAGGTTCCCCTGATTGGCAAGGACACCCCCCCCCCCGCCCCTGCATTCACCCGTTAGGTGACTTGTCCCCTCCCAGGTCGGCTCGGCGCTCCCCCCGTGCAGCCCACGGGGCAGAAAGGGTGTCCCCCGCACGGCAGGCAGGGACACCACCAGGGAAGGCATTGAACTTGGCCCCGCTGTGTGCCGGGGGCGGGAGTGGGGGCAGCGGTCACCCCGCGCCTCCCTGGGTCCTCAGGCACCCGCTCCCTCCAGGCAGGCGACCGCCCCGCCTTCCCCGCTGGCGCCTTCCCCCGCTGGCCTCGCCCCCGGGCTGCGCCCTCTCTCTGCGGGCAGGTACCTCCCTCCGGGTTGGCCTCCGTCCCCATTGCAGCCAGTCCCCAAGTGAAACCGAAAGAGGTCTCGCCGGCCTCGCTGCCAGGTCCGCAGCTGGCGCGGGAGCCGGGCCACATTCCGGAAGGCCGGCGCCTGGCATTTCCCGGGAGCCGGGGTGGGAGTTGCAGCCCCCGGGTCAGAGGCTGACACAGGAAGCGGGATGGAGGAGGACGGGAGGAGGGAGCGTCCTGGGGCTGCTGGCGCAGTGAGCCTGTATGGCTGTGACTCATCGCCGGATGGAGATGGGGCGAGAATCCTGCGTGGAGTTGGCCGGGAGGCGCCAGGAGCGGGTGTCCCCCAGAACCTGAGGTACGGTGAGGAAAGGCTGGCGCAGGAGCTGGGACAGTGGTGGGGGCAGGGCGAGCCTGAGGGATTGGCCCCTCAGCCCTCAGCCCTCACCTCTCGCGGACCGGACGACGCAGCCCTGCGGCGTTGGGGGGCTCGGAGCTCGGCAGGGGCCGCCAGCAGAGCCGCTCAGAGTGTCTGCAAAGCTCTGCATGGCCTGCACGGCTTGGGGGCGGGGCTCGGCCCTGGAAGCTTCACAGTGGGGGCGTGAGACCCTCCCCACCACCCACTCCTTGGCCGGCCATGGTGCCACAGGGCGTGGGGGCCCTCCTGGTGTTGCCTGGGGTATGTCTGTGGGCCGGGGCATTTGGGGGCAGTTCCGTGAGATTCAGGCCCTCCAGAGGCCCAGCCACCGTCCTGGGCGCCGGGCTCAGGGTAAGTGAGCCTGCAGGTGGGCGTCGGGCGGCGCTCAGGAGGACCCTGGGTTGGGGGGGAGCTGGGTTGTAACTGGAGAGTCTGGCAGCTCTGCCCCCAGCACCGTGGGCACCAGGAGGAAGGCACCCCATGCTGGGACTGCACCCCAAAATCCAGACCTGCCACTCCCCTTGCAAAACCAGCCCATCTGGAAGCCCCGGGCCGCATCCCTGCGCAGAGGAGGCCCCGCAGCCCCTTTGTGGCCCTGAGGAGGTTCCCTGGCGGCGTGGGGTGGTACTATGCACAGGGTCAGGCCAGTCCCAACCAGGCTGCCTGTCCACTCGTGGGCTGTGTCCTAGCTGGGTTCAGGAGTCTGCTCAGTAACGGCCCCAGAGATGCCCCCGTCCTGGCCCCGGGACCTGCAGACGTGTCACCCCACACACAAAGGCACTTTGCTGGTGGGATTAAATTAGGGGCCCTGAGATGGGAAGGACCCTGGATTCCCTGGGGGGCCCAGTGTCATCACACAGTCCTTATAAGCAGAGGACTTTCTCCATGGAGGCTGAAGGGGACTGAGTCGGAGCTCAAGGGGCCTCCATATGCTGCTGCTGAAGCTGGGCCGCAGCCCCACCTTGCCGACAGGATCAGCACCAAGCCGGGCCTCCGGAGACCCAGAGGCGAGGGCCAGCGAGCTCGCCTGGGCTTCTGACCTGCAGGCCTGGGAGAGGGCCTGAGTTTGTGGTCCTTCATCTCGACAGGAGAAGGGGACGTAGGCTCCATCTGCTGTGATTTGGGGGCGGGTGCCCTTTGGCTTGGGCAAAGGTCTCTTAGGATGTTCTTGGCACCAGGCTGGACCTAAGGAGCCCAAGGAGGGTACTGACAGGTCTGACCACTCGCCTGGGACTAGTGCGACTTGGCTGTGGGCAGCACCAGCCACTGTCTCGCTCCGGACTCTCTGAGGAGCTGGGTAGAGAGACCTGGCATGCCAGCTGGCCTGAGACACTCCTGTCATCAAGCAGCAAGCGACAGGAGGGACAAACCCTTCTCCCCACAGAGCTTGGACAGACTGGGGCACGTCAGTGTCAAAGGACTAGGAAGTTGGGCCTGCTGAGATTTGGCTTTAACATCCACTCAGGGGAAGAAGACCTGGGGGTCAGAGGAGACCACAAGCTCAGTGTGTCTAAAGCCTTTTATTTTAATTACTTTTTATTTTTGGCTGTGTTGGGTCTTCCGTTGCTGTGTGCGGGCTTTCTCTAGTTGCGGTGAGTGGGGGCTACTCTTCGTTGCGGTGCGCGGGCTTCTCGTCGCAGTGGCTTCTCTTGCGGAGCACGGGCTCTAGGCGTGCGGGCTTCAGTAATTGTGGCTCGCGGTCTCTAGAGTACAGGCTCAGTAGTTGTGGCGCATGGGCTTAGCTGCTCCGTGGCATGTGGTGTCTTCCCAGACCAGGGATCGAACCCGTGTTCCCTGCATTGGCAGGTGGATTCCCAACCACTGTGCCACCAGGGAAGTCCTTCTAAAGCCTTTTTTTTTTTTTTTTTTTTTTTTTGCGGTATGCGGGCCTCTCACTGTTGTGGCCTCTCCCGTCGCGGAGCACAGGCTCCGGACGCGCAGGCTCAGCGGCCATGGCTCACGGGCCCAGCCGCTCCGTGGCATGTGGGATCTTCCCGGACCGGGGCACGAACCTGTGTCCCCTGCACCGGCAGGCGGACTCTCAACCACTGCACCACCAGAGAAGCCCCCTCTAAAGCCTTTTAAAGACCACGAGTAATCACAGGCCCTGAGCACGCGCTTCCCAGTGGAGGAAGCCCGCATGAAGATGCCCTGCCGCTGTGGGCAGCCGCTCCACACATGTCCATGTGGACGTAGGTTGGAAGGTCTGCCACCAGCAACGGTGGGCCAGTAGGCACCACAGCTGGAGCTTCATCCTGTGGGCTCTCCCCTGGTAAGGCTGGACCACACCTGGGAGTGGGGACCAGGGGTCGGGGCCCCAAGACCCAGGCACAGTGTCCCCAGCTGTGACTAAGGAAGCTCCCGGTCTTCAACCCCATTCCCCACTTGGCCCTCGGGTGGATACAAAGGGCTACGTGCCTCCAAGCTGTGCCCTGAGGGCTGGCGGGGGCGCTGACTGTCCTTCTGAGGGCTGTAAGGCAACGACAGGCCCTTATGGATGCGGGGCGGCCGCTCTGGGTGTGTGAGTTGCTTTGTGAAGCACCCGCCCTGCCGTGGGCCATCAGAGCACCCCAGGCCGGCTCTTCTGTGCCCACACGCGGATGGGTCTGTGGGCGCGGACACAGCCAGTGCAGGTGAGCCCGGGTTGGTGCCTCTGGGACTCAGCCTGAGGGTCTCCTTTTCTGCATAAACATTCAGCAAATATCGCTCTGTCACCTGGATCTGGGGTCGGTTCTGCATCCCAGGGTGCAGTTTCTCCTAATGGCTGGCCTTGCCCTCCTGGCCTCTGGTCTGTCCGAGACGCGTGGGGGGAGCCCTGACACCCGCCACCTGCTTTTCTGGCCGGGGCCTGTCCTCAGGCATGTGCCTGCCCCCGTGGTGGCTCCTGGGGTAGCGGCACCGTCCCTGAGTTGGTGTCCGGGGTCACCGTGCATGTGCCCTGTGGCCGGCGCCCATGTGGTCTGGCTCTGCTGTGGTTGCCCTCCCCCCAGGGCCTCCTCCGTGCGGCCTGGTGTTGACTGTACCAGGCCGGAACCGAGGCTCTGATGCTGTGGCCCCATGATGGGGGTGGGGGCCGGCGGGGGGTGGTCTGTGTCCCAGTAGGCCGGGAGGTTTTGCAAGAGACTGCTTGTCACTTCAGCCACCTGCTGGCAGTGAAGTGTGGGAGCTGGGGAGCCTGCAGGTCCTCCCCCCACTGGCAGCAGAACTGGAAGTTGGACCCCTGGCCTTCTCCGCGGGCCCACCTCGTCCTCCTTGTTCCAGACCATGGGGCTCCCCGTCCCGCCCAATGGGCGTGTGCTCAGGGGCTGGGCCCTCCCCACCGCTGGCATCCTAGGGCTGCTGTGTTCCACAGGCCTCCTGGGAACCCGTGGAGGTCCTGGGTCGCACGCTTGGTGCCAGCCTCGCCCTGGTCAGCGGTGCGCCCAGCCCCGGGTGGCAGGAATTAGAGCCCAGTGTCAGGGTGGCTCCTTGGCTCTGCTGAATGAAGCGGCCGAAGGAAGCCCCCCCCGTCCTGTCCGAGTGTCCGGGGGTGGCCGTAACAGCTGACCACACACTTGGCTTAAACCAGAGATTTATCCTCTCCTGGCTCTGGAGGCCAGCCATCTGAGATCAAGGTGCGGCAGGGCTGTGCTCCCTCCAGAGGCTGGGGTGGGGGGCGGCTGGGGGGTGGGGATCCTTCCTGCCTCTTCCAGCTCCTGGGGCTCCAGGTATCCTAGGCCTGTGGCTGCATCACCCCGGCCTCTGCCTCTGTCTTCCTGTGGCTTCTCCCTGTGTCTCTGTGTCCAAATTTCCCTCTTATAAAGGCACAGTCTTTGCGTTAGGACCACCCTACTGCAGTACGACCCCATCTTAACTGATTTCATCTGTGAAGACCCTGTTTCTAAATGAGGGCCTATTCCCAGGTTCCTGGTGGACATGAACTTGGGGGACACCAGTCTCTCCAGCACACCTCCTCTGTCCCACCACCTCCCTCCTGCACACTGGGTTCTGTCCACCAAATCCCCATACCCCCATCGCTCACCAGCTGACCCTGTGTCCCCATGCGTCCCACCCGAGTACCGGGCCCAGTCAGTTGGTGGGGAGGCCCCTGAGGCTTCCCTCCCTTTCCGGCTTGTCCATGGAGGTGACTGTCCAGGGGCACGTGCCCTCCTGGGGGTCCTGACACAGCTGAGTGGTGCCAGCCAGCCCAGGTGGGACCTCAGAGCATGGCCGGTGCCCGCAGGACAGGGCCCCATCCCCTTGCCCGAGCATCCCTGTCCCTCCATCCCTCCGACTTCAGCACGGAGCCTCTCCGGGCGCCCCCACTGGGGACTGACCCCAGGCTGGCTCTGATCAGCAGGGCGAGGAGGGAGCTCCCCACCCCGGCCCTCCCCCAGATACCCCGTTCAGCCCAGTCGGGGCCCGGCCAGGCCTCCTGATTCCACCAGGGCCTCTGTCCCCACGCGCCCCCAACTCTTCCCCCCGTCCCAGGATCCCAGGGCTGTTGCTCAGACCCCAGTGGAGGGGTGGCCAGAGGGCTGCCGTCCTGTGGCCTGGAGGAGGCCGGCAGGTCCCTGATGCCTGGAGACGCAGTTCCTGGGGGGCCGGATAACAAGTGGCCAGCGGGGCCAGGCACCACCCGGCAGGGGGTCCAGGCGGCCGGTTTTGAGGGTGCTTGGGGGGCTGAGCCAGTAGCACGCATCGTGGGTGAGACCCAGCGGCCTGCCCTGGGGACACCGGCCCCGCGGTGAGGTCTGGCCAGGGTGATGGGGTGAAGTGGGCTCAGGCAAGAGGCAGGGGTGGCCGTGGTCACCTGCCAGCTGGGCACATCCTAGGGGTCCGGCTGTCCCAGATCTCGCCTCTTCCCACATTCCGCCCCCCCACCCCCACCCCGCCGTCGTCTGGTCTGGGCCACCAATTCTTTGATCTTTCTCTTTTACAATGACTCATTCGAAACCTGATCTCAAAAGGAAATCCTGCAACTCAAAGCTGGGTGAAGCGTGGGCCCTTCCCTGAGAGCACCTTGTGGGCACCCACGTGGCACGTGGCATGGGGCTCACGTCTAAAAATACACTCTGACCCGGCCTCCTTCAGCCCCAAGGCCCCGCCTGGTGGGGTCAATCCTAGGCGGCTGGAAGCCCCCCAGGGACGTGGTGAGGTCACCCTCTGCAGCTCTGGGGCTGGCGACAGGGTCTTGAGCCCGGGGCGGGGCTGGTGGGGCTGCTTAGCAGAGGTCAGAAAGTGAGGGGATGGGTGGGGGGACTGTGTTTGGGGGCTGCCCCAGTGCCAGCACTGGTGGGACAGGGGAGCAGGAAGCCAAGACTGTGGACGTGGGGGCAGGGAGATGACCTTGGGCCTGGGCATCGAAAGACAGGGACACCATAGGGGTGGCCCCGGGGGCATGGGGATGGCGGTGGGCACAGTGTCGACCCCTCCCCAGCCCCTGACAACTGCTCTCTGTCTGTGGATCTGCCTGTTCTGGACGTTTCCCATCAGTGGAATCACACCCTGTGGGTCCTTCTGTGTCTGGCTTCTCTCACTGAGCATCACGTTCTCAGGGTCCGTCCACGTGGTAGCAAGTGTCAGGGCTTCACCCCTTTGCGTGGCTGCGTGATGCCCCCGTGTGTGGAGGGACCACGTGGTGTTTATCCATCATCTGCTGGTGGGTACTTGGGCTGTGTCCACGTTTTGGCTGCCACGGTGACCGTTTAACCGTGTGAGGAGCTGCCGACCCCCAGGTGGCACCACGTTCATTCCCACCCATCACGTCCCCCCTGCCCCATCCCGGATAATGGTGCCCAGCAGACGCCTTGACTCGCAGGCACATCGCTCCCCTCCCCACACCCCCCTCCGGGTCCTGGTCTGAACCCCCTGCTTGGCGGGGTCCCCAAGGCATGCCCCCTGCCCCGTGTCTTCGAGAGGACAGGATGTACAGGCTCCGTTACAGGAACTCCCACCCAGTCATGGAGCCCTCGCTGCGGGGACAGACCTCTTGCTGGGGGAACGTGATGCCCTGGATGGCAGGTGACGGCGTGGGGCCTGAGCCTGCTGAGGCTGCTACTCAGAACAGGGGCCATGGGGGCGCGCAAGCCTGGCCTGCAGCCGGGGGTGTTCCTCGGGCGCAGCGCACCCTGGGGACGGCCCGGGGTCCCCCTCCCATGCTTTTTGGCCGTGGGCTCTGGATGGTGCTTCCCAAGAAAGCAGCCCCGCCCTCCGCGGCCGCAGAGCCTGGAAGTGCCTGCGAGTGGGACGGGGTCGGTGGTGCTCGGGGTGTGGCTGCCGAGAGAGGGACGCTGTGGCAGCAGGGGTGTCAGTGGGGTTAGTGGGGGTCTCAGGCAGAGACACATGCCCTGCACTTGCTGCAGACAAGTGACCCAAGGGACACAGCGAGCCAGCCCGCCTTCCATCCCAGGTGGGTCCGCTGAGGGGTCCCATGAATCGAGGAGCTTCCCGGGGCCTCCGCGGAGGCAGCGGTCACTGGAGTGGCTTGGGGTCGCGGAGGCTCTGGGCTCCACTGCGCGCCAGGTGAGCCTTGTGCTCATGCCCGAGCAGCCCATCCTCCCGATGACCAAACCAAAGCTCAGAGGAGCCCAGGCGCCCCGAGTTGTGGGAGGTTCTCCGACCCTTAGACGCGGAGCTGGGCTTTGACCGTCCTCCTGACCGAGACCGTGGGTCCCAGAGCAGCCTCGCATTCCTCCTCCTCCCGCCGGGTCTGGCCTGCAGGAGGCTGGGGGCCGTGGCACTGGCGGCCGGCCAGCAGCTGGAGCCCAAGGCCTGAGCAGAGCGGGGCGGCCCGGCCTCCGCTCCCTTCCTGAAGGGCTGGACGCAGCTGTGGGCTGTGGTCCGGCCCCCGGGCCCCTTTCCTTCTGGGTCGCAGGGCGAGGCGCGCACGGGCCGCCCAGCCGGTGCAGGCGGCCCTCCCCGCCCCCACGGGATTGCACAAGCTGCCTGTGTGCGGCAGTGATTACTGGAAGTCCCGAGGATTTCTTCACTCTGGGCTTGGCCGGGAGTGCCAGCCGCCTCCCCTTCCTGCCTCCCTGGGTGATTAACGTCCTGGGGCTGCTTCCCAAGGTGTGCTCCGCCAGCCTGGGGTTCCTGCTATCCGAGGCGGGCGATGGGGCCTGGGGCCTGGGGTCCCAGGCCACAGGCGGGTGCGAATCGGGGTATCGCGTGGGGCTAGGTTGGCCCCTGCAGCTTTTCCCGGCTGGGTGTCTGCCCTCCTTTTCAGTGGGGACCCTGTGCGACGTTAGCCCCATCTGGGTCTGGGGGCTCTTCCCCACTCAGCTTGGCCCCAACCACCCGGAGACCCTCGGCAAGCCTGACCTGGTTGCAGAGGTATGGGGCTTCCCAGCCCCAGTGGGCCCCCCAGCTCAGAGCTGCTGGCTGGTCGGGCTTCCTCTCTGCCAGACGTGCTAGGTACAGAGAGCCAGGGGTGCGCCCCCCTGCGGCTCATGCTGGGCTCGCTGGGCTCCCAGGGCTCGAGGCCCACTTTGTGGGTGGAGGGAGCAGCCCCCGGCCAGCATTATTCAGGGGCCTGGCCACCCGGAAGGGGTTGCCCTCACCCTGGAGGTCCCAGCCCGGGTCCCCAGGAGGGGGTGGCCAGACAGCAGGAGGGCCACCCCGGCAGCACTGCAGTGCTGGGAGCATCAGCTTGCCCCCTGCGTGGATGGGGCAGTCAGAGGGGCTGGGGGGACATCTACGGGGTCCCCTGGGGGTCCCGCCACCCCCTAGCCTGCTGACCCTGTCCCTGGAGGGCGCCCTCCCCTGTCGGGATCAGAGGGCAACCTCAGGACATGCGTGTCTTTCCCCAGGTCATGATGCCACCACCACGGAGCAAGAAGCCCAGATAGATGCCCCTGCGGCCCGGCGTGTGGAGCCCCCCGATGCTGGCAGTGGGGCCCACCATGGATGGGGAGTTCCCTCCGCACGAGCCTCCACCAGCCGGCAGCGTCCTGTATAGCCCGCCGCCCCTGCAGACCCCACTGTGCGGGCCCAGCGTCCAGGTGAGCCCCAGCCCTCAGGGTCTCCTCCCGGCCCCTCGGCGCTTCTCTGGTGCCTCAAGCCCATATCCCAGCCCCCAGGTTTGCAGGTGGGACCCTCCAGGGGCTCCCGTCACCCCCAAGTCCCTCACGTGTTAGCCGTGAGATTTCTCCTGCCAAGGCCTCGGCTGGCCCTCGGGACGCTCGGCCCAGGCGGCTGCCCTCACCTGCGGGACGTCGAGGGCTTGGACCACTGTGGCAGGTCACACTCGTCTGCTCTGCTTCATCACTTCTTTCTTCTTACTTTATGAGACTTTATTTCTTAAGCAGTTCTAGGTTTACAGGAAAATGGCACAGCAAGTTCCCGTACACCTCTCCCCTCCCCACTTCCCCACTGTTAACATTCTCACACTCGTGGGTGTGCTGTGTTCCAACCTGGGAGCCGGTGCTGACCCAGCATCGTTACCTGAGGGCCACGGTGACGTTCGGTTCACTCTTGGTGTTGGATGTTTTGTGGGTTTTGACAGATGTCAAGATGACCCGCATCCACCATTACGGCGTCACACAGCGTAGTTTCACTGCCCTAAAACCCCTCTGGTCCCCACCTGTCCATCCCTCCTCCCCCCAACCCCCGCATTGCTGATCCTTCCCCTGGCTCCAGAGACCTGCCTTTTCCAGAATGTCCCAGAGTTGGAATCACAGTGTGTAGCCTTTTCAGATCTGCTTCTTCCGCTTAGCGATGTGTATTTAAGGTTCCTCCGAGACTTTTCCTGGCTTCACAGCCCATTTCTTTTTAGCACTAAACAACTTTCCATCGTCCGCATGTCCCATGGTTGCTTCCACCCACTGAGGGACATCTCGCTTGCTTCCGAGCTCTGATGACTGCAATAAAAGTACCGCGAGTGGTAAAACGACCCTAGGGGCCAGGCCTCCTCATATCACAAAAGGTACAAGAGGCCTCGTGAAGAGAAGTGTCCAGAGTCCTCCAGCGAGTCAGGCCTAGAGCCAAACAGGGGCTCTTTCCCTGCAGAAAAGAAAAGAAGCCGAGTTTCTCTGTGTGGAGACTCGAGCTGCCGGGTGGGGAGACCAGATGGGGTGCGGGCACCAGGGGGCCGCGTGGGCTGCGGCAGTGATGCGCACACCTGCGTGGGGAGAGAGAGCAAGGATCCAGCTTGGGGTTGGGAGAAGCCGGGCCCTGGGCCTCGGGACCCAAGTGGAGCTCCAAGTTGAGGGTCCAGAGCTGTCATGAGGCATCCCAGACCCCAGAGTGTAGCATCAGATGGGGCTGGGAGGTGCGCGCGAACCCAGGACTCACTCCGTGCCTGGCTGTGCCCACAAGGCACCCTAACAGGGCAGAGCACAGTGCCAAGCCACATTGAGCGGGCCTTGCCAGTCAGCAGGGAGGGAGCAAAAACGGGTCACAGCTGCAGACCCACCCGCAGCTTCCAAGCCTCGGCTGATGGCCAGAGCCTCCAACCAGGGCCCCGGGGACACGTGTGCCAGGCCAGCTGTACCCACGGGGCCCCTGCCCTCCTCAGCCCCCACCTCCCTCCAAGCCTCTGGCCGCCCGCGCCCACCCTGAGGCTCTCGGATGCCCCGGTGCCATCCCACACGCGGCACAAAGCGTGCTCCTTCCTTGGGTGCTATGTCGCCCTGTTCTGCAGGCTCGGAGCACGCGCCTGTCATTCTTGTCTTGGTTTTTTTTTTTTTTGCGGTACGCGGGCCTCTCACTGCTGTGGCCTCTTGCGTTGCAGAGCACAGGCTCTGGACGTGCAGGCTCAGCGGCCATGGCTCACAGGCCCAGCTGCTCCACAGCATGTGGGATCTTCCCGGACTGGGGCACGAACCCGCGTCCCCTGCATCGGCAGGTGGACTCTCAACCACTGCACCACCAGGGAAGCCCGCGCCTGTCATTCTTATAACGCCTCAGGGTTCCTTCTCCTCAGCATCCCATCATTTGCCTAATTATTTTCCTGTTGTTGGGCCTTTGGGGTGACTCCAGTTTTTTCTGCTGCTATAAATAGCGCCACTGCGTTTTCCTTCCCCCTCCTGGATGAGTCCCTGGGGGTGTGTTTCTGGAATAGAATTCCTGGGTCAGAGCGAGCCCCAGCTTGGGCGGGTTTGCAGAGGATGGAGCTGTTCCACAGGGAATGGGCTCCTGCCACGTCCCGTGGTGTTGACCCAGGAAGCTGACTGAGGGCCAGCACATGAGCTCTGTCTGGACAGCCCGTGTGGACCAGAGGGGCTCAGATACTCCCTTTTACAAGGGAGGTGCCGCATGGAGCCCGACCTTGGCTCCGAGCCCCACTCCGGGCAGTCAGAGCCAGCAGGGCAGGCTCCCCAGTGCCCTCCAGGGCTCAGGCTGTGCACAGAGCCTGTTCCTCTTGGGCCACCGAATGTGGGGGTTGCCCCTCAGACCACACTGGGCCTGGCCCAAGAGTGACCAGAAGCCCGGGCAGCCCGTGTAGGCTGGGGGCATCAGTGTTGGCACTGTGCTCCTTACTTCTCTCATGTGTCCTGGCCGAACCAAGCTTGTAAGGAGGATCCCAGGGTGGAGCAGGCAGGGAGTGGAGCTGGCCCAGGACTGCCTGGCAGGAACATGCCCCCAGGACTGTCAGTGTCCCTAAGGTGGCCAGATTTAGCAAATAAAAATACAGAGCCTGGTGAAATTTAAGTTTCACATAAACACAAATAAAATTTTAGTATGTGGGTGTTCCATACAGTATTTACACTAAAAATTATCTTTTGTTTATCAGAAATTCCAATTCCTGTTTTTTTGTCTGGCAGCCCTATGTTATCTGCCGCCCTTGCTGCCCTAGCAGGAATGTCATCTTCCTTCATCAGTTTGCACATGGCCTAGTAAGCTTCTGGCTAATCTCCCAGGGCCTGCTCCTTCCCAGAAGAGGGCCAGCCTCTCTGTCTCCAGGCAGGCTCTGATTGGCTAGCTGGGGTAAGGGCCCATCTTTGGACCAATCTGGTCCCACAGGCCTGCCCTCTGAAGGTGGAGTCACCCCTCTGGCTGCAAGTGTAAAATCCCGAGGAAGGCTCTGATTGGCTGGCCATGCTGTACCACCCCTGTGAGATGGGGCTGGATGTCCTTGGTTGGCAGCCTTGCCAGAGCAACGTGCTGGGGGAGGAGGTTGGGGTGCTGGGTAGACAAAGTCATAAGGGACCCTCCCCAGCCTGAGGCCTCCCCAGCTTGAGGCCTCAAACTCCTCAAGGACCTGGGGGTCCCCTGGTCTGGGAGCTCCACAGGGACCGCCCCAGGCCCAGTCTGGGTGCAGGTGGAGAAGGTTGGTGAGCAAGGGGCCCCTTGGACCCCTTCTCCCTGGCTGCCCCCTTCTGGACCCAAACTACATCCTGGACTGGCCTCTAGTTTGGAGGCCAAGGGGCATCTACCAGTTGATACCATCTCACCACATCTCCTTCATGCCTCTTCTCTGAGCTGCACCATGGGGAAGCAGGCGGGGCCCTGTGGGCAGCCCAGGGCTGGGGGCACAGTGATGGAAAGTGGGGCTGGCAATCCCCTTGGTAGAGAGGGGCGGTCCCGGCCCCGCAGGCTGGTTCTGGGCCGGTACTAGGTCAGTGAGTCCCGAGGGGTGGGCCTTGTGTGGCCAGGGCTGGCACAAGCGGGCACGGCAG
The DNA here is from genome assembly GCF_937001465.1 of Orcinus orca. Taxonomy (NCBI): domain Eukaryota; kingdom Metazoa; phylum Chordata; class Mammalia; order Artiodactyla; family Delphinidae; genus Orcinus; species Orcinus orca. Next base: position 632,912 of record NC_064561.1, on the reverse strand, counting down.
CTGCAGCCAGCGGGCCTCCCTGATGGAGCTTCACGTGGCCAGCGGCCCGTTTAGGGCAGGGACACAGCACCCCGATTCTACAGAGGGTGTGAGTGTCCACAGCCCTACCCCTCAAGCCAGTCCCGGCACATGCTGCCCCTGCTGACCTCAGGCTCACCTTCCAGCCATCCTCCCTCCCCTTGGTGTTTCCTAAAGCGGGTTCTCCAGAACCCCTGCCTGTGCCTCACTCTTGGGCCACACGGGCTTGGCCTCTGGGAGCTCTGAGAAGGCTGGGCTTCAGACCTGCCTGGAGTGGTTGGGCTGCGAGAGTCTGGCTGGGACAGGGCCGTCCACGGTGCTGGTGGGAGCCCTTCACCCTGACCTCAGCCCCCGCCCCTCTGAGAAGTCCCCTGCCCCTCTCCCCCACCCACCCGCTGGCAGGCTGCGCGTCTTGCTTATGGGTGCTGGCTCACGAGGGACTCTTACTGTCTTGCTTTACACAGGGTCCCCTCCTCCACTTTCTAGAATGCAGGCGTCCAGCCTGGGCTCCCCAGGCCCTGCAGGGATTCTGGGGGCCCTGCCAGACCAGAGTCACAGCCATGCCCGCCATCCCCTCCCCGGCTGGTCCCCAGACCTGCTTGTGTACTGACCAAAGCCTTCCTCTTCACCACAGCCCTCTGGGTGGGTTCTTCTGTGCACACGGGGCAGCTCCTGGGCAGGCGGGCTCAGTGCTCTCTGGAGCCTGCCCCAGGGCAGTGCAGTGGGGGGGGGGGGGGGGATGGGGGGGGAGGAGGGCCAGGGACCCTGCCCTCCTGTCCTCTCCCCTGACGCCTGCCACTCTGTCTCAGAATGCCATGCTGCATTATCCCTGGTGGAGCAGCTTCTCGCCCACGCCATACCCAGCCTTCTCCAGCGAGAGCCAGTAAGTGCCCAGCCCCACTGTGTCCTGCTGGGGGATCCCCCCTCGCAGGCGCTTCGCTATGCCTCCTCATCCGGCAGTCATGGGCTAAAGAAAACTAGAGCTCTCAGTCACGGGGGCTGTGGGCCCGGCCCTGGCCACATGGGGAGAGCTGAGACTGACCTGCTGTGGTCTGTCTAGCGAGAACTCTCCAGGGAAGAGGGCAGAGGTAGTGGGGACGAGGGGGCCAGGAAGGGCTATACTGTGGGGGGCACACCAGGTGGTGGTGAGAAACTTCAGGGGTGAAAGGAGCTGGGAGGACAGCTTCCCCATGGAGGGCATCAGCAAGCTGGGTTTTGAAGGGTAAGTAGGAGTTTGCCAAGAGAGCACGCCGGGTACCAGGCCAAGGAATGGCCCATGCAAAGGGCACGGAAGCACATGTAGCCAGAGCCTCGAGGTTCTTCTGGGGCGCCATGTCCCGAGACATGGGTGCGTGGGCCCCTCCTGAGCGGAGTTTCTGAGGCGCCAGAGTTGTTCCTGCTGGCCTGTCCTGCACCTGGGGTGGGCAGGCAGCACCCCCATCACGCCTGCTGGCTCAGCTTCCTTCTCCGCCTCCAGCCAGTTCATGAACTCCTCCTTCATTGTGGGCCAGCCCTGCGTGGACACCAGCTATGGTCCTGCAGCCGCCACCCCCAGCTTCCCGCCAAAGAGCAGCGACTTTCCTCAGGTAGGAGACCTCGGCTGGGCTGTGCCCCGCGTGGGGTGTCAGTGCTGGGGGACTGGGCTTGTTTGGGGGACGGGCTGGTGTGACTTCCCCGCAGCAGACGGGGGTGCCGGGTTGGAGGTCACGAAACCGAGGCTGGGGGCCCAGCTGCGCTTCTGCTCGTCTGCGGGTTATGGGGCCACATCTCGAGCGTCCGATTTCCTCGCCCACTTGCTCCATCTGGGTGCCCTAGCGCCTTGGCGGGGTCCACGTTCCCGGCGCCCCCCCAGGCCGGAGTGACGCCCCATCAGGTCGAAACAGCATAGTGAGCATTTATGTCCCCGAAACGGTAGCCGCTTGACGAACGTGAGCCCCTCGAGTTGGAGGAAGGGAGGACGTCTGACCTCGATCTTTTGGGGGACGCCAGGCAGCTCAGCCCCCAGGGAGTCAGGCGGACCCTGCCTTGTAGCCTTGTCCACGGGGTTCACAAGTGGGTCCCACACCTCTGTCCCGCACGGCAGCTGTCGAACCTGAGAGCCTCAGAGGGGGTTTGCGGGAAGGAGCCCAGCAGTGTCGTGGGGTGACCCCAACAGGGGCCAGGTGGCGCCGAGTTTCCCTTGGGAAGCTGAAACCGTTGGCAGCTTCCGTGCTGGCCTCTGGGTCTGGGCTGCCTCGGCGCTCAGTTAGGGAAGCATCCACGTGGGCCCGCCAGGGAGTGGGGTGTCAGGTGCTCAGCTCCCCTGAGCCTCAGTTTCCTTCTGTAAAGTGGGGGCTCATGGGCCCCACCAGGTGACAGGCCGAGGGAGGCCACGGCACACACGGGCCGGTGCAGACCTGCTGGACTCACTTGGACCAAGGCCAGGGCCGTTCAGACTGGCCCACACTCACTGGGGCAGCAGCAGGGCCGGGCAGAGAACCAGACCGAAGGGTGTGTGCTGCGGTGACAGCATCCCCCCAAATCCAGGTCCTCCCGAGACCTCAGGACAAGACCCTACTTGGCAGTCAGGTGTTTGCGGGTGTGATTAGGTAGACGGAGCTGAGGTCCTCCCAGTTAGGGTGGCCCTAAACCCTCTGGGGTCCCTGTGGAGATACAGCTGCGGGGGCCGGGGTCGGGGGCAGGCACGTGGCCGGGGAGGTGGAGCTCAGGCGCTGGGGAGGTGGGGGACCCCGGAGCCTGGGGGGCACAGCCCTGCCACACCGTACCCTGGACGTCTGCCCTGAGCTGCCCTGTCAGTGACCCTCTGTGGCCACCCAGGAAACAACACGGCTGGGCCTCGTGGCGACGGGAGCAGAGCCTGCCCCTTGGGAGCCCCAAGTACCCCAGGGTGAGGGCGAGGGCCGTGGGGCAGGAACAGGAGGCCCGTGGACGCAGCCTCCCTGCCTTTACAGAGGCTATACGTGGTTTCCTCTGCCCGCCGCCAGCCCGTGAGGAGACCCTTGGCCTCCAGGAGAGGAAGGGCCAGTGGGTTCAGCATCCAGGGCGCCCGGCCGACGGCCCAGGACCTTCTCCCCACCCACTACGGCCCCATGTCTCTGGCTCATCTGCGGGCTGGCGGCTGACGGGCCTCCTGTCCACCGTGTCCTGGGCACCGCTCCGCGTCCAGACTTAGTCCCCTGCTGGGGCGTCCCTGCTGGGAGGATGAAGCCTTTGGGGGTGTCCCGGCCCCTGCGGCCACCCTCCTGGCCTCGCTCCGCCCCCCACTCGCCCGCTCCCGCTGCTGCCCCAGCTCTGCGAGGGATCCACGCGGCTTCCGAGCCCAGCAGCCCCCGGGGCGCCGCGTCCGCTCCTTGCTGCAGGTGGGGAAGCGCGCCCCGTGTTGGAGGTTGCTCATCCACCTGACAGATGCTCGCTGAGAGCGGCCGCAGCCCACCCTCTCTCCAGCTGCCCTTGCTGGGGGCGACTTGGACCCAGATCTCCCTTTAGAGCAGTGAAACCTTCTTCAAACACAATCTCACCTCACTGCCAACCATGGGGTCAGACAGATGTGAGACCACAGTTCAGCCAGGCTGAGGGTCTGAGGCCCTGTGGTCAGCCTCCTCCACCTCCCCCGGGACCCTGGGCCTGTGGGCCAAGCCAGGATGGAGTCCAGAGCGAGCCTGGCATTCAAGGCCCTTCCCAGCTCAGCCCTGGCCCGGTGGGTCCACCACAGCCACCTCTGCTCCTGGTTCAGACTGAGTGACGTCGCACGGGGGCCGGCACAGGGACAGCCCCAAAGACGTCCCTGTCCTGGTCCCGGGACCTGTGGATCTGTTGCCTCATGGGGCAGAGGTGACTTTGCAGGTGGGATTAAATTAAGGCCCCTGAGATGGGGGTGACCCTGGATTCCCTGGGGGGCCCAGTGTCATCACAGGGTCTTTTTTTTAAAAATATATATATATTTTTTTCAATTAATTAATGTACGTTTGGCTGCGTTGGGTCTTCGTTGCTGCGCGTAGGCTTTCTCTAGCTGCGGCAAGTGGGGGCTACTCTTCGTTGCGGTGCGCAGGCTTCTCATTGCGGTGGCTTCTCTTTTTGCAGAGCACGGGCTCTAGGTGTGCGGGCTTCAGTAGTTGTGGCATGTGGGCTCAGTAGTTGTGGCTCATGGGCTCTAGAGTTCAGGCTCAGTAGCTGTGGTGCACAGGCTTAGTTGCTCCGCAGCATGTGGGATCTTCCCGGACCAGGGCTTGAACCCGTGTCCCCTGCATTGGCAGGTGGATACTTAACCACTGCGCCACCACAGAAGTCCATAAGGTCTTTATGAGAGGGAGGCGGGAGGGTCAGAGGCAGAGAGAGATGGGAGATGCTGCGCTGCTGGCTGTCAGGATGCAGGAGGGGCCGCGAGCCAGGGATGCGGCGCCTCTAGAAGCTGGAAAAGGTGGGAACCGCTGCTGCCCTGGAGCCTCTGGTAGGAACCGACTCTGACAACCCATCTCAGACTTCTGACCTCCAGAACCATAAAGTAATAAACGTGTGTTGTTTTAAGCCGCTTCACCATGTGAAGCCTTCATGAGGCCCATGGCACACCGTTGAAGCGTTCACTCCTGTTTGTACATTAGAAGGAGTTGGAATGGGGAATCCAGACCTGGGCTGGGGGCAGGAAGTGAATAGAAGCCCACAGGCCTTAACACACCTCCTGGTTACTAAACTTGAGCCCTGAGTTTCCTAGCAGCCAAAGCAAAAAGAGAAAGGAGATGGGTTGTGTGACTCTTGCTGCCTAGCAGGAGAAAGCTTCTCCCCGACTTCCGTTTTGGGCCGGGAGCAGTTCCCTGGGGGCTGCACACGAGCCAGCCCAGGCCAGGACCTTTGGTGAGGGTCGAGCTGGCCTCTGTGTGGGGTCCCTCTAGCCAGAGGGACTCTGCCCTGGGGAAAGCGGGAAGCCAGTCCGGTCCCTGCTCTGGGGCAGCTCTGCTTCACTGGACAGTCCTGGCCATCAGACCTGGCACCCATTGAGCCCCCAGAGCCAGGGCCCTGGGTTGCAAGTGTGGGAGGGGAAGTGCCCCCAGGGATTACCTGAAAATTTCAGCTCTGACGCTCTTGCCTACACATTATACGTAGCATCTTACGTAGCTGAGGCCAGCGTCACAGGGCAGAAATTAGCCCTGGTGCAACACTGGTGACCACACCCATGTACACCCATGGGTGTGCTGAGGCGCCGAAAGAACCGGCCAGGTGTCTGTAGGGTGCCCCACACTGGGAGGGGGTCTGCGTCCCTGGCAGGAGGCCCACAAACACGGCACGTTGTCTTCAAGGCCTTGTCGATGCGTTTCGTTGCTGATGGGTTGACCTTGACCCCTGGTGAGGCAGCTTCCTCTGGGTCCCCCCACTGTGCACTGTCCTTCCCGCCCTCAGGTTGACACAGAGTTGCTCAGGCCCTTATACCCCTTACACCTTGAGGGGCCCCACCTGGGGTCTCCCACTGCAGGGTATGGTACGTGTTGGGGGGTGTGGACGTGTGGCTTTTATTTCTTAATTGGAATGTGACTTGCATTTCATACGGTTCAGCAGCTTTTGTGCATTCACAGTGTTGTGCAGACATCACCTTTGTCCAAAGTCCAGAACCTTCCATCCCCCAAAAGAAACCCCATCCCCCTTAGCAGTCACCCTTCCCCCTCCCCCATCCCGACACCACGAGTCCCCTCTCTGTGTCTGTGGATCTGCCTGTTCTGGACGTTTCCCGTCAGTGGAATCGCACACCGTGTGTGCTTCTGTGTCTGGCTTCTCTCACTGAGCATCGTGTTCTCAGGGTCCGTCCACGTGGTAGCGAGTGTCAGGGCTTCACCCCTTTACGTGGCTGAGGGACGTCCCCGTGTGTTGGGGGACACGTGTGTGTATGTGTTTGTCCATCGATGGACATTTGGGTCGTTTCCACCTCTCGGCTGCCGTAAATCATGCTGGTGTGGACGTGCGTGTAGACTTCAGTGTGAGCGTGTGCTCCAGGTGTGGCTGACTCTCGCTAGGAGGGCTGTTTGGGGCCTTGTTGGAGTCGGGGTTGGGGGGGTGCCCAGCCTTCCAAATGCCCCCCGAGGCCTTGTGCCTCCAGCTCTTGCTGCCTCTGCCCCTCCAGGCCTTCCCCTGGGTTCTCCCCACCCTGGTTTCTCTGGGGTCCTGGCTGCAGGGGTGGCTGCCCCGCCCTCCTTCACTGCCCCCCAGTGCCGAGCCCCGCTGCAGCCCCCGGGATCAGGTGCTGCCCTGACCCCTCCTCCCAAGGCCCCCTGGACCCTCACGTCTCAGCCGGGCCCCGGGGAGGGGGAGGGCTCTTTCTGGTGGGCTGAGACCCCCTCGCACAGTCGCAGTTGGCAGGGCAGGCGTGCGCCCTGAGGGTCCCTCCAGGCATCTCAGGTGGGCCCCGCGTCCACCCGATAAGGACACTTTCTGTCTGCCAGCCCAGGCTTCTGGGAAGCAGGATGAGGTCACAGCTCAGAAAAGTGCTTTGCAAACTCTGGGCAGCTCCCCACACGGAGAGGGGTCGGCGACATCCTCTGCTCCGCAAACAGATTTCCACAGGGTCAGAGGCTTGGCCTACCCCGCCAGCAGGCTCCTGGCGATTTCTGGCGCTGGCAGGGCGCGATGGGGGGCCGCTTCCCATGGGAAGCCCCTGGGTCACACGGGGCCACGGCCAAGGTCCCCCGCCCTGGGGCCCGCACTCCCTCCGCAGGCTCCAGGGGAGGGTCCATCATGCTTCTCACAGCTCCTGGGGCCCCAGGCATCCTGGGCTTGTGGCTGTGTCACCCCACCTCTTCCTCTGTCTCCACGTGGTCTTCTCCTCTCTGTCTGTGTCCAGACCTCCCTCTTGTAAGGGCACCGGCCGTCGGCTTAGGGCCCGCCCTGCTCCAGTGCGACCACATCTTAGCCGACTACATCTGCAGTGACCCCATTTCCAAAGGAGGTCCCGACATGGGCCGCGCCCACCCCTCTGTGGCCAGCCCGGGGGCAGCCTAGGGACCAGCGAGCGTCCTGTTGGCCGGGCAGCCCCACGGATCGGACGCGCTGGCCAGACAGGGCCGACCAGCCATCTGGTGATGAGATACAGGGGGCAGAGAGTCCGAGTTTAGAAACTGCTGGCAACCTGACCAGTTTCCTGCTGCTGAAACCCAATCACAAAAAGTTTGTGCTTGTCCTTTGTGGGTTTTCTTTTCATGCCCGTTTCCTAGTAATTCTTTTTAAAATTGAGACAAAATCACACATCTTAAAATTCATCCTTCTAATGTGTATTCACAGAGTTTTACAACCACCACCTTTATGTAATTCCAGAACGTTCCATCACCCCAAAAGGAAGCCCCATCCCCATCAGCAGTCACTCCCTCACCTCCTTCCCAGCCCCTGACAACCAGGAACCCACTCTCTGTGTCTGTGGATCTGCCTGTCCTGGACGTTTCCCATCAGTGGAATCACACACTGTGTATCCTGTGTCTGGCTTCTCTCACTGAGCATCGTGTTCTCAGGGTCCATCCATGTTGTAGTGAGTGTCCAGGCTTCACCCCTTTACGTGGCCGAGTGATGCTCCTGTGTGTGGAGGGACCATGTGGTGTTTATCCGTTATCCGCTGGTGGACACTTAGGTTGTATCCACCTTTGGCTGCTGTGGACGTGCGTCTCCATTGCCTCTGGTGGGCACCTGGCAGTGGAATCAGGGTCATGGGGTGACTATGACTGTTTTCCGAGGATGCTGCCCCGTTTCACGCCCCCACCGGCCGTGTAGGGGCTCTGATTTCTCCAGCTCCTCCCCACACTGGTCCCTGCTGGCTTTGTGGGTCCAGCCGTCCGGGCGGGTGTTAAGTGTGTCCCGCTGGTTTCGGGTTGCGTTTCCCCGTTGCCTGACAGTTTGAGTGTCCTTCCTCCCCTTGTTGCCATTTGTATACATTCCTCACCTGCGGCAGTGGCCGCTGGCCATGTTCCCCCCACTTCCTCCGCCGGCTGTGGGCTGGAGACAGGTGAGGGCTGCAGCATTGGGCCGAGGTCTCCCTGACCCCAGGGACCCTCCCCAGTCAGAGCTCTGGGGTGCTGGGCAACCGCAGGGAGGCCCATGGGCCCGCTTGCTCCTCTCGGCCGCGGATCCGCACAGAACCGTCCTGGAATGGGGGTGATGGAAAGAAACAAGCAGGACGGGCACCAGGCCTCAGGGCTTTGTGCCCCCCGCCACTGGCCCTGTCTGCGTCCTGCCCTCTGTTCTGGGCTGCGGGTTGCAGGGGCTGACGCAACAGGGAAGAGCAGCGTTTTGGGCACAGCCAGGCCGCTTGCCAAGGCTGGAGGAGGAAGAGCAGGGCGGGGCCTGGGGCCCCATGGGGACAGCCCTCCAGGTGTGGCCACAGCACAGGCAAAGGCCCTGGGGCGGGCCCTGTGAGGCACTGGAGGCGGGCTCTGGGACAGTGAAGGTCCAGGCTGAGGAGCTGAGGGCAGACCCAGGAGGGCGTGGGGGGCACGGAAGGGGCAGCCAGCCTAGGTTTCCTCCCTGCGATGCAGGGGCCTCTGAACCTCGAGTCACTGCTGTGGGCATCCCAGGGACAGCCGTGGTCCCTGCCAGGCCCAGCTGGGCACATGCTCTGGGGGGACAGTGGTCTGGGGGAAACTGAGGCCGGGGCCAGGAGAGCGCCCGGGGCAGGCAGGGGGCGAGCCAGTGGCAGCCCGCGGGCGTTGTTGACAGCCATCTGTGGTAGATTCCGCCCCGTTCAGTAATTCTCCGCGCTTTGCCAGTAATCGTCCTGACTTACCAGGCAGGCATCATTTCCTGAAAGTCAGCCGGCCTTAGGGGAAGTAGGCGCAGGCGGTGACTAAACCAACATGCAAATGCGGCCGGGCGGGCTGAGGGCTGAGGGCCGGCGGGCTGAGCCGCCCGTGGTCATGAGGCAGCTGCTCCCACCGCTTTCTCGGGACCCGGCGGCCACCATGTCCCAGCTGCGCTTCTGGCTTCAGTTTGCAGCCCTCGGCAAGGTAACCCTGGGCTCCTGCCTTGCGAGGGGGGCCGGGCTGGGAGGGCCCATGGGAACCGCCCCGAACAGCCGGGCTGGGGGCGGGGGGGAGGGCTCCCCCAGCCTGCTCCGTCTGTCTGTTTTTGGCAGCGAGGATGACCCTGCTGGAGTTTTCTGAGCAGAGCCACGTGGAATGTGGGGGCAGCCAGGGAGGGCAGGGGGCTGCAGGGGGCTGAAGCCGTCCCACCTGGAGTCTTGTGGGCGCTCCGTGTCCTGGGATGGTGGCAGTGGCTCTGTGGGGCATGGTTTGAGACGGGCTCTGATTGGACAGGTAGGATCGGTCCCCATCCCTCCGTCTCTCTGTCCCGCTGTCCCTCCTCAGGGCCCCTGCCCAGGACCAGTGAGAGGACCTGTGTCCGAAGAATGTTTCTGGGGTCACTTTCCTGGCTGGGAGGGGGTGCTGAGCAGACCCAGAGCCGGGTCCAGTCTGGGGGCCATCCTGTCCCAGCCTGCTGGGCGGTGGCAGAGATGAGGTGGGGGGGGGTCACTGCATGGGCAGCTCCTCGCTGGTCCAGGGTCCCCGACATGCTGAGAGGCAGTAAGCACAGTGGGCAACCCTGTGCCCTCCTGGCCCCCCAGAACTGTCGGGGTAACCAGCCAGCTCCCCCGCATTGGGGCCTGCAGTGGGAAGAGCGGGGGCAGGGGGGCCTGGGATCCCGGAGGAGTTCCAGGTGGGGACGCAGGTCGGGAGGTGAGCCCGGGGACGGGTGGACACAGGCTGCCGGGTTGGGGGCTCTGGTGAGGGCCTGGGAGCTGCGGCCCTGCCCTGACTGGGCCCTGGGGACCCAGGGAAGGTGATTCTGGGTTTGGGTCATCTTGGAGGTCTCCTGTGGCTGCTGGGAGTCAGGTCCCAACACTGGCAGGCAGCCCACCAGGGGGGTCCACTCTCACTTCCATCCAGCCACCCGCCCTCCACGGCGGGGAGGGGGAGGGACCTCGGGAGCCCCACCCCCACTCCCTGGGGACCCAAGTGAGGCCCACCTCCCTTTGCCCCCAAGGATCCAGGGGCCCCCAGACAATGCCAGCTGCCCATCAGGGCATCTGGTGGAGACGGTGTCCACAGACTGGGGAGAGAGCACCCACTTTCTTAATAAATTATATTTTTTAGAGCAGGTTTAGATTTACAGAGAGACTGTGAATCAGTTCAGAGGGACCCTGTGTGCCCACGACCAGCCCCTTGGCGCCGCCCACGTCCCAGCTGATGGGCCCGTGTTCATACGTCGTCCTCAGGGCCCCAGAGTCCACGCTTCCCCACGTCGCCTCTGCCCCAGTAACACTGTGGCACCAGGACCCCCAGGCTGTGCCGGTGTCGCCCGCTCTCCTGGGGTGGGCTGGGGCCCTGGGCAGTCGTGGGGAGCCCGGCCTGGGACTCCTGAAGGACGTCCCCAGTTTGGGTTTGTCTGGTGTTTTCTCATGGTTGCACTGGGGCCATGGGTTCCCCGGGGGAGAACTCAGAGGGGAGGTGCCCTTCCCAACCATCACCCCAGGGGTCTCTGCTGCTGAACTTGACCTGACCTCCTGGCTCCTCCACGGGGGGCTTCTTCACCTGCACGCTGTCCTCCTGGGAAGGGTCTCCGTGCTCAGCCCTCACACAGGGTGGCCCCCGAGTGCCCCTTTCAGCCCCTGCCTCTGCCATCTTCGGGGCTGGCCCCTGAGGTCCCGCCTGGCTCCCTGCCGACTGCCCAGTGACTGTTTCACCTTTGGGAAGCAGGCCCACCTCTCAGGGCTCCAGGGTCATCGTCACCCTGACCAGGCTCGGCGGCGCTCGCTGGGAGGGCCACGCTGGTCCCAGAGGGACTTTAGCAAAGACAGCTTTCCCCGACTGTACGCGGACCCCACCCCAGCCAGCCTTCGGAGTCTCTGGGGGTCACTACCCCATGTCACTTCATGGGGTCCGGGCGGCCAGGTTCTGCAGCCCACCCTTCCCTGGCATTGTCCACCAGACTCGGGATGTGCCACCTCTGATCCCAGCTGACCGGGGGTGTGGTAGGGAGCAGGCCTCAGGGGCAGCAGAGCCAGACCCACTGCCGCCGCCTCAGTGTCCCCCGAGATGGATGCTCTGGCCTGTTGAGTCGCCAGGCTCTCGCATGGGGGTGCAGCGTGCCCCAAGGAGCATCATGGAGCACCTGTTCCCTGCTCTGGGGTTGGCATCCCCCTCCTGCTTCTTCCCAGGCTGCTGAGCTGGTCCTGCTAGGCACTGTCTGCCACGCCCCCATCTCCTCGCCTGGACTTGCCCAGTCGCCAGGTCCTGCAGCTGCAGGCGGTGGGGGGAGGTTGGGGTCTGCCCCCCTTCCGTGGGACCAGCCCTCCTTGCAAACCGCCGGAGCCAGGGCACCCCGGGCAGTGGGAGGCGTCCACAGGGGGCCCCCAGCCTTATACCAGCTGAGCGGGCCCCACCCCTTCCTGCCAGGCCCGCTGTCCTTTTCGCACAGTGCTCTCAAGCCTGCCTGTTGGGGGCTGTGCACGCACCAGCATCTGAGCACGGGGTCCTGGGGAAGCTGGACAGTGTTGCCTGGAGGTCCCTGCACCCCAGGGTGTGGGGGGCTGATTCCCATGCAGATCAGTCGGAGGGGAGCCCCAGAAACACGGCCCTTGAGGGGCCGTGGGGCAGGACTGGGAACTGGCTGAGATCAGGGGCCTGTTCTCGGTGACCTGGGACTGCGGAGACCTGCCCTCCACCCCCAGAAGCCAGCTCAGCTGTGGCCTCCAGGCCCGAGCTGGTCACATCGGGTGGACCCTAGGCCCAGGCCCACCCTTCCTCCCCAGAGTCCACTGATCTGAGCCCCTGGGGCCCCGAGACCCCCACTGGTCAGCCCTGCCCACCCTCCTGGCCTTCTCTCACTGTTTAGTGGGACACCACACCCTCTGTCCCAGCCCGCCCGGCCGCGGCCTTCCAACAGCCCTGATGGGCCGAGATGTGTGAACAGTACACGGGGCTGGGGGCTCCCAGAGGGCCGCTCTCCCTCCTCCTTGGCCCCTGCCCTGCTTGGGAAACGCTCCCGTTGATGGGCACGCTGAGGCCACAGCCCACCTGGCTCCACCCATGGCAGGCAGGCGGGGGTGGGGGGTTCCCTCCCTGCTGGGCTCGGCTGAGGGCTGCCCCGCATCTGAGCCTGGAGGGGCTGAGGGAGGTGGGGGGCCTGCACCTTCCCCAGCTCTGGGCATGGGGAGCTGTGCTGCACTGCCCTCCCCAGGTGGCAGGCGGTGTGGGCACCGTGACCCAGCGGGGCACCGCAGGGGACCCTGGTCCAGAAGCCCCAAGGGGCTGTCTCTGCATGTCCCCACGTCCAGCACAGGCCAGGCACACTCAGGAGCTCCATGCCTGTGACCAGGGCTGGGAGGGAGGGGGGCCGGTATGGGACCCCCCTGCGCTGCACCTGATTCCCTTTGTTTATTTATTTTTATTTATTTATTTTGGCTGCGTTGGGTCTTCGTTGCGGCACGCAGGCTTCTCTCTAGTTGTGATGTGCTGGTTTTCTCTCTCTAGTTGTGGTGTGCGGGCTCCAGGGCGCGTGGGCTCTGTAGTTTGCGGCATGCGGGCTCTCTAGTTAAGGTGCACAAGCTCAGTAGTTGTGGCGTGCGGGCTCAGTTCCCCACCCAGGGATCGAATCCCCGTCCCCTGCATTGGAAGGCGGATTGTTTACCACTGGACCACCAGGGAAGTCCCCCGATTCCCTTTAAATTTAGGTTTAGAAACTGCAGCCTCCACAGCAGCAGATGTCTCCTGAAGCTGTGGCGGTCCGTGCGTCCTGGCATCCCTACACCGGTGTCACCTCCTCCATGGGGATGGGCCAGGGCAGGCACGGGGTGTCCGTCACCTTCTCCCGGTGTCCTCTGAGTAGAGTCCAGCGCAGCGCCTGTGGGATCTGGTTTCTCTCACCTCCACTTGCCTTTTTCCTTTTTTCTTTTCAAACAGCTTTATTGATACAGTTCACATATTGTAAAACTGACCCATTTGAATTGCATAATTCAGTGTTTCCAGTGCATTCACAGAGTCGGGCAACCATCACCTCTGTTTAGTTCCAGAACATTCTCATGGCCCCAAAGAGAAGCCCCGTCCCCATCAGCAGTCACCCCACACCCTCCCCAGTCCCTGACAACCAGGAACCCCCTCTCTGTCCCTTTGGATCTGCCTGTTCTGGACGTTTCCCATCAGTGGAATCACACACCGTGTGTCCTTCTGTGTCTGGCTTCTGTCACGGGGCGTCGTGTTCTCAGGGTCCATCCACGCTGTAGCGAGTGTCAGTACGTCACCCCTTTCTGTGGCAGAGCAGCATCCACCGTGTGGCTGGGCCTCACAGCTGCCCTCACCCGGCCTGTCTTGCAGGACTCCTCGTACCTCGATGACCTCTCCAATGCCTCCATCTTCTCCTCGTCCGTGGACTCCCTCTCAGACATCGCAGACACACCTGACTTCCTGCCCGCCGACAGCCTCAGCCAGGTGCCCACCATCTGGGACGTGAGCACTGGCCCCTCCACCCACGACAAGGTCAGTGTGCCCCATCCTCGGCCGAACAGACACGGAGGAGGGTGTGGCTCGAGGGTGCTCATGTCTCCCATGTAGGCCAGAAGATGCAGGGGCTCCCCAGGGGGAAGAGGGGCTCCGGGGAGCCCGGCATACACTAGTGGACACTGGTGGGCATATGCCTAGATGCCCTGACGGGTTCAGTGCCCATGAAACCCCCGGGCCCTCGGGAAGCGTCTGGGCCCAGTCTGGGGCTGGCAGGGGGATACGAAGTGCCCAGAGTAGGTGCAGCAGGCGACCCAGGCCCGTCCTCGCCTCGCCAGGGCCCTCCTACCGGTTCCCAGCCTCCCAGGAACCTGAGGCCCAGGCGGGCAGCTGAAACGCCACACCCACTGCTGCTGCGGCCAGCCCTGCCTGCGGGAACCTGAGTCAGCCTTCCAGGAACCTGCGTCTGCAGCTGTTTGTTTGTTTTCGTTAATTCAAAAAAAAAAAGGGAGAGGGAATTGAGAGTAGGTTTCAGACCTCCCTGTGCCTCATTTCCATTTTATTTTCATTTCAAAAAAACTTTGTGTTTTTTTTCCTTTCAGTTTTATTGAGATGTGATTGACAGACAGCAGTAAGTTTAAAGTGTACATACAGAATGGTGATTTGACTTGCATACATCATGAAATGATGACAAGTCAGTGAACATCCATAGTCTCATATAGATACAGAATTAAAAAAATAGAGGGAATTCCCTGGCGGTCCAGTGGTTAGGACTCGGCACTTTCACTGCTGAGGGCATGAATTCAGTCCCTGGTCAGGGAACTAAGATCCCACAAGCCACACAGTGTGCCCAAAAAAAAAAAAAAAAAAAAAAAATTAAAGAAGTAAAAACCGTATTTTTTCTTTGTGCCGAGAACCCCTAGGGTTTACTTTAAGAACTTTCATATATAACATACAGCAGTGTAAATTCTATTTATCGTGTTGTACGTCGCATTCCTAGTACCTATTTATCTAGTACTTTATGTATCCCAAGTACTTATGTATCTATCAAATCTAGGTGGGCGGGCAACAGGAAGGAGGCTGGTGGCCAGCTGAGGGGCTTGAGGACCACAAGGCGAGCCCCCCTGGAGGCCGGGGGGCCCATAGAGGCACTTCCTCCCCACCTGTGGCCTGCAGTCTCATGCCTACTCTCCCTGCCTCTCCCCTCCAGCTGTTCCTGCCCAGCGGGCCATTTACAGGCCTTGAGGACCCTGTGTCCTCTCTCTCCAGCACCCCACTTCTCGTCAGCTACCAGGTGAGCCAGGCCCCTTCCCTACCCCTGCCCATCCCTCCTGGGGACCAGGGAGGGCCACTCACTCAGGCATCTGCTGTATGCGGGCCCTGGGCCGGCTTAGAAGCATGGTCTGACCATTATACAGATGGGGAAACTGAGGTCCCAGGGAGGCACCATGCTAGGAGGGGGGACCTCTCCCTATTGCCCCAAGTCACTGGGCTGGCTGGTGGACCAGGCTCCTGATCCGGGCAGGGAGGCTGGCGTGGTGCAGGGGACAGTACTGTCCCCAGCATGACAGCACCTTGCCCTCAGTCTCAGAGTCACCCCGAGGAGGACGACGAAGCTGAGGAGGATGAGGCAGAGGAGCTGGGCCACGCGGAGACCTACGCCGACTACGTGCCATCCAAGTGTGAGTGTGCTGTGGGAAAAGACCCCCAGCAGCGACCACCGGGCTGCACAGCCTCACGGGGTCTGCGTCCTCCGGCCAGGAGCGCCCATCCCCGGGGTCCCTGAAGGTCCCAGGGCCCCTTAAACTGCCAAGGCAGGTGTGGGAGCTGTGGGCGGGCTCCGGAGGGGCGGTTCTGTAATCGGGGTTGTGCTCCTCACTCGGCACATAGGCGGAGGGGGCAGTGGAGAGGTCAGCCGCCTTCCTGCTCTGCATCGATGGGCCACACCCCCAACCCTGTCCAGACCACGCCCCTGACCTACCTCCCCCTCCCACCCCATGCCCCTCTAGCCAAGCTTGGGAAGCAGCACCCAGACCGCGTGGTGGAGACCAGCACTCTGTCCAGCGTTCCGCCGCCGGACATCACCTACACCCTCGCCCTGGCCTCCTCCGACAGCGGAGCCCTTTCCGCCTTGCAGCTAGAGGCCATCACCTACGCCTGCCAGGTGATCCCAGGGTCTCCAGGCAGGTCTGCGTCCGGCGTGGGGGGGTCTCAGTGCCCACCCTGACCCTGCCGCACGCTGACCCCCGTCTCCTCCCCCTCTCCCGCAGCAACACGAGGTCCTGCTCCCCGGTGGGCAGCGCGCGGGCTTCCTTATCGGCGATGGCGCGGGCGTGGGCAAGGGCCGCACGGTGGCCGGCATCATCCTGGAGAACTACCTGCGGGGCAGAAAGAAGGCCTTGTGGTGAGCTGTCCCTCCCTGGGCATGGGGTGGGCCGGCAGGTGGGCAGGGGGTTCCTGAAGCCTACTGGCCCGCACCCGCAGGTTCAGCGTCTCCAATGATCTCAAGTACGATGCGGAGCGCGACCTTCGGGACATCGCCGCCCCTGGCATCGCGGTGCACGCGCTGAGCAAGGTGGGTGGCCTGCAGCCCCTCGCCTGGTAGGGGTGGGGGTCCCGGAGCGCGGGCGTGGCTATGCCCCGGCGCGCACCGATGCCTGGCCCTCTCCCCAGATCAAGTACGGCGACAACACTACCTCAGAGGGCGTCCTCTTTGCCACCTACTCCGCCCTGATCGGGGAGAGCCAGGCAGGCGGGCAGCACCGCACGCGCATCCGGCAGATCCTGGAGTGGTGTGGGGAGGCCTTCGATGGCGTGGTATCCTGGCCGTGATGCGGGGGCGGGGCCGAGCGCAGGGGGCCGGGAGGGGCGGAGCCGAGTGCAGGGGGCCGGGAGGCCTTGGTCCTGGCCGGTGCGGGAGGGTGCGGAAGCGCGGGAGGAATTCCCGGAAGGGAGGGCCTGGTGGCGCAGGCTCGCCCTCAGGGACAGCTGTTACCCGCCCTTGGCCGTCTGGCTCAGCCTCCTGGCTCCAGCTGGCCAGACCCGTAACCACAGGGTCGGGGTGGTGTTTGCTGCGACACCGCGGGCGGCGGGGCCGGAGGTCTGGGGGCGCAGAGCACTTCCTCCCCCGTCCTTGTCCGGCCCCCAAGCTGGTCCCACCCAGGCTCCATCGGGGCGGGGCGGGAGGCAGTCCAGGAGAGCCAGAGCACAGCTAGGCCAGAGGCCCCGCTGCTCTAGCTCTGCCGGCTGCTGTGGGTCCCAGGCCCTTCCTGACTGGGCCGAAGCCCCAGGCGTCTCCCTCCTTTGCTTTTCAGCCTGAGATCACTTTCTTTTTGCTCCCACCGAACTGTAGGAAACAAAGCATAGGAAAGTCCACCAGGGACTGCCCTGGTGGTCCAGTGGTTAGGACTCCCTGCTTCCGATGCAGGGGGCACGGGTTTGATACCTGGTCGGGGAACTGAGATTCCGCAAGCTGCCTGGTGTGGCCAAAAAAAAAAAAGGAATGTCCATCAAGCTGTAGGAAGAAGAAGTTTAGGGGACTATAAGCTAGAGTCTGATGTGTATCTGGTGTTAACGTTTTCTCGTTTCACACATTCCTCTTACCAGTAACAGCCTTCAGGCCAACCCCCCTCGGCCTTCTCCCCAGCTGCTCCCCCCCTCCACACACACACACACACACACACACACACACACACACACACACACACACACACACACACACACACACAGAGGGGCCACAGCTTCCCCTGCGGAGTTCTGCAGGGGCCCTTAGAGGACCCTCGGGCTCTATCTCCCTGGGATTCACCCTTGTTCTCAGAAGTGGGGTGAGTGCACTTTCCCGAAGCTCCCCTCGCTCCCTCCGATGAGACAAGGCCTGTGGGCCCTCTGTTCACGAGGCATAGTCTGTTTAGAGCTCCCATGAGCCAGAAGAAGCAGCAGGGTTACTGATGCTTCTGGGCGCCCGGTGTCAGGTGACAGCTCAGCTCAGCAACAGCAGCATAAAAAAACAGCAATGTTAACCTCACACCTCGGGGGCGGCCACATGGCATCGGGCTAACCTCACTCGCGTTTCCGCTGATCCTCCGTCGAACCCCTGTACATACGTGTGGACACGTGCGCGTGCGTGTGGCACTCACACCTTGCCTTTCAGGTAGGTTCGTGACAGACATACTTGTCTGTAACTTGCGCTTTTTCCCCTGAAAATATTAAGAACTTTCTGTGTCTTTCAATTCCTGTCCACGTTGTTCGGGGCCTAGAGGCTGTTTCCCTCTGGCTTTGGTGGCCTCACACGCCCCAAGGACCACACCCCGTGGCCAGATCCCCCCAGGCACCTTCCAGAGTTCCCCCCAACCAGGAAGGGACCACCCAGGGTGTCGTGGTGGGTCTGTGGGGTGGCCCGCCTTCCAGCACAGTCCTTAACCCACGCCCACCCCAGATTGTGTTTGACGAGTGCCACAAAGCCAAGAACGCCAGCTCCACCAAGATGGGCAAGGCCGTGCTGGACCTGCAGAACAAGCTGCCCCTGGCCAGGGTGGTCTACGCCAGCGCCACAGGTGAGGGGCCTGGTCATCGATGAGCGAGCGATGCCTGCCCTGGCGCAGCTGTGTGTGGGAGAGAGTTGTGGGGGGGGCGTCTGGTCTGCAGCCCAGCTCCTGCCAGGCCCTGTTCTCAGACACCAACCCCTGTCAGGGGCCTCCCTTCTGCCAGCTGGCCATGGGCACTTTCCCGAGAGCCTCAGGTCCCCATTCCTGGCCCTCGTGCCATTTCTGGGGCCACACCTGAGGCCCCCAACCTTCCCAGGTCGGAGGAGCTGACGGTGGCTCCCCCTTCCCCCAGGTGCCTCTGAGCCCCGGAACATGATCTACATGAGCCGCCTGGGTATCTGGGGCGAGGGCACACCGTTCCGGACCTTCGAGGAATTTCTGCATGCCATCGAGAAGAGGTGTGCTCTTTACCCCGTGCCCATCCCCCACATGATGGGAGCGGGGGCCAGGTGTCACGCTCACCCCTGCCCATGCTCCTCTGGCAGCCAGAGAGATCTTAAAATGCAAATCCTATCCTTCCTCTGCCTAGTACTTCCCATCGGTCTCAGGGCGAAAGGGCCTCCTCCCCACTTTTCCTGCTCCCGTGCAGGCCCCTCCTTGGTCCAGGCAGACTACCTTCTGTGTGTTTCCAAGGCCCACCAGGCCCTTGGTGACCACAGGGCCTTTGCAAGTGCTCTCTGCTCCATGCACCTGGCCCTTCCTCGCTCTCCAGGGCTCAGTGCTGGGTGACAGCCCCTCCCCAGGTTGCTCTGCCCCTGGGTGGGACCTAGCATGTGGTCCCAGGCCGTTGCCCAGGCAGCCTGTGTTCACCTGCAGGGGTGTGGGCGCCATGGAGATCGTGGCCATGGACATGAAGGTCAGCGGCATGTACATCGCACGCCAGCTCAGCTTCTCTGGCGTCACCTTCCGCATCGAAGAGATCCCGCTGGCCCCGTCCTTCGAGCACATCTACAACCGGGCGGCCCTGCTGGTGAGCCTCTGACTGAGTGGACAGCCTGCATGTCCCCTTGGAGTTACGCCCCCGTCACCTTCAGCGTCTGCCCTTAAGACACCACAGGGATTAGTCAGACTGGACAGAAGGGAGCACCTGGCCCGCCCGCCTCGGTCTTTGGCAGGAGCCCAGCATCTTGATCCTGTTCAAGTTGGGGATTCTGTACGGACTGTATGCCCGCATCCCCGCCTCCCCTCCCCATGATTTCCTGAGCACGTTGCCCCCAGGACAGAACCCAGAGCTGGTGGCTGTTTTCTGTCTCTCTCCATGGGGCCGTCCTGGGCGCTGTGGGGTGGGAGCCCCTCCCTGGACCCACCTGCTCGATGCCTGGATCCCCCCAGTGTGACAGCCGCAGATGCCCCAGACATGGCCCGGTGTCCCCTGGGGGCAGGACCACCCCAGCGAGACCCTGGTCTGAAGTGTGGAGAGTCAGAGGCCGCTGGCAGGGAGCTGGCAGGGAGGGTATCCCCGCTGCCTCGGGAGGCGGTGTCCACCCGCCCCTGGGCTGCACGAGCACCATTCCACCACGGTCTCACCAGCATCACACTTGTTGTTTCTTAACATTTCCGACCGTCCAGCTATCGCCAGGGCCTCCTTGTTGCTCTACTTACAGCCCCCCTTCCCTGGCCCACATTTCCACGGGGCGGGGGCAGCCAGGGTCCGGGCAGAGACGGTGGTAGTGAGCTCAGCCAGGCGTGTCATTTCAGTGGGCCGAGGCCCTGGGCGTGTTCCAGCAGGCAGCCGACTGGATCGGCCTGGAGTCACGCAAGTCCCTGTGGGGCCAGTTCTGGTCGGCCCACCAGCGCTTCTTCAAGTACCTATGTGTTGCCGCCAAGGTGCGCCGGCTGGTGGAGCTGGCCCGGGAGGAGCTGGCCAGGGACAAGGTGAGCTGGGCTGTGCCGGGCCCCCTGCATCCCTGTGTCAGGGGCGAGTGGGCAGAACCCGGCACGCCGTGTCAGCCTCACGATCGCAAAGGAGCCTGCGTGTGGCTGGGCCGAACCCGCAAGGATGGGGCTGGTGAGGGCGATGCTGAGACCCGGAAGGTTCTGGTCCCGCCTTGCCCCAGGCTACCCGTGTGCAGGCTGGGCTGGCGAGTCCCAAGAAAGAACAAGGCAGAGGATGGGGGTGGGGGTCCGGGAGCTGAGGCTGGCTGTGGGCTGCCAGGTGGACTTTCCAGGTGGATCTGGGCTTGTCGGGGCCTGGCAGCCCGAGGGACACGGGGGTGGGAGGAGGGAGAGACTGAGGCCCGCCCTGGGTTTTGGCTGCTGGGACAGGGCCAGTGTGGGGCCTGGTGCTTCCCTGGGGGCCCCTCTGGGGCCCGCACTCCGGGGCTGGTGGGCAGGCCTCTGCTCACCACCACCCACCCCCGCAGTGCGTGGTTATCGGGCTGCAGTCCACGGGTGAGGCGCGTACCCGGGAGGTGCTGGGCGAGAAGGAGGGCCAGCTTGATGGCTTCGTGTCCGCTGCCGAGTGAGTGATGCCTGCGGCCCGGTGGGGAGGGTGGGGGCTACGCCGGGGACCCCTCCCTCTGCGACCCACCCTGGGGCCGACCTGTGGCCTGGCCCTGCCTGTATTCCCAGCCTAGGGAGCGGCCCCGGTCCTGAGTGACCTTAGGCCCATCTCGCATCGTAAAGCCAGAAAGGGTAACCGTGGGGACCCCAGGACTCGGAGGGCGCTGGCCGAGGGTCCCAGGGCTTTAGAATGAGGCTTCCCGGTGCCTGCACCCACCCCCCAACGTGGGAACCGTGCCGTTTCAAGGACGACACTGATTTTAGGGACTGGCCTTGCTGGTCCCCAAAGCCCCTGGCCTCCCTTCCCACCCTGGGTGAGGGTCCCAGCACGAGGCCCCTTGCCTGGCTCACCTCATCCTGGCCTCTCCCCCTCAGCCCAGCATCACCTCCCTTCCCCTGGGACCCCATCCTGGGAGCCTCCCCCTCGGCCAGTCAGCGCGTGTGGGCAGAGCTGTGGGCCCTTTGACGGCGGGAGCCCCATCCATCTTCCCACCCACGCTCCGTCCATTGCCCACCACGTGGGACCCCCGCCCCCCTGTCCTTGCAGCTCCTTTCCCCTCCCACGCGCCTTCTCTGAGCCCCTGCACCCAGACCCACCCGTGGGGCCCCCTGGCGCTGGGTGTCCCCACCAGAGCAAACCCGCACACGGGACCCAACCCCTCCAGGTCTCCCAGCGAAAATAAACTCTGCTTCTCACTTTCAGAGGCGTCTTTCTGTCGCTAATTCAGAAGCACTTTCCTTCAACCAAGAGGAAGCGAGAGAGAGGACCGGGCAATAAGCGAAAAAGTAAGCCCTGCCGCCCGCCTGGACCTCGGGCGCCTTGTGGCCTCCTCCCTTGCTCCTGCCGCCTCCCTCCGGCCTCCCTCCTTTCTGAGCCTTGATCTGGGTCAGGCTGTCACTCCCGCTGCCCCCTCTGCTGCTGGCTGCACAGCCACGTGGCCTGACCCCTGATGCCCTCCCCAACCCTCCAGGGCAGCTTGCTCAGTCAGCTAAAAACCCCAGCGCTGCAGGATGGGGGTGTGGCTAGCGCATCCCCACGGCCTCTAGCCTCACCCCCAGAAGGCGGGGCCTCGCGCTCTCCAGGTGAAAGTGAGCCGGAGGCCAGAACCACACTGGTCCAGGGACTAGGATGGAGCCCTTCAAAGCACCCCGGGATGGGGCAGTGGCCTCATAGCGCCTTCTGGCATGCACTGCCTGCTGCTCTAGGCAAAGGCTGAGCATCCTCGCCCAGGGGGGAAGTAGGGCTCAGAGAGGCCAAGCAGCTTACCTGAGGGTACACGGCCAGCCTTGGGGGCCCAGTCCTGCTCCTCCCACTTCCTGGGACCGGCCTCCCGGGTGTCCTGGATGGTAGCTTAGTTACGTAGGCCCCTGGACCATCACCCCATCAGGGCCTGGGCTCATCCTCTGGCCGACCCACCCAGGGCCGCCCTGTGAGGGTGGGCGTGTGGCCTCCCCAGGCACCACCCGAGGACACACTGCCGTGTCAGGAAGTCTGGCAGGGATGTTAGAGGTGCCCCTTTACGCTGTGCCCTGGCCACCAGCAGAGCCCAGACCTGCCAAAGGTGGATGGAGCAGGGGGCTCTGGCCCTGAGCCCTGACCATCCTGGCACCCGGGCCTGTCCCCAGACCGTGCCGCCAGGACAAAGGCGTGGGGCCAGGCGGCAGTGACCCCTGGCTGCTCCCCTGCAGGGCGGCCACGGGGCCGTGGGGCCAAGGTGCCCAGGCTGGCGTGTGACGCAGCGGGCGTGATCCGCGTCAGTGACGACAGCAGCACAGAGTCGGACGGCGGCCTGGACAGCGACTTCCACTCCTCCCCCGAGTCCCTGATGGACGATGACGTGGTCATCGTGGACGCCATCGGGCTCCCGGCCGACGACCGCGGTGAGGGCCGTGGCCACCCCCACGCCCTCCCCCCAGGTCCTCCCCCCACGTCCCTGCTTCTCAGGCTCCGAGTGCGGGCGTTGGGGCGCGCGGCTGGCAAGGGCTGGTGGGGCTTAGGGAGAAGGTTCTGGACCCCTGGCTCAGCCCCGCTCCCCAGAGACCCCCGTCATCCTCAAGGGCCAGGGCTGGGAACAGGGCCGTGGGCAGGCGGCCTGGACAGTCCCCCTTGACCCTCTGGCCCCACAGGCCCCCTGTGTCCCCCACCGCGGGACCTGCACGGCCCCGGTGTCCTGGAGCGGGTGGAGCGGCTGAAGCAGGACCTGCTGGCCAAGGTGCAGGCGCTGGGCCGGGAGCTGCCCGTCAACACCCTGGACGAGCTCATTGACCAGCTCGGGGGTCCAGAGTGCGTGGCGGAGGTGAGCTCTGGTGCTCCCTGGTGGCCAGCTTGGCGGTGGCGGCGGAGCCGGGGGTGGGGGTGGGGGCGTGGGGGGGAGGGGGGAGGGGGGCGGCGGTGCTGCGGCTGCTGGGTCCAGCGTCCCGTGTCCTGCACTACCCCTTCAGCCACTGCCGCCCAGCTCCACGCCCACCTCCCCCGCACGCCCCCCTGGGCCAGGGCTCCCAGGCCTGATCCCCGACCCCGTCCCCCTCCCTGTCCCCGCTCCCGTCCTTCTTTCCCCCTGTGCTCCTGTGCTCTTCCCTGGGACGTCCCTCTGGTGCCACCTCAGTTTCATCTTGGCTCAGGCGGCTGGGTTGCCATAAAAAAACTTAGGAAGATGGCAGTTACCATTCCTGCTGATGGCCCCGTGGGCACCCGAGCCTGGCAAGAGGCCGGGTCCTGGCAGCCCCCTGCCACACACACCCAAGAGCCCCAGGGTCCCAGGTGGGGGGACAGGGAAACTGAGGCCCACGGGGACCAGCCCCTGGGCGACCACAGCGGCTGACAGCCTGTCCCCTCGCCCCCACCACGGCCACAGATGACCGGCAGGAAGGGCCGCGTGGTGTCCAGGTCCGACGGGACGGTGGCCTTCGAGTCCCGGGCGGAGCAGGGCCTCTCCATCGACCACGTGAACCTCAGGGAGAAGGAGCGCTTCATGAGCGGAGAGAAGGTGGGGTGCGGGGCTGTGCCTGGAGGGCACCCCTGTGCACCTGCGCATGGGCTGGGAGGCACAGGGGTCCCGAGCGGCTGGCTGGAGGACCACCAGCTGTGTGGGGGTGTGTGTGCTGTGCTCCTGTGCCTGTGTGGGGCCCTCACAGCGCCCCCCGGCCAGCCCCGCCTTCAGCCCGAGTCCCACGCGCCCTGTGTTGGTGCCTGGCCCACCGCTTCTCTGGGCTGCCCCGTGGGAGCTGATGTCCACAGGGCAGGCAGACCCTCCAGGGGTGACCCGGGATGGTCCAGATTCCATTCTAAGCCTTCGGAGACACCTTCACGGACACACACGTCTGAACTTCCTGTGTGGGTCCCCCCAGGTGCAGCCGGTTGAGCCAGGGCACGCAGGGTGCGGGGCGAGGAGGAGCAGGCTGCCCGCCCTGCCGCCCCACAGACCTGTCCCCGTCCACGTCCCTCTAGCTCGTGGCCATCATCTCAGAGGCCTCCAGCTCCGGCATCTCCCTCCAAGCCGACCGCCGGGTACCGAACCAGCGGCGCCGGGTGCACATGACACTGGAGCTGCCCTGGAGCGCCGACCGGGCCATCCAGCAGTTTGGTGAGCCCCGCCCCGCCCCAGGCCGCCCCACCCCGGGGCCTGCCTGGTCCCTAAAAGCCCTCTCTGCCTCCAGGCCGGACCCACCGCTCCAACCAGGTTTCCGCGCCTGAGTACATCTTCCTCATCTCAGAGCTGGCCGGGGAGCGCAGGTTTGCCTCCATCGTGGCCAAGAGGCTGGAGAGCCTGGTGAGCCTGTGGGCGGAGGGGCGGGCTGGGTGTGGGACTGGGCGGGGAGGCTCCCTGGGGAGGGCGGAGGGCGCAGGGAGGAGCACCACGTGGGCAACGTGTGACCGCTTCCCCCATCCCGGGCAGGGGGCTCTGACCCACGGGGACCGCCGAGCCACCGAGTCCCGTGACCTGAGCAAGTACAACTTTGAGAACAAGGTACCCGAGGTGGGAGAGCCCAGGAGAGGAGGGTCCTCGGGGTGCCAGGACCCCGAGACCTGGGGTGCCCCAGCCTCTGACGCGGCCCGCGGCCCTCACCCCTCCCCACAGTACGGCGCCCGGGCGCTCAGCTGCGTCCTCACCACCATCCTAAGCCAGACAGAGAGCAAGGTGCCGCTGCCCCAGGGCTACCCTGGAGGGGACGCCGCCTTCTTCCGTGGTGAGTTGGTGGACCCTCCCCACACACCCCAGGGGGACACGGGTCACGAGGGGGAGCCCCCGTGGGCTGGGGCGGGCAGGCGTGCGAGACTCTCCCTCCCCACAGACATGAAGCAGGGGCTGCTGTCCGTCGGCATCGGCGGGCGCGAGTCCCGGTCCGGCTGCCTGGACGTGGAGAAGGGTGAGTCCCACGCCCCCGGCCCCGCACCTCCTGGGTGGGTGGACAGGGAGGGCCGGCTGGACGCAGCCTGAGGCCCCCTGTCGCCAGCAGACTGCTCCATCAGCAAGTTCCTCAACCGCATCCTGGGGCTGGAGGTGCACAAGCAGAACACGCTCTTCCAGTACTTCTCCGACACCTTCGACCACCTCATCGCCGCCGACAAGAAGGAGGGCAAATACGACATGGGCATCCTGGGTGAGCCCCGCTGGGGATGCCCTTCCCCCCGGGCCCGGGCCCCCAGACCCGCCGCTGACCCCGCTTGCCCTCCCCAGACCTGGCCCCTGGCATTGACGAGATCTACGAGGAGAGCCAGCAGGTGTTCCTGGCCCCCGGCCACCCGCAGGATGGGCAGGTGGTCTTCTACAAGGTGAGCGGCTGCACCCGCCCGCCCCGCCCCCTCCCCTTACCCCCACCCCCCCTGATGCCTGCGTGTCCGCAGATCAGCGTGGACCGCGGCCTGAAGTGGGAGGAGGCCTATGCCCGGTCGCTGGAGCTGATGGGCACCCACGATGGCTTCTACCTCTCCTACAAGGTGGGCCCCCCAGCAAGCCTCCGGCGCACCCCCACGGGCAGGACCCTGGCTGGTGGGCCGGGAGGGGAGGGCAGCGGGCTGCACGGGCCCGCACACCGTGGGGACCCCTGCCCAGCACGTGCGGCGCAGCCCCAGCCTCACGCACGCCCCCACCCAGGTCCGCGGCAACAAGCCCAGCTGCCTGCTGGCCCAGCAGAACCGCGGCAAGCTCTTCACCGTGTACAAGCCCAACATCGGGCGGCAGAGCCAGCTGGAGACCTTAGACAGCCTGTGCCGGAGGTTTCACCGGGTAGGCCCCGACGGCCCCGCAGTGCGCCCCCACTGTGCCCCTGGCGCGCCCGTCCTCTGCAGCCCCCAGGCTGGCCCTCCACCTCCATGCTCCGCTGCCCTGGCCGCCAGGCGCAGGATGAGCGGGCCTGGGGCCTTCGGACCTCCTGTTCCCCACCTGCGCGCTGGGGAGCATGGACAGGCCGCGGTCCAGGGGCTCAACCGGCTGTGTCCACAGGTGACAGCGGAGGAGGCCAGAGAGCACTGGGAGAGCAGCTACACCTTCTCTCTGACTCACTGCAGCCACACCACATGGTGAGGGCCCAGGGCAGCCCGGGGGGAGTGGGGGGGGGTGTTGGGAGGGGCTCGCCCACGCCCCGTGCCGCAGCTGGTCTGAGCCGTGGTCCCCGCGCAGGAACCGGCACTGCCGGCTGGTGCAGGAGGGCAAGGACTGCGCGCAGGGCCTGAGGCTGCGACACCACTACATGCTGTGCGGGGCCCTGCTGCGCGTGTGGGGTCGCATCGCCGCCGTCATGGCCGACGTCACCAGCAGCAGCTACCTGCAGATCGTGCGCCTCAAGACCAAGGACAAGAAGAAGCAAGTTGGTGAGCAGTGGGCGCAGGAGGGGTGGGGGAGGGCGGTGTCCCGCCGGGAGGGGGGCGCCCCGCCCCTCGGGCCCTGACCGCCGGCCCCGCCCCCACCCCGCAGGCATCAAGATCCCTGAGGCCTGCGTGCGCCGCGTCCTGCAGGAGCTGCAGCTCATGGACGCCGATGTGAAGCGCAAGCAGGCACGTGCCCGGGGTCTCCCCGCGCTGCCGCCCGCCCCACGCCCGCTCGCGCTGCCCTGCGGCCCCGGCGAGGTCCTGGACCTCACGTACAGTCCGCCGGCCCAGGCCTTCCCGCCGCCCTCGCCCTTCGCCTTCCCGGCCCCGGCCCCCGGCCCCGGCGGCCTGCTGCTGGGTGTTCCCGACGCCCCGGCTGACCCCGCGGCGCTCCTGCACCAGGGTTGCGACATCAACTTCAAGGAGGTGCTGGAGGATATGCTGCGCTCCCTCAACGCCGCGCCGCCCCCTGAGCCCCCCGGCCTGCTGGGCGCCGGCGGGGGGGCAGCAGGCGCGCCGGAGGGCAGCGGGGGCCCCGAGCGGCAGAGCGTCATCCAGTTCAGCCCCCCCTTCCCCAACTCCTAGGCCCCGGGGCATCCTTCCCGCACGAAACTTATTTATCTATAATAGGCGCCCTGTCTACACCGGGGAAGCGGGTGGTGAGCAGGGCCAACAGCCCTGCGGACTACTGAGAGGAGCAGGCGGGGCCAGGAGCCCTTCGAGGCCGGGACAGGGGCCCTTCGTCCGGCCTCCCGAGGCCTCCACTGCAGTGCCTTCCCACCGGTGCCTGGGCAGACGCTCGAGACGCTGCCGGCCCTGGGGGTGCCCTCCAAGCCCTGCCTGGTGGGCAGTGGCCATGCGCAGGCCCCACTCAGGACACTCAGGGGCCAGGCAGGGCCTGGGGGTGGGGGGCCTCCTCTGTGCCTCTGTCCTCTGCTGCCCCCTTCCAGGCCGGGGTTGGGGCTCCCACCCCACCCACCTTACCAGGCCCGGTCAGCCCTGAAATCCACAAAACTGGGTGGCCCCAAGAGCTGGAAACTCAGGAAACCCCAGGTGCTCAGGGCCCCACCGCCTCTGGGGGGCTCCGTGGGGCAGATCTTCTATTAATATATGCAACCCCCTCCCTGCTCTCTGTGCCCTAAATTATTGCCCAGCCACCTCTCCCAGGGCCTGGAATCTCCTGCGGAGCTGGTGGGTGGCCCCCTGGTTTCTATGTGTATTTATAATGAATTCAAGTGTATATATGTAAAGAGATCTTTTTTAAATATATGTGCCTTTTCACTACTTCCCAGGCTGTCTGCTGCTCTGGCCTGCAGGGACGGCGGGGAGGGGCCGTACGGTGGTCCGGGGAGGCTGCTGGCGCTCCCTCTGCTGCCTCACCCCACCCACAGCGCCTGGCCTTCTGGATGACCGGGGCCAGGCTCGGGGAGACACCCGCCCCAGGAGGCTGTTTGTCCACTGCATGGTCCTGGCACCAGGGTAGCAGGCCAGCTGCCTCTGCACTGGCCGTACCAGGCCCCAGGCGTCTTGGAGCAGACACTGCTGCCTCCTGCCCACCGAGACGTGAGCCGCCTGGGCTCGTTCAGAACCCCATGTTCAGGACTGCGGGCTCTGCCTTGGTTTCTTTCCAGGTCTTCCTCGGGGTGTTTGTTGGTTGAGGCAGGCAGGGCAGCCTAGGGACAGGAGAGCCCAAGAGCTGGGCCCAGTCGAGAAGGCAGGACTGGACGCCAGGCCCTTCCTGGAAGCTGTCGGGAGCATGCCCGGCCTCTGGCCCGGAAGTGGGAGGGGGCTGCCCCCAGCCAGGAGGCGGACTGGTGGGTGGGAGTCGGGAGGCCCTGGTAGAAGCAGGCCCTGGTAGAGCAGCTCAGCCACTCTACAGCTGTGCCCCCCCCCCAACTCTCACCAGGATGGCTCTCCTGAGGTGCAGGCAGGCAGGCTGTGCCCACCAGCCCTCCTGGGGGGGCTCCCTCTGCCAGGTGAAGCCCGTGGGCAGGCCTGGTGCAGACTCCGCGTCCTCACCGCGAGGCGGGCTTGGTGCCCAGCTGGGCCCGACGCCCAGCTCAGGTGCAATGGGCCTCCAGTAGGCAGGCCCACAAGGCCCAGGTCGCCTGACCCTCCCACCTGGGTACACTGGAGGAGACCAAGGCCCCCCCGCGGGCCTAGAGCAGCGGGCCAGTCAGGAGGCGGCATCTCTGCCAGGATCAGCTCTGCCCTGGCTGGGCTGAGGAGATTAGCAGCTGGGGCAGCAGGGCAGGTGCAGCCCTCTGAACCCCGAGGGAACTCCACCTCCCACATCCCCCGCTCCCCAGCCTGGGGAGCTGACTACACCTGCACCTGAGCCCAGAGGGGCCTGGGACAAGACACCCCCCACCCCGCAAGTAAGCAAAAGCAACAAGCAAGTCAGTTTGTATTGTGTGTTTTATTCCCACAAGGCAGCAGGGGGTGGGGTTGCCGAGCCGTGAGCCGGGCCGAGGAACCTTCCTCCGGCAAGGGTGCACGCCGGGTTCTCGGGTCTGCCCCACCAGGGGCTGGTTTTCAGGCAGACCATCATGGACGCCGGGTGGAAGGCTCCGAGGGGCACAGGCGGCAGGCTCGGGTCGGGGGAGCACACTTGTGGAGCTAGAGGTAGCACGGCAGGTCCTTCTCTATCACCTGCGGGGGAAAGGGGGTCAGGGGCAGCTCTTCCCAGGGCCCTCCCGGGCAGGCTCCCCAACAGACACCTACCAGGGGCTCTTCCATGGGACCGTACCGCTTCACCACACAGCCGTTCTTGTCAATGAGGAACTGCGGGGGAGGCCGTGTCAGGACCCGAGGCCACCATGGGGCTGGGGCGAGCCAGCAGTCCCCATGCACCGCCCCATTTAGGTCAGGGCCAGGGACCCTCGAAGCAGCCCAGCTGTGGCTGGGTCTGTCCCCGTCCCCCAGGCCCCCAGCATGCCTTACCTTGGTGAAGTTCCATTTGATGGCACTAGAAAAGAAGCGTGAGATCGTGAGGAATCCCGTGGCAGCTGCAGACCCCCCATTGCCCCGGGGGAGCCATCCTGACCCCCCCCCCACTCCCCGCCTCGGCCCCCAACTCACTTTCCCAGCATGCCCCTCCCATTGGGCTGGACTTTCATCCACTTCCACAGTGGGTGGGCATCATCCCCATTCACACAGATCTTGCTGAACATGTCGAATTTGACGTTATGGCCAGCAGCGAACTCTTTGATCTCGGCGTTACTCCCTGGCTCCTGTGCAGACAGGGGTGCTGGGGTGAGTAGGGAGGAGCCTGTACCCCTTTGGCTCCCACGCCTGCACACAGGGACACAGGGACATCCAGGGCCAGCCATGACGCACCTGCTTCCCGAACTGGTTGCAAGGGAAGGCCAGGATCCGTAAACCACGCTCAGCGAATCGGGCGTGCAGGTCGACCAGCTGAGTGTAGTTTACCTCCGTCTTGCCTCATTGCGAGGCCACATTGGTGATGATGCACACGTAGCCCCTGGAGGCAGGACAAGGCGGTCAGGTCATGGCCGCGACCTTCCCCCTGCTCCCTCCACCAAGTGGGCAGGTACCCACCGGTACTTGTCCAGGTTAACCATGTGCCCGTCGATGTCCTTAGCTGAGAATTCGTGCATGGAGCGAGCACTGCGCCAGTCGTCGCGGGACGCGCACTGCAAGGCAAGGGCATGACGAGTGGCCGGCGGACCTCGGGGCCTGGAGCCCGCGGCCGCCCGGCCCGCTCGCCCAGCCCGCTCGCCCAGCTCGCCGAGGGAGGAAAACCGGAGTCCTGGGGCAAGTAAAAGGGGAGGCTCCATCTCCTCGAAGGCGCACGCTCCCCTTCACAGCAGGGCACATTTGACCGTAGACACTGAGACCCAGGAAGTGTTCGGAACCCCGCCAGGTACGCCAGCGGGTGGGGACGCCGCCCGCGGGTGTGGGGGCCCCGCGCGCACCGCGTCTGGGGACTCGCTGCCGCAACCTCTTTCCCCGGCCGCGGGCCCCACCTGTCCAGGGCTCTTGGAAGTCGGTGGAAGCCGGGGGCGCGCCCTCCTGCGACAGCACGCTCGAGCCCTCCGCCTCCGGGGGGCTCGGCGCCGCCGCCCGGCCAGCAACCGGCGCCGCTGCCTGCGACGACCCGGGGAGCGGGCGGCTGCGCGGCCCATGCCCGCCCGTCTCCGGCCGCACCTGTGCCCACCGAGCGCCGCGCCCAGGGGACAAAGGGCCGGTAGCCAAGGGCGCTGGGCCGCTCCTCTGTGACGCCACCGCGCGGGACCCCGGGGCGCGCAGGGCGGGGGAGGGGCAGTGACGCCCCGTGGCGCGTGATCCCGGATTTCCACCCCGTCGGACACCCCCGCTCTCCGGGCCGCAGGCGGGGCTCCAGTGGCCAACGACGCCTCCCCCAGCTGCCCCGACGCTGCAGCTTCTGTGCGTCTGGGGCGCCCACCCGGGGGTCCCGACCGCCCAGCCCTGTCCCTGGCTCCCCCGGACGCGGCCCCCGCCCCCCACCGAGACTCGGACCGTGATCCCGGCCCGCGCGCTACCCACGGCCCCGACGGCCGCGGACGGGGCGCCGAGCGCTGTCCGCGCGCCCGAGGCCGGCGCCCCGCGTCCAAGGTCGCCGCGGCCCCGCGCGCCGTAAGGCAGGCCGCGCGCCCGCCCAACGGCCAGTGGCGCCGCGCTCACCATAGTGCTGGCCAGGCCGGGCACGGCCAGGGCCCCGCAAAGAAGCGTCGGCTTCAGCAGACGACACAGGCGGTTGAAACTCATCGCGGCGGCAGCGGGGGCTCCCCGGGAGGCAGCGCTCCTCCCCTCGCCGAGCCGACCAATGGACGCGCGCCGGCGCGCCTTGCCTCCCTGCCCTAGGCCACGCCTTCCAGCGCCCTCATTGGTTGGATGCGTCGGCTCTGCAGACGCGTGCCGGCGCCAGCCAATACGGGGCCGGGGTGTGTTGGCGGAGGGGGGCGGCGGGGGGGGGGCGGCTGGGCGGGGCCGGGGCCCGACGGCGGTTTTCGTCACTGTGACTGCGCATGCTCATCGGCGGGCGGGTGGCAACGTAGACGCCAGCGGTGCGGAGAAGGCTTGCGAACAGTTATCTGCACTGAGGGATGCCCGACAACTTGAGATACTACTGGAAACCCGTGGCGGGGGGGGGAGGGGTGGGTGGGCTGGCTCGAACTCTCAGAAAACTCGCTCCAGCTCATTGAAAACTGTTTTTTGGGGTTTTTTTTTGCGGTACGCGGGCCTCTCACTGTTGTGGCCTCTCCCGTTGCGGAGCACAGGCTCCGGACGCGCAGGCTCAGCGGCCATGGCTCACGGGCCCAGCCGCTCCGCGGCACGTGGGATCATCCCAGACCGGGGCACGAACCTGTGTCCCCTCCATCGGCAGGCGGACTCTCAACCACTGCGCCACCAGGGAAGCCCGTGGTTTTTGTTTTTAATGTAAATAAAACCACGCTGGTTGTCGGAGAACCCCCCACTCGGGCTGCGGTGTCGCTGCGAGGGCCTGGGGGTCACCTAAGGCGACAGCCCCGGACGGCGGCGTCCCTGCTGCAGGGTGCGCCGTCAGCACAGAGCCGAGTGTCGCCGCCCTTGGACACCGCCGCCTTAGCTGCTTGTATAAGTGACACGTGAGCCCTGGGGAGGGCCGTTAGCAATTTACCCTGTGGTCCCGCCCCCCTTTCTCCTGGAGGACGCGCAGGTGTGTGCTTAGCAAGGAAAGCGCCAGCCCAGAGGGATCTGTTGTCATTTGCAACGTGACACAGCGTGCGGTTCGGGATGGGGCTCCCGCTGGCTTGGTTCCAAGCTCATTTCCACTCGAGGCTCAGGCGTTTGGCCACTGCCCAGACCCACCCCATTCTCGGGATCTGAGTCACAGAATTCCACACCGGCCTGGCTGCCCCCACCCCCAGCCGTAGCTGGACGTTGACCTGCCGCCAGGAGGGTGTTGTGCTGCCCGTGAACTTCTCTCTCTCCTTCTTGGACCCTCCCGGTGAACGTTTCTGCAGAGGCTTTGGGGGCAGGACTTTCGGGGCTGGGGTCCTTTGGGGGAGAAAACGAGCCCCCTCCCTCTGCCCCAACCCAGGCCAACCCAGGGCTTAGACGGCCGAGTTTGGTGGCAAAGGGGACAGGATCCCCGGGACCAGGTTGCTACATTCCTTCCTTGCCCAATAGCCTTCACGTGCTTCTCCCTCTCAGCCTGGTCACGAGGGGCCGGCGACTTCTGAAGTCGTTTCTTGGCTGGGAGCTCCCATTATCTCAACTGGGTGCCTCACTTCTCAGGAAACCCCCTCCTCACTTCCGCCCCCTGGCAGCACTGGGTGTCAGGCCACCCTGGTGAGTCTGAGTGGCCCTTGGGAAGCCTCAGCTGTTCCCAGTTTCCCTTCAGCTGGTATCTGAAACTTTGTCGTGAAGATGGCCACCGGCTTGCTATTTACTTGAGGGTTTCCAGAAAAACAGCTCAGGGCGACCTTCCCTCCCCTTGGAGCCCACCGAGGGGGAGAGATGGAGCAAGGCCTCAGCCCATTCCTGACTTCAGGCCAGTTAAAATAAGAGCAGAACTGGGCAGGATGAGCTGCCCACTGTGGTCCCACTTGCTCT